>NC_134255.1:12472205-13123568 GCF_965152275.1 Natator depressus
ATGAGGCTCAGTCTCTCTTCTGCTCACCTTTGGAACCTACAACGCTACTCACAGGTACTGGAAACAGTGAATCATGCTCCTGTCTCAGCTGCTGATGTACAGCCCACATAAGGCCCAAGTGGTCCAAACCTCACACAGTTCCGCTATCATCTTATGTCATCGCTTCCAAACACACACACACACCCCTATGCCCTAAAATAAATGATCTTGCCTGAAAACCTCAGAAGACATTTTCCCTGGTTGCCTAGAAATGGAAATACAACTTAAATGCACTCCTTCCTTCACATCATGCTACTGTCTCAAACGCATATGGAAAGTTTGTGTGGAATTATCTGATGGCTTTTATATCATCCAAAGCTCTCCTAGCAGAGAGCAACATTCCAGTCCCCATCCCTGAAGAATCCAATAAAAATGAAAAGGTACAGAAACTGCCAGAAGGGAAAATGGTGTTTTACACAGAAGCCAAGAGAATGAAGAAGTCACCTGACTCAGACAATTGGAAAACACCACTATGATATGGCAGACATACCTGATTAACAGGTATGGATCTTGTCCTCACCTGAAGTGACCTTTCCCTGAATGACTAACTTGCTGACCCAATAAAGAACAAATATGTATACAGTCCCACCTAATACACAAAATGTTTGTAGCCTAAATTACATCCCCTTCCCAGGAAGCCCCAACCCTTAATTTTACCTGATTTCCTTGGGTACTTCAACCCTCTAGCTCTGAGGCTGAAAGACGATGCCCTAATTCCTACAGATATGGATTAGCTGTTTTAAATATTTTGATATCAAACTTAACCCAGATGAGTTAATTTCAATTGCTCAAGAAAATTTATCAATTCCAAAATCAATTTACCCCCACTTTCCTGATCCTGCCACCCCTCTCCCCCCAACCTTTCAGGCTGTCACTAAATCCAAAAAGAAGGCAACCAACTTTGGAGCAGGGAAATGGGTTTTTTGTTTAACAAAATCCTGTTTCATACTAACCTGTCCGTGATTGTGGACTGTGTGCCACTCATTGGAGCCCTGGGCAAGGAGTCGTCTTTTTATCCAATTTGCATTTTACTATTCTTGCAGGGATCTCCCCAGATGCGTTGCCCCCACACATAAACCAGTGTTCAAGATCCAGCCTTGCTCCAGAAGAGAGACTCACAGAAGGCAAATTCAGTTCAAAAACACCTTAGCTCAGTCAGAATATCCAGATCAAAGGGACTCTTACCAAAAAAAAAAAAAATAATAAAAAAAAAAATCAATCCAACAACACACACAAGTTCTCCCGGGGGCAAAAATGTCCCAAAAGGAAGAGAGAAATCTTCAAACGTGATAAATCCTCCGAGCGTCCAAACCTTTAAATGCTGGGGAAAGCGCGGTTACGGGGAGATCCTGATCTGAGCCTAAGTGGGCTTTGTTAACTGGGCCCAGCAGGGCTATCTGTTCCTCTGTTTACTTTGGGGTGACGGGGCTCCACTCCCAAAACACCAGGGTGTGCAATCCTATGGATCTGGGGGGCGGGCCCCTACACACACCCTGCCCCGTGGGGAAGCCTACACAACCCCCCTTTATGGGATTACAGGCGGCGCCCCCGCGGCCCGTCACGCTCTCGGGGTGCCCCCTCCGGGCGCCGGGGTCCCCTATCGGGGGGCGCCGAGGTGCGGCTCACAGCCCCCCCGCGCCCGCGGCTCGCTCTCCTCCTGGGGGCGCAGAGCGGGGCCCATGCCCCCCCCCGGGCCGCGGCTGCCTGTGCCCCCCCCCGCGGCTCTCAGGGCCCCATCCCCGCCAGCCGGGCCCGGCTCGCTCCGCTTCCCCTGCGGGGCGGGGGCCGCCGCAGCCCTGCCCGGGCCGCTCGGGCCTCTCCTCCCGGCCTCGGGCGGGGGGCTCCGTCCGCTCCCTGGGGGCCCGGCGCCCGGTCCCAGCGGGGTCTGTCCCCGCGGCCTGCAGGGGCCGCGGCCGGTCTGCGCGGTCCCGGCCCGCTTCGGCCCGGCGGGGCCTCTGCTCCCGGTCCCGGCTCGGTGCCGCCGGCCCGGCCCGGCCCGGTCCGGTCCGGTCCGCCGCCGGCCGGGGGGCTCCGGGAGCCCGGTCCTGGCGGCGCGGCGCGGCTCCGCCCGGCTCGTCCCTGGCGCGGCTCGGCTCCAGGGGCTCCCGGCCCCGCTCAGCGCCCGGCGGGTGGCGCGCGGCAGCCGGCCCGGCTCGGGTCCGGTTCGACGCCGGTTCCGATCCCCCCCCGCCCCGGGCTGCGGCGGCTCTTTGCGAGCGTGTGTGTGTGTGTGTGTGTTACTTCTGGGACCGCATCACACCCCCCCCCCCCCGTGGATCCCTGCGCGGCGCCTCCGCCGGGAGTGAAGCGACCCGAAAAGGAGTCCCCAGCTACACACCGCCCCAGAGAGCAGAGGGGACCCCCTCCCAGCACACGACCGGGAATACCCCCCCGTACCCTGCAGAGAAGAGCTTCTCCTTAGACACACTGCAGGGGATACCAAGCCCCCCCCCGCCCCAGCAGGCTGGGGAGGAGGGAGCCCCCAGTGCACAATGCTGGAAGGGTCTGAAAGGACCTGCCCCATCCCTAAAGCACTGAAGGGAAGGGACCCCCTCGGCAAGGCAGTGCCCGTAGGGAAACCCACTGACCACCCCAGGGCACTGAAGAGAAGTAATGCCTCCGCCCCAGCGCAAGGCAATAAAGCAGGGCTCCTCAAAGGTCAAATTTCCAGGTCAAGGTAGAGTCAAGGTCCAGACTCCGGAGAAAATAATAATAATAATAAAAAACCCACCAATAAAAGATGCCGTGGTCCATTCAAAAGCATCTGGCGGTCCTGATTTGGCCCGTGGTCCACCTATTGACTACCCCTGGAGTAAAGGAATCTTCTCCCCAGATGCACGTCCAATGAAAGGATGGGAGACTGAGGCATAGCATGAAGACCAGAAGGTACCACTACACTGAATGTGCTGAAGAGAGTGGATCCCCCACCTCAATGATATGCAGATATGGACCCCCCCATCCAAATGCAGTGAAGCACAGGGATTCCCCCCCCCCCCCGCCCATGCACTGTAGAGCCAGAACCTCTCCACACCCCTCCCAAATGCACTGAAGAGAGGAGATTCCCTCTCCTCCGCCCCCCATCCACTGAAGAGCTGGGATCTTACCATTCTAATTCACTGCAGACAGCCGCCCCACCTTATCCCTAATAAAGGCAAAAAGATTGACTCCCTGGTAAAAAAAATTCGGGGTGGGGAGGGAGAGATGGGTGCCTAGGAAAACTCCTTCATCTCCCACTTTTAGGAAAAGTTTTCAGGCAAAGATGCCTAAAGTTAGGCTCTCAATCTCCATTTTTAATGTTGCTCCCACTGAGTTGAGTTGGCACTGCAGGTCCCCAGCACCTCTGAAGAATCAGACCCCAAGGTGTCTCAAGGCGGGGGGTGTAGGGGGGGAGTTTCCAAAACTGGAGCACCCTGAATCAATTACCCCTATTGGAAATTGCTGCCTTGATGGCTTCTCAGCTAGTACGTGGATTTTCTGTCCTTTTCTAAGAGCTAAGTATTAATAGCTATTTCCTTCCAGTGAGCTGCATTACCATTTGCTAAAAATATTTCTCTTACTGCCTTCAAAGCGCCCCCATAAGCTACATCTCCTCAAGCTATCCCTCCCTTCCCCATCTCTCTCCACCCACACCCTTCCTTTTCTGTGCAGCTACCTTATGCTTTGTCTTGTCATGTCTTATGCAGCTCATTAGCTCTTTGGGACAGGGAGGGTCTATTGCTGTAGCTGATGCTCTGTAAAGTGTGAAACTGTGGCAGTGGAGAACGGTTGTGTGATAAGTAAATAAATAAACTAAAATAAGAGGGTACCCACAGTACCAAAGTAACAATGGGAGTGTCAGTAATAGGATGCTGGAATTACCAGAGCTTTTCGTGGCTTCACATCACAGTGCTAATACCCCTCATCTGGGTATATCTCACTTAATCAATTCCCGGCCCTTGCAGGGGATTTGGTTGCACCTTGAGCCCTCCTGTTTTCTGCAGATGGCACCTAATAATATTGTTGCCTGAGTGGTGTAATACTTTGGGCTAATTTTGGTTTACGGGCTTTCTGGGCGGGGGGGTGCAGGGGCTGGTAGTGGCCTGTGATAAACAGGAGGGCAAACTGGATGCGCTCGAGTGGTACCCTCTGGTCTTGCTTGGATGCTTGGTTTTCCAATTGTTTCACTGGGAGTTATTCCTGTGGGTGGGGAGAAAACCTACTGCTGCTGATAGATCAGAAGGGTGCCATGCACCCTCACCCCCTACC
Organism: Natator depressus; assembly: GCF_965152275.1. Taxonomy (NCBI): domain Eukaryota; kingdom Metazoa; phylum Chordata; order Testudines; family Cheloniidae; genus Natator; species Natator depressus. The sequence goes on from NC_134255.1 coordinate 12,476,490, forward strand.
AAATATTCCAGTTAAGGGCCTCACCCTGCTCCCATTGACATCAAAGGGAACAGGATCAAGCCATAAATTAACCCTAATGCCTATTCCCACATTTAAACTTCCATGGACGTGGCTGTCCCTCGCTTGTTCCCCAAACCATCTCCATCTCTTGAATCCCTAAAACTACTGCTTCCCTGCCATACCTGTGTATGGTCCCCCCCACCATTTATAGACTATACTAGGCTTGGGGAGAGGTTTAAAATTTGCGCATCAGTTTGCCCACCTGGTCCTGTTTGTGTCTAAACTCTATTGTTAATGTCTGGTAGCACAGACTGTATAAATAATAATGATAAACCCAGCAGCTGAGTTCTGTATCATCTAACCCCACATACCCACCACTCCTCCTCATCTCCACCCCTGTTGGTACCAAGAGTCCACCCAAGTGCCATGTTAGTAGGTGCCAAAGATTATTACCCCTATACTACGAGTTCATGAAATTCCATTACCATGTGGCATAGCACCAAGGATTCAAGCTATTACCACGTTATCAAGTGGCAAGAGTTCATGCACTATGCCATGGGTGCATGGCACAGCTCCATTAGCAAAGTTTGGTGGCAGCGCCTAGTCTCCCAAACCCAAGAGCTTAGCAGCAATACTCTACGACCAGGAGTGCCTATCAGTATTTTCTTACCAAATGCCATAGGATTGTTGTACACGCTGCTCTTGCCAAGCATCAAATGCTCGTGGCAAGGCCAAAGCGACTTAGGACACTGGCCCGTGACCAGATCACTAGGGATACGGCACAGTGCCCTACTGTAAATAAGCGACAGTACTGTTTTACCTTGTGGTATAACATTTTTCACCAGGGATCTGGTTAGCGTGAGCCAAGAGACAGCATTAGTATTTAATTAACTTCTTCTTTCAAAATGATTCATTGTAAGAGGGGAAGTGGGGAATGAAACCATTCTCTAGATGATGCATAGCATTTGCATAGGTGCGTAGAAGATTTATATATTCCTTGTGGTTTCCTTTCAGCTGATGATGCTGATGTCATGATCTTAGGGAAGGTGGGTTTCTGGGAGACCCCGTGCTTTTTGTCAGGGCTGGTAATTGCATATCAGGTGGTGTTGTCCTTTTATTTTATTTCTTTAATGTATTTTATTGTGCATGACAAAATAATCACATTACAATAACAATTAGCAAGAGGAAGACATCACCAGCATCATCACCAATCTCAGAGGGACATAGCCTCCTTGCAGATCAATCCACACCCAGATCAATCACTCGCTAGGTCCTTAAGTTGGTCAGGCTGGATTTTCATTTTTGGCCCATCATTGGCGATCGTATCATGCCACCAAAGCTTTTGGCAACCACAGTTGCTGGCTGGGTAGCAGCATTCCTGCTGAACACGCTTCATAATTTGCTGATCTTCTATCTTAATATGTCTGTAACAAGAAAGTGTAAACACAAATACAGTAAAGAGAATGGGCCTGATCCTCAGCTGGAATAAATCTGCGTAGCTCCATCAAAATCAATGAAGCTAAATTGATTTACACCCTGCTGAGGACTTGCCTCAATGTTTAAAAGAATCATTCTACAAAAACACACCCACGCTCAAGAAGAAGTACAAATGTCCATGTAAGACACTGTTGTGGAGATTAACTTTCTCTCCTCATGGTTCACATAGACATTTTAATTTTTAATTCAACAATTAAGAAGGGAAACAGCTAATCAAAACAAGCCCTTATGCAAGTACTGTTTATCTTTTCAGCAAATGTTGATTTTGTTAGGAACCAATGGTGCGTGCCTCCAAATGTAACATTTATTAATTTAATATCTGTGTGTATTTATGAGATTTCTGCTGCTTGAGCAGTTTAACAATGTGAAATCCAGCAGCTAAAATCAATAAGCAATTAAACTGTGCACTACTAATTAAAATAGATTTTTTTTGTTCTAAATTGCATTTAGCCTGCAATTTACAGTTAGAACCTTCATAGAAACATATATTAGAAATGGAAAAGGGCTATAAAGTTATCTAATCCGTTTCTCCAGGGCAATGCAAGGTTGTTCTCTATAGCATATTCTCCAGTGTCCAGACCAGAAGTAAGTGTGTCAAAGCACTGGGAACTTCTTTCATTGAAGGATGTTTGTCCCATGGACCAGAACTCCTCAGGTGGTGTTGCAGTAAAGGATGGTATAAGAAGGACAACTCCTCTGAGGTCTCTTACATTGAACTCCTAGAAATACAAACCCAAGTCAAAATGGTTACGCAATGTTTATTTCTGAAAAGAAAAGAAAGAGATCCAATCTACCTTACTCCTATAGCTCACACTAGGAACCTGTTGCCATCTGCTGGAACATCCCAGCATCACACTTCCCACCGGAAAACCACCCATCTGGCCAGGGGACCCATTTTAAAAGGAAATCCACACTTCTGCAATGAGTCTTTTAATCAAACTTCAGATTATGGAATTTATGGGCGATCTAGTCAGACCAGTTTGCTGACACTCTAGGGTTCAGCTCTGGATTCACTAGGCCAGATCCTCAGCTGGTTTAAATTGTCATGATTCCATTGACTTCAACCGAGCAAAAGCAATTTACACAAGTGGAGGATCTGGTCCATTGTGGTTTGTTTGGTGTGCCTGTGTTTATTGTGACTTTTAAGCCTGAAAGATGCTAACTGCCCCTACACACAATGATCCAAACCAACCACAAGAGCAACTCCGGGAGAATTATTTGAGCCGGAACTGCTTACGTGAGTAGCGAATCTGGATCAGTAAGTTAGAAACTTTTTTTTGGAAGTAGTAAAAAAGTCAGAAAAGTAACATTTTGGAAAAATTTTCCCCAAAAATTCAAATTTGGACAAAAATTTCATTTTTTGAAGTTTTTAAAAAAATAATAGCTCTCTAGCTAATTGGGGAAAACAAACAGGAAAAATGTGCAAAACGCTATTTTTATGTGCTGCCAAAATTCTACTTTTGAAGAATTATTTCTCCCGAGCATTTCAGATATTGAAAATTTTTGACCAGTTGTCGTTTCCTTATTTTTGGTAGCCAGTATATGCTGCAGTCCATTTGGCTGAGGTATGTATAGCATTTCTGGTCAGTTCCTTTCCATGTTTCATTGTAGATTAAATATAAACATCTCTTTCTTTTGTAGGTCTGTTTGGTTGTTTTCATTTGTATTATTTTCAAAAATATGAAGAAAGCATTAAATTTAAAAAAAAAAACCCAAAATCAGCATTAGGAAGCATTTCAAGCTTTAACCTTGGCCTAGGTATAAACAGAGCAAGAAGTTTAATGAAAGAGATTCTGTTTATGAGGAATCTACATACTTACATTCTGTACATTTTTAACAGAGAGAGTAATTGACCATGAATACAATTTACCTACAGATATGATGGTTTCTCCATCACTTGCAGTATTTAATTCAAGACCAGGTATCTCTCTAAAATATGTTCTAGCTCAAACAGAAGTTATTGCCTTCAAGGAGAAATCATGGATGAGGTTCCTTTGGCCTGCAACTACAGGAGAACAGACTACATAATCATATGGGTCCCTTTGGCCTTAAACTCTATTAATCCTAATTCCACTTAAGGGTAGAAGCATGTGTGAGATTTTGAGAGTAGAGAGGATTATCTCTACCATCCCCAGTAATCTGTGGGATTAAGGCCTCTCTCTCAACCTCAGCTGCCGTTAGGTGATGGATTTAGAATTGGTGATAGAAAACACTAATATTTTACATTTAAATTACACCTTTCATTGCAAACTATACACTGCACCAGTTAAGTGCAGCCATCTCTGGGCGGTGACAGCTCTTTGGGACCCTCCACAACAGGGTGTGAAGGGGAAATTCTGCCTCTGGACACTGGCAGAAACACCTAACGTTACAAAATGTGCCTTAAGCTTTTAACACGTAAAACGAACAGAGAGGGCCTTGGTTTCTAAGGCCTCATCCTTGACTTTTTAACAGTCTCCTGTAAGAGTCTCCCACACACTGACCTTAAGTTGTCAAGGAAGGATGAAAGGCTGAGATAATGCTGCTAGCATTGCAACCTGCTATGCCATGAAGTTTACCTAACACAGACAGGTTGCTTAGACCGTCCCCAGCACTCTCTCTGGCTACAGAACTGCGCCCAGAGGGAACAAAGCATGAGGATCTGAAACAGAGCAGCTAGGCGGTGAAGTTAATCCATTTGTTTCAACTTGCAAACAGATCTATCAGCAGCTTTTCAGCTATTTTCACTTTGCAATGCACGAATCCATCATAGCTGAACCATCTGCTGCCAAGCCAACTGCTCCCCACAAATCACAATGCTGTGTCTTACCAACCCACTTATTATGTTTAAAAACATGGACAGCAGTCCCCTGACTGTAAGTGGAAGCTCTCACCACATCCTGGCTTTGTGGCATAGAGCACTAAGCACTGCCTTTCACTGGCTCCAAAATGCAATTGATTATATTAATTTTCCATGCAGCTCGCTAGTTGCCCCTCTGTTGGGAGTAGGTTAAGGCTGGTTTTGCTCTCACACTTAGCACAGTTTAAATCTTCTTGCCTTATTGATTTTGGTAACTGTCTGAGCTTCGATTAAATCGAGTTCACCTGTGCATTATCTAATCTGCTCTGGGCTAGGGCTTGGTTCAGTATTCTTTGATCCCAGGGAACTTACTTGGGGTTATATCCTTCTGAGCCAGTTGGGAATTTACTTTGAACTTGGCCTTTTGCTGAGATTTACCTTCTGAGTCTGCTTTAAGCTGGCTCCGATGCTATGACCAGAAGCAAGACAGCCATGTATCTAATGAACCTAACCATCGAGCCATCCACAACTCAAAAGGGGAGATTCTACAGTCAGACATTTGGCTGTTGCTTTTATCCTCACGTCGACCTAGACAGGATCTGTTTTAGAAGCTGATATGATGCTTGATCAGTCACTATTAAAGGCCATTTTGATGCAATCGGGAATCTGGGGAAGGGGGTGGGTGGGAGCGTTCTTGCTGTTGTGCATAGAGCTATGTAACTGGGATGCGTTTTTGTATGCTGCACCTTTAAAGAGCCGGTGGCTCTGCTGTCAGCAGGGAGCAATTCTGTGTTCATTTCAGCACACACTCCTAGCTGAGACATACCCAGGAGTGGTCTATGCTTAAACACTTTATCAGCAGACGATGTTGGTTAGGAGTGTGGTTTTTTCACTCATGTGACTATGGTGGAAAAAGCCCTACTGTAGATGCTGTTGTGATGGTCTAAATGTGACATAATAGTATAGCTTATTATAGGCCCCAAACTAAAATAAACTGTACTAGTTTACACTCTTGTATAGGGATATAGCTGTGTCTACACTAGAAGGGTTTTGCTGCTCTAACTGTACTGTCGTAATTAAAGCAGCAAAACATTTTAAGTATACACAAGTCTCCACACACTGTGCTTTCTGTCACGGAGCCGTTCTTTTTATGGTCTTCTAAGGGCTCGTGTACTCAGGAAAATTAACCTGAATTAACTTTTAAAGTGGATTAGCTAAACCACATTAAACCCTTATGTGAACACAATGATTCAGAATTAAAATGGCCTTCCTTTGGTTTTAATTTCCAAACTTTGCTGAGTGTCCCTGTACAGACAAGCCCTGAAATCAGCATCCTTCTGACTAGAAGTGTGAGTCAGCTTGTGTTGTTCCTGCAGAGCTGGAAAATAATACTATTTCCAATCATGTACCGGGACAGTCACTTGTGCTGGAGGAGTTGAAACCTTTTGACAGGAGTTTCAATTAAAGATAACACTATACTTGTCAGGAAGGTTATCCCAAAAGCTGTACCTTGAGGTATTGGGGATGCCATAAAAATTGACAATTTCTCCACTTCTCCTGAATTAATTCTGAATAAAAAGTTCCTTTCCTGCAGGGATGCTGGAACAATTTGTATAGTAGGGATGCCGAGAGCCATTGAACCAAATTATAAACCCTGGATATGATGGAAACCACTTCAAGCCAGGGGGTGCAGCAGCACCCCCAGTTCCAGCATCTATACTATCCTTTTAATTAAAGCATTTTGTAGTCATCTTAAATACAGACCTGCTCAAGTTGCTTATTTCAAGGTCTTTAACAAGGTCTTTAATTCTGTTCCCACCAAATCAACTCCAAAACTCTGATTGTAGTGTGACGGGAGCAGAGTCAGGCTCATGCTCATCAAAAGCAAACCACTCCTAAAATGGGAAGAGGATCAGGCCCATAAAAAGCGAATTCCTTCTATGCTAATTCACTAGAACACGTGCACACTACGGTTTGGAAGGAGAAAAGTGCCGGTATATTGGGATAATCAAAAGAGTCCCTCCTTGCCCAGAAATTGCTCATGCAACTCAAGGCCAATGCAGACAATTTCTCTCTGCAATTTGATTTCTTTGGAAATGGCAGCAGACTTTGCAATTTTATTTCCAGCCAAGTTACACAAGGTCTGGAAGGATCAGAAATGCATACAGGACTTTCATGAGGCTTAAAACATTCTCTCATCTTTCATATCCAAGAAACAGACCTACTGACAGTGCTGGTATTAAGTCTAGACTCTAACGTCCTCAAACATTCGGCTTTTTCATCAGTGCCTGGGCCACTGTTGCAAAGGAATAAAGCCCTGAATGTTATGAAATACCAGCCTCTTAAAACATAAATATGGGGATCAGTTACAGAAGTATGGCAGAGGATTGAAAGGGAAGGTTATATATATGTATTCTAGGGCCAACAGTGGTCATTTGGGGGAAAAAAAAAGCTTTTTAAGGAGAACGGGGAGATATAAAATGAGATGGGTTTCAATGGCATTGGAAAACCCACTATTATCCATGAACCCCCAAATGCCAACTGGGAATGGGGTTGCAAGAATATCTGCAAGAATATTCTGGAATATACATTCTGGTTCACCAAAGAGCAACAGGTGAAGTCTTAAATGAAAGCCAGGGTCACACTGATTGTTCATATCATTGTGAAATGTACATACAGATACCAGGTCAGGAGTTACATACGTCTACTGAAAATGTGCTTTAATGTCTGCATCAAGGCAGACTTGACAAACAGGATTTTTTCTGCCAGATAAAAGAGGTTCTTTGACCTGTCTCTCTATCAGCAGGTAAAGTAAGCATTGTAAGCCAACACGACGGCAAGCTATTGACATGTGAAGTCAACGGGGAGGCAGGACACTGGAGAATGAGCCACAAGGAGGTTAGCCTGGTGAGTTTAGGCTCTAGAAAGCGTGTTACAGTTTTGTTTTATATGTAACTGTTTCCTTCCATTATCTATACACACTCTCTCAAATAGTTGATAATAAACTTGTTGTTTTCACTATAAATATATCTGAGTGCTGTGATGTTAAGTCAGGGGCTGATCCTGAGCTGAATCACACAAATCGGGGTGCACGCTGTTCCCTTGGTGGAGACAAGCAGACGTGGTGTTTCTGTGGGTAAGAGATGGGACACTACAGTTCCAAAGGGGCTCGGGGACTGAGGTGCTCTGATGATTAGCCTGCATGGCACAGTAAGGACTGGCCTAGCCCAGAGGTGAATGTGCGGGTAGCTGACAGGCTGGTGGCCTCAGGGAGCTGATACCCAGTTAAGCACAAGCAAGTTTTTCTCATGCTGGTGATGGGGGCAGGGGAGGTTATAAGATGACTCTCAATCCTGGGTACCCTGAAAACCGTCACACCCACCACTTGCTTCCATGTTTCCCCCCCAGCTCAGGGCTAGATTCTGCTCTGTGCCACTTAAGAAGTGCCACACAGATAATAAAGCCCGGGTATAGGTCTTCACACCATCTTTGCACCCTCCAGATTCTGGGACGCTGTGGGGACTGCAGTGGCACCCAGCATAAGTTAGAAGAGCCCCGAGGACTGCTCAAACATACAGCAGCTTCCTCAGGGCTGTCTACGGGCCATGCAGCAGGAAGCCCAGAATTCCCAGAGTGCTGAATGCCACAAATAGGCTCTCCCTCCCATCCCCGAGGCTGGGACTCTCCTACAGCTCTACACTGCTGGGGCAGCATGAGGGCCAGAATCCTCCCCTCTATATGCTGCGGTGGAAAACCTCCCAAGTGGGCCCAAATACCTATAGATGGCCTCATTTGTTCTGACCTGCTTTGGGACCTTTATTCTCTTCCTGAGATGATCCATTCTCACTCCTTGTTTTCTCTCCACAACACTCCTGTGACGTAGACTCTAGCCTCCTTTTACAGATGGAGACACTGAAAGACGTGGAGGTAAAGGGACTTGCTCACAGCCCTTTAATGAGAAACTGGCAGAGGAGGGATTGCACATCCAAATACTTTATTCATTGATTGGTGGGTATGGATCCCAAATGCTTTACCCATTCATCTAGGCCAGCGATTCTCAACCAGGGGTCCGAGCCCACCCTGGGGGGGCCATGAGCAGGTTTCAGGAGGGCCGCCAAGCAGGGCCAGCATTAGACTCACTGGGGCCCAGGGTAGAAAGCCAAAGCCCCACCACCCGGGGCTAAAGCCAAAGCCTGAGCAATATAGTTTCACAGGCGCTCCATGGGATGAGGCCCCAGGCAATTGCCCTGCTTGCTAACGCTGGCCCTGGCTTTTATATGCAGAAAACCAGTTGTTGTGGCACAGGTGCACCAGGGAGTTTTTAATCGCACGTTGAGGGGGCCTCAGAAAGGAAAAGGTTGCGAACCCCGGATCTAGGCCATGCTGACTCATCTGGCAACCAGCATTTTACCTTCAAAAGAAGAAACTGCATTAGAGAGAGAGACGCTCGGTTCCTTGTATAGTTAAAGTGTCTTTATTTTATAAAATGTCATAGAAAGCTTCAACACCATCCACCGGTGGAACATTAGTAATTATTACACAGTAATTCAAACACAAGTTAGTATTTCACACTAGTCCCACACATCTGTTCCAGACACCATGGGTTAGCCCTTCTACTCAGTGTAATTTAGGACATTCTCTCACACCCTGTGCTTCACTCAGATGGCAAGGTATCTTCCCTCTCCCTGGGCTCATGCTTCTGTACTTGTGCCCACTGCAGCCACTACAAGGCCTTTGCTAGAAGCATCCTTGCCCTCTCTTTTCTGCAAAGCCATTGCCAATTACTCCTTCTGGCACCCCTGTATAACATGCTAAACAGTCATGATATTGATCAGAGGCTCTGCAACAAGGTCCCCGTTCTATTCTCGGAAGCACAAATAAAGGAACTCCTTGGCCATTACAGCTCATATTTATCTAAGCGCACAATGGCTTGTGCAAAGTGCATATCTAATTTGCATGTGCTGTTACTTCCACTGCGCTCACCCACCATGGCTACTCGACCATTTGTGCATCAGCTGTGAGTGCAACTGCACACCAAACTTCTCTGAAGATCTAGGTCTCAATCCAGACCATTAGGTCTGCATGTGGAACCATTCCTGGCCGGTAGTTAGAAACTGTACTGAGAACATACCAGGCTCAGCTGTCTTCTAAGCATACTTGAGACTCCAACCTGCAAGCCTTCCCTGCACAAAGCCTTTATTGACTGACGAGAGTTCCACACCAAAAAGATTTTCAGGTTCAGGCCCACTGCAGGAAGTGGTTGAGACTCCAGAGGTACTCCTGTAGTCCCCACATGGGCAAACAACCCCACCACCCTCGCTTTAATCAAACAGGAACTTTACCTGAGAAAAGTTTGCAGGACTGGCCCCTAAATATATTTCCAGTTCACAGTATCAATCGGTATCTCTCAGAAACCTGCCTGTGATCACTGTTCAAAAACATCGCATCCCTCTGGGGTTTTGTGATTTGAGTAAGCCAGGGACTGAGAAGTGCCATGTTTGAGTTAGAAAGTTTAGTCCCAGTTACAGTTCACGGTTTATACCATGGGGGAAAGTTCTCAAATCACAGCAGTGACACTCTACATTTATACAGTACTGCTCACCAGAGACCTGAAAATACCCACCATAGGTAAGTAAAGTGCTTTCCTAATGATAAACCTCAAGACACCCCTGTGAGGTAGGTCAATATTATACACATTTCATAAATGGGTACACTGAAGCAAAGAGGTCACATGACAAACATGTCAGCAGCAGGGCCAGGAATAGAACCCAGAAGTCCTGATTACCACTTACCTCTGCTAACCTCCTTTCTCCCTTCAAGAGTGAACATTTGTATCACTGCACCAAGCAAAATAGGTGGAGTTTCCCTTTGAGGACTGGCCTGCCCTTCTGTCAGTTATTTTCACCTGAAGCTGGCATGTGGCAATTTGCAGGTCAGTTCTTTGGTTGCAACAGGCGACGTCTACAGCAGAACTGAAATATGAACTGTAGATTAGTTTGTGGCGGAATCCGCACGTAAAAGGGCCAGGATCAAAACCAAATTGTGCTTAAGAGACTGCAGCGAGATAAACACAACAGCATCCGAAAGAACGCAGTTTCCCCAACACAGCGGAATCTGTACATGGGGCCAGTGTCAGTAACACAGCTTTCCTATGACCAGGTCAGCTGGCTTTCACAAAGGCAACGCTGGGCCAGATTCTGGTTTCAGATACACTGGTTTAAATCCACAGTGGGAATGCATTGGCTTTACATTAGGTTAACCAAGGTCAGGATCTGGTTGTTACTTTGCGAGCTGCCAGTCCCATCCTACTTAAAGGATTTAGTTTTTACATACATTTACTGCTGGTGAGAGATGTTGGTTTGACAAGCCTGAAGTATGCCATTTATCCACAGGTCAGAGCACAGGAAGCAGCAAAGCAAGCTTCCTCTGTGCTATTCCCTGTCCCTGGACAGATGGGAAGCATTGCAAATGGGAATTCAGTCTCCATGGGCAGAGCAGCCCACCTCCGGAGACCGTCAGCAAGGGGGCCAGTTATAGCCACTTGCTGATGTGGCTTTTTGTGATGGGAGTGGTTAGACACCTGACTACTAGAAAGGGAACCCAGAACGACATTGTGGGTATGGTTTTTAAATGATCAGCGTGGGAAGGAGTGAGCTGGGGGGAAAAGCCATTGTAAGCTCTTCATGTCAGAGACTGCCTCATTGTGTGTGTTTGTACAGCACCTACCATGCTGAGGCCTCAATTCTGATTGGGCGCTACTGTAACAGAAATAAAACAAACAAACAATAAATAAAGAATTACAAGCGACCAAAAGAAAAATAATACTGACTCAACTGCTATCTAACCTGCACTTGCATTCTGGCTCAACCACCAAGCTTCTCTCTTCCAAAGGAAATGCCCAGAGAATAATAAATATCTACCACATTTTGCATGTACAGTCCCCCTTTTATTCAAGGATCTGAAAGCGCTTCACAGAGGTGGGTCAGCCTCATTATCCCCACTTTACAGATGGGGAAATTGAGGCACAAAGAGAGCTAAGCAACTCACCTTGCGAGTTGGTGACAGAGCCAGGAATCCTGACTCGCAGTGTCCCCACACCAACCACTAGACCACACCTCTTCTGAACAGGAAATCAGAGCCACACCAGGTGCCTGCACTGTGCAGTACATTGAACACAGACACCTAGTGCTAGATCTGATCTCCTTCAAGATTGTATCAGTGCTGAAGGAGTCAGCCACTAACACTGCTATTTACACCTCTGCCCTGGCAACTGCTTTAATTGTAAATTAAGCCCTTTCCCCACTCACGCAGTTTGCTATATGTCTACATACACACAACACACCTCTAATCCATTCTCATCCAGGTAACACCCTCCCAGACCCAATGCATCTATGGTGTAACTCCACTGACTTCAATGGTGTTACACCAGGGATGAACTTGGCTCAGTTCTCTCTAATGTTAAATGGCTCATCTCCCAACAATGACCTTCCTATCCAGGGGCTCGAGCCCCTTCTTGCAAGATCGTGAACTTGGTGTCCCCAGGGTTAATGACTCTTCAGATGCCCATTTGTTTCCGAGTACAGCTCCTCATTCTTCCTGCTCCTCCAGGCATGGTACTTCTTCATGCTTTTCCTCCTAGCGAAGCGGCAAATGCTGACCATGAAAACCCAGGAGACCGCGTACATAATTACCCCCCCCACCTTAATGAACCACCTGGGCTTGGGTGACACAAGCTCACAGTACATGAGCCAGGCCCCGACCCCGATCCGCACGCCCGTGAAGAGGGCCACGAAGAAGAAATCCACCACGTCCCCCGTGAAGCTGTGGTAGAGCCCCATCTCCCGCAGGAACCAGCGGGCCTGCAGCAGCGGGTTGGTGATCTCACTGCCAAAGATGACAGCGTTGACTTCAGCAGCCGACTCACCCAGGGCCAGAGACACCGTGATTCCCAAGATGCTCACCATGTGATGGGCAAGCATCAGAGCGCCCTCCGCCTGGAAGTATACACACCAGGCCAGGTCGAAGAGGAAGTAGCCCAAGCTAAGGCACAGCCCGTGCACCTGGAGGGTTGTGTTCGGCGACCCTGGAAAGCAAAGACACCAGCTGGTGCATTAAAGAGAGGAGACACCAGGCAGGCAGGATCTGCGGAAGAGGCAAGGTGTTCTCTTCCAGCAACGGCCGCTTCGCCTGGCACTGAGCAAGGGAAAGCTGAGGAAGTCACAATAATGGCCTCTATGCTTGCAAAACACCTCCCGTCCCAAAGGAGCCCAGAGAGCATGACAGAAACACGCGCCTCCCCCCAACACACCATGAGTCACTTCCCTACCAATGTAGCAAGGCCTCCTGTGGAGGGCAGAACTCGGATGCACCCTGGCACATAAGACTGTGGGGAGGAAAATCCTCCCTGTAAGGGACAGCGCTCCTCCACCATGGGGAGCTATGACGTTCACAGCAGACAGGACCGCAGCTTCTAAAAGAGGGGCCACCCTACCAGAATTCAAACCTGTGGTTCCAGAGGGTCACAGGCCCGATTCCTCACAGCACTAAAGCCTCTATGCCAGTTCGGTTGGCAGAAAGGGGTTGCAGGGCAGAGGTAACCCCGCCCCCCACACCCTGGGAATATCTCCCGTGCAGGGGCCTCCTATGACCAGAACAGAGCTACTAGCTCCCCCTCCACAGGAGTGCCAGGTATGGGGCTGTTCTGGGGTGGACGGGCAGGGGCAGAGGGGGTGGAAGGGAGGTGGGATTCTTATGTCCCCATTATTCTGCATCCCTGCAAAAATCTCACAGGGGTCTTTTAAGAAAGAGCACAAGTTAAGGCAGCCCTCAGAGCTGCACCAGCCCGTACTGGCCCCTGGCAGCCTCTGAACAGGGGAGGCACAAACTGTGCCCAACTCTGCCCCTGCACTGGTGCATGAAGCTGCCCCTGCGATTTGGAAACGGATGCTTATAACTCTAGGCCGTCCCCTCGGCCATGGTCATAGTGCTTATAAATGCTTACCAGAGAGCTACTAGCCAGATGCTGATAGGAGAGATGAAGGTGGAACCACAACAGTTATAGTCAGAGGCAGAAGCCTGGGGAGAGGCCCTTTCCCCTGCAAATCACTACCCGAAATCCTTTAAGTCCTGGGATTCCTACTAGGGCATATCAGCTGCTGGTTCACAGATTTGATACATTAGAAGCCCCCCTCAGGCTGCTGGAATCTAGCAGGACCTTCCCTCTCTCTTCCCATGTTGGGGAGGCGTTTAGTACTTTCTCACCACGATCAATCAGCCTATGTTTGTGTCCTCCTCCTCGTCCTTTGCGAATAGCTCCGGAGCCTCCTCTATCACCGCTCAGCACTTTTCCAAGTATCGGAGTGAAATTAACAAGAGGTTGTTAAGTTTCACTGCAGCTGCTCAGAATCTTGTGGGCAGGGGTGAGGAGTGTCAAGAATTCTGTCAATTTCACACTGCTGTTGCCTAGGCAAAGCTATGAGCAGCAACAGAGGCACTTGGGCTGTCTGTCTGCACTCAGGAAGGCAGCACTGCATCGGGTCACATTTGGAATGCTGTCTTTGCAACCATAAGACTTAGAAGATTTTTTTTTTTTAAATGGAGGCTCATATTCTTCGGAAGTATATGAAATAATCCCCCTCCCTGTACAAACAAATCAGGGTCAGTTTCCTACTCACTAGCAGGTTTCTCATATTCCTTACGTGCTTGGTGAGTGACAGCTTTAGTGCAATAATATTACTTTGCCCTCATACCCATTTCATAAGCAGTGTACACCACTTACATGCTGAACTTGCCCCAGAGGCTTCCATGGGATTAGCACCTACTTACTTCAGTCTGCTTTTGGGGCATAAATGAGAGATCCCAGCCTTGAGGAGTTTAAAATCCCCAGCAAAATGCACAGATACAGTGCAGACAAAGGAGCAGGGAGAGTTAGCCATAGCCAATCTGATGGCAGGGCAGGGGAGAGAAGCGAGTTTGAATGAAGCCGTTCCAGAGGGAGCAGGCTGCAAAGAGACTCAGAGTGAGACCAGAAGAAGGTGACAAAGGGAGCACTAACAACACTAATTAGATTCCCCCCTTCCTGGAACCAATTACATTTTGGCTGGAGCTGGAGCCCAAGAAGGGAACAGCCAGCAAGATCCACTGAGGAAGATGGGTGCGCTCCTGCTGCTCAGAAGACACTACTCTCTGCCATGAGATCAGTCACCTGGGGGCAAAACTCCCATAACACACCTGGGTGAGTCAAAGGCCAGGGGCCATCGATAAAACCAATGTAAGCGGAGAGGCAGGTGGCGAGGACACCGTGGGTCAGAGTGACCAGCCGGCAGCTCCACTCGTAGCTACGGTGCTTATACCGATGGCAGAACCAGGTGTAGAGAGACAGCCAGGAGATCAGACTGCAGGTCACCCGGAGGGGCATAGAGGCCATCATCCTAGGACAGGGCAGGGAGACAGAGAAAGATTAGTTAATCTAGTCACATGCAGAGTCAGTTGGCTTCATCACAGCATTTCCAGACTTACCACTAAATTGCTCTGACTCCTCCCCTGTATAAATTAGTATTTTCTGCTGCTGCTGCTTGTTATAACAAATTATTTTGAAGGAGAAAATAGGAGAGAAGCCTGTCTGAAAGAAGTGCGTCCTGCGGAACACTCTGAAGGTGATGAGAATTAGAACCACTAGGAGTGAATTCCAGTGGCTGGCCCAGTATTGAGAAAGCAGCCCATGGGGAGTGCCAGCTGAAGCAACCTCACCAGTCTTACCTGTTGTGAGGAGGTGTGTTGTGAGAGATGGTCTTCTAGGGCACTAGGTCCTAGCCCAGTTGGGTCCTTAAAGACCAGGACTTGGAAATAGACCCATTATCAGACTGGCAGCCAGAGTAGAGGGCAGAGCACAGGTGGAATGTGTTCTCAGCCATCTACTCTACCTAAGTGCCAGGCTGCTGCATTTTCAAAAAGTTTTAAGACTGCGCTCCAAATAAGAGAGTCATCCCTAGGCCTCAACATTCCTTCTCCTCCCGTGCCTTCTGCCTCTGAAAGGTCTGCCAGTCACATCACCTGCCCTGCTTTGTAACATTGCTCATGGAGGGCAGCATCTCAATTCTACCTCTGCCGGAACAAGAGAAATATTTTGCACTCCTACAGGACTTGCCACCCGAGGAGTGAAGCCTGTCACAAACATTAAAGGATTGAGAGGATAATATGGATATAAGGAATAGCCAACATGGATTTGTCAAGAACAAATCATGACAAACCAACCTAACTTCCCTCTTTGACAGAGTTACTGGCCAAGTACAGTAGATGGCAGAAAGCTTTAGATGGGATGTATCTGGATTTTACTTAGGGGTTTGACAAAGTGCCACATGAAATTCTCATTAGCAAACTAGAGAAATGTGGTCTAGATGAAACTACTGTCAGGGGAGTACACAATTGGTTGAAAGACCACACTCAAAAAGAGATCAACTGTTCGCTGTCAAACTGGGAGAAGGAACCAAAGTGGGGCTCTACAGGTGTCAGAATTAGGTCCGGTACCATTCAATATTTTCATTAACGCCTTAAATAACAGAGCGGAGAGTACACTTACAAAATTTACAGATGACAGCAAGCTGGGATTTCTCCCATTGACAATCCAGGCCTAAGTGACTTAGATTCAAAGAAGATTAGGTTTGGAAGAGACCTCAGGAGGTCATCTAGTCCAACTCCCTGCTCAAAGCAGGACCAACCCCAACTAAATCATCCTTGACTTGGCCAAAGTGTCACAGAGACTGCGTGGAGGAGTCAGGAATTGACACCAGATCTCCTGAATCCCAGCCCAGTACTGTAACTCCCTCCTCTCCAGGATAAAACATATCACACCAGGGCTCCATCTCCCTACTGCCGCTCTCCCGCCTCACCACAATATCCTCCAATTTACTTTATATTCAGTCTAAACTCAAAATGTTGCAGGGTGAAGGCGAGTGCACTGCACATGTGCTGGTCACTGTTTTTGTCTCTCCATCTGTTATAGCAGGCACAAATGTCTGATCCAAAATCTTGGGAATAAATGGATGCTCCTGTTTCTTTTGAATAGGCAGGTAACTGGTACTCCAAGATATCGCTGAGGGAAAGGGTGTAGAGAGCTGGGACTAGTGCGGGCCGAAAAAGCCAACTCTAATGGTACAAGGCAGGACTTGTCCATCTAGTTTGAGTCTGAATCCTAGCTCAGATACCAGGGCTCACGCTTTCCCTACATGACACAGGAAACAGCAGAGGGAGCAAGAGAAGAATGAGACAAAATTGCACAGAAAGTTGAGCTGCAGGAAGGAATCTTCAGGGCCTGAATCGCCTTTGGGTCCAGCCCTGAGCCCGTGTAAAGACCAGCACTGAACACAGCGAAATAAAGGTCACTCCCAGAGGCAGCCTGTCACGCTGGAAGGTGGCGAATGCCATTTGGCTCGTCCTAGCACCAGGCTGCGCCAGAGGAAGGATGCAGCCAAAATAATACATCGGGAAGGGAACACAGCACAAGCAGGACTTTGGAATAACATCCCTCCCCGACCTGCTGAGCTAGGAGGGAGTTTAGGAGCAGCTGATCACTGTATCCTCCGTGATGCAAGGAGAAGCAGAACTGGATCGCCTTTCTCCACCGGGGGAGGGGGCTCCCCAGTCTAATAAGGAAACAGCCCCCAATGCCGAGGGTCTCTTCCCCCACCCTGTACTAACCAGTGCAGCGAGAGATGGGGAACCCCTTATTGCCACCCTGAGCCCAAGCAGGATGAACTGGTGTACGCCCCCCCTTGGTCCAGAGAGATGCCCCCCCCCGTGCACCCCCTGTAGTCTAGAGGGATGGGGCTTCCAATGCACCCTCTTGGCCTGGAGAGATGGGGCACCCGTGCACCCCCTGGGTCCGAAGAGAGGGGGATCCCCATGCGCCTCCTTTGGTCAAGAGGGATGGGGACCCCCCCCCGTGCGCCCCCTTGGGTCTAGAGGGATGGGGCCCCCCCCGTGCGCCCCCTTGGGTCTAGAGGGATGGGCCCCCCCCCCCGTGCGCCCCCTTGGGTCCGGAGAGAGGGCCCCCCCCCGGGCGCCCCCGGGGCCCGGAGCGCTGGGCAGCCCCGGGCGCGCCGGGCGAGGTTACCTGCCCAGAGCGCCAGGCCTCCGCCGGGACCCCGCCGGCTCCTCCGCCCCTGGAAGCGAACAGCGCCTCTCGGTCACAGGAACCACAGAGCGCCGCGCGGGAGGCTCCGGCAGCCGGGGAGGATCTCGGCTTAGGGTCGCCTGCTGGCGGGGAGGACGGACGGCAGCACGGGGCCGGCGGAGCAGAAAGTTGCCGGGGAGAAGAGAACAAACTCCCCCCAGACCCCTACCTACGGGGGGGGGGATTTGTTTATTTATTTATTGTGGCGCGGGCGGGGCAAGAAACACAACCACCCCCCCTCTGCCCTCGCCCGCAGTCTCTCCCAGCGCACAGGAGAAGAGGCCGTGACTTACAGTGGCATGATGTGTATTACAGTATAGCACCCCCAAAGACACCCCCCCCGAATCAGGGCCTTGCGGTGCTTGGCCATGGAGAAGGACACCCCCAGGCACAAACAGAGGTAGGGAAAGAGACCTACTTAACCCACTGCACCCTGTGTGCTGATCCAGAGCATGGGGGAGGAGGGACCATAACGCCCCCGCCTGTAGGCAACAGACACTGACCTAGTGCGTGGCTGCATTGCTGACTCACTGCCTGGGCAACTCTGCAGCAGCTCAGACAGCTGGTGTTTGCCAGAAGCTGGGAATGGGCGACAGGGGATGGATCACTGGATGATTCCCTGTTCTGTTCATTGCCTCTGGGGCACCTGGCGTGGGCCGCTGTCGGAAGACAGGATAGTGGGCTGGATGGACCTTTGGTCTAACCCAGTCTGGCCGTTCTGATAGCAACGGCCTCAGCTGTCGGTAGGGACGGTGCTAGTTCAGTCCCATTAAATCAATATACAGCCACTGTTCCTTACGTAAAGATTGAGGCAAGAGGGGGGAAAAGAGCCATACACCCTAACCCCAGCTTCACGTGCCCAGATCTGGGGCAGCAAAGCATAACCCCCTTTCTCAACCTTCCTTCCCACAGAGATCCATCCAGTGGTTATAAAACCTAGAGCTTTGCTTTGATTGGAAAGTCTTGGGGCAGGGACTCCTAGGAACAGAACCTAGCCCCACAGGGCGTGTTGACTCTGTCCCTGGGATCCTGGGCCAGAGACTCAGTGTTTCCAAGCCCACATCTATCCTGCATCATAAACCTAGGCTTACAGCGGCTGGACCTGGAACTCACAGCCTTGCAAACAAGTCCCTACGGCACTCGACAGATCTGCTGCTGTAGTTTTGCAGCTTTAGCTGCATCCACACTGCAAAATAAGAGGGCTTGGACCTACATCACAGCAGGACTCAGGGTCGGACACCCTCCCCACCTCCTTCCTCAACCTGGGTCCTGTGGGCTTGCTGACCTGAGTCAGCCTGATCTGTGTGTGGTGAAAGGAAGACTTGGGCTCAAACTCATATCAGAGCCCAGACTTAGTGTGCAGCGTAGACGTACCCTTTAGAGCCCTGAACACGGAGGGGAGGGGGCAGTAGATGCTACTACAATACATGTAAATTATTATTATGTAGATCATCTGCCTCTTCAGGGGATGCGACAATGAAGGCTGCTGTACTAAAGGGCCTCCTTGTGTTAGCTAGTGAAAATGGTGAGCGTTTTGATGGGTTGTTTTTTTTTTAAAACCACACTGAAGCACTCAGTGGCCTCTGCTCATCCAACCCAGGCTCATCACTGCGCCCACAAAATCCTCCTCAGGGTAGGGTGTATGTTTCTCAGATTCACGCAGGAGAGAGAGATGAAAGCAGTCCCCCACATCTGCAACAAGAGAAACATTTATCAGGCTTTACCTAATGAGACATTTAAGGCTGGCCGGGTGTGGTTTGCGCTGTAGAGCATGGCTCAGTTCCCATATGCACTGTGCCGTGCATTATGTATCACTCAAACTTGGCTTTCTGGTAGATCAGGTATAGGCTCCTATTACTTCAAGCAGCTCATAGTTTAGGGGTGATGAAACTAAACCTTCCCTGCAAGGGAACAACCCTATTTTTCCCACACAGCTTTTTCCCCATTTCTACATGCCTGAGCCTTTGCTGAGGTAGGCCAGGCTTGTAGAGACCCCAGGCTCAAATCCTGTTTGAGAAACCAGCAGAGTCATGACATTTGATCTGCTGCTGCCAGTACCATAGATTGCAAGAATCAGCGTTGACAGTCACCGCCTAGGAGGTCAGAGGTAATGCATTGCTTTGGAAGACTCAAGAAGGAACAACCAGCACTGTGACTGGCAGTAATACAGCAGTGTTAAGGGCCCAACTGAGATCAGGGCCCCCATCAGCCCAGTTACTGTAGATAAAGTCTTACTAGACAGGACAGACACAGGAAATTTTATACCTACACCTGGGAGAATTCAATTTTTGATTTTTTAAAATAATTTCAGCACGTTTATTTTTAAGCATCAATTTACATTTTCAGTTGTACAAAGTGATGATTAAGTTTATGTTTTTCAAATTTTCACAGTTGCAGGAAATTAGGAGGGACCAGACAATTTTTTAATAGTCGATAGTGAGATTCAACGAGTGACCACTTTACAACAGTTAAAACACAAATGGTCAATATCACATCAAAACATACAAAGTAAACATCCTTAAATTAAGCTCTGAAAAGTTCTCAAGCAGCATCTCTCTGACTTTGCCGATCTATAAATTGATAATTATGGATGGAAATGTCAGTTTTGGTGTGGTCAGTGAAATTGAAATTTGCCAATAAAAATCTAGCTCTTCCAGGCCTAATTATACACATTTTATAGATGGGGAAACTCAGGTACAGAGAACAAGTGACTTGCCCAGTGTCCCAGGGGAAGTATGGGGCAGAGCCAGGATTTGAACCCAGATCTCCGGAGTCCCAGGACAGTCATTTCATCTGTAGGCTGTCCTTCAACCTACATTTTTTTCCTTTTTCCATTCCAGTTAGCACAAGGGGCGTAACGTGCACAGTAATAGAACACTAGATTTGTTAGGCTGCATGACTTACAAATCTCAAAGATACTTCTTGTCAAACAGTGAGTCGTGTTTATGGGTTGGACCCCAGTAGCTCCCCTCAAATTACAAGCCGAGTTAGTTGAAGATTTCTGGGCACTTCCTTTTGATAAAAAGCCTGTAGTTTTATCTGCCAACTATCCCATCGTTCCGGGGACCAGCTTGTTTTTATTAAGGATCAAATCATCCAGAACAATAGCAGATTTAACAGTGATTTCTAACTCAGATCCATCAGCTGTCTCTAGTTTGGGAAGGGGATGGTGATTAAAGAGACTTCATCTTCTCACACCTGGAAGAGAAGATGGAGAACTATAAAGGGCTGCTAGCACTGGGAGACTGGGACACAAAGGCCTCTCACATAGTCCCTCTTTTTAATGTTAATTGAGCATCCCTTCCGAAGCATTTTACCAGCTGCTTACTATATAAAGGTTTTCCTAAAAAACACAGCCACCTCTGGGTTGGATGTCAGCAGTAGACGACAGGGCACAGTCAGAACAAGAAGGGAATTTTAGACAAGGTCATTTTAGAAGACCTCTGTTTTAGGCAGAGCCATAGGACCTTTCCTGCCCAGCAAGAGCGGACACTACCTCAGTTCAAAAGGGTCTCATCTAAGACTCCCCCTAAAACCTATACACACACTGCATAGTACTTGCTATCAGAACCATATTGGCCCTTCTGAGAAGTGAGTCTAGGTGTCCCAAAGCTGATTGTAAGAGGACTACCTTCTCTGTCCTTTGGGCAACCAAAAACAGGCTGGATGCTTTCTAGTTTTATAACCACCTGTTTGGTCCCTTCCATCAGTTCATCAGTATAGCCTTGTGCAGCGACATACAAGTGGACACTTTAGCCCACTCTCTGGAGTGTTTGACACAAAGGTTTCCTTGCCTGAGATCCTGATCCCTTGGACCCACCTACCTTTTCCTCTTGCACTTCCTTCTTCTCCTTTAGCTGTTCCCAGCTGATGGATTGATGGTTCTGAATAGCTCATCAGCCTCCTGCCTAATTAAGCCATTGAGCACCCATCTCCCAATCAAGGCCACAGCCACGCGGGGGGGGGGGGGGGGGGAAAGAGAGAGAGAAAAGCAAGTACCATAACCATCAGACTGCTGGGTCATCTCTTGGCTCCTAGCTCTGTCAAGCAGATGCTTTGGCCATTTGGCCTACAGACCTGGACCCAAAGAGGTTCTGGAGTACAGCAGCTAGCAGGTGAAGGCAATGCATTTGCTTTAGGAGAGAGGTCATCAAGCAAGCCACAACCATACTGGGTCCTGCCATCCTGCGTTTATAAAGAGAGACGGTGCACAGCAAATGTATGTTACAAAAGACTGTCACTTTATTAGAAATCTTATCAGCTTGGAGCATTAATAATCAAACTTGGGCAAGGAGTTCATGCCTCATGCTAGTCCCGTCACACAACCTTAGCATAGCCAAGGGCTCCAGCTGATTTGCACGTGTATTTCCATAAAGACTCCATTTGTATTGCCAGCCATAACGCATTCAGAATAAATTTAACCTTTGAGGCTGCATTGTCTTTCTTTTTCTTCCAATTCCCCTTCATTTTTCGACTTGCTCCTTGCAACTGCAGCTTCCTTTCCTGTCCCCACATGAGATTCTCTCCCCCCACTTACTCCCCTTCACTACCCCACCTCTCACACACTGTTGCATTCCTCATTCACCTGAGTGCACCACTTCCCCCACCCTCAACCCCAAGGCGCAAAGACGGGCAGCGACAATAGGCTCCGAATAAGGGGGTGGGGAATAGAAGACCCTTGATCACCACGGGAGCCGTATTCCCCACTATAGTCATTCATCCCGTCTTCAAACTCCCCCAGCAGCAGTGACACCCTGGCTTTGATAGAGCAGGGGGAAGGCTTACCCTTCCCAGTGTGATGAACTTTCAGAAGGGGTGGGGAATTCAACCTAGGTAGCCTGAGGCCAACCCATGCCCATTCGTTCCTCAGCTGTAACAGGAGAGGTTTTACAGGAGAGCTGAAACGTGAGCTGCTGTCTCCAGCACAGTGCAACCCACACAGTAAAGCCAGAGGGATATCAAGTGCAAGTGCAGGGAGATGAAAACACACGTGCCCCTGAGAACTGGTACCCATTGCGACAGATCCAGGGCAACAAGGCCCGGGAAGGGGCACTGCATTGAAGCCTACACACCTGCGCACAGACATTGAACAGTCACATCTGCAAAACAGTGTCTGGTTTTCATGTGACTTTAGCACTAACAAAAGCTTCTGGCTTCACACCTCTGGAGATGGTTCATATGCAGAGCAGGTATGGAATCGGGACAAGATTCTCCTCTATTATCCTTCCCCTGGAAGGATCCCTTTAGCAGCAGGGTGAGGGGCGGGCTTCAGTCTCCATAGCCCCTTCAGTCCATTGTCTTGCATTGCCGAGAATGCCAACAAGAACCACTCCACGGGAAGACCTCTCTAAAAAGAAGTGTACTAAGCAGATGGGCCCAATTCTGATCCCACTTTTGCTAGTGCAACACCAGAGTAACTCCACTGAAGTTACAGTGCCACAAATAAGACCAGAATTGGGTTGTGAGAGAGTATAAATACCAATAGCAGAAGCAGGACTAAGGGAGAAAGAGGCATTTCATTAGAAACAACCAGGCAAAGACATTGCCTCAGTTATTAGCCCAACTACAGTCCCATCCCTTCAAAAAACAACTTTTCTTCTAAAGATACCAAGCTTAACCACAATAAATACTTGGCATTTGTGTAGTGCCTCTCGTCCAAGTGTGCATTATGTTATTACGCAGCTTGGAAAAGCGAGGCATAGGGCAAGCGAGTTCACACAGCCAACAGAGCTGGGAAGATCACACTCCCCACAGACCTACTATCTCCGAGAAGTAAGTTGGAGTTACAAAGTGTGCCTGGACTGTGCAGTTTTCCTGGAGCAGACTGAACAGCTCGAGTGGTAGCTAGCCTCCCTTTTGAGTCCGTAACAGTGCTGGAGAAGTTAGTACCTTCACACACTTCTGTAGGATTCCCTTCCCCATCAGCATTTGCTAGACACCCACAGAACCATCTCATTCCAGCTCATCCAGGCCTAGCTCATGATAACCAGTGTTAAATGGTCCATTTCACATTATTGCCAGTGTTGAACAGTTCTCTCTCTCACAGGACTCAACTGTCCAGGCCAGGATTTCCAGCCCCTTAGTGCCAGGTTGGACACATTAGTCCATTCAGCACCAGGTTAATGAGATGTCAGATGCCCATTGGTTTTCAGGGGCACGTCCCCACCTCTCGCACTCCTCCAGGCATGGTACTTTTTCAACACTTTCCTCCTAGCGAAGCTGCAGATTGCGATCATGAACCCCAGGGACACGATGTACATAGCCAGGCCTCCAGCCTTGATTAGCCATATGGGGCTGGATGAGAGGATCACGGAATACATGATCTGGCCTCCCACCCCAATCCGCAGCACCATAAAGAGAGCCACAAAGGAGAAATCCACCACTTCCCCGATGAAGCTGTGGTAGCGCCCAGTTTCCCGCAGGAACCAGCGGGCCTGCAGCAGCGGGTTGGTGATCTCGCTGACGAAGACAATGGCATTGATTTCGGTGGCTGACTTGCCGAGCCCCAGCACGAGCACCATGCCACAAATACTCAGTGTGTGATGAGACAGCATGAGATCTCCTTCTGTCTTGAAGTACATGCACCAGCTGAGGTCAAAGATAAAGTAACCCAAGGTAAGGCACAGCACACGGACCTGGAGAGGCGTGTTTGGCGTCCCTGAAAGGAAAGACATGCACATTAAACTGAGAAAGGATGCTCCTAAGGGCTCCATTCTAAGAGGAAAGCTACACAGTGGACACCTAGTAATACAGTTCACCAGACTATGAAAAACAACGGCTGCTCACTCAGTAGATCTGCTCTCTGGGTGTAGGCAGAGTCCGAGGTGCCAACTTGAGTGCAGAAGACACCCTCCCCCAGTTTTACTACTTCTGAATTCCATTAGCACAGCAGAGCCTACACAGCTCAAAGAGAGCTGAAGTCGGCTTTGCCTCATGCGTCGTTAGGAGAACGGTTAGTTTTGCAACTGGAGCGAGGGTATATTCTACCAATGGAACAGCATAGGTGTCACTGAAGGCAAAAACCTCCATGGCGATGCACAAGTCAGAAAGAACCCAGCTTGACTCTCAGATCTCAGGTTAAGTCTGCAGGCAGAGACAATGACCTTAAATAGGTAAAGCAAGACAAAACCAAGCGAAGGACCCAAACAATCCATCCTCTACATCTCCGGCTTGTTGGGTGGGAGGGATTTTGTCCAGCAAGAGCCCTCTCTCCCACACAGTCCTCTTCCCCCATTTCTACGATCCGAAGTGTATACCCTTAAAACTCTATCGTGCTGCATGCACTAATGGTAGCAGATGCTTCTGGGTCAAATTGAGAGGGCAAAGCTCGAAGAGGGGGAATGAAGGAGTGTGGTAGCCCACAGGTTCCTTTAGGCTGCTTAGCAGCCCAGAATAGGGTCTTCTAATGGACTACCAGACAGAACTCCTGTAGTGCCATACGCTGTGGACCCAACTTCTCCCATCCTTGGCATACCCACCGTGCCAGAGTTTGTGAGGGGGCAACAGATGGCTGCTTATGACAGCCCTATGCTATGTCTGTGCAGGGGAATTCATCCCTGGTGAGGTGGGGGATATGAATGGCCTCTCGAAGCAGGCTTGGAAAGATCAGATTTTTAATCCTTAAATGTCGATTTCACTGTACACACACAAACCCATCAAAATATTTCCATCAATAACAATTGAAATTTACAGATAAGGAAAGCAAGAAAAATGCTGCTTGAGAATTTGTTAGAGTCAAAATCCAGTGATTTAGGCTTCTGAATTAGGCTGGTTACAGATGGACAAGGGAATGAATAGTTCAATCAACAAATCATTTCTGGACGTAGGATATTTGTTTTTTATATCTTGACATGGGACATTGACACTTGGTGGGTTTTGCAGTATTGTTGTAGTCATGTTGGTTCCAGGATATGACAGCCACAAGGGTGGTGAGGGGATCTCTTTTATTTCACCAACTTCTGTTGGTGAAAGAGCCAAGCTTTCGAGCTCCACAGAGCTCTTCTCCAGGTCTGTGGGCCCATGAGCTCTGTGGAGCTCAGAAGCTCGGCTCATTCACCAACCAAAGTTGGCCCGAAAAACGATATTACTTCACCCACCTTGTCTCTCTCAGTTTGTGTTTTCACAACTTTAAAGCTTGAACTCTTTGAATCTCAACTTCTACTGTCATTAAATAATTATCTGACCTCCCCACATAGTTTCCCCACAACTGTGGACATTTACATTTATAAAAATACAAAAAAAAAAAAAAAGAGCTTTAAAATGAACAATTGATATTATCCACCAAAAGTTAAGAAACACTGAATTCTACCAAGCCTATTTATAAGCCACCAAAGCAGCAGGGTTGTGCGTGCGGGAGAGTCTATCACCACTAGAGAGATCTCTCAGTTTAGGGGCCTGATACTTGAAGTTACAGTCAGGCATTGTACTCACACTAACAGCAGGAATCCCACTGACTTCCAGAGGACGAGCAAGACATGCAGGATATGGGATGAAGTCAGAGATGGGAGTAAAGAAAAGAGTTTCTTTATTCTGGATGAAGTCTAGAAATGTGCCCAGCACTTTGCCCAACAGCTTAGCCAAGGCCCTGCCCCAAGGAATTTCAGCATACTGTTAGGTACAACTGGGGGAATACAGTAAAAAGAAAAAGAAAAGAAAGAAAGCCTGAGGGTGGGGATCGGCAGTCAGGGATTGAAAGAAAGGGAGATAGGTCTCAAGGAGGTCACATGAGCTTGGCCTACAGACAGGCAAAGAAAACACGGCTCCAAGCGTAGATGGGAGCATGAAAGAGGGAGACCTGGTGTAGAGAGCAAGAGATAGCAAAGGGAGCTCTAAAGAGAGAGAACTAATCCTCCTGCACCGATCACAGGTGCAGTAGGACAGAGACACTGCCTTTTTTCAGTGAGAAGATCACTTGTCCCAGGGCAAAACTCCACCAAACATACCTGGGTGAGTTAGAGGCCAGGGGCCATCGATAAGAGCAACGTAGCCAGAGAGGCAGGTGACAATGACCCCATGCATCAGAGTGACCAGCCGGCAACTCCACTCATAAGTACGGTGCTTATTCCAATAGCAGAAACAGGCATAAAGGGAGAGCCAGGCAGTCAGGCTGCAGATCACCTGGAAAATGACGGAGAGCATCATCCTAGAATGGACAGAGAAAGAACGTTACTGGTGAAGTAATCCATCTAAAAAGATCCCCACCCCCAAAGTTAGCACCGATCAGCACCAGCTGCTACACCCAAGGACTCAGATGCAAAAGACACACAGAACCATCCTCAACCCTGTACTTTCGTCATCATACCAAACCTTTTTGCCCCCCACATAGGCACGTTTGCCAATCAGCTTCTCCACAGGCCTGTTCCGGTTACTGAAATTTGAAGAGGTTTCACAAACAGCCACTTCACCCATTTCAAGCTGGCAAAGAGAGGCACGGGGGGGGGGGGGGAACATAAAATCCCCGTCCCTGCTTGCATCACATCTTGACTGTGTTGCTGCCCCATTTTGGCATGGTGGAGCCAAGTGCTCAACATATGGCTGCGGGTCTATTTGAGAGACCATCACATGTATGGGAATGGCGCCTGGAAGCCATTGTGCTAGGTTCCGCACCAACCCACAAAGATGGTCCAGGCCCCAAAGAGCTTACACTCTAAGACTAGAGACTACGGGTGCCTACCACGGACAGGGAGAGCACAAGGAAATTACTTTTTTTTTTTTAATTGATCCCATGAGACACACCTTATCTGATCAACAGGAGGCAAAGCCAGATCCTCTACATCCAATGCCTAGACCTCGACCACTTTGCCTTAAAGTCCATTAGCTGGCTGCTCCAGCAGAGCGGTATCCTCTGTGAATCAGCCAGCATGCTGCATGAAAAGTAGCTGGGTGGGGGTGTGGGGATGGTTTGGAGAAGAAAGAAAAGGTTTGAGTGTGACAATGAGATAACTAGCACCTGTGCGATAGTAATCTAATATCGGCACAAGCCACGGAAAAGGCTTAGGTAAGCGGAAAGGCGTGTAGGGCGATGGGGGCACAAAGGGAGGAGAGGGGAAGTTGGTGCATGGCTGGGTGCAGAGCTATGCTAGGGAGTAGCTAGCTTAGGGGGAGAGGCAATTCTTAGGGCTTTCGCCCTCTAGAGCGAGCACACAGCCACAGCGAGACACACCACCTGCTTAATCGGGCATTCAGAACTCCACAGCCACCACGCCAGCCCCATCCCTGGGACAGGGCACAGCGCAGCGAGGTGGATGCCATCCCCCTACCCACTACTGCCCCCATTCCAGGTCCTGTTCGGGGCGGGGGGGAGGAAGGCACATGGGGGACCTGATCCAATATATGGCAGCAGCATGCCCTAGTTAACTTATCAAGTGCCCGGGTGTGCCAGGAACCCAGCATAGCTTCTCCCCACCCCCACCGGGGGACACAGGAGAGCTCTTGCCTAGGACAGGTGGGGGGCTCTGTGGGGCCAGCACTCCCTAGAGAGCCCCAGGAGGGTCTGAGCCCCCAGCAAGGACAGAGGGAGCAGCCGCTGGGAGCCCCAGCCCTCCGGGAGAGAGCAGGAGGCTCTTCCAGGCAGCCCCAGGCATGGGTGCTGGAAGTAGGGGGGCTGCGCACCCCCTGGCTGGAAACGGCTCCCATCATACACAGGGTTTACCGTTTGGTTTAATGTCCCTCGGCACCTCCCCTGTACAGGCTGTTTGCGCGTCCCCAGCCCCAGGCACGGCCTCCGAGAGTTACCTGGCTGGTCCAGCTGCCCCGCTGCAGCTCCGGGCCGCTCTCCAGCGCTGCGCGTCCAGACGCCGCCAGCCTCCATAAGCCCTGCCGGGGCGCGCAGCTGGGCGGAAGGCGGCAGCTGGGGCGGAGCTGGTGCAGACGCAGGTTTTCCCCACTCGGGTCAGCTGCTGCTGGCAGGGAGGACCCAGCGGGGCAGCGAAGGGGGCAGGGAGAGGGGCGGTCCCCTCCCGCCCAGTAGGAATGGGGGCTCGGGGGATAGCTCCCCCAACAGCTGCACAGGGAGAGGATTAGTTACACCCCCAAAGGGTGCCCAGATCTGGAGAGCGAGGGGCAAGACCGCGCCCCCCCCCACGTATGGATATTGGGGAGGGGAGAAGTACTAATCTCTACCCCCCCTTCCCCATCATGTTCAGATCCAGGGGTGCAGGGCTTGGCAATCGGAGACACCCCCCCTTCACAGCTCAGAGGGGGAGCTCCCCTCCCTGCCCCCGCAGCTGCGATGGGATTACCAGCTAATACCCCTTTTGAGCTGGCTTTATTTGGTGGCGTGTTTCTCCTTGCTGCCAGGGGCAGGGCTTTGGGGTGTGTCGTGTACCGGGTTACATGTGGGGCAGCAACTGGGCTGGTGTCGGGAAAAGGAAAGTGACGTTGCCCTTGTCCTCTGCCCCCCATCTCTCTGCAGCTCCGCCTATCTCAGTTTAGAAAAGGGGGGGGGTGAAACACACTGCTCACGGGTTTCAGAAAAGGGGGGGCACAGGAAGTGGAAGGAAAAGGAGATGGGGAAGAAGAGACAGGGGGAAGAATGCAGGGAGGGAGGAGTGAGAATTTATCTGCTCCTGGTGGAGGGGTGGGATCTATTGTTATTTTAATATGTTGCAGGAGAAAAACAGATGTAATGACTAGTTTGGTCTGGCGGGGGGGGGGAGGAGGAACTTGGCCCATCAGCTGGACAGGCACTGGTTAGAGCTAGTCATTAATTTTGTTAACCTCCCCCTCATTACTATTATGTGACTGGCTTTCATACTGACCTCGGCCTGGATAGCTCACAGGCAATGTGAACAGATGCCTGGATCCATAAGTATTTTCCACAGCGTCCCTCCAGCTTTCATGAGGATGTGTTTGGGGGGCACAGCCTAAGTTCCCGGGGCCACTACTCTGATTCTTTTCCAGTGAGTTGTGGGAAATCTTGTCTGTCCTGGGTGCAGGGGAGGAAGCATGGGAAAGCTTTGGAGAACTAGCAACACTCAAGTGATTGAACCTGGGTCCTCGCTGCCGTGTGGGTGGGTTACAAGCCAGAGTGTGAACAGCACTCCGGCTTTGGCAGCCCCACCTCGCTTGGGGAAGAGGTTTTGTGTGTGGACAGGAGGAAGCGAGGGGCAACAGGTGAGTAAGAGCCTGAGTTAACCCTGCAGTGAGGATAAGCCCTAAGTGTCTTGCCCAAGCTCATAGAGAAAGTCTGTGGCAGAGCAGTGAATTGAACCCCACAAGTCCCAGACAAACACCCTAACTCCGGGACCATCCTCCCCCTTCTCATCAGGACTTTTAAGGGATCCTGGTGTAAACTCAAGGGGGAATGTTTACTAGGGGAAAAGAAAACGAGGGAACTATCAATAAAGAAAACAAAATAACAGAACTTGAGCAAAGTTCCCACATCTATCGCAAGCCTGCTCAGCCATGGCAATGCTGAAAGAGGTGGGCTGCAGGAGGAGACCCTCTTATTAGTTATTAGGTAAACAGCTACCTGCTAGGAGCTGCTTGGGTCTTCAGGTGGAGAGTCTGCAGCCTCAGCCCTGGGGCTGTGCGAGTGAGACAGGTCCTCTAGGGGATGTCGATATACTCAGTCACAGGGAGCGAGTGCAGCTGGTTGGCACCCACCTGAGCGTGCTTTAATCAAGTTAGCTTTGGTAGGGGAGCAATGAAGCCATGAAGTTTTACGGCCTGAGGAATTCCCCAGGCTGCTGGCTGGGCTTGCACAGCCTCGCTGCTCCGGTACCTGAGCTAACCGTGTAGACGTACCCTGAGACCAGAGATTCTCAGGACTTCTTCAAAGTTGGACAAGGGTCCTGGGCACCTCCCCTCCCTTTTGCAGTCACGTGAACATCCCCGTGGCCACCGCAGCAACTGCGTCAATGGGAAAGTGATGGTAGGCCATAAGAGTTTAAATGTAGTTTTTAGCTTCTTTTCATGCAATTTAGCAGCTGGAAGCAAGGAGAAGGGCCAGCAGCATGTGACAGGTAACTCCCTACAGAGCACCCAACAGAGCTCTGCAGACCACAGTTTGGGGACCTGTCTGAGCAACAGCAGGATCAGGAGGAGAGCTTCCTACAGAAAAACATTTCACACAAAGCAGCTCTGTGTTGACTGATGTACAGGGCTGCCCCATCTCAGTGTCTTTTCCTCAGAGGGCTCTTGAAACAACAGCTTACTACACATGTGTGTATAAGCTTGGAGTGGCAGCACACCCAGGCACTCCCAAACACAAGACTGATGGGGCTTACCCCGATGTCTTTGAAGCAGAGCCTCAGAGTACAGCAGATAGTTCACTCTTCCCCGCCTTCTGGGATTCAGGTTTCTGATGCATCCGTCCTGAGAGGTAGATGGACAATGAATCTTTCTCTCTTCTCTCCTTGGAGAGAGGTGCTGGGACAGAGGCTATTGCCAAGACCAGTTTCAGGCATATGGGTTTCTCCGGTCAGTTAGTTCAGGAGATGGTTATCTGAGCTCTCCTAGCCTCTGCACCCTGAGCAGGTCTGTTTGTGGACGTTTGTCCTCTGCATTTTTTAAATGGTATTGTAGGTGGCGACAGTCAGGCTTGTCAAGCTGGAATTTCCTGCCCCATGCTCTGTAGTCTGGTTCCAGGATACCTAAAAGATCATCCAAAGAACCCGAAGGGCAAGTTTGTTCCTCTGGCACAATAGAACTCTCAATAATAAGAGTAAAGCTTATCTGTGCGGGAGACGGACCCTTCCCCAAGGGTGGCCCGAGACAGTGGAATGACCTCTCCCAGGAATTAAGGACCACCCCAAACCTTACCGCCCTTCATTCCACATGTAAGGTGCATTTCTTTGACCTTGCCTTCTCCAATATAAACACATAGGGGTATATTTATTCAATTAAAAAAAAAAACAACCTACCAATACAAGACACTCCACTGCACACACTTCTCCCTCTGGGGAGCGCATAAAAGCAAACAACACAGGACCAATGTGTACTAATGTTGCTTAACATACTACCGGAGGGTGCTCAGATACTTGAGTTATCAGTGCAGTGTAAGAGAATGGAATAGAACCTGGACCTTGCTGACGGTGAGTGCTTAGAATTGTTGGTAGACAGCTTGGGAATAAAAACCTTTCTCCATAGGACTGCTTATTAAACAACAGGAAATGCGTGTTTTCTCCAGTCAGTTCCAAGGCACCTAAAAGATTCCCTTAGATAGTGTGTGTCCATAAACATAAATGGCCAGTTTTATGCTGTGAGCTTTTCAGAGCAGAGACTGCATCTTACTATATGTATGTACAGCACCTAGCGCACTTGGGTCTTGACCTTAGTGAGGGCAGTAAACACTAGTATAAAACAAATCATAGTATAGAAATACTATTAGCCAGCTCTCTATGAAGATTTTACTTCTGTCTGTACTTGAATGGTCATAGTATTAAATCGTGAACATAAAAACAGGGAACAAAATATTTGCATGTATTTCATTTTCATACAATATGTTTGTAAGTTTTCTCCTTAGCTCTCAGAGCCCACACTCCAAAATGTACTAATTGTTGGAACTTGGAACAGACTAAATTATTTAGAATAATTTTTGGAGGTGATATGTAAGCACTGCTTGTTAGTTTGGAGTCCAATATTGATCTTAGTTATAGCTGCGAAAACTCAGAGCAACTCGCCTTAACTTCACTGTGAGGGTCATTAATCGTGGAAACAATTTACTTCGGGATATGATGGATTCCCTCAATGACGTATTTAAATCAAGAGTCTTTCAAAAAAAATGTGCCCTAGCTCGACTACAAGATATGGGCTTGATGCAGACATTATGGGGTGAAATCTGTGTCCTGTGTGATGCAGGAGATCAGACTAGATAACAATAAGGGCCCCTTCTGGCTTTAAAATATATGAATCTATAGATTTGTTCTAGATTTTCACAGATGTAAATGAGACTGAAAGCTGGTGCTTCGTTTAGGGTCTGTTCAAGAAGCTTGCTTTCTGTAATCCTAGCAGTTCCAAATATATGGGAAATTCATCAGGCTAAGGCTCAGCTCCTTAACCGGTGTAAATCAGCACACTCAATTGACTTCAACAGAGCGATGCTGATTGATCCCAGGTGAGGATCTGGCCCTACATTGAGAGAGTAGCTGACACAGGTTAGAACACTGGGAGTGGAATGCAATAGTTTAAAGCGTTGTAGACTTGGAGACCTAAACTAGGTAAAGGGTCCTATATTCTGGAAATTCTACTGACTTCAGTGAAGTCACTCCAGATTTACAACTGTATAAATGAGAGCAGAATTTAGACTTCTCTAAATGGGGAAATTATCCAGAATAGCTCCCCCTTTTATTCCAGAATAAGAGTGGCCACATGGGGAGCTATTCTGGAGTAGCTATTGTGCTTTAAATTCACTTAATGTGCTTAATCGGAAATAACTTTCAGGTCATAGACAAGCCCTTAATTTCTCCTTTGCACACACAAACAATAGATAAATAGACACACATGCTGACTGCACACCATTTGAAAATGTCCCCTTTAAAATGTCTGAAGCTGGACACCAAAAATCGAGGTACTCAAACTCACGTGTCACTCTTGACAATCTTGGCCATGTTAAAAGAATTTTTTTCCCATATACCAAGGCAGTAGAAGTCCCATTGACTTCAATGGCACTAGGATTTGTCTGTCTTTATTATTATTTATATTACTATAGTGCCCTGGAGCCGTAGTCATGGACCAATACCCCATTGTGCTAGATGCTGTACAGACACAGAACAAAAAGATATCTGCCCCAAGGACCTTACAATCCGTCTTGTA
This sequence comes from Natator depressus, assembly GCF_965152275.1. Classification (NCBI taxonomy): domain Eukaryota; kingdom Metazoa; phylum Chordata; order Testudines; family Cheloniidae; genus Natator; species Natator depressus. The sequence goes on from NC_134255.1 coordinate 12,509,693, forward strand.
GACTGTAAGTTCTCTAGGGCAGGGATTGTGTGGATTTCTGTGCTATAAAACTCTGAACATATTGTTATTATTACAACTGAGGTTGGGGCTTCGTTGTGCTAGGGACTGTACATACACACAGTAAGGGACAACCGGTGCCCTGAAAAGCTTGGAGTCTAAGCAGACAAGACAAACAAAGAGTGAGAGAAAGGAAGCATTATGGCCTCCGTTTTACAGGTGGGAAATTGAGGCCTCAAGAGATTAAGTGACTTGCCCAAGGTCACCCAGGAAGTGGCAGAGTCACAAACTGAACCCAGATCTCCAGAACCACGGTCCAATGGGTAAAGACAAGACCCTTCTTCCTGCCTGTTAGCCTTTAAATTATATCACTTTCATAACAATAGTAATCTTTTAAGTCTTTGTTTGTCTTTTAGAGAAATACTCAAATCCCATTCCCATGACATACTTGCTTCCATTGTGTAGTAGAGTGAAATGAATTTTTAAAAGGCCACGCATCCTACAGTGCGAGGAGTTTGTCCAGCTCCCCATAGATCAGCTGAGTGACTCTAACATCTGGTGCCTTTTTTTGATATGATCGTAAAACAGTCATCACCTTTGTAGACAGGAAGACCTGTTCGGCCAAGTCACCTCTTTCAAATTACAGAGCAGTATCGAGTCACCTTTGCCACATTTTATATGGGCACAACAGCTGCTTGAAATCAGTGGTAAACTTGGCCCAGGCCACAGTCCTGTTGTCTTTACTTGAGTCTGCAGCATACTCAGTGCAGATGAATGTCTGCAGATCATGTTTAGTTTTGTCATTAAAGAAATTACCTAGATGTTTCTGCCTTTTATCATACGCCCATATTTTGTTGCCTGGATTGTCACAGGCATTCGTGAAGAGCCTAAGAATTAAAGGCCATAATTCTTCCTAGTATATAGTTCTGTGAGTGTGTCCCCTTTGGGTGAGGGGGAGGAACCTTGTTCCCAAGCTATGACATCCTCCTAATGTCTCCTGGTGCAATTCCTCCTCTCCTAGGGCCTGAGCCTGTGAGGTGTGAACCTACCTTGCAGGATCGGGCCTCCAGGACATAATGTAGGTGGATTATTGTAGTCACAGATCCATCAGCCTCATCTCTGGTCCATCACTTCTCTATCCCAGAACTCCTCCCAAGACTGCAGTGCCAGGAGCCCCGCGGAGCTGTAGTAACATGCAGGGGTGCAAACATTCTATATACTGTAGAGTTTGGTGAAACTTTTCCACTGACATTTTTTCCCCCGTGATGGAAAGCTGGGTTTTTGAACATTTTCATGGAAGGCGTCTGCTTTCTTAGATTTTTTTTTTTTAAGCTGACAACGGTAAACCCAAACATTTTTCAGTTTTCAGCCAAAAATTGTTGGCTTTCAAGTAGACCATTAGCATTTGTTTGCTTGTCTGTTCTTTTTACAAAAAGTCTCAATTTTCTGCTGGAATAAAACCCCATTTTCTGACCAGCTCTAGTGTTGCATCTGCTGGTCCTATCTTCCTCAACTCAGCAGACCCACCCCAGCTCTGCAGTAAGTAGGGGTCAGACTGCTGCATGGGGAGCACCCTGATGAAATTTCTGGCATTGCCTCATTCTCTCATTAACACCATGCAACCATCCCATCCTCTCTCACATTCCATCTCAGAAAAGGCGTGTGATGTAAGATTTTTAGGGCTTTCATTTTCTACATATTTGTACAGTGCCTAATGCAAGAAGATGCTTACCTGTTAATCGTTAGGCACTACCACAATATAAACATTTAATAACTAGTTGGATTTGTATTAACTCTCTTCCTCGGGATTGTGTTTTTGTTTTGAATTTGTACAACACTTAGCAGAATGGGGTCACGGTCCATGTCTGGGACTCCTAGGTGCTAGGATAATACAATAAAATAATAATAATAAATAATTCTGCAGCCAAAACAGCTACCAACAGCCCAGCCTGGATTGACTAAACTGTTTATGTGAAGCCGATGGAAATGAATCAGGTCAACTACTTAATTATAATGTTGTATGTAATCTAATTATGTAGGAAAGAAAACAAAGATCCTGTATGTGAACAAAAGCAGTGAGCACACCCTGGTGGTGTATGTATCCACATTTATATTACATATATATCTATATCTATATCAATATATATCTTCCAAAACTAGTCTCAGCCAGAGATTATGCAAAGTCTCCATAGGGGGCAGCATTAGTACAGGATGGGTGTGGGTAAATTCCACCAGGTAAAAATGTGTATGAAAGAACTGCTGAACCAGGGTTCTAAGCTCCCTGGCACTGCATGGGAAGACTAAATGTACTTGGAGACACATTCAGATTCAAAAACGTTTAATGCGTTAAAGGTGGGAATTTCAAAAGTGCCTGCATGATTTAGGAGCACAAGTCCCATTGAAAAATTTATTGAAGTTGGCTTTTCAACGTCAGTGCTGTTTGTTACCTTTTGTAGCTCCCTTATCTTGGGCAGTGACACTAGGCTAGTCTATTTCACTTTTGCTTCTGGTCAGTTTTACTGCCCAGTTCTCATGAATTAGCACAAGGCTGCACTACTCAGGTGGCAGATTCTTGCCAGGATAACTATTTGAATACAAACAAAAAGCGGTTTTCATTGACGTTTTATAAAAGACTGAAAATATTTCTGTTCATATTAGGTTTGCAATGAAAACAATCAAAATGTTAGGCCTAGAACACCATAGAGTGTCTCTTTAACAGAGTCCCACATGCAAAGCAGGGGGCTCATTTTTATCAGTCATAGGACCAATTTCCCCGTATAAAAATATACTGTGGTATTTTAGTTATGGCCTCAAAATACACGAGTTGACAACAGTGTGTCCTGTAGAATTCTGTAGGATTTTAAATTGTTAGGTGTCACCTTTACCAGTACTTATTGTCCACATTGTAGTCTTATACCCGTAAACCCTTAGGCACTAATCCTGCACCATCAAGGCGGGCTGGGCGACTGCTGCACCTAGTGAAGGTAATGTGTTTCCACACAGGGGTTCTGTAGTGCACCGTGGGGGCCTTATGTTCAGGCCTAGAGCACGCTATTGCGAGAAATCCCATTGACGCTAATGGGACAACTGACAGCAGTCAGGATAGGGGGCATTTGCAGGATAATCCTCTGAGGTTGAGCCACGCAGGCCACAGCACGGTTTAAATGCAATTGTTAGAGCATAGTTAGAGCATAGTTAGAGTGCGGTTTCCTTGACCAGTGCAGAGTTTGTTTTTCCCAAGAGAATCCATTGATTACATAAATGTCCCCTTTGTCTCTTATAGCTCCATGTGTCTAGTAAGGTTCTGGGGGGGAAAAAATCTCTTTCCATACTGGGAAAGGAAACTATACAAGGACTCCACTAGCAAGAGCCACTAAGAAAATTCTAGCCATATTATGCAATGGGCCATAAGAGGAAAGTTTTCTAGACATGCTGACCCGGATTTCTCTTCTGCCTTTTTACCAGTTGTATATAGGTTACTGAAATTAATGGAGTCATATAGTTAGAAGGCACTAGAGAATCAGACCCAAAGATTTATTTGTAAATAAATATAGCTCCATTCAAGTTAATGTATGAGATCTGGACTTTTATTAATTATTATTATTATTATTGGAGCTGGTTTAAAATTTTCCAGTGAAACTTTTTTCCCGACAGAAGATGCCTTTTTGACCAAAATGAACAATTTTGAAAAAAAAAAAAAAAAAAAATTCACGTTTTTTTTTTTTTTTTTTGGTTAAAAAATTACAGATGGACATTTTGGGGAAAAAATTTCATTGGAGGGGGAAAACTCTCCACTCTTTATCCCCTTTTTACTTCAAAATATTTTGTTAAAAAAAATGAAACCATTCACAGAAAAGTTTGAATGAAACCATTTTTCAATCAGCTGTAGTTATTATTAGAGTTTCTGGTTTTAGGATAAAAACCCCAATGAAGCAGAAAATTACAGAATAAGGTTCTACAAAATATACACAACTGAAATTTACAATGTTTGCAGGATTGAGACCTGTGTGAGGAAGCGACAGAGAAAGATCCATTAATTCATTGTGGGGTACAACCCCAGAATGAAGAGCCTTCTGGGGGGCTTTTTAAAACAGCATTGAATCAAGGAAAACAATTGTTCAAACCACTAATAAAAACAGGATTTTTACCCGTAAAAATGGAGCTAGTGTTTGCCTAAAAATAACCATCAGACATCAGAAAAAGAAACAGAATCAACATTGCAAACCAGAATGTCGATTTACACTTTATGAACCAGATCTTCAGCGGGTGGAGATCACTGACGTTCTGCTGACGTCATTGCAATGACGACAACTGACACCAGCTGAGGAGCTTGCTCAGGACTTTTGTTGGGATTTTGTGGTTCCCAATAACAACCAAATGAATCAGATGCCGGGCAGAATCAAGGGTCTTCAATTCGATTCGATTCAACAAGACTTTATTCAGTGTGCACAAAGGGAGAGCCCCTGGTACAAAAATCAGCCAGAGTCCCTCCAGCAGGGAGCCCCTGCCATTGCTATTTTATAGCACATGGCAGTTACATAATACAACCCGCTAACCAATCATATTTTACCTTTCTATGTATGGATTTGTTCCTCACATGCTTATACTTCTCCACTCCACATGTTGAGCTCAGCCCCGTCCCCTTGGCCTTTTCTAGAATGTTCCTCAGGTGGTGAGCCAAAGCATACTTACGCATAAAGAAGCACCTTCTAAATCACTTTTTGTTTAAAATGAACGCACGCATACCCTTCACTTTGTAACCTATTTCACGTCTCAGTTCTACTCTACAAAATGAAATATCTGCTCCTTTAAGATAGACGAGCTGTGAAATAAGCATTATTTCCCTGTTGATACTCTGTGAAATTTGTTAGATTTTCTATACTTTGGTTTTTAATGAAATTAAACAATACACACACAGGAAAATAAAATCCTCAAAATTCACACCTGAGTTCTACAAACTGTCCTCCCAGGGACAGACGGACAGAGCACAAAGAATGGGGAAAGCTATTTACATGTTAATAATTCAGCAAAAATGCTCAGCATGGAGACACACAGACACAACCTTAGGCAGGTCTTGTTGTTTGGTAGCTGATGAAGCCCCAATGGATAAATAACAGGGAAGTAAAATAAACACGAGGCAAAATCCTGGGGCAAAACTCCTGTTGGCTTCAAAGGAGCCAGAATTTCACTCATGATGCTTAAGAATGACAGCCGCCCAGGGAGCAGTGGGGTGAGGATCGGAGCTGAGCAATGACCAGAGCAGTGTCTTTACAAATAAGGTGCATTTCTTTTGGGGTGGGGGGGGGGGAGGTAAAAAGGCTCCTGGCTCTAAACATTTAAAGAAAGCAAGAAAAGAGATTTAGAAAAGGGGAGAACCGTTGAGTAGGGAATAAAGTACAATGACATTAACCTGGGAAGTCGACAGGGTACCAAAGCTCACATCTAGATGCAGGTCTTCGGTGAAATGAACGTGGTCACCTGGGTTCAGTTCCGGGGTTTCTGGGATGTGGGTGTGGTCAGAGATGGCACTGCAGACCCTTCTCACGGCAAGCTCTGAAATGAGCTAGGAGAAGGAGGAGTGTGATATGGAAATCCTTCCAGACTAACTCTTGCCAGGCAAGGCAGAGCATCATGGAGATCCACACGCGTTGGACAGTGTTTGGTGCTGCTGTGGCTAAGTGGGGGATTATTCTGGTTAACACCTGGAGGGGTGTTAAATTTCACTGCTGGAGTTGAGAATCTCCTGTGGGAGGTTCAGTTACAGCCCGAGTCTCTAAACAGTCCAGCTGTGCTGGGCTCCCATAAGCAAGACCTTCCTTCTGCTGCACTTTGAAGGCACTCTCACTCCAAACTTTGCCCCAGAAGTTGGTCCATGGCTAGAAATCAGGGCTCCCTTTGTGCATGATGGAGCAGCAGCCTCAATGGAGATAAGTGGGTTGATTCCATCGGTACCAAGATCTGAAAAAAAGGAAACAGACACAAATGCACCGTTATTTTCCTTTCCCCTGAAATGGGAGCCCATCGTTATTTCATCTGTAGCCCTATGTAGCCGGCAACCGATCCTCTAAACCCAGCAGGGGGCTCAGAGCAAAACTCAGGGTGGGTTGCACTATAACCAAGCCAGTCTTCTCTGAATGACCAAGAAGCATCCACCTTGCTCAGATTTCACGTGTGCAGAGTCACAGGGGCAACGTAAGATCAGATCCTGCCTCGTCGCAGGTGTACCGGCGCCGAACAAGTTCCTCCACGATGCAGGAGGCCCAGCAGCTGCTGACACACCCTACATGCTCTGGGTTTGCTTTCTGCTAACTTGTCGCTGATGTCATGAGCAATGCTGGTTGGGAGCAGGAGCAGCAGTGACCGGGGGGGAGGAGAGGGACACCAGCAGCAGCACTGAACTTAGCAGCGGGGCACGTGATGAGAAACAGCTAGAAGGGCTTTGCCCCAGAGCATGGGGAATCTGCTGGGGATAGAACAGACAAAGCCCCGGGGATACTTTTCCTCTATCTGCCACCCAGCACCGCTACTGTGAGCGGACACAGTGGGTCAGTCCCTGGGAGGGCAACTGGGATGCGGAGGACGGGGTCTAAGTAGGAGCAACAGCCAACTAAATCTTCTCCTCTTCCTCTCTCCTTTCCCCCACTGTACCTACCACATACAGAAGGAAAGCATCACAGCCCCTACACCTGCTCACACGCTGAGTCTTTGCTAGCAGGACATTTCAAACAAATGTGGCCTTTTCTAGAAGTTTGGAAGCAGAAACCAGCCATTCCTCATGGACCCTCAGAGTGAGCATGAAACCACCACAATGGAATGGCCTCATCTAACTTCGTTTTTCTAAAGCCCATCACTATAGTACGCAGCGAGCTCTGAATGTTCTTCTTGAGGGTCCCGTTTGCTCCCCCACGCCCTGGGCATTAATGCCAGGTGCTCCCCATCACCTTACCCAGAAGGATTGAAGTTGGACGAGTTCATTGTGGCTTTAGAGTTGCTCTGGGATGCACTGGGGCTGCTGGCATGGAGCCCTGTACTGGGGGACGAGGGCCTGCTGGTGTTCCCAGGGGAACATGATGATGTCACTGCACGAGAGGAGAGACAAGAATGAGGCTCACCTCTTCTTTCCTACTGGGGAGCAGGTGCATCTGTCCCACTGCTCTCCTTATCCCTTGGCTTGCTGCAACGGCAAATGCATGTTAACTGTGCCCTGATCTGACAAACTAGACACCCCTACACAAGAGGTCAGGGGGCATTCTCCCTGCAGCAAAGCACAGCAACTGGAGCACACGGTTCCTCCAGTGTGAGATCTGCCAGGTCTCTGCCGAAGAGATGCCAGAATCTTCCTCCAAGGACACACCCCGTGGAGCACGTTCCCAGCCGCAAACCCTCTGCCAGAACTTGAAGGCAGTGGCAAGGCAGGTGGGAGGGAGGCAGCTGCTTTTGGGGATAGAATGGAAGGAAGGAAGGAAGACAGCAGAAGGAATGGGGAGAGATTGGAAGAGAGCAGGTGGAGGAGTTTAAAAAGATAAATAAATCCCAGGCTGGGAAGTTGAGTCTTGTTCCAAAGCCCTTCACATTAGCACAGAGAGACTTGAGCCCCTATTATAATCATCATCATCATGCCTAGGAGCCCTAGTCATTGAACAGGACCCCACTGCGCTAGGTGCTGCACAGACGCAGAACAGACAAACACACCCTGCCCCCAAAGAACTGACAATCTAAGTATAAGAGGAGAAATAGATAGATCCAGAGCCAGCTCCTCTCAAAGTTCAGGAGTGTTTGGATCCAGGGTTTTGCTGTGGTCCCTTCCACCCCTAAATAGCAGCATTTGCCTGCCATTTGCGCCTGTCGCTGCTGAACTGGCCATGTCAGGCAGCTAATTACAGTCAGTCCAAGAGCCCATCTAGGATGGGCTGCAAATGTGGAAACACAAGCAGCCTTTGGATCAAATATAAGGTCTAAGTACTGATTGGCCGCAAAGCAAGAGGGAATTTGCTATGAGTGAAGGAAAGGAGAGAGGCATCAATTCTTGAGCCAGGCTTACCTGTCCCAGGCATGGTGCTGTGCATCGGATTCACTGAGAGGGGGCCCAGGGACCCTGAGGTAGAGACCTGGAAGGGAACAGAAGCCAACAGTGAATTAGTGACACACAGTTATTAATAAGAACATAGATCCCGGAGTGCCATTCCCTTAGTAAAAAGAAAAGGAGGACTTGTGGCACCTTAGAGACTAACCAATTTATTTGAGCATAAGCTTTCGTGGGCTACAGCTCACTTCATCGGATGCATGCTGTGCACAGTATGCATCCGATGAAGTGAGCTGTAGCTCACGAAAGCTTATGCTCAGATAAATTGGTTAGTCTCTAAGGTGCCACAAGTCCTCCTTTTCTTTTTGCGAATACAGACTAACACGGCTGCTACTCTGAAACCATTCCCTTAGTAGTACACACTGTCACGCACTACCCTCCCATTCCCACAGGAATCCCTTAGTCTACTCTGCACACGCCCACACAGATTTCTTATCCAGATACAGTTCAGATTCCCACACATGGTTCCATGAGTATTACGATAGAGGTGCACCGTTCCCCCTGGGCAGCATACCGGACTGTGCATGTGTAGACGCCAATCCCTTCGTCCCAGACACAAACAAACACATGCTCACTCCAGGGCCGGGGCTCTCAAGCTTTTTCCACAGTGCGGAGCAGATCTCAGACATGTCCTCTCCCATCAGCCATCCCACGGGGCGGCTCCCCACACACAGAATGTTACAGTGGGGCTAGAGTGGTTGCTTGCACGGACACGTTATATTTGGAAAACATTCATGTATTTTAAGCTGCCTTTCGCACGATAAACATTCTCTTCTTTTCCAAAAGGCTACAAGCTCCGGGCCTGAGTCTCCGTCACTTACACTGGTGTAACACCATTGACACACCGGTGTTATTCACAGCGATGTACCTCCGTTGGCTTCACTGGAGTTACTCTGGAGTCACACCCGCATAAGTGAGAAGAGAATCAGGCCCACAGGCCCCTCTTCTCTTCGGTCCATCTCCCACTCCCACTGCTTCTGTTTGTCTCAGCTGGAAACCAGGCAGAGAACCAGCACCATATAACCAGGCAGCTCGCTATGGATCTCCAGCAAGTGATCCTGGGACCCTTTGCCAACCACAGGTTGGGAACCTGTAATCTAAGGGAAAGACGGGGAGAGGGCAGCCTCCTTCACCAAAGGATGACAAGAGAGCCCTATCTAAGCCGCTACATTCTGCAGAATCTACACACTGCCACTGTACTAGGATTCCCACTCCCAGCCATAAAAATTCAGACAAGGGAGGCATCTAGACAGTCTCCAATAGTGGCCAGCACCAGATGCATTCGAGGAAGATGCAAGAAACCCTGCAGTTATGGGATCATCTGTCCCCAGGAAATTTTTTTTCCTAATCCCTAATATTTAAAAGTTGGTTTATGCCCTGAAGCATGAGGGTGTTATAAGCTTTGGAATTGGGCTGTTTGCTTGTTTATTTTCAAACAAAAAACAATGTGCACAAGTTTTTGCAAACACTTGTGATTTGGGAGGGGGGGCATTCTCTGACTGGCTCCACAGTTCACTGGAGAATTTTTTCATCAAAAATATCTTCCAATGAAAAACATTTTCAGGTAAAAATTGCCAACATTTTTTCATGGTTTTTGACCAGCTTTGCTCCCCGCCTCTGACTGGCAAAGCTTGTTCCATTTTTCTGTTTGGGCAAAATTCACCCCAGTGCAGAGGGATGAGCATGATGCCTAGAAGCGCTGCTGAGGATCTCAACATGGGGCTTAAGTCTGGTCTACACAACAGTTAGGTTGACAAAAGGCAGCTTACGTCAACCTAACTATGGAAGTGTCTACACTAAAATTTTGCTCCCGCCTAAGTAACTTGCCCGCTACACAAACTTAATAACCTCACCTCCCTGGGAGGCAAAGAGTCAATGTTGCTGTATTCTGACAGGTTTCAGAGTAGCAGCCGTGTTAGTTTGTATCCGCAAAGAGAACAGGAGTACTTGTGGCACCTTAGACACTAACCAATTTATTTGAGCAGAAGCTTTCGTGGGCTACAGCCCACTTCATCGGATGCATAGAATGGAACATATAGTTAGGTCAACGCAGTGTCAATGTAGACACTGCATTGCTTACATTGACTGTTGCTGGCTTTCAGAAGCCATCCCACAATGCCCCAAACTGACAATTCAATTGGTGCAAGCGCTCCAGGTGAAGATGCATGCTGTTGACACAAGGAGCAAAGTGGACACACACACAAGTGATGTAATTACTGCGGCAACTGTACGCAGACATAAGTTAGAGCGACTAAATTTTGTAGACATGCCCTTATTTTCAAGTTCTGTTAAATTATCTGTGCAGAGACTTGGAGGTTTACAAACCTAGACCAAGATTTTCAAAAGCACTGAGCACAACCTTTGAAAATCAGGGCCCTTCCAAGTCTCTCAAGTTGGACACAAAATCAGAGGCATCTTTAACCACTAGTCACTTTTGAAAATCGTGGCCTCGTTCTTAATGACTTCAGTGAATTTGTTTCTTTTCAGGGGGCTGAGTTTTAATTCCTGGTCTGGGGCTAGCTGCCAATTAAGATTTTTGTGGCTGTAGTTAGCTTTGGGGGTGAAGGGGTGATCTACACCTATTGTTTTTATTTGTATAAATCTAATCAAACAAATATAACAAATTGTTTGGCATGATCAGAATAGAATATAGGGAATCCTGATTTCTAATATCACACCATCTGGAGTCATCATAGAATACCAGGGTGGGAAGGGACCTCAGGAGGTCATCTAGTCCAACCCCCTGCTCAAAGCAGGACCAATCCCCAATTTTGCCCCCAATCCCTAAATGGCCCCCGCAAGGATTGAACTCACAACCCTGGGTTTAGCAGGCCAATACTCAAACCACTGAGCTATCCCTCCCCCCCAATACCCTCTGTGGGCTGATGGTCACACCATGTGCGTGCGGTGCTGGTGACCTGGGTTCGAATGTCGCCTGGTGTGTGTCTCCGGACCTTTCTGCAATAGCAAAAGGGGTGCCGCCCTCCTCCTCTTTGCCTGTTGAAGCTGTTCCACTTTAGTTAAATGTGCTTTGGGCCAGCCTCACAGCTACCCTCACTCTCTAGTCCAGTGGTTAGGATACTTACCTGGGTTAGGGGAGAGCCGTGGGGGGGATAGCTCAGTGGTTTGAGCATTGGCCTGCTAAACCCAGGGTTGTGAGTTCAATCCTTGAGGGGGCCATTTAGGGATCTGGGGCAAAAACTGGGGATTGGTCCTGGTTTGAGCAGGGGGTTGGACTAGATGACCTCTTGAGGTCCCTTCCAACCCTGATATTCTATGATGAGTGAATAGTTCATGTGATCATACTTCAGCTAACAAGTTCACAGCAAATCTACTCACAGAAACTATTGCTTTGAATATTTATTGCTTGCAAGTAGCTTGTCCTGCTGTGCAACTGATGACCAAAAGTCACATGGTATTTTGCTGCTCCCTGACTGGGTGACTCCCAAACCCACCGAGATTTCAAGATAAGACAATCCCTTGTGAATACATAATGACCACCCTGCCCCCATATGAATCCCCAGCAGCCTTCAGCTCTGCAAAACAGACTCCTGCCACTTGAGCTCAGCTCATTAGCTGGCAGCAGTATTTGGCTGTTATCCACAACACCCACTCACCAGCAGATTACAAATACACTACTGAACGAATATTTGTGACACTTTCTCTTTACACAATCACCCTTTCCAACAACAATTGACTCATGAAAACATTCAAGGACAGCGAATAAAAGAAGCCAGTGATACAGTCAAAGCGAAGTCACTGAATGAGTGTTTGCAGACACTTCTGCAGCAGGATTCACCTGGTACTGTAGCCAGGCCTATTAGACTGTCGACAAGTTCCAGACCTGCCTTAATAGGAAATCCCTGTGTGCCAAGTCAAAGTCCGCAGTTACTGAGTTGGGCGAAGAAACAGGGAGTGTCTTGTATACGCAGTGCCCCCCATACTTGAGAGCAGCTCATGCTCTGTAGCAAGGCCACAAAGGATTGTGCCACCTCCCCATGGCACTGCCATGCACTCTGAAAAGCAGAGAGCCCTGTCTGCACGTTAGGCTGTTAGTGGTTACAATGCTGCACCGCCAGGCCTGGCGAGGGGTGAAGGAAGCTGCAGCGATGCTTCCTTCTGGTCTCAGATACCCTGACTCAGCAGCGCACTTACACACATGCTCAAGTCGCACGGAAGTGGCTGAAGCTCAGCACGTGCTTAAACGCGTGGCTGAACTGGGGCCAAAGGGGAGAAATATCACTTGAACCTGGTTCGTTATTTGTGGCTTCACTTCCTGGTTGGATGAGAACAGGTCCTGGAGCAGTTGTGTTAACTAACATGACATTAAACACGACTTAATGGGCAGTGTCACGTAGTCAGGGATGAGCTTTGTTTAACATCCTGTCAGCCGGTCATGGTTTACTCTATGTTTTCCAGCTGGGTTTACCCAGTACCAGCTGGCGCCTTGAACAGGACTTGGCTCTGTTTAAATTGACTGCAAAGTCACATTTAACATCATGTTAGTTGGCACGACTTCCTCAAGACCGTGCTCTAACACATCCTCATTTTCTAATCCCTTGTGTCTTGCTTCTAGGTGGCCCCTTCCATTCTCCCATCCCTATAAATTCTCCAGCCACCACCACCTAATTCCACAGCAAGAGGGGAAAAGGGATAAACTGGCGGTCTTGTACTCCACCCACTGTTCCAGAGCAGTTCAGTGTTTCTTCTCAAATGTTCTGCATTGAGATGTAAACCACCATTAGTAGGCTTCAGAGTTAACAGCCCACTGAGCTGAATGAAGGCAGTTCTCACCTGTCAGAGCTATTGTTGAAAACTCAGTCTCTATAAGCATTTGAAAGCTTTTCTTTGCAACTGTAAGGACCCAGAAACATAGGGCTGGATTTTTAGCTGGTGTAAATCAGCCTATCACTTTACTGATTTACACCAGCTGGGGGTCTGGTCCTTATTTTAAAAAAGAGACTAAACGATTACATTCTGCGGAGAGGGATGAGGCCATCAGACAAGTGCAGCCTGGCATGCTGAATACCAGCTCAATCCGTCCCCTGCACAGCAGCATCTCCATCCCTTTCCCCTGGAGGTGCTGGGGAATCAGGTGTTGTTAATTCCATCAACAGTGCTCTTCCCACTGAGTCAGTGGTAACCAAAGCCCCAGCTAGAGGGAACTGCACTGCAGGAAGTGCAGCTGATGATTCAGTCGATAGTGCTCCTTCCACTGAGTCAGTGCTGAGCCAATGCCCTCTAGAAGCCTCCAGGGTGCTGTTGAAAGTGCCGTATTTTGTGTGCAACTTAAAATGAAAAAAGGTCAGGCCCGCTTGCTCTAAGGGTATTAGCTCCAGGAGCATTTGGGTCATGGCATTCTGATTACCTAACCCTCCTGCTTTCTGTTTCATCTGTAAAGAGTTTGGGGCCAGGTACGCTTCCGTGCCATGCAAATGTACGAGATGATCTTCTGTTTTTGCCTCCTTTTCCTGCAAGCCATGTGTTTCCCTAGCACCCTGCTATGCTTGCTGCCTTATGGAAAGCAACCAGTACCCCCTGGGTCCACCAGGTCTCACCAGTCTGGAGTTGTAGATAGGTGATTTTATGGGGGATGGCACTGGACAGCTGATCCGCTTCTCCTTCTGGCGCCGGTTACAGAACCAAACCCGAACCACTTCCTTTTCCATGGAGAGCTGCTCTGCTATCATGGAGATCTCCTCCGAGCTGGGCTTGGGGTTCTGGTAAAGAGAGGGCATTAAGTGAACAAAGAAAACCAAATAGAACTCATCTAAAAGCATCAGTGGGTTATATGGTCTCCCGCTGTTTGAGTGGCAAGAGGAGAGAAATCTGGAGTTAGCTTTTAACTGGGGAGGGGAGAAGGTTTGTCTCTCTCTATGGGAAAGGGTAGAGACCTGGTGGAAGGTCCACATTTTGAGTCACTCTGGTGTCTAGTGGAGTCAGTGAGGATGCACAGATGTACGCTCTATGCATATAAAGCGCTGAGCACCCCATTCTAAGAGCCTCAGATCAGTATTGAAGGAGAAGCTGCCACCTAAAGAGAAGCTAGGAAGGATAGTCTTGCGGTGAACGCACCGAACAGGGACTCAAAAAATCTGGGTTCTCCTCTCTAGATCTCCCTCAGACTTTCTGTGTGATCTTGGGTAAGTCACTTAATCTCTCTAATCCTCATTTATGTAACAGGGATAATGAAACCTCCTTCCGCCTGCCCCCTCACTTTGTGGAGGTTAAACTCTCTGGTGCAGAGATGCTCTCTATATGTTTAGAGAGCACCTAGCACAAAGGGGCTCCAATCTCAATTAGGATCTCTAAATAATAAAACAAGAGCTTAACACTAGGATATTGAGCAAATTTCCCCATTCTAAAGGACGCCTAGAACAGAAAACTCCATGCTGGCCATAGTGGGCATGTTCCTGATAATTTGAAAGAGTCTGTCTATTGTTCTTTCACCAGCCCTAGGAGGATAAGTTTGATACAATCAGATTTAGGGCAGGAGGAGGGTAAAAACTGGAGCCCGTTGAAAATTTTCCATCTAAATTGTTTTTTTGGAGGAAAATGGCGTTTTTGACTGAATATGTTTGTCGGCAAGACGTGTCTGCTTTCTGCGCCAAATTCTGATCTTTCTTTGAAAATCTGAATGTTCTAACCCAACCAAACCCAAACAATCTGCTGAAATTGATATGCATTTGTGAAATATTTTGGTGTTCCCAAACCTGCCTTTTTCACGAAGAAAAGTTTCCAAGAAAAAAAAAAAACCAAAAGAAAAAAGCAAATGGCTCTTAGCTTAAGAACTAGCAGGACTTTCTGGGTATGAATTGGGGCTCACAACATGTGGTAAGATTTTCCCCTCACATCTTGAAATCTCTTCTCCAGCGTGGAACGAATGTTGGTCTCAATGCTGGTGCGTTTCTTTCTCTTCCGCCCGAACATCTCGCTCACTGAAGGGTAGGAATTAGGGGTACTCACGGAGGAGTCCAAAGGAGTGGATTCTGGGGGAAAAGAAGGAACAAAGGGGTTCTGGGGGAAAAGAAGGAACAAAGGACGATTTGGCAGCAGATATGTTCATGTTGAGAGGGTGTTTTCTCTGAAGCTGACCACCTGTGACAACCTGCTGTCCTTATAACTGAAAAGGTCAAGAGTTTGTCCATGCCCATGGGGCAAAAATGACCAATTAAAGTCTGCGAAAGGGCCATTCCAGAATCCTGAGTGTTGGCAGCAAATGTACTGAACGTACGCCAGATAGTCTTAAGGACCTAGCTAGAGATCACTCCGCGTGGTGCTAGGTCCCCTTGGGGTTTGCCACAACGATCATGAAGATTTACTCATGATTTATTGATCGATTGAGTTTTGCTCCTGAAAGCTGGCTTGGAACTGCTGCCCCTCCCTAAACACGTAAAAGATCCTGGTTCAGAATACTATATAGGAACCCCTCCTTCCCCAGCGGTAACACTTTTAACATTGCCCAAAATTGCCCCAAATCCCAGCTTCAGTTGGGGCTGGTCAGAAAAGGTGGAGTGAACGTTTCCCCCAAATATTGTTTTCCACCTTTTTGATGATGTTTCCCACCCAGCCACATTGAGCGCCACGTTTTCAACTGTCGTAAACTGGTGTCGCTCCAGTGACTTCAATGGCACTATGCTAATTGACACCCGCTGGGGATCGGGCTGGGTGTTTCGCCTCATATTGCTGAGACAGTCCCTGCTGCAATAAAATCAGCTGAATGTGTCCAGGTCACCACTGGATGGGATGTCACAGATGCTCAAGCATATGTGGCTACAGTGCCCCTTAGTGGCTTTGCAGTCTATAAAGGATACATACCATAGGACTGCTGGGCTACAGGTAATAAGGGTGTCTCTCAATAATAAATATCTAGCTCTCATAATCATGGTTCATCAGCAGATCTCAGGGCACTTTATAAAGGAGATACGTCTCAACATCCCCCATTTAGATATGTGGAAACTGAGGCAGAAAGTAGCAAAGTGACTTGCCCAAGGTTACCCAGCAGAATAGCCAGGAAAAGAACTGAAAATCTCTTGAGTCTGAGGGCTACATGCTGTCCAAAAAGCAAACTACTTCTCAAGTGGCTGAGCCATGTGTTTCTGGAATAATGGGACGCCCTGTTTGTGTAGCTTGCAACCCCATGATAACCGGCGATGGGTTCTGTGACCCTGCCCTTCTCCCTGCAAGTGTATCCCTGGTGAGTGTGTGTTACAAGTCCCCCTTGGTGCCCAATTCCCAGAGAATAGTAGCCTGTCACTGCCCCAGTCTGGGAGCTTTAACTTGAGCTGTAGCAGCTTGTGCTTTTAGCTGTGGAAGCCCCTGGTTCAATCCCCGCTTTGTTGGCCAAGAGGCAGCCTTCACACAAGCACGGCATTGTGCCCTACCTGCATCGCTCAGCCACTTCTCCAGCAGGGGCTTGAGCTTGCACATGTTTTTAAAGCTCAGATTGAGAGCCTCGAAGCGGGAAATGGTGGTCTGGCTGAAATCGTTGCCGTACAGCTTACCCATGGCCAGTCCAACGTCACCCTGCCGGGGGGGATCAGAATGAAAAGATTAGCTGAGAAAACCCACTTGCAGCTCCCCACCGTGTAATTCACTCCCAGGTAACTTCTACTGTAACAGCAAACCAGCTTCCTCACCCAGTCTCTTCTACCACTAGGGATAGACTCCCAGAGCCTTCCTACACCCCAGTATGCACCAAAGAGGCTGCAGGTAAATCATTATGCTTGGTTTGAGGTTACAGGTAATGCATCTTCAAGAAGGGTTTGTTAATCCATTGTTCATCTTTGCTTTCAAGGTGGTGTTCCCATAAAGTGCACATCTGTACAACTCCCCTCCCCGCCCATATCTGCATCAAGCCCTCCCCTCTATACCCACATCTGCACCCAACCCTGCCCCTCCTCTCCATGCCCACATCCATACCCAATCCCCCGCACCTTGTGTATCTCACTATTAAACCACTCATCATGAGATTGCCTTTTACCCCTCACCTGGGTGAACCCTAGTTTGATTCGCCTCTGTTTGAAAGTCTTAGCAAACTTCTCCAGCTCCTCCAGGTCACTGGGTTCGTCTGATACGGCTGAAGACGGCATGTGTTTTGAAACTTGCAAGTGCTGTGGCACCTCCAGATGGGGCTCTAAAGACGGCCCAGGGAGCCCTGATCGTCCCACTGCCTGTAAAAAACAAAACCAGAGTCACAACCACGGAAAAGCCACAGGATTTTCTGCACTGGCCTGCCATAACAAACGTTGCTTGGCGTGGCTGTGTGCCGTTAAACAGCTGCCACATCCCACTGCTGAGGAGTGGGCATGTCAGTGGTGGGCAAAATGAGCCTTCCGGAGGAGTGTGGGATGAGAAGGGTAAGTTGTTTTAGGGGAGGTGGGCTCAACGTTCAGGATGTAGGTCGAGCTGATAGAAAAAGGCTGTAACACAAAACCTAGGTCAGTAACGGGGAGCTGGCATTCATTGGGGGTAACAGCGATAAAATAACAGCAAATACGTGGAGTGAAGGGTGGGTATTTAAAAACGAATGGATGAACCGTTGACTCATCTTATCAGCCTCAAAAATCAAGAGAGCAGCTGTTTGAGTTACTAAGAAGGGCAAAGCCGGGGGTGTCTCTGCACAGCCTTGTGGTTTGGCTTGTGAATTTCCAACTCCTGGCTGGTCTAACTTTGCGTCCCATCTGAGCCCCCCAAAGCCCGGCGTGGCATGGGGAAAAAGGAAGATAAAAAGGTTTCTATGTCAGGGTTCTGCTTGACGCATGTGGGGCGCAGGCCTGGAAAGTATTCAGTTTGCCTGATGAGCAGAGGAAGGTTTTTGGCACCCCATGGAAATTGAAATTGGCACCTATGAAATTCCATTGCCTGCACAGAGAAGTGACCAACCAGAACCTGTACCTCCTCAAGAGCACTGTCTCTGCGTGATCCCACTGAAGGACGTAGGACTTGAAGGATCTGAAAGAGCAGCTGGGAGGGGCAAGTGGCTCTCTCCAAACGGTGCCAGAAACTCAGGGCACAGGTGCCAAGAGCCAACAAGCGGGAATGAACAGAGGCCGCCACAAAGGCAAACAAATCATCAAAAGCAGATGCAGATCGGAAAGGCTTCGGAGGTTACCACTATTGTTTACATAGCATTTGCATGGGGCCAGGTGCTTTACAAGGCTGTAAAAGACACTGGCCTTGCCCTGAGGAGCTTTATGATCTATGCAGGAATCAAACACATGCAGGGGCAAGGAAGGGAGGCAACACAATGCAGTGGGAACGAGTTATGAAGCTGCAGCTGCAATTGTGATTGGACAGGGGCGTTACAAGCGCTGTGGATTGGGTGCGGGTGGTGGGGGGAATAGGAACTTGTTGGCTTCTTTGAAGAATGACATCTCACTGAGGCAAAGGCAAGCCAAGGGCTTCCTGGCCTAGGGAGTGGTTTGGAAGGGGTCGGAGAAGGAGATGGAAAGACGGGAAGCTTGGGTGGAATAATAAGTCCACAATCACAAATGAGCACCCACCAAGTGACACGGATCTTCCCCCTTGCTAGCAGCCTCAATCAAGGCTGGAATGAGCTATGGAGATGGAACCCCTTTCTTGCCTCTCCTCTCTCGCAGGGGGAGGCAGGTTCACAGATGAGTGTGAATCCCCGCAGCCTGGGCTGCAGTCCACTTCCTTGGCGCAAATCGGCTGCGGATCCTGGCTAGCTGTTGACGTGATGCCCAGAATCAATTTGATCCCGCTTCCAGCGGAGGTAGCCAGAAGGTAGTTTACCTGTGATGCTAGGCTGGGTCCAGGCTGCGAGAGGATGAGGCTGCTCTGTTGCTGGGGAAAGGAGAGAATGTTTGGTTGCAAAGCTGAGGAGAGAGGAACAGGGAGAGATTCGATTAGACTGGCCTCGCCTTAAATATCTAGACAACTCTATGTCACACAGCACTGCTGGGCCTTGGAGCCTACAGTGCCAAAAGAGGGGATATGCTGAATCTTCTATGGGACATGGCACATTGTCTGGCAGGCAAGACATACACTGTCTCCAGAGACAGCAAAGCACTTAAGCAGTGAAAGAATGTGCTTAAGTCCCACTGAAATCAATGGGGCTTATGCACGTGCTTGAGCACTTTAGTGAACTGGGGCCTAATTCTTTGTACTAGTGCAGACAGACATTTTCTTATTCTGATGGGCACAACAGTCCTGCGATATTTGTAGAACAATGCAACCGACCTGTTATATAGAGCTTTTTAATCCATAGATCTCCAAGGTAAACATCATCATCTCCATTTCACAGATGGGGGAACTGCATAGCATCATAGGTGTGCATGGCTTTTTGGTATCTGCGCTTAGGTACTACAGGGGTGGGAAACCTAGTACTGTTAGTTAGTTAGCAGTAGATTTCTGTGCTTTCAAACCTTGGGGTATGTGTTGGGGGGTTGTTACATGAGCACAACACAGTTGAATCATTGCTGGATCTTGGTATTTTAACCTACCAGGCCCATTTCCCTCCTGTTAATTATTCTGACTCATCACATCACATCTAAAATCTGACCGAGCTCTGTTGCGGTTATTGGGCCTAAATATTTACCCTAACTGTAAGCTCAATTGTAAAAAGTTTAAAAGGTGTCGCAATAACTTATCTTTTTTTTTCCCGCTTGGGAATTAACCATGGAAAGTAGGTCAAGAAAGAATGTTTTGAACAGGTGCAAGGAAACCAGACGCAGAGGCTCAATTAGTCCTAGCAGAAAAATGTCTACTGATAAGATTCAAGGTTGAGGTTGGACTTAAACAAGATGATGTGGGTCTGGAAATTAATGGATCAAAATTGGAGTGGCAGACACTAGGTCTAATTGGTGGACACAATAATGAGGGGATGAATTATGCCTCCCACTTTCCCCCCTTTTTGGGGTTCTTCAAAGGAGACTTCGGACTCTCTTTTTCATCAAAGGTCGTTAATAAAAATGAGAGACACTGCCCTCCGAAGGAGAGCGACCAACACGTTTTGATTAAGTTTGTTTCACAGAATTACTTAATTTCAGTGTCAGTATAAATGCTTGTTTTGATTTTTTGTTCTTTCTTGTGTTTGGTCAATAAACTTTCAAAAGAATCTTTTACGATGAAAGCTTTTGGGTGCTTGCCAAGAAATGGAGTAAACCAGGGCCTCTGTAGAAAATCCCCCAAACCTGTGTATCACTCTTTTAAATGTCAGACAGTGAAAGAGTTGAGGACACCTTTAACTCTTTTGACTCTTGAGATTAATACAATAGCTCCTTCGGACAGAGACTTAGTCCTTTTCTTTGACCATTAAAGCACCTGGCTCATTTTGGGCTCTGCATCAATCATAATACTGTCTTGCAGAAATCAGATGATGAGGATAGCCGTACTTAGCTCTTTTACCATGCTTATTACCTCCATGGTGCTTTAATAACCTTAACTAATTCATAAAACAAAGCTCCGTGGCTTCCGGAAACTGGAGGAGACTCACTGCATTGACTGTCTTCCTGGAATTTAAATCAGGTGCTTAACATTTAGATTTATAAAATGTACACCATGGAAAGAATAATCTGATTGGCTCAGATTGTGCATGTCTCCAGAATAATCACATGCTGGTCGAGGTTTATTCACGATTGTTGTGAAAGCAAAACACATTCCTTCCCTCCACCATCCAGAAAAATAAAAACTTGTAATGAGGAGGGAAATTGTACCAGAGATGCAGGCTTGTCAGGGAGTTAAAGTTATGGCCTTGATTCAGAAATCACTGGGTGAAATCCTCTGGCCTGTATTATGGAGGAGGTCCGAATAGATAATCATAATGGTCTCTTCTGGCCTTCAGTTATATGAACCTATGAGTCCAAAAAATCAGGACCCAAGAAATCTTCCATACTTTTCTCACATTTACACTCAGAGTGCTGCTTTCCGGCACGATGCTTTTCCTGTCGCACATGAGTGCATTGGTACTGACAGCCAGCGGTTCAGTGATCGATGATTCCGATCCTACCCATTCAGGATAATTAGTTTAGTAGATTATTGTTACATGTACAGCAAGTCGTTTTTTGATATATTACTCAGTAGCACTTGGCAGAGATAACGGCTTAAGAGCCATCTGCGCTAGGCGGATTGTCCACTCAGGATCGTGTGTTTTAAAAGTATCCGTGGCCCAAATCCTGCAATCTGGTTCATACAAGGGGACCTTTAAGACTGCTGAAATCAAAAGGTTACTCAGCATGGGTACGAGGCTCCAGCTACGTAGATCAGATTGTAGCCTTGGGACCTACATTTGTCCTTCCATGACCAACTCTGGCCTCAGCCACGTGTAATGCACATGTATTTTTTAAAAGTTTACCTCCAAAAAGAATATACTGAAGTTAGAAGCTAGAGCAGGTTCCCCATAAGGAGGGGGCTCCTGGGTGTTTCCATGTCATCCTACCTGAGACTAACCCAACCAGATGCAGTGCTGAATTTCAACTGAGAGAGGCATTTCTCTGAGGCATGCCTGAGATCAGTGCACACAACCCCTTGGTGGCGCTACTGCCACACAGAAGTACAGCTGTGGGAGCATCTCCCCAGCTGCGTAGCCCGAGAGGGGAGAATTTGGTCACCGAGTGGTTTAGTTTAGTTTGCATTTTGGTTGGAGCAGCTGCCTGGCTTCAGGCACAACAGGGGAGGGAGCTGTCATGCAGGAGAGAGGGCAAAGGGAAAAGCTTTGGCAATACAGAAGGGCATGATCAGTAACAACGGGAGCAAGACAGGTTTCAGAGTAACAGCCGTGTTAGTCTGTATTCGCAAAAAGAAAAGGAGGACTTGTGGCACCTTAGAGACTAACCAATTTATTTGAGCATAAGCTTTCAAGACAGTGAACCCCAGTTTCCACTCTTGGTCACCATGGCCTTGATGTGGAGTGACTCTCCTGACGCCAGTGGATCGATGCCACTGAGAGATCAATGCCTGGCCCTGGATATCACCAGCTCATCTACTCCATGCTCAGGGGTGGGTTGGTTCTTGAATCACTCCGTGTACCTGCCTGTGACTCCACCTGTATCAAGGGCACTGTATTAATTATTTTAGTGAGCACTCTATGGCTATTACCTTGTTGCCCAGCCTGGGCCTGAGAGAGCAGGAACTGAGGAACTGATTGCATAGGACCGGGCACCAGTACAAGCTGCTGCAGCGTGTGAAGAGAACTCATATCCTAATGAAGAAACAATGCAGGTCAGATGCATCTGCCACGCACACAGCACCCGAACCTTTCCCCAATTCCCTCCCCTCTGTAAGTAGCACTTAAACACCCCCTCCACCCTCCCTGCCCCCGCTTCCGCCTTCAACTGCAATCGACTGCAACTCAGGTAACCTCGCCCCTGCCCCCCACCCCCCCGAACGCTACAGAACTAGAGCTGCTCCCACATTTTTCACCCAAACCTTTTCCAGCACTGGCTTTTTGCTTAAATGGCATTTTTCCTTTTTTGTCAAAAAAGCAAACCCCCAAACTGTCCATTTCTCTCTCTTTTGTCGATTGACATTTTTCAGTTTAAAAGTGAAACATTTTGGTTTTCAGTTGCCCCCCCCTCCAAAAAAAAAAACAACAACAAAAAATGAAACAAAAAAACAATTAAAAAAATCACTGGGGGAGGAGGGCATTTCAGGTTTTTGACAACAACTCAGAAAATGTCAGAAAAAAATTAAAGAAAAATAAACAAACCAAAAAATTCAATTTTGCATGGAAACCAAACCCCCATTTCCTGACTGGCGCAAACACAACATTTCCCGATTATACCACCATGGGTCCCAGCTCTGACTCCTTGTGTGACTTTACAGCCTGCAGGCTGGACTTGGGGGGAAATTCACAAGGTCTATGCACCAGCTCAGCCCATAAGGGTCAGATAACCAAGTCCTTGGCACTCACAATTGGGATCAGAATTTCAAAGGAGCTCAGCAGCCAATGTGATGAGCTCTAAAATCTGGCCCCTGTTTTGAGCATTGTGGGACCATAAGTGGTGCCTACGCCTTGGGCAAGGGCTCTGCTCAGGGGTGAATTTCACCCTTTCATCTTAGGTGCAAGCATAAGGGAGGAGATTTTAAAAGGCACAAACAACATTTGGGCATGTAACTCCCATTGGAAGTTAATGGGAGTTAGATGCCTAACTGCTCTTTGGGCCTTCGAAAAATCTCCCCCAAGGAATACATTTCATCTCTGGTCTAACTCGACCCAAGTCAGTTGAGTGACTTTAGGGATGAACCTAACCTTTGCAAAGCAAATTGAATCAGGATTCACAGTTTCTGACTCTGGAAGCCTTCTCCATTGCCATTCCAGCACCTCTTTAAAGTGGCTGTCAAGCAATGAATGCTCCAGAACTGGTGCCACGAAGGACTCCTGGAGTTCTTGAGGCTGCTAAGCCACTTACCCCGGTGATTTGGCTTCCAGGCATCATTGATGATCCTTGTCCTAGGTGGCCTGATCTAGGCTGTACTGGAGATTGCAAGGAATCACCGAGGTCTTCTGTTTTAATCTGCAGGGGAGAGGAGACTAGCTGCATCAGCAGGAAGCATGCACGGATTATGAGGAGCCAGAGCAAGGTGGAAGACTCAGGAAGTTAGCAGGCTTGGAGTTTGGGGCACCTGGGGAAGATCCTCTCTATTGTACCTATGCTCGGCATCACACCAACAGTGAAGTCTAGTAATGAGAGTCAGGACTCCTGGGTTCCATCCCCAGCTCTGCAGCTACATCTGTGAATTTGGACAAGTCACTTCCCCACTCTGCTTCAGTGTCCCCACCTGCAAAGTGGCATAAGTCTACTGACCCACTTCACCAAGGGGAGGTGGTGAGGTGTCCTTAATTAAAGGGACTCTAATTAAAGCACTTAAGTCCCGCTGACTTCAATGCTGCTTCGAGTCAAGCACGTGCTTAAGTGGTCTGCTCAATCAAGGCTGTGAAACATTTTGTGGATCTTGGAAGAAAAGCAAAGTATTATAACAACAGGTAATGCATGGAAATTGGTGGGGTGGCTAAGTCACTAGTCCCCTTTCTAGGAACTGCTTCAGGTGCACTCCACTGCATTTCTGGCTACACGGCATCTCCCTGCTCTGGCAGCGGTGGCCATGAGGGTGCGGAGAACAGGGAGGAGAAGAACAGGCAGTGGTAAGATTAAAGCACATGAAAACCAGTACCATTTATGCGTGGCTGCCAGCCTTGAAAGTTCACTTGTCCGGGCACTAAATCTACTTCACCACTTGTGATAATGGGCAAACAAATGCTATTTGACTTGCCTAGCAAAGGAAAACAAAGTTATTTGCCCAGAGCCAAGCAGGCGAGCAGCATTTTGCACACTGTATTGGAGTCAGCCCCGGAACCGCTTGCCCTACTTTGAAGTTCAGGCAAGACTCAAATCCAGATTTCTAAGACAGGAAAAATTCACCAGGGATCAGAAGTGGAGCTTTGAGTTTGTCCGGTTCATTGGTCTCCAAGTTACTTTTTATTCTTTCTGCTCCAAAACAAGGCAAAACCCGTTGCTTCTTGTTGCATCGGGTGTAATTTGTCACTGGGATATGGCGCCCCCATGGGATGGACAATAGGATTTTGGAGAACAAAGGAATGCTCACACGTAACCATGGCAGGCTGAGTGGAATCGGTGCAACACCAGGTTAGGGTCTTGCTCATCCTCAACTGGGAGGACTGTATCCTGCATCTGTAGGGAGCAGAGAGAACTTTTTGGCCTAATCGAATAGGTCTTTTCTTGAAACGGATCAAAGTGGCAAAATTCTGATCCAAAGCCAAATCTTTGAGGGTTTGGTTCTGGGGTTCTAGTTTGGGTCCTTTCAAGTGACAGTCCTGATTCAGGTCTAATTTTTCCCAGTGTCATGAAATCCCTATGCTTTGGCTCGGGGTTGTGAACTCTCTCTTAGAATCTGGGATGGCTTTTGCTACCAGGGGTAGTTAATGACAGAATCCAAGATCGCTGAAGAGACAAAACCTTTTAATTCTCCAGTGTCCTGAGATGCTAGAGCAGAGAGTGAGTAATATAGCTTCCTACCAGCAGAGAGAGACAAGAAACTTAGGTTTTCCCACAAACAATGAGCAAAGCATGCATTTTTCAGTCGAGAGGGCTTTTGTTACAGATTGAGGAAAAACAACTAAGAAAGAACAAATATAAGAGTCTCCAAGAGAAAGAGAGAGAACACAATCTCTCTTTCTCACTCTGAACTGAAGCACAGAAAGGAAGCTGCCCCTGTGAAGATTAATTTACACATTTAAAGGTGTAGTACACAAAAACCAGAATTATGACATCTCTTTTTGGCAACATGCTGTAGCTATATACACTGCATAAGCTTACTGTGCAATATTAACCCCTTCCAAAGACGGCTGAGAATTCTAGTTCTTCCCCACCTCTCAGGAGGGAGTGCTCTTCTACTTGACAGATGGTAAAACCTTTTGATCACTACCGATCCGGGCAGTGTTTGAGTTGGTGACCATTAAATGAAAGGCCCTATGGAATACATCATTTCCTCTCCTCTGAGCCCATCACTCCACTTCAACCCTTTCCTCATCACCAAGTTCTTTCCCTTCTGAAGATCGATTTACCAGAAACAACCACATTTTAAAAAAAAAAGTTACCCCTACTTGCAATCGTTACAATTAAAGATCCAGCAAATTGCCAAGGGATTCATGTGTCTGTGGCTCACGTGACTCAGGAATCCGAATCCAAACAGCCACCGACAGAAAAGTGACCGTGCCCACACCAAGACAGAGGTGCTTTCTTCTGCCTGAACCTAATCGGAGCTGAGCATTCAAGAACCACAAGCCATTTCCAAACTGAAATCAATTTTTACAGCTGCCAAATGGAATGATTTGGAAGCGTTCCAGGAAGAAAAGGGTGTGTAGCTACATCACAACACATGAGATCCAGAGGTGGGTTTGGCCAAAAAAAAAAAAACACACCACCTGGTTCCCAATTTAGAAAACAACAACTCCAACAGCTTGTCCCCCACTTCCTGGAATTCGCCAGTTTTCTCCAGAGAAGATGGGAGGAACTCTGGGTGTAATTAACCAACTCTTCTCCATTGTACCTTATTTCATTAGTGTTAGACTCAAATTTACTCCATCCCTCCCCTGCATAACGGCTGCTTCTTATCTGTTTACTACTATATGTTTGGGATGTATCCAAGTCACAAAGTTTGGGGTGTTTATGCAGATCCTTCCATCTTTGGTTCATCCAGAGAAAGCTTTACAGGATTTTCCAATCCCAAGCATTCAACAACTACGAGTCAGGCTGCTATCATGAGATTTTTTAAAATAATATTGTTTTCCCTTCTGGTTTCTGAGTGCACCTAGGCCATGTTTTCAAGCCTTTTCACCAGACCAAGAGGGACAGAATTTTACCTTTTTAAAAAAGAAAGCAGAGATTCTCACATAATCACCTGACTCCAGAAGCTAGGACTTTCTGAAAAATCAGCAACTATAAAGGAGACCCATGATAAAAGTTAGTGTCTCAGCTCTTGTGATTTTAAGCTAGAGAGCAAAATGAAGGTCAGATTGTGCTGAGTTTCTCTGGGGTCTCTGTATGGAGGTCAAGGTAGACTGGGACAAGTGAACAGAAGGGCAGCAGGGAGACGGTAGGTTTCCTCCTCTCCTATGTTAAATTCAGGGAAATTATGCAATTTGCCTCAGTAAGAATGCAATTGCAGATTGCACAGCAAACTATTAGGAATATACTCACTGTGCCCCAACCCAGGGAGAGATTTCTGCAGGGGGATGAAGCAAAATGATGTGCCACAAACAACAAATACTATTGATACACAGATCATACACACCGGGAGGAGGGACTAGAACTCTAGACCTTCATCTGCAAAACCACAGGTATCTACCAACTGAGCTAAAGGGGATCTCCTAAGACTAGTAAAATAGTAGGCAAATTATCCTCTTGATGATCCACTAGAGGGTGACATAAATACATCACATGAAGCTACTGCATTAAAGGATTACTGGGGTGCAGAAAAGGAATTGCTCCGGCAAATCTAATCTAGATGTTCTCCCTATCTTGACATAGTTTGTTTTGGGGCCTCTGACCCCAAATAAAAAGCAAATGGAGAGCAAGCTAGTTTAAAGGAAGTCCCTTCCCTCATTGACTGGTTGGTCCCTTCACTAGTTGGCTGGTGGGTCTGCTCACTCTGACAGCCAATTGATGGGTTTCTTACCCAATCCTGGTGGGAAAAAAACCCGCATAAACAAAACAAAAAACAAATTGTGGGTGATGGAAAATTATCAAAGCTGTTCGGCTCACTTGCGCAATCCATTGGTGGAAGATGTTACATAAACATTTCATAAGACAGAGAATTATGGAGAGAACATCTCCCAACCTGCCTGCAATTACTACACAAAAACTCTTCCTTACCAACAGAGAGAAGGTTAAAAAAAAGAAGAAAAAGAGAGCACATCTGTTTTGTAACAGATCTATAAACATTTGGCAAAGGCTTACCTCATGAAAACATCCTGGAGACATCCTGCAAGCTGTGAAAGTCCAGGCTCACGCAAGGCGGTTAGAAAAAAGCATGCTCGCAGCTCAGATGTTACAGTGATGAAGGCCATGTCAGTAACAGGTAGATGGCTAGATAGCTAGGCAGGCAGACTGGCCCCACATTTGGTCCTATAAACTGCAGGTTGCATTTCCATGGGGTGACCTCAACACCTACTCTGTCCTCCTTCTTGTAAGACACAAAGTCACCTCTTCTTCCTCAACATTTCTGATGCAAAATGATTGCCCTCCCATCCCTCTCTTGGCAAGGCGGGTTTGTATTTACCAATAGTGAGGAACCCTTAAAGGGATGGGTTTGACATAGCACCCCCAAATCTGGATGCTTCTTCTAACCACCCAGACTAGAGTTTCACCCTAGACTGCATGCGTGTCGCCACCCTCACCGCATATTACATACACTACACATTAGGCAAAATGGTATGTTATGGGAGGATCCACCTCAGGGTGCTGTGAATGATCACACATTTATTATGTAGCTTGAATTTAGACTGTAAGCTCTTCGAGACACAGACCTCTCCTAGTTATCTAGCTCACAATGTTGTTGCATCTCAGCAGCTCCCAATCATTAATAAATGTATCCTCATAACACTCCAGTTGAGGTAAAGTTGCATTATTATTCCGATTTAACAGATGGTGAACTGAGGAACAAGGAGTTGAAGGGGAAGATTTTAATTCCCTCCCTCACACTGAGTAGTACCTCACTCCACAGATGGTCTCACTGAAATCACTCACAGAGTAAAGTGCTACTAAACCTGAGTAAGGGTGTGAGAACCTGACCTTGAGTGAGTTGGCTATGGTCACACAGGGAACTTGTGACAGAGATAGGAATCGAACACACAATGCCCAGGGTGCTGCTTTAACCACAAGACCACCCTTCATTTCTTGCCTGTTATGTGTTTATCTGTGAAGTACCTAGCACCCTTATGGGCACTATGAAGTAAAAATAATAATAAATAATAGCAACAATATTTATAGGTTTTCAGTTACCATTTCCCCACGTACTATCCTCAATTAACAGATGTCAAGACGTCAGGAACATAACATAAATTCAATGCAAACCCCCCACTCTGAAACTCTACATGTGGCAATATTATGTGTTGGTAGGAAGTTTAGGAGCAGGATTTGCAAAGGCTTTCAGCACAACACGGCATTCAGAGTTAGGCCATTACTGAATGCTTTGGAAAAACCCCATCCTAAAAGGTACAGAAGTCAGGACATTTATGAGTTATAGTTTCCTTCTCAAACATAATGCACCCACATTGCACCTCTGTGTTATTTTTGTTTTATTAAGCCGGGCCTAATCTTACATTTCACGATCAAACCCATGCTGTTAATAGTTATGCCTTAATATGTAGCTATTCTTATGGGGCTGTGGGAATCAAAGCGTTAAATACACAACAGTTACACCTTAAAATGTGTCACCTGTAACTTTACATTAACACATTTTTGTATGGAATTTCTTTAGTGTTGTTTTGTTTTTGAACAGGGAAAAAATAAGAAAAAGAAGTCCTCTCCTCAAAGCAATGAATTACATACATCAGAACGAACATGTGTAGAACAGGGCAATACAAATGGGGAAGAGGCAGAAGGAAGGAAAGGAAAAAAATAAACAAAAAAGAGCAAATGAAAAACGAACAGTTTGAATGAGTGCGTTGACTAAAGTAGCTGCTCAGGCAGATGTGTTCAGATAAATTGTAATTGTGCACATCATTAAATTAACGGGTGTTGTGTTTATTTCAGTGTACCGTATCCCCAGACACACAGAGGCTTGTGAGTGCCTTTATCTGGAGATGTGTATTTGGCGAGCACAGATTTGGCAAAGGGTGAACCGTGGTTAGCCAGGATATTCTTTCCAACTGATTCTAAGTTATTTTTTTATCTTGGCCAATATTGCTCGGAGTTGGCCAAGCTGCTTTTTCCACCAAAATCCACAGACCTGCTAAGCTTGCGGTTTATAAAATGAAGCCATTTGAGTTGAATGAGCAGCAGGAGAGACTCGGAGAGACGTGTAGAAAACCGTACGCTGAAATATTACATTTTGATTTATACCGTGTACTCATCACAGAACCCCGGCAACGCATTCTTTCCTGGCCTTCCCCTCTCCCCATTCATCCAAAATCCAGCTGCCATGAGCCAAGCTTATCTTCATTTCTTGCCCTGCTGCCCTGATCTCTTTCCACAGCGCAGCACTGCCCTCCCCCCTCCACTCCCTTTCCTCTCTCAAATTCAGGCTCTCCATCTTCAAAGCTCTCCAGTACTCCACCCCTGCCCACATCTTTGCTTTTCTCTCCGCTGCCCCCTTCCTGGGTGGTGTCCCTGACTCTCTCCTAAAGAATCCCTTGGGTCTATTTCTCCCACTACAGACCTCTTCCATGCTATGCCGCACACTTGAAAGGGCTCCTCTGGGTTCAGTCCTGCTCCCATTGAAGTCAGTGGCAAAACTCCCCCATTGATCTCAATGGGGCCAGGCCTGGTGCTTTAACATTCCCCGAGAGAGTCCTCATTCCAGGGACCATTCTGGCTGGGATGACCCTCCTCTGTTCTGTATAATGCCTCCTGAGCCCGAGAGCTGCCAGTCAGGGCTGGGACCATCTAAAGTGCCGTCCGCTGTGCAGTACTGATGTCCCCAGACCTATCATCCAGGCCGTGGGCAAAGAGGCGCCTGCTTGGCATCTGTGTAATGAGCTGTGAGAACCAGGTTTAGCCACCCCCACGCTGCAAGGCACCTCACGCCGTGTCCCACATTAGAAGGAAATTATCTTGGCATCAGCAAGAACTTGTGACTGCAGATGGCCTAGACCCGGTTCGACAGTGTTCCGTGATTGGCTCAGGCTAGTTTTGGCATCCCTGGGAGGAATTCTGTCCCAACACCAGAAGGAATTGGGACACGGCAACAGCAGCCAAAGGGACTGTTTTAAATACATACAAGCAAAATAAGTAAAGCAAGATCAGCTCTACCATACAATGTCATTTCTCTTTCCATTTCGGGGGCAGCCTAATGCTTAGAGGAGGGGGCTTGGAGCCAGTGTTCCTGGGACCTACTTCCAAATCTGCCACTAACTTCATTTATGGCCTTGGAGAAATCACCGTGGGACAAATTTTCCATGGAAGTGTGTTGCTTTAATTGGTCTGGCTGCCTGACTGGAGCCAATCCCCGGGCCTGATTTCCAAAGGTGCCAAATACATGCAGCTCCCACTGATTTCACAGGGAGTTCCGGCTGCCTGGCACCTCTGAAATATCAGGTCTATTGTCGGGCATCCCAAATTAGAGGCCTTGTTTGAAAACTGGCACCTGCCCCCTTTGTGCCTTGACTTGCCTTCTGAAAAATGGGTGTAGCACCCCCTCCTTTCCAGGGTGCCGAGAGGCCTTTAATTAATTAAACACTTGCCGATCTGTACAGATCTTCAGATAAAAGGCCCTAGAGAAATGCAAAGTTGTGTTATTACTGGTAACGATCATGTTAAGAGCCAGCAGAGCTATTTCTGTACATTTTGGTTTATCCAACTCAGGGCTTTAGAAAGAGCCTGGCCCCTAGATAAGTGTCATCTCTGTCTCTGAGCTTAGCTTTTACTGTGCAAACAACTGGTATGTCCCTACAAACAACTTTCTAAAGCCAGGGCAGCCCACTACAAGCTTGGGAAATATTTACTCAAGGATTACAGGAGTCCACTTGGAGAAAGGAATTTGCATGCACTCTGCAAATTCACCTGCTGGTGAATGGAGAGTGATTGGACTCTTGCTTGTGTGTTTCTGTGTGTAGCAGCAGCTCCTGAAAAGCTGGGTCCTGCTCAGAGTACCTGGGACAGGAGTGGCAGTATAGAAAATACCCAGAAACTTAGTCTTCTCTGGGGCAGCCTGAGACTAGGTGCCACTGAATGGGTGTGACTTGAGTAAGAAGTAACTTGAAGCTTTCTGAAGGTTTAAGGGTTTGGTCAGTGGGATACTGGGTCTTCAGGTCAAAAAGGACCATACGTTGTTACCAGCTGTTTGGTGGGTCTCATTCCAGCCACAAGTGGACGATATGTCCACATCCCCCAAACCACGTCCACAGTTAGTGTCCTTCTTGGCTGTCTCAGCAGAGCCACCAAGAAGAAAGAGGGGCCACCTAGACCAATGTCTAGACCACCTAGACCAGTTCTACAGTTCTGCCTCTCACACGCCAATGATGTTATAAATTAGATTCAGATTTCAAAAGAGCATTTGGCATTTGCTTTTGTGCCTCTGGTTCTGGCCAAGGGACCAATCAGAAGTGAGGAGTAGCTACCACCAGCTTCAGCAGACGGCTTGCACCCTGAAGGCAGAGACTTGGTGACTATGCTGGGAAGAGCTGCAGTGAGAAAAGGCTACTCACTTGGGGATTCTAGCCTGGCTAAAAACCCTGCACCCATGACATGGATGGTCCAATTTTGAAGACTTGTTTGTGGCATGGGGAGTTTCAACAAACAAATCTTAGGGGCTGGCACAGATCGTTGGAAGTTCACCATAAAGGACACCTTGAGCACAAGAGGATCAGCACTTTGTTGCATCCTGGCGGTTGAGCTGGGGCCAGAATCACTCATAGGCAAGGATGAGCCATGTGATGACACATGGTGCCTCTTTGTCCTGTGCTTTCTCTCCAAGCAGAACACCCACAGATGTGTATGGGAGTGGTGGCAAGAAAGAATATGGAAGGAGTGAGCAGTAGGCACTCCATGAGCAGCCAGAAGGAGCAGCGAGACCCTCTTGTCGGGGGGGGGAGGCGGGAAATGGGTTGAGAAAGAAGCAAAAAGGTGATTCTAGCACTTCTACCAACATGAAAGACCAACAGTGGTTTGGCAAAGAGGTCCCTCTGCACACGTGACCTAGCCCAAACCCTGTCATGTATAGAAATGGAAGAGGACAATACCTAAAGCCAGATCTTTCTCTGGATCCTTTCCCCAGTGGGTTGCATTTTGTAGGAGAACCAGCAAACAGATACAGGTCAGTGCTAGATGCACAAGTGCAGGGAAAGGTGGGGGAAACTTCAAAGGGGAAGGGATAGCCTGGCGTTCAGCTCATATTCTGTCTGTTGATACAGATGTGGAGAGTACAGGTGGTTTCGAGCCAATGAGGTTCTTTTCCAAAGTGGTCCCAAGGGAGGCAAAGCAAAACTAAGACGGGGGTGATACTGCAGGGCAAGGAGAGAGAAGAGAAAGTGAAATCTGAGCTGACACCTGGAGGAAAGAGGGAAGCAGGATGCAAACTGACACCAGACAGGAGGGCAAATCAGGGAGGGGGATGCAAGTCTGGAGGGCGCAGTGAAACCTGAGCTTCGCTGATACCCGCAGGAGAGCAAAGCAGGAACTGAAATGGCATGTGGGGAGCACATGGTATTGGGTGGTGGAGGGGGAGGCAGATAAAGTGAAATGAAACAGGATGAGAACCGCTCCCTAAGGGAGGAAAGCGCAGGTCTAACAAAATTATTAATAATAAAATGCTTAGATCTTCTGACTCAGAGCCCTGCTATCTAACCAGATGAATCTCCTTCCTCCCATAAATCTCTTTGAAGGAGCAAAGTGCTAAATTCATTTCCCAGCTTTGCCACAGACTGTCTGTATAACCTTAGGCCTGATATTCATGACTGCCACTAGTTTCAATAAAAAGAAAAGGAGGACTTGTGGCATCTTACAGACTAACAAATTTATTTGAGCATAAGCTTCCGTGGGCTACAGCCCACTTCATCGGATGCACGCAGTGGAAAATACAGTAGGAAGAGATATATACACACATAGAGAACATGAAACAATGGGTGTTGCCATACCCACTATAAGGAGAGTGATCAGTTAAGGTGAGCTATTACCAGCAGGAGAAAAAAAAAAAAAAGCTCACCTTAACTGATCACTCTCGTTATAGTGGGTATGGCAACACCCATTGTTTCACCTTCTCTATGTGTGTATCTATCGATCTTCCGACTGTATTTTCCACTGCGTGCGTCCAATGAAGTGAGCTGTAGCTCGCGAAAGCTTATGCTCAAATAAATGTGTTAGTTTCTAAGGTGCCACAAGTACTCCTCGTTCTTTTTGCAGATACAGACTAACACGGCTGCTACTCTGAAACTAGTTTCAATGGCAGCCATAGGTGCTCAGCACCTCTGAAAAAATCAGTCTCTCTGTGCTAGCCTCTCTCTGCTCCTGCTGATGTCATGGGATGTTTTACCATGGTCTTCCATTAGGAGCAGAGTTAGGCCAATGCTGAGTGCTTTGGAAAAGGCAACCCATCATAATGGCCTCAGTCAGCGAGGCCTAGTGGACAAGAGCATGGGACTGGGATTTAGGAGACCTGGGATCTATTCTCTGCCCTACCACTGTCCTGCTCGGCGACTTTGGGCAAGTCACTTCCCTTCCCCACGCCTTAGTTTCCCCATCTGTAAAATGGGGCTGGTGACACTGACCTCCCTTTGTAAAGTGCTTTGATATCTACTAATGAAAAGTGCTAAGTATGAGATTATTATTATTATTAGGTCTTATTACCCTTTGGTCACATCTCTTTAGCTGTCAGTGGATGCTACCCTCCCAATGCCACTTCTCCAAGCTATCACCTCCCTCCAGGCTCATCCATCCTAAAAGCATGAGTGTATCATCAACATTACAGGAGAGAATGTAAACCAACAGCAGAACTCTTAGTTATTCCCAGCCCTGGGTTTCCAGTGCATTCTGGTGCCTGAATGTCTGTAACCTACACTGTAATCTCCTTGGGCAGGGATATTCTTTATATTTGTACAGCATCAAACCCATCATTAGCACTAAACATATGACATCTTATCTGCAGGAATTGCCTACTCAGATGAAAGGAAACCAACATCACACTCCTTGATACTTCTATGCCACTGCCACACTGCTGTGTCAATAGACCTTCCAACCCTAGATCAATTCAGTCTCCTGCCACCCCATCAATAAACGCTAAACTTGCCTTGAAAGGTCCCGTGGCTCCCTCTGCTGGGAGAAGGGGGAAACCGAGTCTCCTTTCTGTTCCCGGACCTGCCAAGCAGATATTGGGGTCCCACAGGGCAGCTTCCCAGTGAATGAGAAATCAGTGATGTGGAGTCTGGTACATTCCTCATGTAACACAATATCGACAGAGTGTATTATATATTTATATAGCCTAACACTATATACCACATTTACACGATCCATACCAGTCCTTGAACAGAGGTGGGCCAAAATGGCAATCAGGCAATCCCCTCTTCCAGAGCTCTCAGCATACACCCCAGTGCCCTGTTCCCAGAAAGAATTTTGTCCCAAGAATTGACTCTGGTCAGAAAGATTTAGTCAGAGAGAAAATTCTCTTGCTGTTTGAAACAGCTCCCGCAGCAGAGTCTCCATCACAAAATTAACAATACAGCATTTATTTAAAGACTGAACATTGCCTGCACACTAAGAGCTTGCGAGACTATGTGTAAGAGCACTATCTGGGGACTCCCGCCACAACATATGCATGGAAAAACTCCCCCAAGTGTCCATGGGCTTTGGATCAGACCTTTTGCAGGTGTATCTGTTTGGCTTTGTGCTGTGCATCGAATTTCACCAAGCAAATTGAGTCCAAACACAGTTAGTCTGAGAAAGAAGCCGTGTTTGCTGAATCACCCAGTTCCCTCACTGACACAGTTTGGGAGACATCCCACACCCCGGGGAGAAGGTTTATTGCTACCTGTTTCCTTGGATGTAAACCAGCATTAGACTCAACCAAAAAGCCAAGCCAGACAGGCAAAGCAGGAGCTGCCTGTCTCTCTCTTTCTCTCTTCACCCCATATATAAACCCACATGAAAAACTACATTGGAAGGATGTGTTCAGGTTGTGACGTCAAGGGCTCAGAAGTTAGAAGGTGCCAGAATTAAGGCTGCCCAAAAGAGGAGATTAGAAGCTTTTGATGGTGTGAGATTTGTCATCTCCAGAAATGATGAGCACCCAGAGCTCCAGATGAAGGCAGGAGCACAGAAGCTGTTAAAGTCAGCCCCAACATGTGTTTAGATCCAGATTTCTTCAGCTCCAGTTTGAAATCCTGAACAATGGACTAAGAGCTTAAGTAAAAACAAAACCAAAACCAACCTTCCCCCTCCCTCCAAAATCCCCACTGTCTGATTTTTCTTGGATACCTGTAACAGAGACACCATTTTAGGGGCTGACCAAATGCCCTTTGAAGTCAATGGAAAGACTCCCACAGACTTCAGGGGCCATTGGATTAGTCTCTTAACATCTAGGTGGGACTGGACAAAAATGTCACATAATCTTGGCCCTCCAGTTCCAAACTGGAGTAAGTTATGGATGGAGCCTTGTGACGTTATTGACATAATCTGGGACCGTATAGATCATTGTTGCAACCAAGGTCCTGTAGTGGCACCAAATCTTGTACAAAGGGGGTAAAAGGAGATGTCTAAGACAAGGTTATGGTTTGCTGGTTATGATTATGCTATCTGTGTGCATGCATCATTTTTGTATTTAAAGATGTAAGTATTGGCTCTATACTGTCTGTATTTCAAACTTATGCTATGCTTCTGGGTGACACCCCAGACAAGTTGGTGTCAGCTCTGCCTAGCCTGCTTGATGGCCCATTAAGGACCATCAGCTGTACAACTGACCCATTGAGAGGAGGCAGACATGCCTTGGGACTAAGCAAGGTATGCAGGGACCTGCCTATGGACACAACTCTGAGGTTTTTCCAGGCCATGGGATGGACAGCTTGTCTTTGGGACAAAGAAAGAAACACCACATGGCAAGAGACTATAAAAGGCTGATGCCCTCATCTCCATCTTGTCTTCAGTCCTGCTTCCTACCTCTGGAGGGACTTTGCTACACAGAAGCATTGAACAAAGGACTGATAGACTCATCCCAGCTGGGGATGTTCTCCAGAGACTTGATTTGAACCTGCAGTTTATTCTATCACTGCTGCAAGCCTGAACCAAGAACTTTGCCATTACTCTATGTCATTGATTCCATTTAACCAATTCTAGCTCTCATCTGTATCTTTTTCCTTTTATGAATAAACCTTTAGATTTTAGATTCTAAAGGATTGGCAACAGCGTGATTTGTGGGTAAGATCTGATTTGTATATTGAGCTGGGTCTGGGGCTTGGTCCTTTGGGATCGAGAGAACCTTTTCTCTTTTACTGGGGTATTGGTTTTCATAACCATCTGTCCCCATAACGAGTGGCACTGGTGGTGATACTGGGAAACTGGAGTGTCTAAGGGAATTGCTTGTGACACTTGTGGTTAGCCAGTGGGGTAAAACTAAAGTCTTCTCCATCTGGCTGGTTGGGTTTGCCTTGGTGTGCACAGAAACCCCAGCCTTGGGCTGTGACTGCCCTGCTTGAAGCAATTGGTCCTGAATTGGCACTCTCCGTTGGGTCCTGCCAGAACCAGCCTCGTTACAAGCCTGAACAGAGAGAATCACAGACGATACAGATGAAACAACACTTGCCCTTGCTCTCATTGGGTTCGTCTGTACCAGAGAGGTATTTCAACTGTATATAACAACTATGGCTAACACAAACCAGCACATCTACATGTAACAATGCTGTTGGCTGGGCTGTCACTGGGATTGAACTCAGGTTCTAAAAGCACAAGCCTCTACCTAGTGAGATAAAGGACTTACTAATTCTGCACATGCTCTATGGGGGGACAGAGAGCCACGCTTTGTTAGCATGGGTTACACACATCTGCTATTCATATATAGATAGCTGGTTGTTACCACAGTGGACTGTACCATGTTAGCAGACATGACTAATGTCAACACCTACCACAGGTGCTGGAATTAGGCATGCTACCGCACCCCCTGGCTTGAAGTGGTTTCCATCATATACGGGGTTTGCAGTTTGGTTCAACGGCTCTCAGCACCCCCACTATCCAAATTGTTCCATCATTCCTGTTTGCAACTGACTTCTACTGGGGAAGGATCAAACCTATTATGCCAGACATTTTGCTGTTGTGGGCTTGTTTCCTACTGTATATTATTTTGGCAAGGGTTTGTGTTTCTCTGGGAGACAAAGTAGTCAACCAACTAACTGTTACACAATAAAACGGGATGGAGAGATTAATGAAAGCATTGATGATGCATACCTGTCTGACAGTCTGATAAATAGAAGGCGTATACATGGAAAGTGATGACCTGATGTTTAATTCCCCCCTCTAGTCATTACGAAGAAATCCTGTCTAGATGGGTGGCCAGCAGTGGGGAGTCTATGGGGAAACAGCCCATTGCTGAGTCTGCATTTCTGGTGTAAATCACTCAACGTAGTAGGCCCCAATCCTGCTCTGGGTCTGAGCCAAAGTCTAGTGAAATCAATGGCACTCTTTCCATTGACTTCAAGTGGCTTTAGATCCAGCACAATATTGTATTTTCACTGCCTATTTCTATCTCGAGGGAAATTTCCCTTATGACTAGTTCTGAGTCGCTCAGGTGATCCCTTTGGCTCATGGAAGTTCCCTGCTGTCAGTTCTGGAGTCCACAGAGTCGGAGTCACAAGGCTTTTTTGTTTTTAGTGTGGTTTTCCAATGGAAGGCAACAGAGCTTGTTAAGACACCTTTGATGGGGAGGGATTCATAGAATCATAGAATACCAGGGTTGGAAGAGACCTCAGGAGGTCATCTAGTCCAACCCCCTGCTCAAAGCAGGGCCAATCCCCAATTTTTGGCCCAGATCCTTAAATGGCCCCCTCAAGGATTGAACTCACCACCCTGGGTTTAGCAGGCCAAAGCTCAAACCACTGAATTATCCCTCCCTCCATTGAGCCACCCCAGCCCAGATGAGCCAAAGCCAACAAACAGATAATGGCCCACTCACACCTTCTCAGATGGAAACCACCAGGGCAAACCTTGAGGGGCAGAATGTGCAGCGGGAAAGGGGAAGGGGCAGAACAGCCCGTCCATCACCAAGGTAATGAATTTGCAAGTGATTATGGCCCTAAAAGCTGAAGAACATGAAACTCAGAGACAAGTGCATCACAGCTGCATGTATGCAAAATCTGCTCAGATCCCTAACGACAGCCCTGAGATAGCCACAGCCTCTTATGGCTTTCCCCTTCCCAACCCTATGGCTAGAGGCCAGAGCTAACCCATAAATCTGCCGCCTTCCACATCTGTCTCTAGACCTCCTCCTCCTTTGGGCTCTGAGGATCTGATCCAGAGTCCACAGAAGTCAGAGTAGGAGTCTTTCCCACTGACTTCAGTGAGCTTTGGAGAAGGTCCTACAGCATTTTAGGAGCTGGGATCTACGGTGTAAGAAGTGCTGACTCCACCTGCCTCACCTGAGGGTTTTGACCTGGGACTCAGTTTCGGGGGGATTTCTCAATACGGTCTCCAAAAATCTCCAGACAATCAGAGGGTGCTGCAGGTGCCATGGCTGCAGATGCTAGGGCTGTCAATTAATCGCAGTTAACTCACGTGATAACTCAAAAAAAGTAATCGCTACTAATCGCACTGTTAAACAATAGAATGCCAATTGAAACTTATTTAATATTTTTGATGTTTTTCTACATTTTCAAATATATTGATTTCTATTACAACACAGAATACAAAGTGTACAGGGCTCACTTTATCTTATTTTTATTACAAATATTTGCACTGTAAAAATGATAAAAGAAATAGTATTTTTCAGTTCACTTCATATAATTACTGTAGTGCTGTCTCTTTATCGTGAAAGTATAGCTTGCAAATGTAGATATTTTTGTTACATAACTGCACTCAAAAACAAAACCATGTAAAACTTTAGAGCCTAAAGTCCACTCAGTCCTACTTCTTGTTCAGCCAATCGCTAAGACAAATAACTTTGTTTACATTTATGGGAGATACTTCTGCCTGCTTCTTATTTACAATGTCACCTGAAAGTGAGAACAGGCGTTCGCGTGGCTCTTTTGTAGCTGGCGTTGTAAGGTATTTACATGCTAGATATGTTAAACATTCGTATGCCCCTTCATGCTTTGGCCACCATTCCAGAAGACATGCTTCAATGCTGATGATACTCGTTAAAAAAGTAATGTGTTAATCATGGACAGTGGGTGAAACTTCCCCTGGGGGAGGCGAGCTCCTTGTCCTGCCTCTTCTGCCCATGGCCCTGCCCACGCTCCATCCCTTCTCCGCCCCAGGCCCTGCCCCTGCTCCCGCCCACCGCTGACTCGCCACTCACCTCTTCACCCCCCCAGTAAAGACCTCCCTCCACTCACCTCCTCCCCCACCCACCTGCTGCTAGCCCACCTGCTGCGAGCCTCCTCACCTCCCCGCCTGCCACAAGACCCCCACCCACCTGCCGTGCAGCTGGCTAGCCCCTTGCCTCCTCACCCTGCTGCTGCCCCCCCTCCCCGCTGTGAGACCCTGCCCCCTTTTCACCTTAAAGCACTAAGAACATTCTCTAAGGGAACGGAACAGACAACAGCTATAGATCAATTGCCAGATGGATTCTCCTCGGCATGGCAGGGAATTTGACCAGTGTATATTGTATAGAGAGAGACACGGCTTTTCACGCTACCTGCGCCAAACTGAAGCCTAATCTCTCCTTTTGAAAAAGTCGGTCATTGACAGCCTGCATTAGGGCAGTAGTTTAATCACCTTTCTTACACAGAATTCCCTGACAGACTCTTTTACTTAAGCTGGGTTTGAATAAAATGACTAGATCAAGAATTTGGAAACTGTTTTTAACCCCAAATCATACATTTTCCTACAATATAAAAGCCAGCTGAATGTGGCCAAAGGGAAAGGCTTCCTGGGAGTTGGCAAATGCCTGTTAAATGGCTTCATTACCATTTTAGTGGCCCTTTAACAGTTTCAGTGATCTGCTACAAGGTCTCTGGAAGGCTTTTTCACCTGTGTAAAGTTATTTAGGGATCACCTCCTCTCTCCCCTGCCTGCCACTCACATCCTCACACACACATCCCGCCCCCATTCACCACGGGGAGGGGGAGTGAGGTGGAGAGACGGGGGACCTCCGAAAGGGGAGGGGGGTATGGTGGAGGAGGAGAGAGGAAGAAGAGTTGGCGGATGTGATTGCAGAGCCATTGGCCATTATCTTTGAAAACTCATGGCGATCCGGGACCTCCCCCGATGACAGGAAAAAGGTTAATGTAGTGCCCATCTTTAAAAAAGGGAAGGAGGAGGATCCTGGGAACTACAGGCCCATCAGCCTCACCTCAGTCCCTGGAAAAATCATGGAGCAGCTTCTCAAGGAATCAATTCTGAAGCACTTAGAGGAGAGGAAAGTCATCAGGAACAGTCAGCATGGATTCACCAAGGGCAAGTCATGCCTGACTAATCTAATGGTCTTCTACGATGAGATAACTGGCTCTGTGGATGAGGGGAAAGCGGTGGACGTGTTATTCCTTCACTTTAGCAAAGCTTTTGACACGGTCTCCCACAGTATTCTTGCCAGGAAGTTGAAGAAGTATGGGCTGGATGAATGGACTATAAGCTGATAGAAAGCTGGCTAGATAGTTGGGCTCAAAAGGGTAGTGATCAATGGCTCCATGTCTAGTTGGCAGCCGGTATCAAGGGAAGTGCCCCAAGGGTCGGTTCTGGGGCCAGTTTTGTTCAATATCTTCATAAATGATCTGGAGGATGGCGTGGATTGCACCCTCAGCAAGTTTGCAGATGACACTAAACTGGGAGGAGAGGTAGATACGCGGGAGGGTAGGGATAGGATACAGAGGGACCGAGACAAATGAGAGGATTGGGCCAAAAGGAATCTGATGAGGTTCAACAAGGACAAGTGCAGAGTCCTGCACTTAGGACGGAAGAGTCCCATGCACCGCTACAGACAAGGGACCGAATGGCTCGGCAGCAGTTCTGCAGAAAAGGACCCAGGGGTTACAGTGGACGAGAAGCTGGATATGAGTCAACAGTGTGCCCTTGCTGCCAAGAAGACCAATGGCATTTTGGGATGTATACGTAGGGGCATTGCCAGCAGATCGAGGGATGTGATCGTTCCCCTCTATTCGACATTTGTGAGACCTCATCTGCAGTACTGTGTCCAGTTTTGGGCCCCACACTACAAGAAGGATGTGGAAAAATTGGAAAACGTCCAGCGGAGGGCAACAAAAATGATTCGGGGATTGGAACACATGACTTATGAGGAGAGGTTGAGGGAACTGGGATTGTTTAGTCTGCGGAAGAGAAGAATGAGGGGGGATTTGATAGCTGCTTTCAACTACCTGAAAGGGGGTTCCAAAGAGGATGGATCTAGACTGTTCTCAGTGGTAGCGGATGACAGAACAAGGAGTAATGGTCTGAAGTTGCAGTGCGGGAGATTTAGGTTGGATATTAGGAAAAACTTTTTCACTAGGAGGGTGGTGAAACACTGGAATGCGTTACCTAGGGAGGTGGTGGAATCTCCTTCCTTAGAAGTTTTTAAGGTCAGGCTTGACAAAGCCCTGGCTGGGATGATTTAGTTGGGGATTGGTCCTGCTTTGAGCAGGGGGTTGGACTAGATGACCTCCTGAGCTCCCTTCCAACCCTGATATTCTATGATTCTATGATAAGACTGAGAAGATAGCAGCAGTCCCTGGGAGCCTCGGGGAAGGGTCAGAGCAGGGAGGGGAAGAGGCGGGAGGGGGGTCACCACAGCCCAGGTGTTGGGCGGCAGGGATGGCTGCACTAGGAGAGGCACCGCCTCCCCTTGCTTATTATATCCACCACACGTGGCATTAATTAAGTTTGTGACTGAACTCCTTAGGGGAGAATTGTGTGTCTCCTGTTCTGTTTTACCTGCATTCTGCCATATATTTTATGTTATAGCAGTCTCGGGTGATGACCCAGCACATGTTGTATGTTTTAAGAACACTTGCACCGCAGGTCTGACTAAACAGAAAGAAGGCACCAATGTGAGATTTCTCAAGATAGCTACGGCACTTGACCCAAGGTTTAAGAACCTGAAGTGCCTTCCAAAATCTGAGAGG
This sequence comes from Natator depressus, assembly GCF_965152275.1. Taxonomy (NCBI): domain Eukaryota; kingdom Metazoa; phylum Chordata; order Testudines; family Cheloniidae; genus Natator; species Natator depressus. The sequence goes on from NC_134255.1 coordinate 12,552,166, forward strand.
GACGAGGTGTGGCGCATGCTTTCAGAGGTCTTAAAAGAGCAACACTCCAATGTGGAAACTACAGAACCTGAACCACCAAAAAAGAAAATCAACCTTCTGCTGGTGGCATCTGACTCAGATGATGAAAATGAACATGTGTCGGTCCACTCTGCTTTGGATCATTATTGAGCAGAACCCATCATCAGCTTGGACGCATGTCCTCTGGAATGGTGGTTGAAGCATGAAGGGACATACGAATCTTTAGGGCATCTGGCACGTAAATATCTTGCGACCCCAGCTACATCAGTGACATGAGAACACCCGTTTTCACTTTCAGGCGACATTGTGAACAAGAAGTGTGCAGCATTATCTCCTGCAAATTGTAACCAAACTTATTTGTCTAAGCGACTGGCTGAAGTAGGACTGAGTGGACTTCTACACTCTAAAGTTTGACATTGTTTTATTTTTGAATACAGTTTTTTGTGTGTACATAATTCTACATTGGTAAGTTCAATTTTCATGATAAAGAGATTTCACTACAGTGCTCGTATTAGGTGAATTGAAAAATACTATTTCTTTTGTTTTTTACAGTGCAAATATTTGTAATAAAAAATAAATATAAAGTGAGCACTGTACACTTTGTATTCTGTGTTGTAACTGAAATCTATATATTTGAAAAGGTAGAAAACATCCAAAAATATTTAAATAAATAGTATTTTATTATTGTTTAACAGCGCGATTAATCGCGCGATGAATTTTTTTAATCGCTTGACAGCCCTAGCAGATACCACAACCAGGAACCTAACTTTGACTAGAACACAGTGGCAGGGAAGAGTCCAGGGAAGGCTGCAAAGGAGATGGCTCTTGAGACCCACTCATATTCAGATGAATTCACTTATATCTGGAAACAGATCTTTTTTAAAATGTCAGGGCAGTCTATGTTTGTCAGATGTTCCTGCCCTCGGTTATCTTGCAAAGGGAAATCTGCAGGGGAATCTGCAGCTTTTCAGCTCCCCATCCCAGGAACATAGTGTTGACCCAGGCACTGCCAGAACTCAAACCACCCTCACCATGCCTGTCCCTCACACTTAGGGGCATCGGCCCCGTGCACCCAGATACGTATCCTCTGGGTGGAGGGCGACAATGTCATACACAATAGAACGTCTGTGACACCCTGGAGTCAAGGCTGGATTCTCCCACAGTGGAACAAAAATCCCTTTCATAGTGTGATTAAAAAAAAAAAGAAGTTCATGTGGATTTAAACAAAATCTTAAATCAACAAATTGCCTATCGACTAGAAAGGCCAATACAGAGAAGCAGCATCAGTCATCCTGACCAACGAGGGACAGTTTCTGGGGACCCAACGAGAACAGCAAATGCAACGACCTGCCTCGCAAAAGGAGAGGAATGTTTGGTAGATCTTACCTGTCTGTTAAAGTCCAGCCCATTTCGTTCATTTCCTACAACGAGAAGAATAAGAATGAATCTTGGTGTTGCTATAGAGACTAGAGACCCCACGAAGCCTCGCTGTGCTCGGCCCTGTACAAACATACATGAAGACCTGCTCCTTTCCCCGACAAGCATACAGTTCAGTGCAGGGCAAGATGCAACAAGTGAGTGTGGCAAACAAAGGCAGGGAGATGGGGGGGGCAGGATGGAAGCAATGAAAATAAGATCATGCGGTTACAAAGGTGGCTGTTGCGCAACTCAGTGGTTCCCGAAGGTACCGAATCTTTACTGAAATGAATAGAACCAGTTCTCACCGGGTGATGCTCCCACTGTACTGTCACAGGGGAGCTCAACAGAGGTGGGGCTTGGGAGCAAGCAGCCTCCTTAGAGATTACCGAGGGAGGGTGTTCCCTAATTCCTGGCTATCCAGCAACTAGGAAGCAAGTGCAGAGAAGCTGTGGGAGAGGCTGGCAAACAGGTGATGAGGCTGTTCACCTGCCATTCTTGAGGGAATTTGTGGCACTGAGTAATTACAGGAGATCTAAGGGAATGGAAGGTGCTGTGGGGTTGTGCTAAAAAGGCGACTCCTTGATTCATAGGCAGGTAGGCAAAACCAAGGGGAATCAGACAGGATCCAACCCGAAGACACAGCACAGGCCCTCACTCATTTCCCTTGGATGATCAACATATTACCCGCCTCCCCTCACCTCCGGCCCCCAAATCCCTGAGTTCACTGGAATCTGGAATCCAAACCTGGACCTGAATTTTCAGCCAGTCTCTACAATGGCTTGAGCCAAACCTCCCAGATCAGAATCCCAAACTTTAGAGAGTTCAGATCCTGGATCCAAATTTTCCAACAAAGGCTCATGTCTCATAGGTGCGGCCATTCTCAGCATCACACCTTCCTCCTTCTGCTCTTTCCCGCCAAACACAGGCAGCTGGGTCTGCCTGGCCGTTACCCATCCCTTTCTGTTCTGCTCCTTCAGGGTCTTTAAGGCTCTTGGACCCAGTTATCTCACTATAAAAGACACTAGCTGGGAGGGGGTTAGTTTGTACAAAACATCTGGGCTGGGATTTTCAAAAGGAGCCTGAGGGGATTAGGCACCCAATGGGAATGTCAATTAGCATTGGGTGCCTAACTCCTTTTGGCTCCTTTGGAAACAAATCTGAGGGTAGGCAAAAAAAACCCTTTCTTCCATTTATTTAAGCCAATGATTTCTCAAGAACTAATAATATAAATCAATGTTTCTATCTAGTTTCGATGTACACAGGCTTGCATGATTGTAGTATCTTCTTTAATCTCACTGGAGGAACATGCTGCGCAAGCAGTAAGGATCCTTGTTTGAAAGCTAATCTTGCCCAGCATTAGGCACCCAGAAAGAAAACACACGAACGAGTCAGATCCTCAACTGCTGTAAAACACCGCTCCATCAGCTTCAGCGGTGCTCCCCTGGTTCAGATCAGCTCAGAACCTGGCTCTTGGTGCTCTGCCAGATTCAGAAGGAACCTAAACCTCCCAAGCCTGGAGTTCTGCTCTGAAGCTGGAACCTTTCATTTCCAAGCAAGGTCTGAACTGGCAGAGTGAGTCCAGCCCTCTTTAATCACGAGGGTGTGTGGCAATCTGGGAAAGCTCCCGGTACTGAAATGAGGGGATGTCGTGCTTTGAGAACATCTCCCCCAACCCTCAGAGTACTTCCCCCAACTCCCACTTTGAGGGTGCTCTGGTTGGAAGGAATAATCATGATCGGCTATCAATAACACTGCAGGCAAAGAGCCAACTCCTCTCCCTGGTTCACCTGGCAGCCAGCAGGTATGTGGCTGCTTTGCATAATGCTGGCACCAGCTGTGGTGCGAGTTTGCCTGGGGAGGTTTCTCTAGGGATGGGAGGGGAGAGCAGCAGCAGGGTTCCGGCTGGATTTTTTGCCGGGAGTGTTTTGTTTACAACTGAAAAGACAAACAGTTCACAACCAACGCAGCCCCTGTTCGGATCCCCGCTGTCAGAATCACAACCAGCGCAACCCCTGTTTGGATCCCCAGTGTCACCATCACAACCAGTGCAAAAATATGTAGGAATGACAGAATAGATCATGATGGTGGGGGAGTGGGACTATATGTGAAAGAAAGCATAGAGTCAAATATAGTAAAAATCGTACATGAATTAAACAGTACGATAGACTCTCTAGGGATAGAAATTTCCCACTTGAATAAGAAGAGTGTAGCAGTAGGAATATACAATGGCGATGGTGACTGTGAAAAACTGAAGGAGAAGAGAGGGGCTACAAAAACAGAAAACCCAGTTACAAGGGAGGATTTCAACTATGTTGTCTATGAGCATGTCACCTCAGGATGTGATAAAGAGAGAACATTTCTAGACACCAATAATGGCTGCTTCTTAGAACAGCTTTCCCTGGAACCCATAAGGGGAGAGGCAATTCTTGATTTAGTCCTAAGTGACGCACAGTGTCTGGTCCAAGAGGTGAATATAGCTGAACTGCTCGGTAATATCAACCATGATGTAATTAAATTTAACATCCTTGTAGGGGGGAAAATACCAAAGAAACCCACCACAGTAGCATTTAACTTCCTTTTAATTTACATGTTATTAGGCTCCTCACTTTTGTGTAGTTCAAAAACGGGAACAGTCACAAGAGAGAAATGCCTGCAAGCCGTATGGAAACTTTTAAAAAACACGATAATACAGACTCTAACTATATGTATACCCCAAACAATAATTTTCTTTAAAAAAATAAGACAAAAAATTCCATCCTGGCTAAACAACAGAGTAAAGGAAACAGAGACAAAAAGGCATCCTTTAAAAATTGGAAGTCAAAACCTGCTAAGGAAAATAGAAAGGAACTTAAACTCTGGCAAGTCAAGTGTAAAAGTATCATCAGGCAGGCCAAAAAAGAATTTGAAGAGCAACTAGCACAAGGCACAAAAACTAACAGCAATTTTGTTAAGTACATCAGAAGCAGGAAGCCTGCCAAACAATCAGTGGGGTCCCTGGACAATTGAGGCGCTAAAGGAAGACAAGGCTATTGTGGAGAAGCTAAACAAATTCTTTGCATCGGTCTTCATGGTTGAGGATGTGAGTGAGATTCCCACACCTGAGCCATTCTTTTTTGGTGGCAAATCTGAGGAACTGTCCCAGACTGAGGTGTCAGTGGAGGAAGTTTTGGAACAAATTGATAAATTAAACAGAAATAAGTCACCAGGACCAGACGGTATTGACTTAAGAGTTCTGAAGGAACTCAAAGATGAAATTGCAGAACTACTAACTGTGGTATGTAACCTATTGCTTGGATCAACCTCTGTACCAGATGATTTGAGGATAGCTAATGTGACACCAATTTTTAAAAAAAGGTTCCACAGGCAATCCTGGCAATTACAGGCCAGTAAGGCTAACTTCAGTACCAGGCAAACTAGTTAAAACTATATTAAATAACAGAATGACCAGAACACACAGATATGATGGGGAAGAGTCAGCATGGCTTTTGTAAAGGGAAACCATGCCTCACCAATCTACTAGAATTTTTTGAGGGTGTCAACAAGCATAGGACAAGGGTGAGCCATTGGATATAGTGGCACTGGCCACTGTTGGAAGACGGGATACTGGGCTTCCCTTGGGGTGGCTGGGTTGCATCCCTTTGCATTTTAGCTTCTCATGTGAGGCAGTGGGGCTGTGGGGGGAAATTCTGTTGCTGTTTCCCTGTTAAAGCATAAGATCTATTACTGCTAACTCCTTGGGTTAGTTTGTCTTCTCTCCCTTTTCCCCTCATGATGAAGAAGCTGGGTCAGGCCTACGATATGGTTAGTGGGCAGGGATGTTTCATTTGCAGAATTTCTCTGTCTCTTAAACTTCCTGTTTGTGACAAATAGAGAAGTAGAGGAGGCAGGCAGCCAGCTCGGAGGCAGGCAGCCAGCTCTCGCGGCAATGGAGAGAAAAGAAATCAAGAGTCAAGAAAACACAAGCTACAGTTACCTCATGACACAACAATCCGTCTTACGACATCTTCTGAGACCATGCGCTAGTTACCTGCAGGGGGCATCAGTTTGCCAAGAAAGCAATCTATTGCCAAAATACTGATTACATGACCAGGGTTGTAGACAGAATGCTTCCCCCAAAACCTAAATTAATTCACCCTACATTTTGAGTGAGCTGCACAGAATGGAAGGGGATTTGGTCACTAGGAAATTTCAGATTTGGACTGCACACAGAGGGCAAGTTAAATCTTTACAAGGAGGGGCTGGGCAATTCACAGGGGGGGGGAAGAGATTTTCCATGTGCTGCTTTGGAGAATTACATTCTGTGCAGTTGAACAATGAAAGAGGAATAATGCCAAGGAAGGAACAATGCCAGACAGACATTAAGTATGCTAGCTGCAATTATTTATCCAGTAAAATGGCGTGGCAGCATCACACAGGGGGCAGTGGGAAGAAAATTATTGCAATGGGATGATTTATAAATTGGAAACAAATTGTTAGGAAACTGGCTTGCTCACATTGATTGTCTAGTGTCATGATTGTTGCTCCCATCAGCTCCATCATGTTGACTATCACATGATATTCAATGCTCACTCAGCAGTGGGGAAGGAAAAGCCCCCAGCAGCAGTCATTAGAGTTATAAATGGCATTCTAAAGGAGCAAAACCTCTTAGCTGCATTGAAATGGACTCTTATATTAAGGATCCAGTTAAAAGTAATTGAACAAATAGAACGGTACAAATGAATTTAATGATCAAAATGAAAAGAATTGGGTAGTTACATTGTTTGCTTTTGCATCTCACTCAGCTTGGACAATTCATAGAGTTTAAGGCCGGAAGCGACCATCATCTAATCTGAATGCCTGAATAGGCAGGAGATTTTACCCGGTGATTCCTGCATCCAGACCATCAACTTGTGGCTGAGCCAATACCATCACCTAGCTGCCATACGCATGTTCATCTGTAGATCTCAAAGCACTTTGCAGTGGAGGAGGTCAGCAGCATTATCCCTATTTTACAGATAGGGATACTGAGGCACCAGGCAGTGACTGGATTTGCCCAAATTCAGCCAACAATCCAGTGGCAGAGCTGGGACAGACCCAGATCTGCTGCACTTCAGCCCATTATGCTATACATGAAGCCACATTGCCTCCCCTAGAGCATAGCTCTAAGTCAAGACAACGAAGTGCTGAGACAACAGTCTCCCAGGTCACTGCCTGCTGCTAGTCATTTTCACTTTCCTGTTCTCATGCATGAGAACAAAGGGGCTATGTTTGAATTGTATACACACAAGGGAATGGCTTGTTTAAACAAACAAAAATGCATGGAAACATTTCTATACGTATTCCATTTTTGTAAAAGTTCATTTATTTATAATCAACGTATGGGGCCAAATTTGACCCAACCGTCCCTTGAACATACGTTGTAAGCTCACTGGGGAAGAGGTGACCTATTACTATGCCTTTGTACAGAGCCTGGCACAATGGGGCCCAGATCTTGATGTCTCTGGATGATAGCAGAATACAAATAAGTAACAGTACTAATGGTTGGAAACGGATGTCATACAGTACAGCTATATCAGTGATAACAATGTCAATCAGGGATGTTACATTATTTTATGGTTATTTATTAGGTGTATTGTGGCAATGCCTAGGACCCTGGTCCTCATGCAAGGTGCTGTACAATCACAGAGCAAAAAGATGGTCCAGTTTTACTAGTCCGTTGCTAAACATAAAGGGACAGATCCTCAGTTGGTGTAAATCACCTTACCTCCAGTTACTTCAATTAATAGCCCAGATCCTCTCCTCCTGTACTACTGCTGTGCACCACTCAGGTGCTCCTAAATGGCCGAATCTGGGCCTAAATGGCCAGCAGAGAGCATCCTCAGTGTAGGGGAGAAATCAGCTGGCAACAAGTGGTATCGTTCACTCTTACACCAACTGTCCCACACACATCATGGCGGCATGCTGGATGGAGTTTGCCTGGGCTATACAATTTACAGCTGGCATATGATCCCTTAGAGATCACACCCCAGTGGTGTAAGTTAGAACAGTGGCTAAGATGCTCTAATTTAAGATGGGGGGCGGGGCTAGAGCAAACATGTCAGGAAAAGCAGGGAGGCATAAGTTGCCACTTAACAGCCCCCTTTCAACCCCTGCCTTTGCCAGGCATATCTCAGTGCAAAAGGCAACCTGGGCCACAGTTTCCAGAGCCCGCACTATTAGTTTACTGTGTGGTTGGCGCACAGAGTAGCTAGCTCTCAAAAAGCACACCGGAGTCAGGAAAGAAACACCCCCTCGCGCCTCTCTCTTGCTTTTGGGAATGTGGATGCCTTGCTTATGAATAATCTTATTGACTGGAGTGCTTAGCAGTCAGACTGGCATCAGCCACTCCCCATTTATGGTCTGTCTGTTGAAGTGCCTTTAAAGCTTCCTCCTTTACATGACCAGTTAACCCAGTGCATGGAGATGTGCTCAGGAGCAAGGCCACAGGGTGACAAGGAGCGGGAGAGACAGATGCTTCCCTCCCACATTATCCAGGCTGAAGCAGTCCCCCAGGGAAGAGAGGAGGGCAGAGGGGTGAGCAGAGAGTGGGTAGGGATAGGCTATGGGAGAAGGAGAGAGAGGAGAAGGTGAGTGAGACAACAGGGAGGAGCAGGATAAATGAGGGCCAGCATAGGCTGAGCAAGGGGAGTGAGACACCAGAGAGAGGTAGGTACATTCGATACTGCAGCCACCACTACAGGGGGGCCATGCTGCACTTACATCACCACATCCCTGGTTGGAATCGCCCCCTCTTCAAGGTTAGATTTAAGCAATATTTCTGGGGGGAATCCATAGGATTCTTGAGGAAGCCGGGCAGGGCTTCAGGTGTCAATTAACAAACGATCTAGTGGCCAATGCTGGAGTCTGGCTGGTCTCCATGGGAGAGATGCTACAGGTGTGAATTACAATTGATTGATGTAACTGGTGCAAACACCCCCTCTCCCCCCAGCTTTTCCCAGTGCTGAGAGTGGCCTGTTTTGGTGGAGCTGAACCCATTTAGGTTAAAAACTGATTTACGTTAAACCCGTGTACCTCTCCTGTGTAGACAAACGCCTTGGAGAACATTTGTCTCCACATCCCTCGCCTGCCAGATAGACCCACAATTTCTACACGAGGGGAGGAGGCGGCAGGTGGATGTGGAGGGACACAGGCGGGTTCCAGAAGGAACCCCCCCGCCCCCCCCGAGCAGGACTTGTTCTCATGGGCAGCGTTTCAGTTTGCAGGCGTGGGGAGAGGGGTCCGGAGGAAGAGGCAAGCAGGCCCGCCCTTCCAAAAGATTCCTGCTCTTCCGAGAACACAGGGTGCGCTCGCCCCCCTCTGAGAACGTCCTGATTAGAATAAAATCAGCCTTTGTCCCCCATCCCCGGCTTTTGTCCTCTCCCCTCCTGAGGATGTAAAACCCCCTAATCACCTTCATTTGAATTTCAAATAACCCCCCTCCTATGCCTCTCCCCACACCCCAACTGCCTCCGAGCTGGGCATATGGAAATTTTTCCTGCCTTAGACCCAGCTGCGCAATGCAAATCAGCAGCCGTATGCAAATCCCGAGCAGACACCAGCACCATAGCAACCAGCTGTTTCACGGCTGGCTGTGGCTACCTCTCTCTATCTGGGCCCCGCCCTGGGGCTGATCTCCTGGCTGTGCAGGGTAGGAGAGGCAGGAGAACTCATTGGGGCGCTGAGGGGAGTTGCACGGGATGGTGGGATGTGAGGCCCTTTGCACTACATGGTGGACTGAGAACCCACCAACTCACTTCATGAGTCGTTGTACTGCCACTGCGGAGTAGCAGTATGAGAGGACTTGTTCCCTTGGCCTGCATTTGAACCACTGACCTAGAGGTGAAAGACTCCCTACCCCATTGAGTCTTGAGCCAATTAGCTTTAAATTGACCCTTATTGTGAACAGCAGCACCTTTGGCCCCCAACAGCGATTAGTGGCCCATTACTCTAGGTGTCACACAGGTATTCAGGGGATGTCTGCAGTGCGTCTGTATAGACGTACTTTCTCTACCTTTGATTGAGCCAGCCAGGTAAAAATAGCAGCGTAGCCATGGCTGGCAAGACAGCTGCCTGAGTATGTACCTAGGACCAGGGGACAGGATTGTACGTGGGCAGCTAGCAGGGGATACACTGCTATTTTTAGCACACTAGCTTGATCAAAGCTAGCCTTTGTACGTCTTTCTGAGCAGGAAATTCCACCTCCAGTGGCAGTATAGGCGTTGCCACAGGGAGACACAATCCCTGCCCCAGAGAGTTTACAATCTAACTAGACAAAAGGAGGGAAAATGGTTTATTGCCCCATTTTACAGATGGGAAAACTGAGGCACTGAGCTTATGTGCCTTTCCCAAGGGAATCTGTGGCAGAGCTGGGGATTGAACCAAGCTCCCCTGCCCTCTTTGTAAGACCATCCATCCCCTAAGCACCCAGCAAAATGGATAGAGATTAATGCACTTAGGACTTCCAAAAGCAGTTGAGTGTGGACAGTAGAGAAGGGGAGAGCTTTTGGCTTGTGAAGTTTTGCCTGGTGCAGTGACTTTGGTGGCAGAGATTGCCTCCCATCTCAGGAACTGCCTCCAGTCTCTCGAGTCTCCTGCCAGTAAAGTTTGGGTGATAGCCACCCTGGCCAACAGCCTGGAGACCCCCTGAGCTGAAGCTCCCTAGCTGGGGCTGTGACAACTCACATCTTCTGCAGATGGGCACAGAGGAGGACCTGGGCAGTGGGAGGATGTTGGTATGAGGCCAGGATAGGATTCAAGAGGGAGAAGATTGTTCCCAAATCCAGGGAAACAGGCTCCTCAGGGATTATCAGAGGTATCGGGCACTTGCAATTGATTTGCCTTTGATGGGAGCTTGGCCAGATCTTTGCTTGGGCCCCCCCTACCCCGGGAACCCAGCATCACCACAGTGGCACAACGCCATCCTGTGAGCCATGGGCTGTCCAGGAGGGCCCTGCAGGGTGCACCTGACGCACTGGCAGCACAAACAGACAAAGCTGGGCTGCAGAGAGCTGTGTCTTCCTTGTTCTAGGATGCCCACGCGCTGTGCTCGCCCTGGTCTCCTGCGCGGCTGTGCAGCTCCCCACTTGCCAGGTGGAGCGGGGTGGGGATGGAAGATGTTCCCAGTGCCTGCAGCCATTCAGCTGCTGACAGCTGTGTTTGAAGTGTTTCCCTGATGCACTTTTGTTTAAACCTTGGCTTCCCCCACCCCACAATCCCGACTGAGCTCCAGTGAAATCAAAGGTTTCAGAGTAGCAACCGTGTTAGTCTGTATTCGCAGAAAGAAAAGGAGTACTTGTGGCACCTTAGAGACTAACCAATTTATTTGAGCATAAGCTTTCGTGAAGTGAGCTGTAGCTCACGAAACCTTATGCTCAAATAAACTGGTTAGTCTCTAAGGTGCCACAAGTCCTCCTGTTCTTTTAGTGAAATCAAAGCAGCAGCTCTGCTTGGTGCGACCTGCGGTTCTGATCAGAGCAGAGAGTGCACAGCAAAGGCCTGACACGAAGAAATGGAGGAGAAGCTCATCTAGTCATTTCATTACACCATATACTGGTGGTTTAGACAACCACAGGACGGCGCAGCCCTCTGCTTGCTGGCTTGGAGAGCAGGGGCGACGCTGATTGGTGCTGACCCCCCTCCACTCCCTCTGAAGTCAACCCAATATTTGCTGGCATGGCCTGTGTCAATTTCCCCTGTAGGGCCTGGGCTCAGAGATGCACCAAGGGACAGGCAGGTAAAGGAGGCAACGAGAGAAAGACGCACTCAGAAGCTCCACTCCCTCAGGCTGCCTTCTTTCTCCCAGAGAAAACACACACTGTCTCTCAGCCCAGACCAACAGATCCAGCACACCAGAGGGGTCTGTCCCTACCCCCATATTTTCATTTGCAGCTATCTATCCCCCCCACTCATTTCAGGATGATGATGATTTAGCATTTCGGCAGCCCCACAGCGCAGAGCGGTGCCTTACAGAAAAAGACAAGGGAAGTCCCCAGCCTAGCTGCACACACTTACTCCATTAGAGGCCCCAAAGGAGAACGGGGCTCCATTGTACTAGGTGCCGTACAAACACGCAGAAAGAGGCAGTCCCAGGCCCAGTGAGTTGACCACGTAGCACAGCCCTCGTTAGCATAGGGCGCTCCATAGGAGTCAGAGGGATTCCTCCTGGAAGTAAGCATTGGAGGATGGTCCTAGGCGCCAGCCTAGGTCTTGGGAGACCCAGGCATAACTCTTGGCTCCATCACAGACTTCTTGAGTGACTCAGGTAAGTACACTTACACTGCAGCTGGAGGTATAATTTACAGCTCAAGGAGACATACAATGTACTGCCTTTCGTTGAGCTCGTGCACTGAGGGTAGGTCTACACTGCAATTAAAAACCCACTGCTGTCAGGTGCTGAGCACACTCACCTCCCGTTAGCACTAAGGGGAGCTGAAGACTCACCCGAGTGCCTGGGGGTAACACTGAGCTGGTTGAAATTTTGTAAGACTTTTTTGTTGTTGTTGGGGCGGAGGAGGCAGGAAAGGCCTTTTTTTTTAAACAATAATTTCTCATCCCAAACTGTCGACATTGTCAGAATGGTTCCTCTTGCGTCAAAAATGTCATGCCTTTTTACAAAATAAAAATGCAAAGGGTTTTTATAGCTAAATAGTTAGCACCGGTTTTTGGAGGGGTTTTTGGTAAAGGAAAAATTTCACTAACTTGTTTTCTGGGGGCGGGGAATAGAAAATATGGAGGAAATTTTGAAAAAGAAAATCGAAAAATGGGTCCATTTGGAATACTTCGAAATGAAAACAAATTCCTCAGTTAATAGTTTTTTCCCCCCTCTGCGAAAATAGGTCATCATATTTCAGCCAATTCTGGTAACACAGGGAAAAGTCATGAGTTATGATTTTGTTGACAATTCCCATCAGAGCCTTTAGCTGTGTTTTTTAGAACTAGAGCCAGATCGACCGAGGTATTTGGGTGCTTGAAGAGGCAGATACGTGCCTAACCTGCTTTGGCACTTTAGAAAATCCCAGATGCCGAACTCCCATTAAAAGTCAATGAAAATAAATGCAATTCCCAGTAGGCACCTATCTGCATCTCTAGGTGTTTGTAAATCTGGCCCTAGTAATTTTCCATTCTTTATAGTTACAATATTTGTAGCTTGGTAACTCTTCCTGGGAGGAGGCAAGATTCCTGGGGGGCTGTTTGGTTTGTTCCAACTTACTAGATCCTTTAAAAATGGAAGAGAACCAGCCCTCAATTAACAAGCCTTTCAAGGGGGATTTCTCCATTTGGAGCTCATAAGCAAAATAGGTTACTATTATGAATTGCAATAGTCTTCCCCTGGCAGCGTGAAACAGTGAAAATAAAATGAACTTTTTTGAGGAAGTTCAGTAAACTGTCTGGTTAGACTAGCTAGAATTTCAGTGTAGTATCTGCTCCCATGTTGTCACAGTCTCCCCCTAGTCTGTTCACTTCTGAAGATCCTGAACATCAGGCAGCTACGGAGGTTGCATTAAGAGAGTCTCTGAAAAAATTACCAGCCAATTCATTCTTCTGACAGAACAGAAGCATTTCCTCCACCACTGAATGGAAGATCTTTACAGATTTGTATTTCTCTGCATGGCTTCAAGGCCCTCAAAGCAGTATTCATTCAGCTCCAATTATTCATTCATGTTTTTAAATAAAGGTGCTTTACCTGCGCACTTTCACTTCCAATTCATCACTACAAGGAGGATCTATTTTCAGGTTTAAAGACAGCTAGTTACTAAGCTAATTTAAAATGAACGTATTTTATCGAGTAAGCCCAATTCTGATCTCAGCTATACAAGTTTTATATCAATGGCACTCCACTGACTTCAGTAGAAAATTACTCTGCAATTAACCAACTGCAACAGATCAAAATCAAGCCCAATCACTATGTAAAGAACTGATACTAGAAAGAGAGCTTGACTCATGTAATGAGCTAAAGATCCCCGGGCTTGAAACAATTAAAAAGAGATTGCTGCTATCTTCCAGGAAATATAGGGCCAGAATTTCACAAGAGTTCAACATCCGTGTAGGCACCATAACAGGCCAGACTGGCGGCATACTGGGTTCAGGGCTGTTTTGAATATCTGGCCCACATTGTGAGCATGGAACACAATGTGTTAAAAATCTAGCCCTGAGTTCTTCTGAAAATCTGGGGTGAAATCCTGAAATGGGACTTTTGACATTGACTTCAGTGGAGTGAGGATTCTAACCCAGCCCGTCTATACAGAAATTTGCGTTAACTAAAGGAGGCGTTCCTGGCTAACCCAACAGAACTTTTGCCCTTCTAAATTCTAATATCTGAATAAAGGGCTAGTTCACGTCTTATTAAAATGCGTTTAGGATTATTTTGTTGTTCGCATTTAAAACTCTGTTTTGGTTGTAATGCAGACAGGGATTCTTTACTGACTTCAGCTGCAAAAGAGCCCTGCACATTGGATAGGTAATGTTGTACCGAGATCTTTGGAGTATCTGGCTACATCACAACGGGTGCTGCTGGGTTCTGAGAACGTTTTGAAATTTTGGTGCACATTTTGTGGAAGCGAAGCCTTTTTGAAAACCTGGCCCAAGTTGCGAGTGCCAGCCACTTGTAACTCTGACCCGGAGCTCTTTGGAATCTTTGTCCCTAAGTCAAAGCACTGAAGTAAAATGACTGCCAGATTAATCCCTGTTGTAACTTTACTGATTCCAGTGACATATACACCAAGGAGGAATGTGACCCTGGGAGTTTTGTCTGAGTAAAGACTCCTGAACGGGCCGTGAAATGCAATAAAGAGCTATCTGTGCAAGGTTGGGTACTTCAAGACTATATTAACATTATTAAACCTTTGACTGCCCGTCTCTTTTGGTGCTTAATCATGTTGAACATTACTGAGCTTTGAACTGGTTAACAGCTATTAAGAAAAGATCTTTCATTCCCATCTGGGTGTGAGCTCAGCTTTACCCAAGTGTGAATTCTTGACCAACACACAAGCTGGTTTGAGGAGTCGGACGCAAAGTACAGAATGCAACATCCAACAATGCACGCCTCCCCCTTCGAGCACCCCACGTCCTGGGATAGTCTCTTACCTGGTTCCACTTGGTCGTGTTCATTCTGCGCTTCTGTGGAGTCTGCCACATCGCCACTCATCCTGAGTGCTGAAAAGAAGGCACAACTGATTTTAATAACAGACCCAGGCAACAGGCACATGTGGCTTCCACTGAACAACGCAAATCAATGTGTAATTACAATAAGCCATCAGACTTTCAAATTCTTGCTTCCTCAACATAGAATATTCATCAGCTCTGAGGACACCTTTTCCCTCCTGTTGCTCTCCGCATGTCCCTCATTCCTTTCCCCCTCCTCAATATACCACTGGGCTTCTCACCTTTTGCATCGTACGTTTCCAGCATCAGAGTGGCAATCGGGGTGCAAGCTCTCCTTTCCTTATTGGCCTTTCCCCAGAGTTTATTACACTGGTTTCTTGACTGCGTTAACCAGGGAGAAAGGGCTCTACCATTGCTCCTCAGTTTGGGGGCTCAATCACTGACTCTCCTGACTTCTTTCCACAACTTTCCCCCTCTCCCATCGTTCGTTTAGCAACGACAATGTGTCTGGTGCTGTACAAAACATACAGTAAAGATGGGCCCTAAAAGAGGCTCGCACAGTGATGAGGAGATGGAGCAGGAGAGGGAATACTTTAGAGGGGAGTCTCTCTCGCTCCTGCCAGTTACCTCCCCAATTCAATTTGCCTCTCTCCGTCTCACCCTCATCTTGATCATGGCTCCCCCCGCATCCTCCCCAGCCCCATGCTTGTTCTTTAACGTCCAAAAACACAGAGCATGCCACTTCATGGCATAGTGATGTCCCAAAGACAATCGGAGCAATCTGCCACCTAACTCCAGCGTTTCTGCCGGAGCCCTTTTTATGTTAATAAATCAAACATTTACCCTTAAAGTGACAGCTGCCACCACGCCTGGGGTCAGAACCTTCTTCAGGGACAGCTGAAAGAAAGGGAAGGGGGAGAAATAGTCAACTTTGCCCAAACTTGCCGTATAGGTCTTCTCCTTATTAAAGAGCCGAAGCACAGAATCAATTGAAGAAGGAAGAATACAATAGTCAAATTCACATGGACCCCCCCTCCCTATCCAGGAGAATTTTAACTCTTTCCAACCTAGTTGGACAAATAAAAAAAAAAAGAAGAACAACAAACTGATTAATTTGCATAGGCTTCCAGCAGCCAATCCCCATTGAGGAGATAGGCTGATTTGCATGAGGTCATAATACCACCATGTTCAAGCTACATGTGTGCACTCAAGTGGTTTGGCCTGGATTAAAGAAGCAGGTGGAAACCTTCCCCTTAAAGAGACATTGCCTGAATCAGGCAAACTTTTTTAAAAGCATAAATCAATTATTTTCATGCAGCAAGGAGAGAGAAGAAATTAATACTGTTTTCATATCCAATCCCCATCGTTACTAATGCTAACGTTGCTTGGCAATATTCCAGTGAAGCTTTTTGTTTTTCAATAGAAAATGCCTTTTTTTGACCAAATTAAAGTTTGTTTGTTTTTTTTTTTTTTTATTGTGGTCAACATTTTTCATGGCCAACAAAAGGTTTCAAAATGGAAAATTAGGTTTCATTTTGGTGGAGGAGAAAAGTAACACCCTCACTTTTTAAGCTGTTTTCTACCGGAATAAAAATTAAAAAGTCAGTGAAAAGGGTTTCTTTCTTACCAAAACTCCACTGGGGCCTGGATTTTGGTTGGGGTCTTTAGGCAATAATAAGAATAAGAATATAACCAATTGTACTGCCGTCCTGCTCAGAGTCCCAGGCTGAGACTGAGGTGACAGCTAGTTGAGAAGTGATTTTTATTCCCATGAAACCTACTGACAAAAAAACAAAAACAGATTTTTGTTTTGTCAAAAAAAATTTTTTTTTCCCAAAAGTTTTTGGGGTTTCAACAAAACAAAAATAAAAAAGCTCCCAAAACTAAAAACAAACAAGCAAAAAAAGGTTTTTGCAACAACCTCCATCCCCACGCCCATTAATACAAAACCAACATGGAAATTTCCATTTGGACAAAAACGCCATTTAAAAACAGTTAACCCCCCCCCCCCCCCCCCAAAAATGCCTAGTATTTCTTGAGTATCCAGGACAGTGGTGTTCAACCTTTTTGCGGACACCTAAAAAGTTTTGAATGGAGCTGTGGACTCCTTTGGAGCTCTTAGACAGTCTGTGGACCCCAAGGGTCCGTGGACCATGGATTGAAAACCACTGATCTGGACTGTGGATTCGGATTTTGTTTGCAGCAATATAACTCCCTTGGTTTTAGGAGAGTTACTCCTTATTTACACCAGCGGGAGAGAGGATTCAGGCCCTCTGTTGTAATTTTTTGGGTGGAGATGGTTGGTCCCAGCTGCAGGGCTGCCAACTCTCATGGTTTTCTTGCCAGCTTTGTGATATTTGCTGCTTCTGTTAAAGCCCCAGCTCCTGGAGTCAGGTCGTTTTACGAGACTCAAGTAAGTACATTTCTAGCCCTTGTGGTTGAGAAGCAGAAAATGTGACCCCCCTCACAGGCTCAAACAGCAAAAAGCAAATAAAGCCCCCCCCCAATTTTTTTCTTTAATCTTATGATTTTTAAGACAATCTCATAATTTTTGGGGGAAGCTGGCTCCTGATTTTTGGAAATGATGCTGCTGCTGACATCCTTGGAGCATTCCCTTAAAGCTGGCGAGAAATAAACCCATGTGTAGATGGCTAAGGATTTGCCAGGCTGCTCTGTGCTAAAGGAAACACCTGTTTATTTACAGCTTAAGAGCCCTCCTAATAAACATGTGACATTTAGCCTGCATGATAAAACAGACACATCAATAAACTTGCAGCAGACAATCAATTCCTCCAGATAAAGTCTGCGGCTGGACTGGAAGCCAATTTAAATTCATAATCTTCCTACAGTTTCGTGTTTCCACTACAGCTTTGCTAGCTAGGACATTTCACACAGAATAAGCAGGGCAATCAAAATAAATGGGGAAAATAATGATGTGGATCTGTTTTAAAGCCCTTGCCTGCTGGGATGTCCTGAGTTAAAGGCAGTCACTGTGGTATACTCCACATGAGAAAAGGTTTGCTGACTGGATATAGGTCTCCCAGCAAATCCTCTTTGTGGAGAGGCAGCTTCTCTGCATAGTGCTTTTGCCGTTATAGTTTATATCAGTTCTACAAATAAAATAAGCTATACTAGCAAACACTCTTTTTGACGGTATGACGGAGTCCAGTTTTACTTCTATAACGATAAGCAGTGTTGTTGCAGCCGTGTTGGTCCCGGAATATTAGACACACAAGATGGGTGAGGAAATAGCTTTTATTGGACTGGTATTACCTCATCCATCTTGTCTCTTTAGTATCACAATGTCATTTAAAAAAAACCCCAAAACCTGTCAGCTCATTTTACCAAGGGTAGATCTGGCCTTTGGCTTAAAGAGGCACTATTAAGCAAAAAGTTATATTGGCTGACATTTGCAAATGGAGCCTACGGAATTTCCCAATGCACATAAGCACCGAATTCACATAGGCACCTCACCAACAGAAGTTGGTCCAATAAAAGATATTTTGCCTTACCTGCCTTGCCTCTCTAATTCACACAGACGCCTTTGAAAATTCCATCCATTGTCAACACAAAAAGCAAATAAACACCATACACCTCCCACCCCCTGCAAATTAAAACCCGTACAAACAAACAAGCCAAATGTTTTCCCAAATCTGATCATATATCAGGGCAATATTTTCAAACCGAGGAGCTAAAGGTAGGCTACTACTCCCATATTTAGGCACCTAAATGATAGCAGGCTGATTTTCAAAGATGTTGTGATCCTCTGAACCACTCAATGCCAACAGGTTCACTGGACTATAAAACGAACTCCTATCAGGCCTGACAAACTCACTGTACTTAACCCATGGCTGTCAGAGTATTTATCCATAAAGAGTGTTAGGTAAGACCTTAAATGAAAGCGAAGCTTATGCTGATCATTAATATCAATTACGTGACGGGCGTACGGCTTCTATTCAAGGAGTTGAGTGTAAGTACTGAAAAATATATCCGGAGAGTCTGCATCGCGGTAGGTGTCTCCAGCAGAGACAGGTTCGGTCTCAGACCAAGACTTTGTCCATCTAGCTCGCTGACACGTAAATGAAGCATTGTACTACTTCACAACGGGCCTGCAATTGCAGTTTGAACTGCATGCTAATAAAGACCAGCAAGACGCGTAACTAACAGGAACAGACAAGCAAGGGGGAGAAGTGTCTTATCTGATGGTGCACTTCAAAGGTTCAGTGGGCTAGAACTGGGCGACAAGTAACACGTTTTGGGATTCAGGCATTGGGGAAACCTCTCGACGGGCCTGGGATGTTCATGAATGCTTGGATCCTGGTGTTGACTGAAAACTAGCAGCTCGGTTGAAGAATGACTCCTTGGGAGAAAAATCTACTTTGTTATACAGGAAAGGAAATCACTCATAAGCGTAGACCTAGGATTGCATTTTGCCTGTGCAACTATTTCTGTTTCCACTTATAATCTTTACTCACTCGAACTCTTAAATCTTAACTTTTAGTAATACATTTACGATTGTTTCACTATAAATATAGGCCAGTGCTGAGACATTATAAAGGACCTGATCCCGAGCTGTGCCAGTCACACTGCTCCTTCAGGCACAGCTTACCTGGTAATTTCTGTGAGTGGCCAGTGACAGGGGCTGGCCACCGCAGGGAGCGCTCCGAGCACTCATGGGATGGTATGCACCTATCATTAGCTGAAAAGAGACGGGGGGAGGCCTGCGGGGACCTGGAAGGCAGTGCTTGTGTGGCCAGAGGCTGCTGGTTTCAGGGAGCTGAGCTACAGTGGGCAAAGATAAGACTGCTTCATGTTAGAGGCAAGTAGCGGTGAGGGGCCTTACAACTCTGGTGCCCTTGGGGAGCATGGCAGGTGCTGAGCACCCACAACTTGCTCTAAAGTCAATGGGACTTGCAAAGGTTCAGTACCACTGAGAATTGGCCCAACCTTATTTATTGAGGTGCCTACATATGGCTTTAGAACCCTGCCTTTAGTACATACTCCACCCCCGCCCAAAGAGAAAACATTGGCCGCGGATGACAAAAAATATTTAAAAACATTGAACACCCTTCCTATCATAAATGGCAAAGACATTTCTCAGTTGGTGGAAGTCTACTGATTTCAAGGCAGTTACGCCAGCAGGGAATTTGGTTGGACAACGAAACTAGCCAAATCAGTGGAGCTGGTTGGGAATTGTCTGACAAAACGTTTTGGTGGAAAGGCTCATGTCTGATGAATTTTTCAATTACAAATTTTTTTTTTCCCCGAAGAGTTTTGAAGTTGTCAAAGCATTCTAAGTGGAAAAAAATCCAGGCTTAGGGTTCTTTGTATTTTGAAATTTAAGCTAATAGTTTTAATTATTTTTTAAATGGTCAAAATCAAACCAAAACGTTTTGACATCCACGTTTCAGGTAACCGAAACCAAAACATTTCTCAATATCTGGATATTTTTGAGATTTCAGCTTTTTTGTCCAGATTCTGGAGAGGAAATTTTTTCAAAATCTAAAAAAAATGGTTGAGAGATGGGAAACCAGTTCCCTGCCCAGCTCTATTAGTCAGTTTTACTTCTGTATGTAACCACTTTCACCTGCTGTCTTTCCTTCCCAACAGTTTGCAGAGTTTAGGCTGCAAACCATAAGAGGAAAGGTTTCCATCCAGACAAAAACAAACAGTTTTCATTGGAATTTAACAAGTCATTGAGACATTTCTATAGATCATAGATTTTTTTTTTTAAAGTCTTACAAAAACCTAACTATTTGGGTTAAATGAGACTGGCTGGGGATTTGATTTTAAAATCAAAACAATACTTTTTAAAGATCTTTAGATCACCCGCAGATTGTGGGTCAGATCCTCAACAGGTATAAATCAGTGAAGTCAATAAGTTTTGCTGATTTACACCAGCTGAGGTTCTGGCCCAGTATATTTAGCCTGAATGTCAACGCTCTTGTTATTTGGAAAAAATCCATTTCCTCCCTCACTTATTGCTGACATATGAGACTGGATTTGGGTGTTTTAATTGCAACATTCAAATAGCTCAAGGGCCAGTGCAGCGTGTAAGGACAACAGGGGTCCCTGCTTTATTTCAGGTCCCTGAATCTTCATCCATTACTCTGGAGAAAAAAAGAACCTCAAACTTTAGCTCTTGGGAGGTGAAATCTCAGAGACTGGTTCAAAGTACATTGAAATGAATGGGAGTCTTTTTAGTGACTTAAATGGGCTTTGGGGCAGTTTGCTTTTAACTTCCTCCATCAAGGTTTTTGGTCAAGCGGGGGCTGTCTGAGCAACCAGCAGCATCCACAACACCACAGCATTCCTGATTCAAAAGCAGAGAGTGATGTGATGGAGCCAGCAGTCCCTTCCACTCCCAGGACTTAAGGAACTCCGGTGAGGTAACACGAAGCCACTCAGATTTCAGATAGTTGTCTGGGAGCCCGAGAGAACCACAGGGTCAGGTCTGTGGCCAGCCACCTCAATAAAGAATCCACCTTCTATTGTCTGCAGCCAAATCCGCCCTGCTCTCTGTGATGAGAGAAATGAGCAGGGGGGGTCTCCTGCCACCCTCTGAAGGCTGGGGACCCTGACTGGTGCATGCAACATTTCATTGCAGTTCTGGGACAGGGTCCGTGGAACGTTCGCAATGTACAGAAAAATTCTTTTTAATCATAGCACGGAGAAGGCGTGTATGCGTGTGTGTGTGTGTGTAGACAGGCCACAGATTTTTGAGGGCCTTCACTTTTGGGTGCATGTGAAACACCTTGGGCCTGATTTTCAAAGGTGCTGCTGAGCACTGTCTGCTCCCACTGACACCATTTTGAAAATCGGGCCCATCGTGGGAGCCCAAAAATCCATGGCCACCTTGTAAACATCTGGCCCCGAGGACTGGGCAGGGTGCTCAGCCTTACCCCAAGAGCATGAGAGGGTTTAGAGTGGGAGAAGCCTGCCCTGATCAAACGTATCAGGCCCAATCCAGCCTGTGTGAAAAGCAAATGACTTTGATGGAGCTGCTCCCCCTTCTACCACGACTTCTGTCCCTCCCTGGGCAGAGCCGGTTCACTGAACTCTGTTTCCCTCCTGCTCTCATAAACCCCTGTGTTTAAAATGACACCCCCAGCCCAGGTACTCTCACAGCAGTGTCACAGTGCACAGCAGTGGGTTTAGCAATCTCCTGTCACCGGGGGGGTCGGGGGTGTGTGTGTGTGTTTACACCCACAGAGATACACACTGAAGTGTCCCATGCTGATAGCTGCACAATGGACTGACCCAAAGATGCCTACGCTCGGATGCAGACACTAGCCTACGCCCGGATGCACGCAGCTCTCCACACCAGCAAAGAAATGCATCCCCAGATTATATACACCAGCACATATGTAGACACGGACATATGCCTGCGTGTACTCCAGCAGGCATACGTCCTGCCGGATCTCTAGGGGCTTGTCTTCCCTGTAGAGTTAACTTGAGCGTTGCCCCTAACTCGAGTCCTGTCCACACACAAAAGCCCCTAAACTCGAATACAGTGGCGCTTCTAATGTGAGCTGGCTGGCCTGTCGGTGGGGGACAGGCTGCAGCTCAAGTGAGCACAATGCCTCAGCTGCTAACACAGCCATGCTGTGCGGCTGGAGGGTTATTTCCCAGGTCTACGCTCAGAAGTTAAGCCAAGCCGGCTGTGTCTGAAAAACGCACGCTCCCGAGTGACCCACCGCACGGCCCAGACAGTGCTAGCGACAGCAGTGGAAGAATCCCTCCTGTCCCCATAGGTCAGGGGTTCTCAAACTTTTGTACTGGTGACCCCTTTCACAAAGCAAGCCTCTGAGCGCAACCCCCCGCCCCTGATAAATTAAACACGTATATTTAACACCATTATAAATGCTGGAGGCAAAGCGGGGTTTGGGGTGGAGGCTGACAGCTCGCGACCCCCCCCCATGTAATAACTTTGTGACCCCCCGAGAGGTCCCGACCCCCAGTTTGAGAACCCCTGCCATAGTGGGTGTCTTCACACTGAGGTGCGAGGGCAGCACTGCTGTAACATTTCAAGTGTAGACAACCCCTCAGAGCAGCCACCCTCTCTGCAGCTAGGCTAACTGCAGAGGAGCTCTGCAGTGGAGACATGCACGTGAGCCCCAGCACGCCCACCTCAGCCAGTCAGGCTTTTGCCTGACAATCCCTGCTAGTTTCCTTTCCCCTCAATGACTCCCGTCATCATTTGCCCCAGCCCCATCCACCCAAACACCTCCCTCTCCCCCAGTCCCCCCCATTCCTTCTGTCGTCTCTGCCCCCTTTTCTCTCTCTTCAACTCTCAGCAACCAAACCTGACCCCCGCATCCTTCAACAGCCCCCGCACCTATAACCCCTCGGAGCTGCTAACTCATGGCATGCCCATCCTCAGCACCACCACCTGCCTCAACATGGCAGGGGACCTGATTCAGTGGAATCCCAGGCCACCCCCAACCTGACTCCAAAACCTCTGCTTCCTGCTGGGTTACCCCAGAGACCATCCTCCCTCCCTCCCTCTTACCCGTGTGCACAGAATCCAGATTCACCATCCTGCTGGTGGGACAGAATCCACAGCGCGCCCAGCCTCCTGCAGCCAGCCCCACACTGGCCTGTGGGGCTGCCAGTTTGCCCCCACCTCTGAAGCCGGGCTCAAGTCAGCTCCAAAGCAGCTACACCTGCATTGCCCGGCGACACACTGAGCCAGGTGAGCATGCTGTGCCCTTGTGGCCACGCCCCCCCGCCCTCCTGCTTGGCAGCATGCTGCTGCTCCGAGAGCCTGGCATGCAGCCCATGCAAAACGCCAGGATTTGCATATTAGTAACTCTGGAACTGTTGAACCCCTGCAGCACTAAACAGGGGGTGGGGTGCTCGGGAAAAGGAGGCAGCCATCTCTATGTGCTCAGCGCCGCGTCCACATCTCGGAGCACCTGCCTCCCTTCCACTGCCAAGCCTGCAAAAGAAGGGGCTTTGCTGAGACTTCGCCATCAGAGAGCCCTAGATCCCCATAGGAAATGAGGTGGGCTCCCGCATACCTCAGTGCAGACAAGAAAGGCCAAGACACCTGCCTGGGCTTGCTGGATGGAGGCCATCAAAGGACCGAGAGCCAGGATTCTGCCTACACTGCTGCTCAGCCCTTAGATAAGGTTTTTGATCTTCTAAGCCCTGAACAGACGTTGGTCCCCACTCCCACCATTGGATCCAGGGGGTGCAGTCCTGTACCCCATGGGGTGCAGTCCTGTACCCCATGGGGATCCGTGTGGGCATGGGGTCCTCCCAGGCGGACCCGATTGCCGGACCAGGGTAATTAAATTAACCCTGCAGAACCAGGGTAATTAACGCGTGAACCTGCATGATACCCATCTGTACAATGGGGAAAGGGGGACACAGAGAGATGAGGTGACTTTCCCAAACAGCTGAGGTGGAGTCATGGTCAGAACTCAGGAATTCCTGTCTGCCAGACCTGTGCTCTGTCCAGTAGGCCTTGCTGCCTCTCTATGAGGCCAATACCCTTCTTCCTACCCCCACCATCCATGGAGGTACTTACACCAGGAGAGCGGAAAGATAGAACCACGTTTGTTGGGTGACCTCACAAGGCCCAGATCCTTCTCTTGCCGACACCAGATCCCCGCTGATGTGACACCATTGACTCAAGCGGAGTCACTCCACATTTAAGTCGGATAACAGAGAGCAGAATCAGGACCCCGATGTGTTCTGTGTGGGCTGGCACCCAATCACTCGGCAACCTGGGTGGGCCCACAACACTCAGAGATTTCACACACACCCCTCAGTGTCTGTTAAAGGACCACAGCAGGCTTAGAGGGTCACCCGCTCAGCTCTCAAATTTGGGATTTCAGGGAGCTGGGAGTCCCGCCATGAAGCCACCCTGAACTCCACTTCCGGGCAAGCCTACACTACAAAATTAAGTTATGTCAATGTACAGCCACCGCCATCACTGAATCGGTTTTACACGTCCACACTACGCTCCTCGTGTCGGCAGTGCATGTCCTCACCAGGAGCGCTTGCACTGATTTAACTGCCAGCGCGGGGCATCATGGGACGGTTTCTAAAAGGCAGCAAGAGTTGATGTAAGCAACGCAGTGTCTACATGGACGCTGCGTCGACGTAACCACATTGACCTAAGTACCACGCCTCTCGCAGAGGTGGCGTTATTAAGTCGGTGTAGAGGGCGAGTGACATTGGCGGGAGCGACATTTTAGCATAGACCCTTACAGTTAGGCTGACAAAAAGTGCCATATGTCGATCTCACTCTGGAGTGTAGAGCGCCCTCAGAGTGATATTTGCTCCCATAATTGTCTGTGGTCTCCTCTCCTTTCCACCCACGCTGGCACCACTCCCTAACCTAGGTCTTCTGATCTAAGTGCTCTCACTCTTTGTAGCTGAATGTCTGAGCTCAGATCTGACCAGGCCTCATGCCGGGAATCCATCCTGAAAAGTGTTTACGAGCTCTCAGGAGCTGCCAGGTGCAAGCTATCACACATCCATTTCTCTCTCCTAGACCACATTCTGGAGCACTCTGCTTTCCCACTCCACACTTCCTGCTCCCTGGAAATACAGGTTTCTTCTGGGGATAGGCGGGATCATTTTGCCCAACCGCCAAGCCCCCTGGGTTTGAGAGCCTGAGTCAGATTCTCCAGCCGGGAGAAACCGGGGAAAGGATGGGACGGTGCGGGAATCCCTAGCGGAGGAGAGAAACAGCCAACAGAGAGAAAAACAGGGCAGAGAGATGAAGGGTGAAAAGCAGAGGGGAAGTCAGGGTGGGGGAGGATGGAAGAATTCTATGAACCTTTTCAAAGCTGGGGGGGGCTGAAGGGAGGCTCAGATCCATATTTAGGTATTCATGGGCCAATTTCAAAGGGGAGGAACCCTTCCTGCTCCCATTAGCTAGGATGGGAGCTTTGCCCACATCAGAGAGGGCACGATCAGGCTGCTCCATAGCTATCAGGGACGCCCATACAACATGTGTGATGCACCCCCACATCTCAGCCGACACCAGGGACCTCCTGAACGAAAAGCACTAGTCCTTACAGCTGGGAGCTGCTCCCGACTTGTATTCTGTGTGGATTGGGCACAGAGGGGGACACCGCACATGCTGGCCAATGGGTTACACGTACAGCCTTCCCCCCCTTGATACCAAGAGTTTTTGTCGGGAGCTCCCCGTTGCTGGACACCCAGCCATTAGCTCCTAAGGGGTGGGCTCAGTTCTGACGCTCTCTTCCTCGATCCTTTACTCCATATGCATGCAGCCACCTCTGGGGCTGAACGCAGCACCAGAATACAGTCTAACTCGAGTGTTGCCACCACATGCTTCTAGCTGGACTTACTCCAATTTCATTTTTCATTATGAAAAAACTCCATTTTCTACTAGAAAAGGATAGCTTTTCTATAGTATTTCATAGCCTTTCCACACCATTAAATTAAGAATTATATCCCTGCTATAGAATTCTACAGGATAATTACAAAAATACTCAGACTAGATGGTAATAATAGTTCCCTCTGACTTTAAAACCATATGATTCTATGAAGAAGAGCGTGGATATAATTCCTTTTCCTTATTCAGGCAGTTAGAATGATTTCGAGTTGGTTTCACCCTTAGTAAAGTCCATGGCCAACACTGTCACAAGTAGCCAGTGATTTTTGGTGCCTCAGTTTCCCAGGGCCCAAACTTGAGATGCTGATTTTAAGAGCTGCTGAGCACTGGTAGTTCTTATTGATTTCAGGTGGAGTTGTGATGCGTAGCACTGCTGAAAGTCAAGATGCAAGCTGGGCCCTCAACTCCCTACCCAAGCGGGAGCAAGTGAGAGCAATGGCCACTTTGGAAAGTTTGGAACCTTCTTGAACTTGTCTGCATGAACATTTAGTTTGTGGCAAGCTAGGTGTGAATCTACCCCACACTGTGTGGACCCTGCCACACTAAAAGGCCCCTAGTGGTTTTAACCTACTCCCATTTCAAAGTGGGATTGGATTAGTTTAAGCTATTGCAACCTAACCTTTGCTATGTAATGTGCTTAATAGTTTATATTATCCGCTCGTGACCCTAATAAAAAACACTCTTTAAAAGAACGTTTGTTGATTTTGGGTAAAACAGGGCAGGGGAAAGCACTGGGTGAATTACATCTGCATTAAATTAAGACCTTTGTGAACGACCTATCCACACTCATCATTACTTGTGCTTTTTTCTCTCCACCCACCAACATCTATTCCTCCTTTGGATAAACCCCCTGGGATAACACTTGATTTACAGAGCATGGCCTTTCACACAGGACCTTAAACCCAAGCCCCCAGGTCAGATTTGCATGAACGTTAAAGATATCCTGATGCTTTTCCTGAGAGCATGGATTTATCCTATTATTCTGAGCCAAAATATCCTTACACAGCTTGCGGTGTGCCAGCTGCCTTTCAGTAATGTTGACTCTACAGGTGGATTGTGCAGTACTTTGTAAAGAAAATATTTGTGCCAAATGAAATTTATTCCTCTACTGGATGCATTATTCCCATTCTTATGGAAGTAGCAAGAGATCTTGCAAAGATTGGTAAGTATCTTTTTAATTTGGAAAGTGAAGAGAAAAAAAGTCTTTAGTGCATGGGGTTTAGCTTCAGGTTGCACTGACTGAATTCTCTTAACTGGGAAATTTATTACCACAAACGTTCTCCCCAGCTGAAGAAGATTCTTCCTTCAGCTGCACAAATGTCTTCCTAATTCTCAATGCACAAAGCAACAGAAGTGTTGGGGAAATTCAGGCCAGCAGCACACTCTTGTGGAGACTTCCAAAGCCACACTGCAAGCCCCTTGCTCCTCTTGTCTAACTAAAGGAGACAGCAAAAGCCTTTAGGTAAACCAGCGAGTCAGCTTCCCAAGCTGGGAGGTGAACAGATTTCAGGGGAGCTATGCTAATTTACCAGAGCTGAGATCTAGCCTCTGCTGGTTTCCACCCCCTGGAGCATAGCAGTGCAGGAAGACTTCCAAGCAGCTCTTTTGGAAGATCTAATGGTCTCTGGGTACATAGCCCGCCTCAGGGGACAGCCCAAACTTTTGTTAACAGAGAGGATAGCATAGATTCCTGAAACCCCATCGATTCCAGATCAGAACACAGGGCAGACAAATACGTTGTCGAAACCAAAGTGGTTTAAAGTCAGTTTCCTTCTTCACTTACCTACCAAGCCCCAGCACTAAGGCCCACCAGAGGGTGGTGAAAACAGCTGTGTGCCTTGCTGCAGGAACTGAGACAGTCATTGACTGTGGTACAGCAGCCTGAGGGCCTGAACGCCAGCCTCAGGCGGATAAAGGCCTCTCAGATCCTGGCAGAGTGGATGGGGTGTCCCTGTATTTGGTCAGGGAGCTGTGATCTCACACAGTTATGGGGGAAGCACTCACCCGTAAGCGCAGCCCACTGATCTCTCACACACTCAGTCAGTAGCACGGCTGGGTGCTTTGCAGCTCTGGATCATCAGTCGAAGCCTGGGCCACTGGTCTGGAGAGGGAAAGACTGAGCAGCACAGGGATCTCCAACAGGAGGGAGAATTTCTCTCCAGCAAGATCAGAGAGTGAGTCCATCATCCAATGACGGCCAGGCAGCGCACCCCTCTCCCTCCCCGCCCCCCCGCCCCCCGTGGGGCATGACCCTTCAGAGCAGTGAGGGGCAAGATGGTGGGAGAGATGGCAACAGAGGGGCCACAATGCCCCCATGGGGAAATGTGTGGTTAAATACCCTGGTGATAGGTGTTCTAGGAACACCTTAGAGAGACAACCCCCGTGCTGCAGAGTGGTATGGTGCCCACTGATGTGAGGGTGGTGCCCATGGCTCCCCAGGAGGGGACATAACGGCAGAGACTGTCCCAGTGCTCCTGCCGCCCTGTGGGGTTTAACTCTATTGCACCATGGCTGGAAATCCTCCTGGTGTCCCTGTGGAATAGAACAGCAGAGCCATGTAGGTTTCCTGGCCCACCCGTGGTAGGTGAGGAACTGGCAGCCCCAGCCAAGTGCATGGCTTAAACTCCCTTCAGAATGGGGGGAGACAATCCTCGGATGACCCCGTAGAATGAAGGGCAGGACCTCAGGAAGCAGAGAATGGAAACCCAAAGGTGGAAGAGGGAAAGGTTGGCCATTCAGATGGTCTGTGGCGGAAGACAAGGGACGGGGCAGACACACAGAGTGATTTGCCCCCTGAGGCCCCAGATTCCAGGCAGCTGAGCTACTGCCCAGCTACTCTGAGAAGATAAAGGATTGTTCTTAGCCTGCCTTCCTCCAGAGGGAAGCAGCCACCCAAACTTCTCCCTGCACCAGTCATGGGATCGGATCGTGGTGCTTTGAGATGGGAAAGGCCTATTAAGCCAGAGCCTTCACCCAACACTGACAACATCAACAATAGACTGGACTCAGCTGTAATGAATATAAAGGATTCTTTATTGAGGCTGCTGGACCCAGGCAGACCCTGGGGTTCCTCTCTAGCACCCAGACAGCTGCCTAGTGTCATCATACCAGGTCTCCCTGAATCCTGGCCTGGATTCAGCAATCATGGAAGGGACTGCTGACTGTACGGATGGAAATTGGCTCTAATTCTACCTCTGATACCACTGGAGTTTCACCATAAGGAAACAGCCCTGAATCCAATGGAACCAGACAACAGGAGGAGGCTGAGAGTGGGTTGTGGAGACACTTTGATGCTAGAGACGCATCAAAAAATCCATTTATCTATCTTACAAATGATAAATAATTTGCTTTAAAAATCTTTTCAAGTTTCTTTCTCTCTCTTTTTTTTTGGTTTTACTTCTTGTGGCAATATTTTTTTTAAAAAAAAACCCCGTTCCCATTAAGAGATTGATATAAAAATAGTTCTATGAGCAAATTAAAAAGAAAAAAACCCCTCAAAATAGCTTTTTTTTTTTTGGTCTGAAACGCCTGGATTTTAGGCAAAAAGGCACATGGTGGAAGGTGCGGAGCAGGAGGGGTTAGGGTTAAAAATTGCAGCTGCTCTAGAGTGCGTGCGAACCCTATCAATATTTCCCCCTCATGCTCCAGCCCTAGGGAGGGCAGAATACAGTAAGAATAACTCGGGGAGCGCCTTTCAGCTGAAGATCTTCAAACACGTTACATAGGAGCCAGTCTCATCATCCTCCCCACTCTTACAGCGAGGGGAACAAAGGCAGTGCCGTGGCGTGACTCACCCCAAGCTCACACAGTGGTTTCGGCAGCAGAGGTGGGAACAGAATCCAAGAGTCTCTCCATCCCCAGAGATCAGCACCACGCCCCGCCCCCGCAAAGTCAGGGGGCAAACCCAGCCTGGGATCTTCTCTCCCCATCACAATCACAGTCTTGCAGGGGTGGGCAGAAGTGTGTGGACGTGTCTTTCTTAATAGGAAGCGAGTGGGACGCAGGAGCCTAGTCCCCGGCAGGGATGGGTCATGAGAACAAGCCAAACCAGAGACTACTTAGAGCCCTTCAATTTTCAGGGGCTGAGGTGGGGTTTACAGCAACTCCTGCTACATATGATTCCCTCCCCCAGGCAACATCCAATGTGACACTCGGACTGACCACAGCAGGGCTCCGGATTTGTGGGCCTCGGACCACCCCTTGCTTGGGTGTGACCCCACAAACCATCTGGCCCCCTTTGGTGGCCAATACTGCTCTGGTGTCGCTGGAAGGTCGAAGAGGCAGGGAAGGGGTCGGAGCTCCACCCCCTCCGGTGGCTGGTGTGTTTTTAAGACAAAGCACCAGGGTCACATTTTGGTGGTTGAGAGGCTACAGTTAAAATGGCTCCCCGCTTGAAGAGGCTCCGTCCTGGCACCGACACCCCAGCTAGTCCGTCTCCTCCCCAGAGCTGGGCAAACTTGCTAGATCAAAACGAACCTCTTCCCCCCGACGAAAGCTCCTCCCCCCTGCCTCCTTCTGGGCCCATATTGCCATAGGTGAGTGATGCCCATAGGAGCTGGGCAGGGCACTCTTAATACATGGCAAGGTGAGCCAGTTTTCACAGTGTGAGGCAGCATTAGGGGGCCCAGGGGAGTGGGAAGGAAAGAGACATACACAAATCCTTCATGGCACAAGGCACCTCCATGGCCCAACTCCCCCTCCAGGCAGCCAGCTCCACCCAGAGCGTCACAGCGGGAGGCAGAAGAGATGCCACGTGGAAAGGCCTGGCCGGGGCCCGCTAGGTCTCCTCGTCCCATAGGCACAGCTGCTTCTGCGGCACGTAATAGTCAAAGCTGTAGCCCTTCTGGCAGCTGCGGATGCCGCACTTGTAGGAGGAGACCTTGCCACTGGCATCGCGGCTCTTGCAGTATTTGAGCATGCACGGGTACCACTCGATGCTCAGCGAGTAGCTGCAGATGCAGGGCTTCCAGCGGTCCAAGCACAGCTTGCAGCGCTGCAGGTCGGGCAGGTCGGCCGACTGGGGCAAGACCTCGAACATGGAGCCATCCACCCCTGTGGGAGGAAAGGGAGAGACACACACCTGGCTTAGGATGCTGCCTCCTGCTATGGCGCGTCGGAGGAGAACCATTCGGAGACTGGCCCATGCAGAAGCAGGCAGGCTAGGTGGCTCGGGGGGCTGGGAATAGGCTATAGGCCTTCTCCCCTGTAAGGCACCAGTTCAGATCTGGCCCAGGTTATAGGTAGTGACTGAAAGAGACAGGCTGTTCAGTAAGCCCCTCTATTACACGAGGTTTGTGGGGGCTCAGCCCAGTTCCCATTGGACAGGTGTCCAAATCACAGAAGCCACCCCTTTCATTAGCACTAATTGCCTTCCCTGCACTTGGCTTATGGCCTCGGCATAAATCACTGAATGTTCTTCTCGTGCCCAGGGGACAGGATCTGATAATTGTGCCCAGGCAGGTCTAGGATGTGGAACTAGGTAGGACCGTGGGAGGAACAGGGTCTCACACTAGGGAGATGTGGCCCCAGAAAATAACATGCTCAGCTTGGATTCATTAGAAGAGCAGCATGTGAAAAACAGATGTGTAGCAAATTAACCACTAGTCCTCCCCCAGGCAGTGTGCAAGGGATCTGTGTGCACCCAGTTATCCACCAGCATGCAAAGGATCTGTGTGCACCAATACTCCAGCTGCATGTGAAAGGGATTGACATGAACCAGATTATCCACCAACAATGCAGAGAGGGAGATCGTAGTGGCTTGCAGACCAGGTTGCCGTTTGAGCATTATCGGGCCCAGTGCCGAAGGAGATTCTTACCTTTCTCCAGCCAGAATTTAACGTCTTCTTCTCGGGTGTAAATAGCCTCTTTGGCCTCTGTGCAGACATTGTGAATGTGGGGGCTCAGCTGGGCCCCTTTGCTGAAGTTGACTGCTACGTCCATGTTGAGATGTTCCAGCCCACGCACCTCCTCCGCCTGCCGCACCGTCTTGGGGTTTTTCTGGCGAGGAGAAAGTTACTTCGAATCTAATTCCTGCTGCATTATGGGTAACAAGTATTGTCAGCGTCTTCCTCCCCTCCCCCCAAATTAGCTCTTTTGGGACATCAGTATTTTATGCAAACCTAAGAAAAGGCATGCAGCTGGCCTGTCTTGTGCTGGGATTCCCAGCTGACCTCCAAGCTACTCCAGAGCTGGGCCTGCCCGGCACTTGAATGAGACTCCAGAGAAATTCCAGGGGCTGCTGGAAGTGTTGGCAATTCAGTAGGTGGCGCTCTTCTCCATGAGATGGCATTGAATAGACACCTCAGTAAGGAGCATGGGGGGTGCTGCCTATTTAGAGGGGGGGCAAACTGGAGGTCTTGGCCACTCCTGGCCCCTGTTGCTATCCTCTTCCCCGCTGATGGAATAGGGGCTGTGCTAGCCTAGGGTTAAGGGCAGCCATTGCTGGTTGCAGCATGCACTGGGAAATGGTGACCATTGGCTGGGCCAGTGATCTGAGGTTACTAAATTGGGACCGGTACCTGAAAAGGTTAGGGGCCCTGACTGGCTTTTATCCCTACGGGAAAGCACATCACTCCAAGAGACCAGGGATCACATGTGGGGCTGCCCCTCACCTGCCGCAGCTTTGCCATGGACTCGCTGGGGATGATCTCGTTGCGGTGAAGCCGCGTGACAAAGCAGAGTGCCTGGAACTGGCTTTGGCCCCTCTCCAGCTCCCCCAGGATCAGAGCACGGAAAATCTTCACCTCCTGACAAAAAAACAAAAACAAACCACAAAGGTTTACCAGAGTCCTCTGGCCCATATCTTCAGGGACTGGCGGGGGAGTTCAGACCTCCTTCAGGGGAGAAGGTGCCCAATGATGCCTCACTGGGTCGGGGGGGAGACGTGCACGCCCAACCACCCCGTTCCTTTTCCTCCTTCCATTGCACATCTGTGAGAACATCCCTGGTGCTACACGAAGGAGGAGCAAAGAAACGGGCTTCCCTCCCTGAACCACTCAACCACCCGCAACCCATTCAGTGGGATGCTGTCCCCCTTTAGTGGTGGCGGGGCCACAGATAGGTTGACGAGTATGTTGCAACCCCAGCTAACAGAGCTGGCTCTTTTTGCAACAGAGGTTCATGCCTTTAGCTCCAGAGATCACAGGTTCAATCCCCACTACCGACAACCCACCCACTAACGCGGGGAATTGAACTGGGTTAAAAACTTTCAGCCAAGGCGGTAGCAGGTCTATCAACCGTTATCTATGGACCAGCCATCACTAGAGGCAGACAGAGCCCCCAGTTAAGTGTGTTACACATACACCTGCCTCATACTATGCCTTTTCCATACCAAGAAGTGACATTGACTCTCTAGGGACTGCCAGTTTCTCCTATGAATCAATGAGCCTCAGCTTCCCCCACCAATAGGGGGTGCCCTTCCAGCAAGTGCCCCATTCTTTCCTGTTTTGGTTGGGCCCAGAATGCTTGTGTTTTGGCCCTTAGATAGGGGAAGCTCTCCCTGTGGATCCATCTCCTTCCAGGAGGGGGTGCTATCCTGAAGAGTACCCAACCCTACTGCTGTGTGCAGCAGCCGGGCTTTGACTCGGAGAAGCAGCAGTGGCCTGGAAGGGAAGCAGTGGGTTAAAGACAAGAAACGGCTCCCCGGGGTAAATGCCTGCAGCTGCTTCTCCTTCCAGTGCCTGTAAAGAAAATGTCAGTGACGTGGCAAGGGATTACAGATTCCCTTCTCCCCTCCCACCCTTCTCCATTGAGACAGTTATTGATGGTGTTAACAGCAGGTTTCATACTTCTTCCTGTTACTGACACGCAGCCGGTCCTGGCAGCAGCCAGTGAAGTGTGACCAGAAGGAAGTGAGTAAGAGACTACAGCGAAATGAAGGGAGAGTGAGAGAGAGAAAGGACAAGGAATGAAATGAAGAGAGACAATGGGGATTAGATATACCCCACTGTTGTATAGGGGGCACCCCACACCTGCGCCTTTGGGGATGGGATGCTTCATTCCTCCCCATCTCTTCCAGGAACAGACACCTCACTGGTACATCCCAGACCTGCACCACATGGGAGGACACCCCATTTCCCATCCATCACTGCTCAGTGTTGCACCCCAATATCCCACAGATTATATCCCACTCCTGCACTCCCAAATTCCCCACCCATATCTATTAGGAAAGGACGCCTTCACTTCCTACTGTACATCCGCCACCTGCATCCCATGTGACAGTGCACCTCACCTCAGCCATCACTCGCCGTGGTTTCCTTCCCACTGCAGGAGCATGGGACATGCCATCGCAGAAGACAGCAAGGGGAGCGGGCTGTGGGAAAACCTATGGATAGCAGTGGGGGGCGACAGAGGTTTCCTCTGGAGAGCAGTGAGCAAGTGGGTGCGGAGGGAGTTCTGAGTCACCCACAGGAAATTGGAAAGGAGAACTGCTGGATGCACATACAGTGGAACTGATGTTGCTATGGTAGAAATAGCTCACAGGAAAGCATCCGGCTCAGTGTCCCTTGGGACGTCACCAGAGACCCATGAGAGGGATGAGTCACCTGGTCACATCTTAGCAGCATCAGCGAAGGGGAAACATTTAAACAGATCCCATGACCCCCAGCATCCATTAG
This sequence comes from Natator depressus, assembly GCF_965152275.1. Taxonomy (NCBI): domain Eukaryota; kingdom Metazoa; phylum Chordata; order Testudines; family Cheloniidae; genus Natator; species Natator depressus. Next base: position 12,586,717 of record NC_134255.1, read on the forward strand.
TTACAGCGCTAGACATGAACCTCTGCTGGGCATCAAAGATTAGTTGTTCCATGGATGGAGCAAAGGCACAAGGTGGGGATGGGGCAAATCTCATTGCTAGGAAGGACCAAAGTAAAAAGTCATATTTCACTCCTGTGATGTAAATCGTGTCCCAGCCAGGGAAATGGGATTCTTAAAGCGTTACAAAAACAAAAATAAAGAAGGCAGCCAACTCAACGCCAGTGTCCAGGCCGAGAGATATTTCCAACCCCATCACTTTAAACATAATACAAAACTCAAAGAATTTACGACACTCATCCAATAGGATTACAGTATGCAAATAAAACAGGCTTTGCTATATGGTATCAAGCCTGTGGGTCACAAATCATCCTTGCCAGCTAAACCACACAAGATAGGGATAGAAACTGGGGTATCCGCTCCAGGCTCTCAGGCATAGAACACAAGCTGAAGGAGAATCTTCATTAGCTGGCAGTGTTCTCTACCTAGGGTTTGACAATGTGCTCGTTGCCTTATTACTGCCACAGACCTTCTGCCCCTAGAGAGGGCAAATCAAAGATAGCTCCATAAGTTTGCTACTCTGTCAGACTAGGACAGCAATGCTCACACGTTCATGGAGCTGCCAACTGATCTCTGGAGTCACCATCTCACTGTTTTGCAATGAGGGCTCCGATTGCTTTGCAGCATTGTCCACAGCCCTTCCACATTCCAAATCTGAAGAGATCTTTGCCTTTGTGTGGACCTAGACCTGTGGAAGGGGCAGAGAGTGGGTGGACTGCGGGGGGGGGGGGAGGGGAGGAGAGGACTTTTGGGCCACATGGTCCATCTTCTGGCCCTTGACGAATCCTTGGGGCTTTCCCTGGGAGCAGCTGCAGCCAGGGGAAGATTGATGGCAGTGTAGCTCCAGCAGAGCTGTGCTACCGAGGAACACTGGAGAGGTGGGCAGTTTGCCACTTAGTCTCCCCGTGGCTTTTGAGCATCCAGAACCTTCACCCCTCTGGTCAGCAAAGTCAATGGAAAGATTCCTCTTCCCTCCCTCCCCCCACCGTCCATTGGCTTCAAGGAGCGACTATTCCTCGCAGGAAGGACAAACATCTGACACCGCATCCTGCCTCTTCACACTATGTACAAACTGAGAGGCGCATTTTTCCTCCAAGTTGCTATCTTTGAGCTGTAATCATAGCCCTGCGGGGGCAGCTGGTCACAGCTCCTAGCCATCAACAACTAAAAATATCATGGGCCATCATTGCAGCACAGGCCCTCACCTCATCAGCAAGCTGTTAAACAAGGTAAATCCCCCTCCCCGTCAGCTCAGTGCACAAGAAAAACTTTTGACATGCTCTTCCCAGCATGGCAGAGCTGCACTATCTACCGTGGACTCTGCTATCCTGATTCTACTCAGGCTCCTCCCCACCCACTCCCTGGCAATTGGCCTCAGGGCATGTGGGTCTATGGGCCAGCCAACAGGATGCTCATCTCTGGATCCAACGAATGGCAGAGCAGAGACGAAATTCATAGATTTTAAGGCGAGACGGGACCCATTATGACAAATCTCATCTGACCTCCTGCATAGCCCAGGCCAGAGAATTCCAGCCCATGATCCCTGCAGATAGGGCCTGCATCTGGTTAAGAAGTCATCTATGCGTCAAAGTTCAGCTCAGGACACCGGCGCTTAGCTCCTCCACAGAGGGCTCACAACAACGTCGTTCTATATGAAAAAGCTCTCTGGGCCAGAGCCACATCTGGTGTAAGTCAGAACAGGCTCCATTGACTTTGTGAAGCTATGCCAATTTATGCCATAGGAAGAGCTGGCTCTTTGCTTTGAGCGCATGCAAGTCCTTGGCAGGAGGGAGAGGTAAAGGGGACTCATTCCTTTGGAACATCACTAGTAAGAATGTACTGCACACAGAGAGAAAAAAGCCAGCTCCTGAGAAGTAGGAGGAAAGAGACAGGATACTCTCCATGAAAAAGGCTCTTTTTTCATGTTTTGGTATCCCAGGGAGATTGGTAATGGGAGATGCAGGAGCATTTCACTGCTGCAGCAGCAGCAGAATAAATCCATGGTTGCCTGTGTGAAATGACCGCAGTCCAGTCCCTAGGGACGGATGTGATGTCTGCATCACAAAAAACAAACCAAAAAACCACACAGTCGCATTGGAAACTAAATTAACACCCACGCTGGGCACTTCAGCAGCGAGGCCAAGGACTGAATGGATCACGGATACTGAATTCTCATCCATAGAGGAGGCTCTCCCAGGTCGAGATGGAGGTATATTAGCAGGCCAGCGTGTGGATGGGCTGGGGCGGAAAGCTTGCATTCATTATTTTCTTTGCTGTATCTGTTCTATGGACAGAGATTCTCTGTGTCCTGGCTGTTAAGCTGGCACCATTCTCCAGAGCTAAATTCACTTACAGAAGGAATGATCATGTCACAGAGGCAGCATTTCTCTAGCAGAGGAGCAGAACACTGTTCACTTCCTTTGGAATCCACCAAAGAACACAGCGGTTAAGACCACCCTCCATGGGAGTGTGGGCAGAAGCCGCACTGACCAGGAAGAGGCACGCCAAGCTGCTGAGAAGACCTTTCCTGTTAGGATCTCTGGGGCATTCCCATTACGTGGCTCACAAGGTTTGGGATGAGACCTCCTTTCATCCAGAGCAGGAATCAAAGCTCTGAGCAATGTCCTCTCTGGGACTACCATCTGGGCCAGTTCATACATTCCTCAACTTACTCACTGTCGCCTCTCCCACGTACAGAAAACAAAAGGATGTGGAATTCAGGGCACATCTGGACAGCTGAAAGAACAGCTGCAGACAGAGATGTGGCTCCCTTCCAATGGCCGTAGCAGGGATTTTGCTGGGTGTATTTATTAAATGGAAACTGAACAAGAGGAGCAGGAAATAGAGGGAATTTAAAAGAAAAAAAATCCAATTAGTCCACGGACTTGATCATTTTTTATCATTGCTTTCAGTCCTCGGGCTTGACTGGCAACCCACCACGCACAGGGGATACCCCTGAAATGACTCACAGTCGCTTTCAAGGCTCAGAGCTAGAGGCTGCTGTGGTCTTTTGGGTCTTCAAGAGCAAGATTTGAAAGTATCTTTTCCAAAATAAAAAGCATAGCGGGATGATCTTTCCTGAGATCTGGAATTAGAAGCCTGAGGCTATGGAGGAACCAGCACAATGGGGGAGAGGGGGGCAAGGGGGAGTAGGGTAGAGGAAAACTGCCAATATTTCAAATTTTAACCCAGGAAAAAAAGAAAGGATGAAATTTGCATAAAAATGTTCCTGGGGAAAATAATTCATCCTGTTTTTCAATTACTCTAATGAGAAGGCTCTTGTCTAAACCTGGCCCCAGTGGTATGGCCCAGATTCACTGTAGAGTCTTCTAAATTTAGGCCAAGTGGTTTTGATTTGATCTCTTCCGCTTTGCCCTCCCATGACATGCAAGGCCGAGTGAGGCTCTAGCAAATAAAAATGAAAATCCCAACAGTCCCAAACAGAATGATTTCATTTTAATTTACTCGAGAAAAATGAGACCCAAGGCTGACAGCGAGACAGCCACATTATATATATTTGCCAGACAATGAAATCTGAAAGTTTAGCTGCCCATGGGCAAGGGATTAGAAAAAAATTAAATCCCCAGGTTGAAGGTGAGTTTTGCAGACTGACATAGAGACATTGCGGAGCTGCCGAATTCTTCGGGATCTACCTACCCAGAGGTACGTGTACATCAGTAAGTGGGTCTTTGTCTCTCTAACGGCTGGTCCATGAGTCTATTGCTGCATCTAACAGCTGTGAAGTGGATGAAGCTCATGATTTTAGCACTGATGATCCCAGGTTCAAACCCTGCCATGAAACCACAGCAGGAGCAGTTACACAAATGCACCTGGAAATCTGTGCACCTGGGCGAGATGGAGAATCTCTTCATAAGAGATGGAGGAACAAGTTCAGGGTTGGTAGAAGCAGGCACAATGTCACCCGACCCAGTGGTATAGGATTGAAGTCAGTGGCAGGAGCCTGCTTACACCTCAGACGAATTTAGCCCTGATGACCAGGAAGAGGGGAAGGGAAATGTGAGATTACACTTTTAACACGTAGGGCTGGATTCTGATTCAATCTATGCCCCTGTCCGTGATGCCAGGGGTTTCAACGGGATTGCATGGGGGGGTGAATCAGTGTGGGTTTAACCCCACATGGACACACAACAGGCTGGAATGCCTAGTACAGTTGCAGGAGAGTGGGGGCCACAAACTAACAAAGCCCCCGGCTCTCTCAGACCCTGTCTCATCCTGGATCATTCTCAGACACACACTCCCGGCTCCTCTCCTGCTGTTGTTTGGTCTTTTTGTGTGCATCTTCAATATATTTCCCCTCCTCTGTGAGCTCGTTCCTATTACACCAGAGTGCCTGTGACCCAGCCCTGCTGCCAAGCCAATCTAAATATTTATCTGCCCAGCTGTGTGTGCTTGGTGATTTATAGACCACAGTCTCCATGTGGCCAGAGCCAAGGGAACCGGAGGCCTCTTGTCTGGATTGCTGCAAGCATCTTCATTAAAGGAGCTCATAGGTGGGACAAAAGGCTAGGGATGAAGCAGAGAAAAAGAAAAGTGGGGGCAGAGAGAAAGAAAATACAGGAGGGCCAGGGAGATCCTGCAGCAGAGAAAGGAGGGGGAAGAGGGATAGAGAAGAAGGGGGTAACAGGGCAGGGAAATGGGGCAGAGAGGGATTGGGAGAAGGAGAGCAGTGGGAAAGGAGATCACACAAGAGGGGGAGCAGATGCAGGCAGGATATCAGAGGAGGTCTTCACGGATTAAATGCCCCTTCCATTGTATTGTCCATGAGACAACAGCACTGCCCGCCCACCCCGCACCGACCTGCATTATTCCCCTTCCAGAGTTCTCCCTGTGAACTCTGCAGGCCAGGCTTGGCGAGGGCCCTGGGCTCCTCTGCCAGCCCTTCCCTTTCCCAATACTCCATCAGCAGAATCGGAAAGGCCTTAGCCTGGTGGCCTGAGATGGATCTCAATAAACCACGTTTCACCCACCGCCCCCAGCTTCACTGCGTCAGAAACAGCAGGACACTGGCCCTGCATGTCCTCACCTGCCACTATCCAACTCCCACCCCGGAAGTCTCAGAGTCTAGAATGAGGATCCTTGTGCCGCACTGGCGACCAATTTCCTCAGAGCCGCGGCTGCCTCCCGCTGGGCTCAGGCCTCTCATCTATAGTGGCCAAGTCTTTACAGCGAGCCAGGGAGACCTGGGCAGAATCCAGGGCAGAGAGGTGGTTGGAGGATTAAGGCTCCAGCGGTATGTCTACACTGCAGCTGGGGGTGAGCCTTCCAGCCTGGATAGACAGACTCGTGCTAGCTGGACTCCAGCTTGAGCATTAAAAATAGCAGTGTGGACATCGTGGCTCTAGGGGAGAACCAGGCTAGCCACCCAAGCTCAGACCCAGGGGATTGGGTGGGCTGAGTTACACTGTCTGCACTGCTAGTTTTAGTCCGTCTGCGTGGGCTGGGAGGCTCGACCCCAGCTGCAGTGTAGACAGACCCCATGAGAGCAGATTCTAAGTCCTAAGCCCAGCTGGGGTCACTGCCTTGGACCTCCCTTCTCAGAGCAACGCCACAGACCACGTGTTCAGCCTAGCAGAGAAACCACAGCTCACCTGTGGGGTCGCACGGATGGTGACTGCGCCGGCTTCTTGCCCACGGCAGCCAGGTGAAACAGCTTCTAGGCCTCATATGGATTCTGGGCTTAATCATAGAATCATAGACTTTAAGGTCAGAAGGGACCATTATGATCGTCTAGTCTGACCTCCTGCACAACGCAGGCCAGGGAATCTCACCCACCAACTCCTGTAACAAACCCCTAACTTATGTCTGAACTACTGAAGTCCTCAAATCATGGTTTAAAAAGACTTCAAGGCGCAGAGAATCCTCCAGCAAGTGACCCGTGCCCCACGCTGCAGAAGAAGGCGAAAACCCCCCCAGGGCCTCTGCCAATCTGCCCTGGGGGAAAATTCCTTCCCGACCCCAAATATGGTGATCAGTTAAACCCTGAACTTCATGACTTGCTGAGCAGGGATGGGTCACACACCGGCTGGTCCTCTAAAACCAGTAGTTGCCAGAATCCCATCACTGTTTCTCAAGGGACGCCAGTCGTCGCAATGAGACCCAATTGATAGAAGGCAGTCGAGCCCTGGGTGCAAATATACCCCAGTAGAGGTTACTGAGAAACACTACTGTAAACTCTGTAGTATTGCAGAAGTGCAGAGAGTGGTGACGGTAATTGCTCCTCCTACTGACTGCAACCCCAGCCCCCTCACTACCGGTCCTGCCAGAGGAGTGAGGTGACTCAGTGAGTTCCTGGCCAAGTCAATGGAGGGCACAGTATAGTTACCAGCCGGGGATTTCTGTAAAACTTCCCGGCATGGGAACAAGTTCCAACAGGCCACCTGAACCTCCCCAGATACTCTCTCTCAAGGACTCTCCACATTAACCCTTTCAGGAGGTGCTGGCAACCCCTGGCCCTGACCTGTGAGTCTGAACCTAGGTGCGGTTAGTACAGTTACTACCATTGTTTAGAATTTGGTTTCACACTGCTTGGCAGAGCTAAAGAACAGGCAGCCCTAGAGCTCCTCCTAACTGCTATGCCGTCGCCACATCCCTGCCCTGGGGGGAAGCCCTTTTGCCCCATGAGAGAGGTGCAGCAGGTCCCCCAGGCCCAGACTGCCCATACTTGTGCCATATGGTGGGGCATGTAGCCCACCAAGGCCAAGAATGGGTTAATGAGAGCCTGCGAGGCCAGTTACACCACCTGGCTGCACCAGGAGGGACAGCCGCGCTCAGCTGATCATGAAATCCAGCAGGGCAAGAGCAGGCTGGTTCTGATAAAGAAGGAAGTTTCTCTCTGAAGGGGGCTACAGGGAGGGAGTCTGCAGTCATTCCCTGGGAGCAGAGAAGTTGGGAGGAGGAAACCCAGGGGGAGAATAAAGCCCAGGGATCCTAGCCCTGAAAGAAGGGTCAACGCAAGAAGTTGCAGGGAAGAAAGCCTGAGAAGGCTCGGTAGGAAGAAGTCCAGGGAAACTGCAGCAAGGGGTAGACATTTGCAGTATTTGGCTGTTGGTTACAGGATTTCTGGGCTGGAACCTAGAGCAGAGGGAGGGCCTGGGTTCCTCTACCAACCACTGGGAAGGTGGCATAAAGCCCCCTGACATAAGGAGATACAGATAATTCGGAGCCTGGATGGATGCGGTGATCAGAGTCAGGGGCTGCAGACCTGGTATAAGGTTTAGGAGTCCTTTGGTGGACTTTTGTTTTTTGAGCTTTGTTACCTTAAAATTGGTGGACGTTAATATCGTGACAAGGCTGGAGAGCCGAGTTACAGAAGAGAGACCACCCCAGCGACGGAGTGACGGTCAGCATGGGGCACCAGAGGGAAAGAGCTGCCACAGCTGGCCATGAGGAGGGGCTCCTGCAGTGACTGAACCCTGTTACACTCCCCTAGAGGGCATCCAGTTTAGAGGAGCCCCCTTGTCCTCCACTTATTCTTTCCTCATTCCATCTCCTTCTTCCTCAAACCTGGCCTCGTCCCTCTCCTATAGGGACCATCTTCTGGGATGAGAGGGCAATTCAGACTGGGTTTCAATGAAGTCACACAAATGAGGGTCATTCTTGTCAGTTGCCAGCTTGTGCAGATCAGGGAGCGACTGGTTCACATTCTTTTCCAGGTGCAAGGCACACTCCATTGCTGTCAACCTGTCCCAACAGGGACTAAGGACCGAGGCTGGCTAGATCGGAGCGGAGCCTCTTAGTTCCACGTTGAGTGGAGCAAACCAGTCCTCAAGAAACTAAAGCTTTTTGGACAGTGATTCACATACTTGGCTCCTATTGAGCACAAAGGGGGACTGCATACGTCCACACAGAGGAAGGAAGTTGATTAGGGTACTATCCAGGGACTTGGGATACCTGACTTCAATTCCTTGCTCTACCCTGTTTGACCATCAACAAGTCACCTAGCGTCTCTGTGCCTCAGTTGCCCATCTGTAACATGGGAATAACAACACTGCTGTGCCTCACAGCAGGGTTAGGAGGATAAATATACCAAGGGTTGTGAGATGCTGAGATACCAGGGTAATAGGTTCCAGGTAAGTATCCAAGACAGATAGATGCAAAAGCAGAATTTGGCTAGTGTAGTGATAGTGGGTGTTATTCTTCTATCACATTCTCCAGGTAGAAATGGTCTAACTGGGTTGTGTGGGTAAAACTCAAAGCAACCAGAGTCCCTTGTTTGTAACGGAAAGTTGGATCAGTTACTACACAGTTGTTTGAAATAAACAAACAACGCTTATAATAGTACTTGCACAGTGCTTTAGATTTTCAAAACACTTTACAAGCATTAACTGATGGATCGTCATGAAATCCATGTGAGGTACTGTACTCTAGATAAGAACAATGCTTTACAAATAGGGACTTTGTGGTTGAGAGGTTAAGGCCACATTTGTAAGTGTGGTAAGTAATTTCAGATGCCTCCATTTTTGGTACCCAGTAACGGGTCTGATTTGGTAAGTAGTGAGCACCTGGAACTCCAAGTGAAGTCAGTGGGAGCTGTGGGTGCTCAGCACCTCTCTCTCTCTCTCTCTCTCTCTCTCAAAAAAAAAAATAAATCAAGCTCTAAACATCTCATGCTAGACACCTAAAAAATGAGGAATGCACAAATCAGTGGCCCATGGCCAGGCAGTCAATCAGTGGCAAAAGTGGAACTAGAACTCAGAAGTTGTGGTCTTCCAGTCCTGTGCTCAGCTTACCAGATCAATATACAGTATCAGATAAAAGAGACAATCATTCTTGCTGTTCAAATGATCAGCTTGATTAAAATACAGCGTTTTCAGATGGCAGCACTATGCCCCAGGATAACCACCAACTCAGAATTCTAGTAAACTGCCCCCCTCCAATACTAAATCCCTAGAAAATACATATTTTAATAATGCATAAACTCTTTAATGTTTAACGTCACAGAGGGAGACCTGTGGAGAGCTTGAATCGTGGTTTCTAGTCTGCCTGGTTACAACTCCCAAATTGCTCCATCCCTCCTATGGAGAGAGTTAAAAAGCCTCCTATTATCTCACAGTAACTTGCAGGGAATTGGTGTCATCTGTTCTTTGACAGAGTCCCAGAGCACCATCAGGAAGCCTTTGAAAAGTGCACCCTGGAACAGCACTGTTCTGCATCTTGGATTCTGCTGCTGAAAATCATGCCTCTGAAGGCTCCGACTGCAGAGATTTCTGTGAAACAATGCCTCTGAAGCGTGGAAAAAGGTTCAGCCAGAGAGCTGGAGATCACATCCCAGGACAGAGGCAATTATAGTACAGTGCAGCTAAATGGGAGAGGGTCCAGACAGTGACACCGTGCATTCTAGCAACCCAAGAGCAGGATTTATAACATTGCTACGCATTCTCCCTCTCCAAATGGAATTAGGGAGGCTCGGGGTAAGGCAGTGCCCCCTGGCTTGAAGTAATAATAGCAGCCAAATGCATGGCTTCCCTCATATGCAGGGTGTATGGTTTTGTTCAATGGCTTTTAGCAGCCTCACTATAAAAATCGTACCAGCACCCCTGCCTGCTGGTCACAGTTGTACAAACACAAGCAAGGGAGTGAGCACACCCCAAAGAAAACAACAGCCTCCTGCCCCAATCCTTAGCTGTCTGAACACTTTATATCCCCCAAATTCTACACCTAGCGACAGGTGACAAGTTTCCTAGGGGAATACAGGAATCGCCGGGCTGGATCAGACCCAAGAACCATCCAGGCCAGTCTCCTGCCAGTGACAGTGGCCAGCTCCAGCTGCTTCAGGGGCATGTGCAAGATCCCTGCAATAACAGATGTAGGATGAACTGCCCCTCCACATTAGGTCTCACCCTCATCTCTAAAGTCAGAGGCCAGCTTAAGCCCTGAAGCAAGAGGTTTAATATCCCTTCCACGATTTTATCAGCATTAATTAGGATAGTTTTGATATCCACGGGGGAGGAAATTTGGGAAGAGCAGGTTTCCCAAATTGAATGCATAAACTTTTTGGGGGCAGAGGCTATTATCTACGCCATGTTTGTACGGTACCTGGCACAATGAAGCTCAGATGTGGCAGCGGCCTTAAGCACAGACAACAACAGTAGATGCGATGTTCTTGTGCCTCGTTACACGAGACAATCCAGCATTTCCACTGTCTGTCTAGTGCCACGTTTCTTGCTCCAGTGTAGTCTGCTTCCATGACAGCGGCATCTTTCTCAATGGGTTTTTTCTTATGTCATTTGTTGTCCTTCTCTTTTCCGTCTTCTACCACGTGGTATCAAGGCAAAGGCTTGTCTAGGAATATGGTTTTTTCCCTGACACCTGTACAACATGCCCAAACCACTTCAGCCTTCTTTCTCAAACCATTGTCTCTACAGTTTGTTGGCCACTCCTTTGTAATACATCAGCATTAGTTACTTTATCCCACTAGACGACACCAAGTGTTCTCAGCAAGCACTGCTGATGGAATGTGTTAAATTTCCTGTTGTAGGCTCCTAGCACTTGCTAAGTGTCAGAAGCATATAAATACAGGTACCACTCTGGCACTGCATAATTTTTGTCTTGGTTCTTGTATGAATCTTATTTTTTCCAAATAATTACTCATCTTGAATACAACAGCAGCAGCCTGTTGGCCACCTGAAGCTCCTAGCACTGCAAGGGTTAAAATCGACTGCCCCCTCCACATGCAAGTCCATGCACTAATTTGCCAGTAATTATAAGGACAAAGAATTATTTGCATCCTTGTGCTGACTCCAGTCTAAGCCACCCACCCCATTCCCAGGCTGCAGTGTGAAAACCCAACCACTTCTGCAGAGATGCTGCCAAGTAGTTTAGACTCAACATTTAGGTTATTGGTTTTTTTAAACAACCAGCCATAAAACAGAAACAGAAATGTTTCATTCCTTCAAAAATGCAACCAAGTATTGTTACTTCAGCAATTCCTCTACAGTGCTAAAAACCCAGACATCTCAGGCTCTGGTGCCTGGTAATAAATAACAATACACACTTAAAAAGAAAAGGAGTACTTGTGTCACCTTAGAGACTAACCAATTTATTTGAGCATAAGCTTTCGTGAGCTACAGCTCACTTCATCGGATGAAGTGAGCTGTAGCTTACGAAAGCTTATGCTCAAGTGAGCTGTAGCTCACGAAAGCTTATGCTCAAATAAATTGGTTAGTCTCTAAGGTGCCACAAGTACTCCTTTTCTTTTTGCGAATACAGACTAACACGGCTGTTACTCTGAAACCTGTTGAAATACACACTTAGGATTTACAGCACTTTTCACCCATCGCTCTCAAAGCAGTTGATAAAGGTGGGTAATGCATTATTGTCCCCATTTTACAGAGAGGGAAACAGAGAGGTGAAGTGACTTGCTCAAGGTCACCCCGCAGCTCAGTGGCAGAGCCGGGATCAGAATCCACATGTCTGGAGATGCAGTCTAATGCCCTTCCAACCAGAGCTCACCGCCATGGAGAACCAGAACATGAAATTAACCACACTCGGAAAGTCTGCTTTAATGCCATGTATTTACCTCCCAGATTCTGTGCTGCTCCAATGGCCAGTACATCCCCGAGCAGCCCCAGGGCTTCTCTAACTCACTGCTGCCTACAGACTGCTCCACGGGGCAGAATTGCTTGAGCACAGAGTGTTGCAGCTACTATCCTTCCAATCCCTGACATGCCTCTCAGAGGGGGTGGGCAGTAGGGGAACACTGGGGGTGTTTCCCAGGGTGCTGCTGCGGCAAAAGTTGCAGCTGGTGGGAATCGGATCATGGGTTTCATTTGGCAGGATAAATGAAGTGCAAGAAGTAAACTGAAGTGGCGAAAGGTCAGTTGGATTTATAAAATATTTTCAGTTTCAATCCTGTATTGGAGATAAATTCACCTCATGCAGAGGCCACGGGCAAGCACCGCTAAAGTCCCATGTCTGTCCTCAAGACAGGGCATAAATGCGGGTAAGTACTGCATAAGCCTTGAACCCCTCTGCATCAAGGTGAACCTCATGCAATTAACACAGGTAAAGAGATTGTTGAGCAAATGGTTTTCATGTTGATAGTCATATCACAGCAGAAACCAACAGATTAGATTGTGCAATAACTTCCCCGGGGACAGTACAGGCTTGTTCCCACCAATACAATGCACAGGTCCAGTCTAGTTTTGAAAGTCCCAAAGGATCAAGCTCACACTGTATCCCTAAGGAGATGATTCTAGATATGGTGCTTAGGTACTTATATGGCTTCCCATTAGCACAGTATCCGTGTGCCTTGCAATCTTTATCAGGAAATATCCCCATTTTACTGGGGCACACAGAGTCTATGGCAGGACTAGGTCCCCCAAGTCCCAGGTTGGCACCCTAACCAGTGGGCCATCCTTCCTCTTGATTTCACATCCTATCATTTTCCATCAACAGATGGGCGGGCGGGTGGGAAGGAAAGCAGGAATCTTCCCCAGCACAAGCCAGGGAACTGGAAAAATCATTTGTGTGAAAAGCCAGGATTTTGGCAGCATTGTAATCACAAAATTACACTGAGAAACCCAAATCAACAACCCTATCTGCACTTCCAGAGGGTAACAATGCAAAGGCTTCTTGCGGGCAAGGGGAAGTTGTGAAACACCATGGAGCAGGGCACCAGTGCAGAACAGAGTTAAATATGGTAATGCCTGTCAGAGGCCAGGAGAACAGGTCTTGATGGCATCCTCAGCAGGCAGGCAGCTCTCACGGTTTCTCACGGCATTGTAAATTCTATTTCTCAGGTCATTACATCTGGCTGGGTTTTTTTCTCCCCCTCCCCCCCCCATTTAACCATGTTCCAGCGAAGCCATTTAAAAAAAAAATTACATGCCAGCTCTGAGCTGATGTCAAATTAAGAACTGTCCCCTGAGTGCTTTGAGTATGGGGAGAGGTTTTCTTGCAGGTTTCAGATTGCAGACAAGTCTCAAGTGCAAATCTTCAGGAGAGATGAAGGGGTGGGGAGGGATGCCAGCATGAACAGCAGCATCGGCACTTCACCACGTGGCATCCAGAGCTCCCATGGGGGTATCCACAGCCCCCGTAGTCTGTCTAGAGGATCTGGAAAGTGCATGGATTTTCCTTGGCAAAAAAAAAAAAAAGTGCAGTGATACACAATTTGGACTGATTATGGATTTTAACTCCCTTCTCTGAGCTTCCCCCGGCATCCCATCTTCTCTGTGTCTTTTACAGTGTAAGTTCCTTGGGGTACGGGGTGTTTACTTCTGTGTGCTATACAGCTCTCCGCACATCACTGATACGTACATAAGTGTAACTTATCAGCGCTGAAGAAAGGTGCTGGCTTGGCAGCCTGGCTGAGTGAAGATCTTTCCCCACAGCATGGACAGCAAACTTCCCTCCTACCACCATCCCCTGCCCATTTGCCTTATCCCTGACATGGAGAGACCATTGTTAGAATGGGATGTGATTTCAGATTCCACGGTCCATTTAGTCCTTGCAGAGAAGAAGGTTTAACTTGTGACAACTGGGGAAGGAGGTGGGTTGAGATTCGGACATGTGCTCCAACAAGGAACTGGCTGAGACCCTCCAGCTCTCGAGCTGGGACCATTTGATAGGCTGGAAAAGAGGCTAAGCAGGGACTTGTGACCAAATGTTGTATTGGGGATGGGGGGAGGGGTGAAAAATCTTGTACATTGCTGAGCATGGGGGTTTAGGGGGTCATGACTGCCCAAACAGATAGCTGCAAGACTCTAAGGCTCTCAGGAGATCTGGGCATGATACCCATTACGTTTGAGATTTTAGCTTCCTTTCACTTGAAACCAGAGTAAACAGTCCTGAAATAAGGGCTGGGACAAAACAATACACTAACCGCCCCAGCTGATCACTACACAAAACAGTAAAGAGAATGCGTTTTCTGGTGCACCATTTAGTGTAATGGAAAACCCATGGCATCCACTCATGCTCAGCACAGACTCCAGAGAAGCCCATCTAGCATAGACACTCCCTTCTGCTGCAATGAGCTATGGGCTCTCACACTTCATCTTAGAGAGAATGGCAGCTCCCCTGCATAGCATCCCTCTTGTACCAAGATGGATGGGGTGGGGGAGGAGGGGAAAGTCACCCTTGCCTTCAACCAACATCAGAGTTTGTCTCCTCACCCTCACTGCAGCCGCAATCCCGGAGAGCACTCCTCTGCCCCCAACTCACTGGCCAGTCCTTCAACACATCCCAATGATCCACCCCACATGGAGACAGAAATTGCTCATCCAATTCCACAGAAGGATGGAAACACCACAAAGTGCTGTTCTACCCAGAGACTGCCCAACCTATAAAGGCTACCCCACAACATATGAGGAAGGCTGTATCCTACTAAGACAGAACCGCTCCCCCCCCCGCCCCCAGCTCCAAAAGATAGAAGGGATCCCATCTCACTGATTTAAATGCCCCCAGCTCCTAAAGGCAGGGGGGATTCCATCACTCCCAACCACAGATAAACACACTCCCACACTCACAGAGATGGGACAGATTCAGAGAAAGATTAGGGCATTGGCCTAGGTTCCATCCCTGGCCCTGCTGCTGTCCTGCCTCAGTTTCGAGTTCTTTCCCTGCTCTGCACCTCAGTTTCCACCAGCTATAAAGTGGGGGACTGACATTCATCTGCCTTTAAAAGAGCAGAGAAATGTATAAATGAGACCCACACTGGGACCTACCCTTGCACAGAACTTGTTACAGAGCGGGCAGGCCTTTCCACACAAATACTACCCCACTCCACCTCCCCCATCTAAAGCGGACTCCTGACGGGCCAGTCCTGCCTGAGAATCTCTATAAACACAGACCCGCTCAGCCCACTTCACTGGTCTCCCATGAGATGTCATGTCCAGCATTCCCAGGCTGAAGCCCTTTGATCTGCTCCATCCCAGCAGGGAGGCCAGATAAACAAAATACACTCTGGATTATCCCATAGCCCCTCTCCATAGGGCTGGGGGACAGGGGAAGCGGGAAGGCTGTTAGCAGCATGTTCTCCCATGGTGCTGGGGAAAGAGGAAGGGTCAAGTCCACGGGTCAGATCCCCAAGAGGTAGTGGAGATGTGCCAGTACCAGAAGGGAAGAGGACAGTCTGCCAGCAGTGAGACCCCTACCCATCTCCATCTCTGGGCTAGCGGAAAGGAAGAGACGCAGACTCAGCAGGGGGGGATTCTCCCCAAGCCCCTGGAAAGGAACAAAAATCTGCTCCTCTCTCCCTGGTGTGGTAATGGGGGCAGGACCAGCTCCTCAGCCCCACAGAGGGGAAAAGGTCCATGCACCCCCCCACGCACTCCCATCCCTCTGCTGCAGCTAGTGAGGACTCCAAAGGTGGCCCAGCCCCATGTGGGGCTCAGCGGTCACCAAATCCCTCCCCAGTGGGGCACGCCCTGGACCCTGGGAGTGGGGAGTTGAAGACCCACTCCAGCCTCCTAGACCTGATGCATCATTTTCTAGGAGCAGGGAGAGGCTGAGCCCCCCCCCCCATCCTGTCCCCCTCTGTAGGGTCCGAGACACCCCTCCCATCCCGGGTCCTACCACCCCATGCGGGGGTCTGAGCTCCCTGCCCCATTATCTTGGATCCTGCCCCCCTCTGTAGGGGTCCAAGCCCCCCCCACCATCCCGGGTCCTGCCCCCCTCTGTGGGGGTCCGAGCCCCCCCCCATCCCGGGTCCTGCCACCCCATGCGGGGGTCCGAGCTCCCTGGCCCCCCATGTTGGGTCCTGCCCCCCTCTGTGGGGGGTCCGAGGCCCCCCCCATACCTGTCGGAAGTCGGCGGTGAGGGTGATGAGGGTCCCGTCCCCTTTGCGCAGCTCCAGGCTGATGCAGTCGGCGCCGCTGTCCGCCTGCAGGCTCTCCTCCGTCACCTGCCCATCGGGCAGCCGCACCCGGACCCGCAGCTCGGACAGCGCCCCGGGGCCAGCCCGGCCGGGCAGCGGCCCCGGCGCCAGCGGGAGCAGCCGCAGCAGCAGCAGGAGCGCAGGGAGCCCGCAGCCCTGAGAGCGCATCCCCGGCAGCAGGAGCCAGAGAGGGCGAAGGCTGCGCACCCCCTGCCCCAGTCCCCCGTTTCACCCCTCTGCTACCCCTAGACTCCGCCCACCGACACCCCCTCTAGCTGCCTGAGCTCCCCCAGCCAGACACCCCGCTGCCCCCCACAGGAAGCTCCCGAGACAACCCTCCCCAGGAAGTTTCCAAACTTTGGCTGAAAGTTTGGCAGAGCAGAGAGAGCCCCCGGGGCTGGGAGCTCCCCTCGCAGCACCCTCTGCCCTCTCCTCCTCCTCCTCCCCACCCCCCGGAGCCCTCTCCTCTTACCCCTCTCCTCCTCTCTCCCTGGACTCTGGACAGCACATGGGCTGCTGCTTGCACTTTACACCTCCCAGTGCACCGGTGGAGTGGCTGGAGCCCGCACGAGGTGCCGGGGGCTGGTGCCCTGATCCTTGGCAACCACCTTTCCTCCTCCTGCCCTGCTACCCCACCAAGTCCAGCCTGTCTTTTCCCTTTCCCCCAGCAGCCCTGCCCCAGCTCTCTCTGTCCCTTACTTGGGACTCTTTGATTCTGTTTTTCTCTTTTCATTCAATCCACCCCGTCACTTCCTTCACTAAACACAACCCACAGAGACCTGACTTAAAGAGACAGTGCACCTCCGCCTTTAAAGGGCCAGTGCAAGCCCACAGCTGCTCCCCAGCTGGGATTCCAAGCTGCTCCTGCAGCCAAATTGGGGCGGTGGGAGGGAGGTTGGAAGGGAAAGAGAATAAGGCAGCTTTGTGGAACAGTTCTTTCCTAATTACTATCTCGTCCAAACACCCCCACTCACCCTGTCATCTGGTTTCATGCTGGTGTCATGATGATTTACACTGACTGGGAAAATTTCCCTTTGTCCTCCAGTCAGGATCCATCCTGCAAGTTTCTTTTCTTTCCTGCAGCCAGAAACTGGTTCCCCCTTTAATTCTGAAAGGAATACGATTGAGAAGCTGCAGTTAAAACAAATCTAGCAGAGAAATGGAGAAAAAAAGTTATTTCTAAATGAGCAATTATAAATTGACAAAATTACTATGATGTACTGAACACCCTAACCCTTACTGTAGAAAAGGAGCCAAATTCAGAGGTCTGTGCTGATGCAAATTTCATATATTCTGGCCCCTGCAGTGTGCATTTTACACTAATATAGATTTTCTCTAGAGTCCCTTACTTATGTTCACCCCCACTTACCAGAATGTGTAACCCACAAGCCTGCACATTGCTTTTGAATCTATCCCATGGTCTCTTGCCCTGAATTGGTTACACTGTAAGCCTCCAATTCGGCACTCAGTTACACTCAGTTTTTCAATCAATTCCAGATGGGCAGATGTTCGGGTCCATGAAGAGCCCCGTTGATTTCCAGGAGGATCTGACTGCAGGATCAGGGCCTAAACTCAGATGAACAACACTCCAAAGAGAAGGCAGGGAGCTACTGCTAGAAATGGGAGAAGATTTAAATCTCAGACCAGAACAAAACTTCAGAGTAAAGATCCAGTTTTGCCTTACTGTAGCCTTCTTGCAGTGAATGAGACAAAGATAGCCCTCAGAGGATAACAGCCCACTACTGCTACCATTTACTCTGTTCCTTCAAGTGGTAGATGTCTGCAATGTGGCTCTAAAGGTCCAAACCTTGCTGAAAACTAAAAGTGGGGATCATTAGTGTTCCATATGACGGAATTTCTGAGAAGGTAGTATGGGATCATGTAATGAAAGGCTGTATTATGATGCATATGCATACACAAGGGAGCTGAATTAAGGGTGCGCAGGCAACCTTAATTCTGGCATTTCCTAACTTTTGAATGCTTGACTTCCCAACCTTAATGTCCTTCTAACATTAGAGTTGAAAAAATATATAATAAAATATATAGGCCTTAAACTGCTGTAAATGAAGAGAGATTAACATTATGGATTTTAATTATGAATGATCATTATTATTATTTGCATTCCAGGAGCACGTAGGAACCCCAATGAGGGATCATGGCCCCATTGTGCTGGATGCTGTACAAACACAAAAATGAAGTTTGGCCCTACCTTGAAGAGCTTAAATAGACAAGACAAACAGAAATAGAGGCACAAGAAATAAATAATTTAGCAGGACAGAGTTTGTAAATTACTGTTCCTCTCCCATTCTCAGGCTACCACAGCCAATCTTTTTCCCAGTCCATGCCCTAAACGGTGCCCTTTTCCCCCACAGAAAAACATGTTTTTCTCTGATTTACACTGGTTTATCAGAGATCGGAATCAGGCCTTCTCTCTCTCTCTCTCTCTCTTTTAATCTCATCTTGAAGTAAGTTATCAATCAGTATTCCAGAAACCATTGGAGTCTGATGTTTATCCCATCCATCGATAGAAGGGGTAGCAATCATTTCCCATTCACGCTCAGTAAGACACAGTGGTTTCCCACAGTGATCATAAAACCAAAGTCTTTTCAGAGATAGAAGTAACAACAAACTAGGCAACCATCAGAGTGAGGTTCTTTGTCATGACTGAGTTGCTTATTCCAGGAAAAGGTCCCTGTGAAGATTTCTGCTCTGTGGAGACAGTCACAAGGCTATCAAAGAGCTGGGTAGTGCAGAAAAGTTTTCTGCTCCCTACTTCAGAAATCACAGCCAACTAAGGCCCACTTTGCTCCTGAGTGAGCGTGGCCAGGTGGGGATTTAATGCACTTGAATTTATATACATTAATTTCACACCTTAAATTGATTAATCTTAACTTTCCCGAGGCAAGGTAGACAAACCCGTTAACAGTCCTAGCCAGCCACTCTCATTTGCGTAACAGTCGGTTCTCTCATTATCCTAAGTGCAAGGAGGGGTTCACCGCAGCAACTCGGCGGCAGACAGGCAACTAGAAAATGGGCTGGTCCTGTGTGAACGGGCTCTCGTGCTGCAGGGATTTGCCGGTCTCTGAAGACACATGCGGCCCCACGCCTCTCTCTTACGGCCAGGCTGTCGTCTTTCATGCACCTGCTGTCCCTTGCCTTTACTGCTGTCAGCTTATTTGCCTCCGAAATGCTGGATCGTGCCACTCAAGGTTATGAGACAATGCTACTTATGTCCAAGAAATGAATCTCCCAGCATTTTAAGTCTATCATGTCCTTCATTTAGGGGTCTGGTCCTCATTTTGGGTCTCAGACGACAGTTAAATATCCATCTCTGAATCACTTCTTTCTTTTAAGTGTCAGAGGGGTAGCTGTGTTAGTCTGGATCTGTAGAAGTGGCAAAGAGTCCTGAGGCACAGGACTCTTTGCCGTTCTTTCTTTTAGCGGCTGCATAGCTCTATGTATATTCTTTTTTCCCTATCAGTTAAATAAACAAAACACACACCACCTAGCTCTTATATAGAGCTCTTCATCAGAGATTTCAAAGCACTTTACATAGGAGATCAGCATCATTATTCTCATTTATGATGGGGAAACGGAGGCACAAAGTTACCCAGCAGGTCCTTGGCAAAGCTAGGAATAAAATCCAGGTCTCCTGAGTCCCAATCCAGAGTGGTACCCACTAGTCCAGTAGCATGAGCCGGTTTGACTGGGAATTGCATGCAGCAGCAATGCAGCGAGCCAGCCTCAGGTCTATGCAACAACGCAGTCTCATTCAAAACAGAGCCTGAGTGTGCATAGTTCTCATGCTGGCCCTCTGCAGAAGGGTGAATTCCTTCCCTTACTAAGGAGGGACTAACTGTCAAAGATCACACCTGTCCCCGGCTCTGTAGTACACTTTCTCCAACTTCCAGACAGAATCTGAAAGAGTGGCTGACCTTTGGAACTGGGTGGGAACAGAGGCATCTGCCAATTCCACTGCACTTCTTTACTTCTGCTCTCAGTCACGGTCACGCCCATGCAACCACACTGAGTGCGGGGGAACCATTGACCCATGAACTGTGGCCCGGATCTCCAGGGAGGCTTCATTTTGAAGCCAGGCTTTAGGTTGTACCCAGGTTAGCAGGTTCATCACTGTCCCTAAGTGAAGTTAAAGAGCAACGAAGAGAGCTCAGTTCCACCTCACTAAACAACAACAGGGGGTGTTTTCTCTTCCGATGGTCGTTCTGGAGAGCAGGGAAACAGCACATGTCAAGGCAAGGAGGCTATAACAAGGACACTGATGAGAGCTGCTCTCATAGGAGTCACAGGGCACAAATAATATCAGCTTTTGCTTTAGTCTTTAGATTTGATTTACTGGTCTTCACATGCTAAAATATATATCAGTAACCTAGCCTTTGCTCTGCACATGGCTGTTTCCTAACATCTATCAGCCAGTCACACAGTGTACGAGGCTTAGGCCTAGATGGCCTGTAAATGAACAGGAAGACACAAAGACTGGGGGAGTTGACTGCAAACAGTGGTGCTAGACTCCTTCTAAGGAGAGGAGTGGGGGAAAGAGCAGGGTCCTGATCCCACTTGCCTTCATGCTGGCTTGCTGAGCTGGGCCACCACAGAGGGGTGTGACTGCATCATATGCCCCTTCATGCACAGTGGGGGCTATTCAGGCCTGGACTTCCTCAAGGCTCTTGGTGGCATTGTGTCTGCTTCAGGTCTAATACCCTGGGAGCAGCCTCTGCTGTGCACTCCTTGCTCCTATGCCTTCCTTGCCCAATGGAGGCAGTGTCTAAAAGCCATTTAATCTCTGAGGTACAAGAGCTTGTCAGACACATGGGACACATCCTATCATGCAGCATGCAGTCCTTGTGCCCTGCCCTGATTGCTCATCCATTTAGCTGATATTTCTAGCCACCCACTTCCTCCTCCTTTGCTGGGCACCTTGCCCTAAGTTAACTAAGCACTTTCCTCTCCTGCTCTGGGCTCATCAGGTTTATTTCTCCTTCATCATTTGAGGAGAGTTCAGCAAGTGTACACACAAGGACACCCAGACTTTGGGATCACTTTTTCCTCCAGCACTTTCCCTAAATAGCTGCACTAAGCTACAATAGATTTAGGACAGGAGGATGCAGATGAGGGGCAGGGCACCCAGGATTCCACTCTGCTGGAGAATCGCTGGGCCCGGTTCCTTCACCGAGCACGTGCTTTGCATTGCTGAAAGCTGCTGGCTAGACAGCCCTGGAGGCTGAAAGTCCTTGGTACATCCACAAAATGAAGGAGTGAGGCCGGAACTATCTATAGAACCCAAGTAAGGGGCCCATTCTCATGGTCATATGCCTGGGAGCAGAAGGCCACCAAATTCAGCCCATATTGGTCACCAAACACTAATGACCTGGACAGGAGTTGGACCAGAGACTGGAAGGTGAAGAATTCTCTATTCCAGTAGTATTGCCCTGAAGCATCTACTCCCTCATCCCCAGTGCTTAATTTGTAATGAAAGAGGTGCTGGGGCTCAAGTAATTTTTTTACATTCATAACTGACATGGCAAGCCCAGAGGTGCTGGGGATGTGTACTGCCAAGCCTAGAGGCTCAGCCCTGCCAAGCCCCAGCACAAATTAAGCACTGCTCATCCCTTAGCATCCACTTTACAAAGCTACCTGTATGGTAGATGTAAAAAACAAAAACAAACCATCTTATTCCACCAGTGCACCTGGGGTCAGGTTCTGACCTCAGTTACACTGGTGTGAATCCAGACTTACACAAATGTGTGACTGAGATCAGAATCCAGCCCCTTCTGTATTTCTGAGTCACATCCGCAGATTTTACTGACAAAAATATCAGTATTTTGCTATGGTTAGCAGCACTGCAGAGCCGACGGAGTAATGGGAGGGTTAGCTGGATTCTCTCGGTCTCTGGGCTGCATCAAGCGAAGTCCTAGTTATTACTGGTGATGGTGGCAGAGGTGACACGAACACAGCTTGATTTGCAGATCTGGCAATCAGTTCAAATCCTGTTTTGGAAGGAAGCAGAGTTCAAGTTACTTTTCATTAATAAAAATAAATTCACTGTTTCTTTAGAATGTTTTTTCTCTGCCCCCAATTTGCTTAAACATTACCTACAAGGTTCTGAATGGTATTTTCAAAATGTTTTCCTTGCTCAAAGCAGTGCCCAGTGCTTTGCATAGCTGACCTTTTAACCAATCTACTCTGTGTACCAGGGAATCAAAAGGTGGAGAGGCATAATAGAGCAGGAGCAATTAAATAAATGCTTTCTGGCAGCAGAGGGTTAGAAGACTAGCTGGGTGCTTACGCCTCCATAGCCAGAGATCTCAGGTACAGAGTCTGTGACAGCAATTCTGAGGCTCTGATTAAACACAGGTTCATTGAGACATTGAGCTAAGCTTGTGCAAAAGCTGTTTGTTTTCAGAAGTTGCAGTCTCACATGTTGGACAGGACAAAAATGTTCCAGGGCATAATCCTGATCCCACTGCAGTCAGATCTGCAGCTGGAGTAAGCTGGTGTAGTGCCATTCAAGTCAATGAAGCCCTGCCAATTTACACTGGCTAAGGACCTGGGACCCCCACTGGAATTTAATTGCCACTGAGTTTGACTTCAGTGGGAGTAAAAGCAGACCCTAGACATTTGTTTAAACTCTGGACATATTTAAGGTCCAGCCCTGCAACCCTTACTGATGTGAGAAGTTCAAATAGCTGGTTCATCCCCATCAGTGTGATCAAAATTAGGAGCCCTACTTTAGATGTGCTGTGGGGTGTGATGCACCATGTAGAAAAGGCGTGCTCTGAGCAAGATTGCACAATGTGCTGCCGAGAGCCCCAGAGGCCCATCTAGACTAGGGTTCCCAGTGCTACTAACACTAATGCAGCTGAACTGGGCTTAGCAACAGTGGGAAATGTTTGTAAAATTTCCCTAGGGCTATGGAGACCATTCCCATGAGTCAGGACGCCTGGTGTGAGTAAGAGCTGCTTTTGAAGGGGAGCAAAGTGAATAAGCATTTGCACCTTGACCATAGCTCCTGCCTCCTCTTTGAAAGCGTTCAACCACTTCAGGCCAAACTACACTCGCTTTTTCAGTGACCTTGCACAGGTGTGTCACTGAGAAATGGATATGTCCCTTTTCCTGCACAGAACAGAAAACAAGAGCAAAGCATGTGCATTTCATCACGTCCCTTTCCCTTTGCTCACAATGAGAGTTTAGTCTCTTTTCTGGTGTAACTTCCATTTTTTGGGAGGGGACTGAATGTAACTTGCCCCCAATGGGACAAATTCAGATCAGTTACACCTAGGCCACTCGACTGGCTTCAGTGGTTTTGCACTGGTTTAAACAGAAGACTCAGACTCCCTTTCTCCCCCCTCCCCCAGCCTGCTTCTGTTACACTCAGGCAACTCACTCCTCCTTTCACATCTGGATCTGACTATCAAACAACAGTCTTTCTGTAAGAGTGGAACTGCCGCCTGCCCACCTCCCCCATGGCTGCATGCTTCAAAGACCCGGTGGGGGGTGTGCAGGGGAGGGAGGGGTAAAGTGTGTGGGGAGAGGGTCAGGAGTCTAGGCAGGTGAAATCTGTGTCTTTCTCCCTCCTTAGCCCAAATGTGTGTCTGCTGGTTTGATGGCAAATACTCCCATGCTCCAAACAAACACTGAGTTACCCTGGGGAAAAATAGTCCCGTTCAAAACACATGTTCCAATGTCCTCAGAAACAGAACAATCTTCCTAAAAGATATGCCAGTCCTCTACAGCAATGGTGTGGGTGCCAAGCTGAGTAGAAACCTTAGGACTGCCTGTGATGTTGGCACTGTGAGATTGTGTGTTTAAACATCCTGCATTCTCATAACAGTATTTGCAGTTTACAGGCAATGGAAGTCTTGTTGACATTGGAGGTTTGCTTCAGTTTCAGGCTTGGTGCAGCTGAACGGGTGCAAACCCCTAATGTAAACAGGATATGCCATGAATTGTAGTGGTGCAGCTTATCCCAGTTTCAAGCCAGGCTTGGTGCAAACTGTAGCTTTTAGCATGTCTACAACAGGGTTCTGAACAGGGGCATCTAACCCAGCAGCTGGGTGCCGATGGCCGAAATCCACCATGTACAGAAAATCTTGGAGGAAATGTAACTCCATATGATGCGGATCTCACAGGAGCTAGAAATAAAACTGGATGTCACCAAAAAGGTCTAGGAACAGCTGTTCCAGAGCAGACCAATGAGTCTCCAACAGTGACTGGCACCAGAGGCTTCAGAAGAAGGTACAAGATATCCTGCAGTGAATGTATGAAACAACAGCTCTTAGGGGAAGTTTCCTGCTGACCTTTGTCAGTCAGAGGTTGCCATATGCCCTGAAGCATGAGGGGTTTGTATCCCTTCTGTTTTATTTCTTTGTCTCATGTAACTGTGGAGGGACAGGATATGTAAAGCCAGGTCTTCAACTGATGTAGCTCGGGTGACTTCAGTGAAGCTATACATCTGCTATTTACGTCTGCTGAGCTTCCAGCCCGAAGCGTCACTTGAGATAAAGTTTATTTTATGCACTGCCCAGCAAGTACCTTTAGATTTAGACACAACACAAAATGGGGGCATGCGAAATGTTGGAAAGTCTCAGGAAGTCTGTCTAGTATTGCACTCATCATCATGGTATCTGAGCACCCAATGGGAGACCTTGTACATGGAGGATCTGGTCCTATTTCTCATTTATGCTGGTGTAAATCTGGCGTGACTCTGCTGAAATCAGTAGAGTTACATTGGAGTAAACTCTCTGGAGATCAATGGAAAACCAGGCCTGGGTATTTGCTGAAATGAGCAAAGAAGTCTCGAATTGGAAATGACCAAAGACTAACGAAAGGGATATCAGTGTTAACTTAAGCAATATACATTTAACAAAAATGGATATAAATCTATTCCAAGCAAGAAAAGCTTAAGAGAAGAGATATTATAAATCTAAGTGAAGCAACTCGGAGTCAGAAGGGATATAAATCTAACTACATCGTATAAATCTAACAAAAGTAAGTCTTCGTGTCTTCCTGTTCATTTACAGACCATCTAGGCCTAAGCCTCGTACACCGTGTGACTGGCTGATAGATGCTAGGAAATGACATCTATCTAAGGAAAGCAATGCAAATGCAACACAAGGACCATAAATATAATGAAAGCAATATATAGATATAATGGAAGCACTCTAAAACCTAACATGAGTGGTATAAATATAACAAAGAGCAACATAAACCTAATCACAGTGATTTATAAAATGGACATTTTGAAAGAAAGCATGGCCAACAAAGGATGTGGATGGCTGGATAGAGGGGCTGGATAGGTTTATTAGCAATAACAACATCTGCAGCTATGGAGGATGAAAGAAGTTAATCATCTGTCATATTACAGGGCATTAGCCAATTGCAGTAGAGGGCAGGAAAGACTCACGCCCCACTGTACAACATTGTCTAATTCAGGCTCTATTCTGTTTGTCTAAGATGGGTAGCACAGTGGGGTGCAGAGGAGATGAACATAATGGAAAGGGATAACGAACAAACAACTCCAATGCTTTTCCCCTGAAGCTCTGAAAAATCTCTACAGCCACGAATAAATTTAGCCTTTCGGGGGATGCCTGATTAAATGGGTGTGTATGGGAAAGAACCCAACCCGACGTGTATGTGTGGACTTTATTAATCCTAATACATTTATCTTGGATGGGGAGAGTTCAGTGCGTGTTTACTGCTGACTTGTAATGTTTGAACATGTAATTTGAATTCACTTGAGCCTTGAGTGAAAGGACAGGCACATATCTAGAAATCCAAATTAACAGACAGACACTTCTGTAGGGTAGGTATGGTGGCTGCCATCAGAAAATCAACATTGCAAACAGTTCGCCTGCAGGGGAGGCAGTCTTGTCTAGTGGTCAGGGAGTCAGGACACCTGGGTTCTATTCTCACTCTGCTATGGCCCAGCTATATGACCTTGGGCCATAGCAAGTCAGTTCCTCTATGCCTCAGTTTCCCCATCTGCAAAGTAGGGATAATGATACTTACTTTCATTTGTAAAGTACTTTAAGATCTACAGAAGAAAAGTGCTACGGAAGAGTTATTTATTGAGGGATAGGTGAGACCCTGCAGTTTCCTCCTGTGATACCTTCTTGCTATCCCTTACCAAATGTTGACTTTTCATGGTGATCACTACCAAGTACTTTCATCTTAGTTTTATGGATATGGAAACAAAAAAAGAGGGCCTGATTCACCACTGCCCTGGATCTTTCGGTTCTTTTACTATGCCTATGACCAAGGTATCCAAGTAGCTACATTCCAAGCCATCATTTATGCCTTTGCAAAATAAGCGTAAAAACTACCAGCACTGAATGGTCGTGTTTCACACCCCTTGTGCACAGGTGTTCATGAGGTTATTGACTCCATGGTGAGGAGCAAGGAAGGGCAGAAAAATCAGGCCCAGAGAGATGAAGAAATTTGCCCAGGAACTCCACCTCAGAGCCACTAATAGATCCCAGACCCCCTGACTTCCTATCCAATGTTTTCAGCCCTCGACTCCTCAGAGGATTATTAGCGTGTTTTCACGTCCGTCCAAATTAGCTTTAATATTTAAAGACAACGATGTTACAGAAACGCTAACATTGTACACGTCATGGGGGTTTATATACCACATCTTTGCACCTGTGTTGGTAGCACTGCACACCTCCTTATAGCTTGTTGCATTTGCAAGCCTAACAAAAGCAGTCTAATGGGAAAGCAATACAAAGTGATCTCTCTTTTAGCACTCCCTTTCATTGAATCACCACAATAAGCTCCAACAGGGTGTGTATTTAGATCCTTCAATCACACAGTTTGGGTTGCTGAAGGCATTTAGCTTTCAGCCTCATGCCCTATAACACACCCAAGGCATATAATCCTAGGGCAACAGCATACCCCCTGCCATGTCTCATTGCTATATAAAGCCTTCATTGCAACAGTTAGCTTGACTTCGTACACTCAAGTTACTCCACTCACGCTAGCTCGATTGAGCGTGGAATGCCGGGGTTCGTCTACACCATGGAAGTGACAGAGGCATTGCTATGTAGTGTAGACATTATGGGTGAGTTACTACAGTGATGGAAAGGGTTCTTCCATCACTGGTAACTCCACCTCCCCGCGTGACGGCAGCTAGGTCGACAGAAGAATGCTTCCATTGACCTTGCTGCGTCTATACCGGGGTTTAGGATGGTGGCGACACTAGGGGGTGTGGATTTTTCGCAACTTGTGTCATTAATATGTCGACCTACGTTTCACATGAGCAACAGAGTGGCTGGATTAGCAGCATGATTACATTAGCTGCTGAGGAGTTGCAACTCAAGCTGCATCATCCCCACTGCGTTACTTGTTCCAGCACCAGCAACCCTTGAACTTCAACCCATCCTCCGCCCTGGAGTCGAGACTAAAGAACCACTTAACTCAAGCTAGAGATTGCGTGTGTGGACAGGTACCAAGTTAGGGGCAAAACTTGAGTTCTAGCTTGAGTTAACACTGCAGTGACGACTAGCCCAATCAATCTTCACAAGGATTTGAATCTGAGTTACTAACACTGTGTTGTTGTTTGCAGTGAAGACCAGGTTTAAGATTGTACATTCTTTGAGGCAGGAGCTGCCTTTCTGTGCTGTGTTTGTACAGCTCTCTTAGCACAAGGGAGTCCTAGTCTAGGACTGGGGTTCTTTGGTGCTACCACAACACAAATATAATAAATAATAATAATAAACAGCTTTTCTGATTTTCATCAGAAAATTGAATTTCAGAATTTTTCAACCAGCTTTGTTTTAAACTTAGAAAAATGAGGTTTTCACATCTTATTTTGAATGCTCAAAAATGGTCCCATGTGGTCATGTTTAACTTGAAAATCTGACCCTTTTACTCCAAGAAACTGTCCTCCTGTCAAGCAAAAAAGTGCCATGTGTTTTTTGTGTCATTTCAAAAATTATTTGTGCCCGAAAAAAATCAGTGCTCATTGGAAAACCTGCAACAGTTTGAATTTAATTTTCCCCAGAGGGAAAAATGCCCAATTCATGGGAACTTTTTAAAAACAACAACAAACATCTAGATTGTGAAAGAGCCTGGAAAGAAATAATTTTCCATGCAAACTTTGGTGAAAATGTGTCGAGCACCTCCATGGAACTTTCGTATGAAATGAGGGAATCTGTTAGATTTGATAAAAGAAAAGGAGGACTTGTGGCACCTTAGAGACTAACATATTTATTTGAGCATAAGCTTTTGTGAGCTACAGCTCACTTCATCGGATTTGATGTCTCCTCAAACTCAAAGATACCTTTTAAAGACAGGGAAGCAGTAAATCTTATTCATGTCATCTTCAGACTCACACATTTCATTTTGTGTGCCTATATTCTACATGGTCTTAAAGTGCTTTATAACTATTCCTTAATGAAATTTTACAAGAGAAACCATGTGATAGTTGAAAGAATAGAAGTACTTGTGGCACCTTAGAGACTAACAAATTTATTTGAGCATAAGCTTTCGTGGGCTAAAGCTCACTTCATCGGATGCATGCAGTGGAAAATACAGTAGGTGTATATTATATACACATACACACACACACACACAGAGAACAGAAAAAAAACACAGAAAAAAAAACAACGTTTGCAGTGATAAGAAGGTGTGAGTAACAACGGGCCATCCTGATTATCACTACAAACGTCGTTTTTTTCTCTCCTGCTGATAACAGCCCATCTTAATCGATTGGTCTCGTTAAGAGTTGGTATGGCAACCCCCATTTTTTCGTGTTCTCTGTGTGTATATATATATATATCTTCCTACTGTATTTTCCACTGCATGCATCTGATGAAGTGGGCTTTAGCCCATGAAAGCTTACGCTCAACTGAATGTGTTAGTCTCTAAGGTGCCACAAGTACTCCTCGTTCTGTCTGCTGATACAGACTAACATGGGATAGTTGTAACTATTGCTCCATTTTAAAGATGGGGAAATTGAGGCACACCGAGGTTTAATTAAGCAAACATTTTCAGAAGTGTCGACGCTAAGCCTCAATTTTTGAGTGCTCATTTTTACACACCTCAGGCTTAATTATCAAAGGTGCTGAGCATTCCAAATTACAACTGAAATCAAGGTGACCTGTGGGCATTCAGCACCTCTGAAAGTTAGGCACAGGTTGTCACCTAGTTGGGGAGCCAAGACATGAGTGAAAATATGGCTGTTACTTGACCAAAAACTCACACAGCAAATTAGTGTTAAAACCAGGATCACACCCCAGGAGATCCAATTCCCAGCTCCCTATTCTATTCACTAGACAATGCTTCCTTCTTTTCTAGCCGATGGCTGTAACTAACCACCCCAAGCACTCAAAAGATAGCCAAAAGGCTCAGCTGCACTCTCCTTTAGAGTGGTGTTAATCACGGAAGTCAACAGAGTTACCACAATGGACCAGATTCTGATATATTTACTGAACAGTATCTCATGCCACAATTAGTCCCATCAATGATGTCAGAGGAATTACTCATACTAGTCGTGGTGAGCAAGACTGTCAGTATCCACCCTATGGATTTACCCGAGTGCAAATGAGAGCTGAATTTGGCCCATTGCCTTTCGCAAAGATTCGCAGCCAAAGCTATTAATCATCCAGCATTTGCTGGGGGCATTGCATGTGGAATTAAGCAGAGGTGTCGAAATAGTCATTGGGATATAATCAGCAAATTAAAACCCAGAAGCACCCAACATTATACCTTCATTAAAACTTCTTCAGTCGACTACATGAGGATTAGGGTTCTTTAATAAGGGGTCTCTAGGGACTGCACTCTCGGTTATTCCACGTGCTCAGTTATAAAGCCTTGTGCCATCTACTCACTAGCAGTTACAAAGCCCTAGCCAGTTCCACTTCCTCACTGACAGTCCCAGACCTGTGCTGGGCAGTGAAGCTCACTCTGCTCAGTTATAAACCCCTGAACTATGCAGTGACTTAAATATTTCTAATAGTTTCCTCTGGAAAAATTCTGGGAGGTCTGTGGAGGGCCCTGGAACAGAAAGAGCACATCTGTCAGCATTGGACCCGAGCAGGGCTAAACCAAGGAGCTGGAGATGCTGAGGATCTGGAGTCTCTCACACACAGACACAAAGACACAAAATCATACACGAACGCACACTGCAAGACGCAACCCCCACCCTCCTTGAGAGGCAGGCAAGTACACAGATACACACCTTGTCTCCCACTTGCAATGCACCAAGATACACACACTGCACCAGGAGACACACAAACAGACATACTCCAGGACACATCTGCTGCATCCAGAGCTATTCACGCCACCCTGAGATGTGCCCACCGATGAGACACACAAAGGGCAATATGCACACAGCTCTCTCTGTTCAGCAGCCGTTCCCTCAGCCACCGTGCCATTCGCTTTTGTATTGCCATGCATGTTGCCAATCCCAGCCCACAGCCCAGGTTATGGCCCAAGCCCTACACCAGGGCTCCCTCTTCAAGTTCACGCACTGGCGCTCCCAGAATGGGGATGGCCCACCATATCTTCTCTCCCAGGGAGTGGTATACGCCCGCCTCCTTTCCCAGAGAATCTAGGTAGTGCTGAGCACAGCTCCTCCGCAAACGCCTGGGAACAACTACCCAGCTCTACCCACTAATCTCCCAGTTGGGGCCAGCTCCCGTGCCACACTGCACCTCCTCTGTGAATGCACTAGCAATTCAGACGTGTGGCAGCCCCCTTTTCCGGGCACTGAGTCATTTTTTCCAAGCTGGTGGTAACGTGAATTGATCCCGGGAGGCCTGGCTACCTGCAAAATGGCAATAGCCCAGCAGTGCCAGCAGCAGGTAAACACAAGCAGGGATTGTACCAGTGACATCTCCCTGTCCTTGAGTCCTTGCTGCCTGGATCCTATTGTGCTTAGAGGCTGGGAGTGGGAATGGTGGTGCTGGGGTATTAGTGGGTGTGGCTCAGACTTGGGAGCTTGAATCCCAGCATTGGAGGTGGTCCTGGGAGTGGAAGAAATTAGGAAACTCTGGTTGGGGAGCAGAAGGGAGGGAGACTGGGGAAATGAGGACACTGCCAAGAGGAAGGGCACGCTGGCTACACCTTAGCTTTATGTGGCTGATGTCCTGCTAGTGGGAGCCGCTGTGTGCTTGGTACAAGGACAAACTGGGCTTGGCACAAAAACGTGAGGTCTTTGGGGCAGGTCCTTACTGTTCTGTACTTGTACAGCACCTACCATAGCGGGGTCCTGGGCCAGGACTGGGGTTTCTTGGTACTCCTGCAGGCCAAACAGAACAATCAGGGGCTGGGGAGAGAGATTTAATGAAATACGATTAAACATCTATAGCTTGGCACAGTGACTGCCAGTGAGGATGACAATCAAGGAGGGACCTGATAGGTGTACCTGAAAAGGACAACACCAAGGGTCCAATCCAGCACCTCTGCCTCACCTGAGTGCTCCCAGTGGGGACTGCTCCCATGAATGAGAGAGAGCTGAAGGATTGCACACCCAGGGGCAGGACTGCTTAGAGTGGATCCAGATAATTAGGAGGAACAGGATGCAATTGAGAAAGGGAACTGTCAGAGACCAGAATGTGGGTGGTCATTCCCAGTGGTTAGAGCAGGAGTTGGTGGCCAGGAATAGGAGCCCAGGGTCAGAGTCAGAAGCCAGATGCCCAAACCATGGGTCAGAATTGGAGTCAGATGCCAGCTGCCAGAGCCAAGGGTTGCAGCCAGAGTCAAAATTGAGGAATTGGAGCTGAGGCCCAGAGCTGGGTTACCTGGAGTAAAGCAGGGGTGGATCAGAGGCAGGAGCTATCACAGCCATGGGCAAGTGCTTCAAGTGGCCACTAAACTGCTGCTGCTGGGCTTAAAAGCTGGTCTGCTGATTCTTCCTACCAATCAGGCAGTATAGTCAATGAGGCAGCTTACTACCGGCCAGCTGTGCTAGTCAGGTTGCCTGGAGACTGGTTCTGGTGCTGGCTCTGATTCCTGACAGGGGCATTTCGGGCTTGGCGCCACGGGAAAATTAACCAGGAATTTTTCAACAAAACTTTTCTAGGATTCACCAAAAAAACCAAACCAAAATCCACTTGTCATGGAAACATACAGATGTCAAGGACATTTTTTGTTGAGAAGATTTCTCAGATCCAAAATGGAATTTCTGGTCAAAATATATATGCGAGAAACGTTGCCCCAAGATAGCCAGGAGCCCAGTGATTAGGACACTCATGCGGGATGTGGAAGACCCAGGTCCAAATCTCTGTGCTGCTGGATTCAGGGTCCATGTCCCAAGTCAGTACGCTAACCACCAGGTGTTTGGCGGTTCTGGGGTGGGTCTCCCCTCTCTCTCCGCTGACTGAAAACATTCAAACGCTCTAGTCTCATTTCAATGCAGAATGAAAACAACTGTTGAAACCTGGACATTTTTTGCAAACTAGAATTCTTGTTTTCCGGCCAGACCTGTGAAATGGCTACTGTGGAATAGCTGCACGTGTGGACACTATGATCTGGAATAAAAGTCACTTTATTACAAAATAACTATAATGTGCTTTCAAGGTGGAGTAGTTACTGTGGAATAAATTCACTCTTATTTCAGAAGTTTCCACAGTGAAACACCGAAGATTGGATGTTTCTCCCCAAAAGATGGAGTGGGAGCATTTAGAACTAGCATTTAGAACCAGACAGGACAAAGCAATAGGACCTACGCTGTAAGAGCAATCTAGCCCTGGGCTCAGTTTTGTGCGCATGCATGATGGGACCAAAGCTGGAAGACAATTATTTGTTGAAATGTCACCTCCCCCCCCCGCATAAAAATAGCTTCTAGAATAAATGGGAATTTTTGTGAAAACATTTCTGTTTTTGTAGAAAATTTGGGGGTTTTCATACCCCCCCCCAAAAAAAATACAAAAAAAAGTCCTGTGGCCAAATCCTGAGATTATCATTTTTTTATATTGTTTTTCAACCCCCTCCCCAAAAAACAACAAACACTGGGAAAACAAAAACATTTCTACAAAACCAAAAATGTTTACAGGGCAAAACAAAACACAACAAACAATTCCTGACCTGCTCTAGATCCCATCCAGCTGTGCTTTCCCCCATGGGGTAACTGCAGGCCTGATCCTCACTTCTGCAAAAGCCCCTTCACTGCTTTAGCACAGCAAAAGGCTCTTTAAATGGGTGAAAACAGCCCTAGGAGAATAACCCCTGTATGGTAGCCTGCCATGCCCGCACGGAGTTGGCGTAAGGGCTCTACATCAACCCAGCTCCAGCCCCAGGTGTAAGGGGCAAGTCAGGAGAGGAGAGAGGCATGGCTGGAGCACACTGCACGACAGCTCTTCTCTACTTTTCAGGGTACGTCTAGACTGCAACCACCAGTGTAACGTACCCAGAGCTAGCCATAATCTAGGTAGCTTGGGTCCAAGAGCAGTGAAGCCGCGGCAGCGAAAGTTTCAGCGTGAGCTAACCCTGTGAATAATTACACAGCGTTCGGAGAGGGTCTGTACAGCCAGTGCTGAGGCTCGCACTGTTCTGGGACCCAAAGCTAACTCAGTGATGTCTACTTGAGCTGTAATCACACCCTGTGACTGCAGTATAGGCATCCCCTCAGAGCCCGTGCAGGGTCTTGTCACAAGGATGTAAGCTAGAGCAACCCCGAGGCTGCTCTATCTTATACTGGGGGCTGCACAGCCCCAGAATATTGGGAGCACATAAATGGGATCAAGTCACCTTCACTCCACTCACCTAGCAGAGCAATGAGGATCGGGGACCATTGACTGTAGTGGAGATACAGCTGATTTACACTGGAGTCAGTGAGAGGAGAACCAGGATCCCAAGTCCTTTAGAGAGAGGAGGGGAGCCCATGCTGAAATAGGTCATAGCCCAGATGCTACAGGGTTAATCAAAGGCGTGGGAAGGGCATGGCTGGGTCAGTTCCAGACCTCGGGGCTTGCTTAACTGATTGATCCCAGCTCTGGCCTAACTTTTGTTATAAACTTTCCTGGATGCTGCCAAAAATCCAGCCAGCTGGAGACTATAGAAAGAAAACGCCTCCGGGCTGGGTCTGTGCAGTCAGTCACCCCTCTCCCTGCCCTTGTCTGTTCTAAAGACCTGCCACTCTGGCTGCAGCTCCCAAGTCCCGGAGTCCACGGGTCTCATCTCCCAGCCCATCTCTCTCTCCCTCTGAGCTCAAGGTCCCACCCCCATCCATGTGCAGAGGAAGCTGGAGACTGAACAAGAGACAGTTTGTTCCTCATTGAGGTCATCCTGCAGCTCCGAGCTTGCTGCTGATGTGGCATTTTGGAGCCGGAGCGAAAAATCCCTTCATCACCATTCAGCTGGCCTTAATGCCAGTGCTCCTGGGAGACTGAAAGTGAGAGAAGCACAAGGCCAGCAAAGGAAACCTAATGCTGCCAGGTCCCCTTCTCCCCCACCCCCTCCAACTCCCACACCATACACTGGCAACCAGCCAGCCAGGAGCTGGGCCAGAGTTTCAGAAGCATGGTTTTCCTTCTCTCTAGTCACTTTCCAAGGTTCCCTTTCTTTTTTAGCATCCCCAACCCTTGTCCCCCTCCCCTCAATTATTTCAAGCTCAGGGGCTTCCCCCAAAGCTCTTATCCTGCCTCTTTCATTTGTGATCTCATGCTCCCTGTGATTCAGCAGGGCTCCCCGACTGCCACGGTGTCTCTAACAGCCCTGCTTTATTAAATGCAGCTGTTGATTGTGGGTCAGTTTCATAGATTGCAGTGAAAACTCACAGCTGGCTGAGAACTCGCTGTTGCTTTCCCTTCCTCTCCCCTCCAAATCTCTATCAAGGGACAGGGGTGTAGGGAAGGAAAGACCAAGGGCCCTCTATAAACTGTGTCGCTGGTCAACACTTCAGAGCGCCAAAGGCCATGCTTTGCCCTCAACCTCCTTGATGCAGAGAAGAGTAGCCAAAGTTAGCTAAGCAGCAATCTTGTCCCTGATTCCAGGCGAAGGCCGTCTCTGCTAGGGCAGGAGACACCCTTCCCACACTGGGCTGAAGCCAAAGTTCAGACCTGGATTCTCCAGATCTGGATGTCAAGCACCCCACAGTTCAAAGGGGTTCAGATCAGCGAGCGGCGTGGGTTGGGGCCTACCTTTCTGGTTGGACGTGATGCATAACATGACCCTTCACGTGTCTGACCCCAGTGGATGGTGAGCGCCTGAGAGGAGCACAAAACAGGGAGGAGAGACTCAAGGAGCTACTGCTGGGAGGAAACCTCTGTCCCTGCTAGCACTCCAAGGGCACTGGCAGAGCAGCTTACATTGCAGGCAGCCAGAGGACACTGCTGAGAGGACGCTCACAGCGCTAGAGTCCTTTCAGCTGTAGTTGGCACCTTGTTTTTTCTGTACACACGTTGTTCTGTCCTGCATTTGTTCACCCCTGGGTGCAGCAGGTGTGGGTTGGGAGAGGGCCAATGGCCCTGATTCTGTATTGCACAAGTAGAAATGGCCACTCGAGGGGCAGGGGTCCTGGCTGACCATTGGCTAAGAAAACGGGTACCCACAGGAGGACCAAAGTGGCTCCTCTCAGTTTGTTTAGTCACTTGGAAGTCACTTGGAAGAAGGAGCCGGAATGGATTCTTGTGCCCACCTAGAGCTGGGGATGCCAAGGTGGAGCCTGGACCGGATTACTCTGCCCTACAGGTGTGAACTCAACTTGCACCCGGGGGAGGGGAATGTCAGCATAGATTCTTAGCCCAGCTGGGATGGATTTTGGACTCCAGCCCCTGGAAGCTGGATTCCTGGGCCCACTGGAAATGGGTTTTCACAACCCAGCTGAAAAGATCAAACACTACAGGCCTGATTGGTGGGGAGCTAGCACCTGCAGCTCCATTGACTGAGTGGATTCTCGGGGCTCAGCACTTCTGTAAGTCAGGCCTTATCTGCCAAGAACAATTCTCTCTTTCTGCCACAGTGAGTCCCAGTAACTGGTCCCAGCGATCAGCCCAGGAGATTGGCCATAGCAGATCAGTGAGAGATGCAGAGACTCATGCGATGATGCTTCCAGATCATGTGCCCGTCTGCGAAAGCATCCTGAAAAGCAGGTGTTCTCCGCCTTTTCCACAACACAATTCCCTTTTCCATACTGGGACCCTGTCCCCTTTACTGATATGAGAAAGGCGAGATGGTCACATGCCCCTGACTCCCGTTTGCGACCCTCAGGCTTAGCACCCCTGCCCTAAACTATAGCTATGATCCAGCTGTTGGGATAGCTGGATCTCTACCAATACCTGGGGGACCAATACCTGAGACCTGAAGCACCAGGATGCCATCTGGCCAGTTTATATCAATTATGGGGCCCCAAGCTGCTGGCGGGGGAGGGGGAGAGAGAGAAAGAAAGGGTGTGTGTATACGTATCGACATGTGCACACATGGAAATCCAACCCCTGCATCCTACAGCCACAGAAGACGGGAAGGGTGGGGCCAGACTGAGTTGCTGCATCAGTGCAGGGTCCGTAGGGACGGTTCAGGATAAGCTCTGGATCCCTGAGCGCTTGGTGTCTAAGGCTGGCCTTTCTTGCCATGGATTCTCCCCCCAGCGCCCATGTACATGCATGGGAAGAGCTAGCTGTTGCCCTCTCTCCTGCTGCGAGCAGCCGGAGCTGAAGTCCTTCCCCACAGTCACATGGGGAACATGGCTCCGTTTCAAGGGACAAAGTGCAGGAGTTTCTCATTAACAGAGAATGAAAACTGCCTGCCGTGATCCAGCTGCAGTGGGAGGCTGAGGAGGAAACCCAACAGACAGGACTGCCTCGAAATCTGAGCGCCAGGGCTCTCCTTCCCCTACCATCCACCCACACTGGCAAGGCTAAGTCCAGGCCTAAGATTGGCCTCTCCTAACCTCCCAAGGCTCCCAGACTAGGATAGGGCAGAAAGGAGCTTGCTTTGCTTCTTGATTTCACTGGCCCCATGTGGGGGAAGCAACTGCAACAGCCTTGACTTTCATTCCCCTCACTCACATGAATCCCCCTGCCCCTCCCCCCCCTCCATATTTCCTCAGGCGATGAGCTAATGTCCAGCTGCTCCTGACCCCTGTCTTGTCCTGGACACCCACAGCCCAAAAAGAAATTGAGTTTTACTTCCCCCGAGACGGCTCTCAAAGAAGTTACCCGTCATGCAAAGCAAAGGCCTCCCCTTCCCCACCTACGGGCTTGGCTACAAAGAGCTCCTACTCCGTCAGACAGAAAGAAAACCCCATGTTGTTTCTGAGAGTGCAATAATCCCAAAGTGGATGACCTACGTGGGCCCGAGCAGGGAGTGGGGGCGAGACAGGGAGGGAATGAAGCAGCCCTTTATCCCGTGTCCCAGATTCCTCCGGGGTCAGCACATTGTTAGCCGTTATAAAGGTCACATTGCATAATGAACAGAAAGTGGGGGGTTCTTTTTGGGAGCAGGGAGAGGAAGAGGAGAGGATTGTGGGAGACACATTGGATTTGGTGGCTCTCAGTCCTTTTCCCACTGGAATGGGGGCCCCAACTGAGAGGCCATGAATGGGTCATGGGTGTGGACTCCCACAGACTAACATGGCTGCTACTCTGACACCTCCTAAATGTTATCCCTGAAGGGCAGGGCAGGGAATTTGGGCACCCAACTCTTCTCTCACTTACTCCAGCTTTACACCAGTGTAACTCCATTGACTTGAGTGGAGTTCATCCTGATTTACACCGCTGGAAGAGGAGAATCAGACCCCAGAGCGGAGGGGTGGTTTGGGGGAAAAGGGGCAAGCCGCCCATGCTGGGTCTGGCTGGTGGCTAAACGGAGGGTTCTGCTCTCCAAGGGCTGTACAGCCAGCACAGTTCTTGGCACCCGAATCACAGATTGTTTTTTTAAAACGTGGGGCTCTTGCTAAAAGAGAAAGGAAAATAAAAGATGGAGGAAGAAATGTGGAGATAAGGAAGGAGTGACAGACTGTTTGTGTGGGGGTGAGACCAGGGAGACGGATGGAATATGCTGGTCATGTCACTCAGTGTACCGCTGGGAGGCGCTCAGATACCATGGTGATGGGCGTGGTACAACACCCTGAGACTAGAGCACTGGAATGGAGATGGTGGGATGGGGGACAGAGAGGAAGGGGAGACAGAGGCAGGGTGGCGGGGGGTAGTGAGGAAGAGACAAAGGAAACAGATGGACGTTTAGGAAAATGGCTGAAGTGGGAGATGGGATAGGGCAGCTGCGAGCGCTGCCTTCCTCCCGCAAAACCGGCTTACTGCTTGGGACTCCCACTCCAGGAAAATCTTTGCCATTTGTTTCCTATGATTATTCACAGTCTAGTGAAACAAAACTCTTTCACCCCACCCCCAAACCTCCACAGCGACATCGACCAGACCCGGGAAGGAGCTCCCCGACCCTGGACATCCCTCCTAACCCTGCCATGGCCTCACACACCACAACCCGCCTCTCCCCTGGAGAGTTGAATGAGGGCAGAGCATTCGCACAGGTCGCCCTCACAGAGGGGGGCAGGTGCAGTTCAGGATTTTCTCCCCTAGGAGGTGGTGGATTTGGCCATGGTGGCATCTCTTCCCTTTCCACCCCCAAAACCTCGAGTTGAGGGTGAAGGGCAGGTCAGGAGAGACAAAGCCCTGATCCCATTGCCATGGAGATGTTAATTCAAGCCGAGTTCAAAGGAAATTGTTCCAGCTAAAGCTAACAAGCCTTGCCTGGCAGGAAAGAGGCGCTGTCAGATGAAAGAATCCAGCCTCTCATAATAGGGAAAGGGGGGCTGGGTTGGAGAGAAGGGACTTGTCTTAAAAAATATACGCAGCCTTGCTCAGGAAGTTCCAAACAAGCCTGGCTTATTCCCCCACTTTCTAGCAAAACTCTCCCCTTTCCCCCTTCGAATGCCACCAGAACATGCCAGCCAAGCACACAAAGCACCATCTCTTCTGTGCAAAACGGCAGCGGAGTTTGGGAACAGCTAGGGAGGCAGCGTGGTCTACTGGTAATTGTGAGGGAGAGTGGGAGTTAGGACTTCTGGGCTCTAATTCCAGCTCTGCCCCTGACTCCTTCAGTGTCCTCAGTCGAGTGGCTTTGCCCTTTTGTGCCTCAATTTCCCCCTATAAAATGGGGATGACGACACTGACCCCCACACAGGGGAATTGTAAGGCTGATGATTATTATCATTATTGATTATTATTTGTAGCATCTACAGACCTCCACCAGGATCAGCCCCATTGTGCCAGGCACCCTACAAAGACAGGCAGTAGAATCCTAACTCCATGGAATTTAACTCCCATTGACTTGAAAGGGGCCAGGGTTTCACCCCTGGGGACTGATCTCTACTGGCTAAGGTCATATGGGGAGTCAGTGGTACCCACAGAATTAGCATTCAGGGTTAGCAAGGGAAGAGAGACTGCAGCTGCTAGCTGGAAACAGGTGGAAAATCTATGAGACAGGGCAGGCTGTTCCTGACGGCAGAGGCTGCATAGCAGAAGAGTCTCATCCCAGCAGTGGTGAAGGGACCAGTGGAGTGGGGGAGAGAGACAGGCTGGAGAAAGTCCTGAGTAGGCTGTATAAAGAAAGAGGGCAGTTTTGAACTATGTCCTGAAATGAAGAGAAACAGCCTGTCCTCCCATATGGTCACTCACCCCACCCTCTGCACCAGAGGGGTGATTGGAAAGTCACCAATGCTGATTGGGACTGACCTCGCTTAGTCAGGTATGGTCTCAGTGGCTGTGTGCTGTCACGGAGCATTGCGCAAATTCTCTGGCACTGCCAGGCATTAACTGGGGTAAAGACAGTCAACCCCTCTGTCTGAGCGAGAATCTTTTCCTCCTCCTGCTTCTCTGCCACCAGTTTCCAGTTCCTCTCTGCTGGCCAGATGCTTCAGGATGGATCATTCTAAGGCTCGATCAGCCAAGCTTCAAGAGAGCTGCGTAATGGCAAATGGGGGCTCTCAGAGAATCCTCTCCAGGCCTCTGGGCCCCGAGGTTGCTACAAAACTCCTGAGAAACTGCTGGCAGCTAATTTCACTTCCCACACCTCCAGGGACCAGAGCACTCTATCTCCCTTTCCCATCTTCCATCATTATCTCTTTCCTCCTTTTCCTCACTCTCTCCTCCCCACCTTCCACAAATTCTAACCCGCTGCAGGGCAATGGCAGAGGGCACGAGAAATCGCTGACAGGAAATTCTGTGGGTTTCACATCTCGCTTTCTTAGCGAGAGTTAGCTTCTCTCCTCACCGCTCCCCTTCCCATTTATCTTCCCCTCCTTCCAGGTGTGGGCCCCTAGGCAGCTGCCAGAAAAAACTACCTATCTCAGGAGAATTCCCATCCCACCCACTCAGGGAAGGGGAAGTTCTCTATCTCTTTCTCCTCTCACTGCACCCCATACCTTTCACATGGTTGGAAAAAAGGGATGTGTCAGAATGGGTGAATGCCAACTCATGGCCCCAGTGAGTAAAATGCTTGAGTGATGGGAGGGAATTCAGGGCACAGGAGAAGAACAGAGTTAGGTTACTGTAGGCTATAGGTGGGGAGTTGGATGCTTGAGAATTTGGAGGCACTGGGGAAGGGAAAGATCAAGTGAGTTTGTTAACGACAGAAAGAAGCAGTGCCTAATGATGATTACCTTAATCATACTGGACACCTTCTCTTGCCCCTTTCACCTGAGCATCCCAGATTCATTATGCCTCACAATCCGCTGGTTAATGTCCTAATGGGGGAAACTGAGGCACAGAGAGGGGACGATCACACAGGAAGTCTGGGGCAGAGCCAGGAATAGAACCCAGGGTTAAATTCAGCTTACATCCAGAGAAGTTAGAGTATTTTATGTTTTTATCTTTCTGGAAGTTTGCAGCACAACCCTACCTTATTTCTTAAAACCAGAACCTACTACACAAGAACCAAGGCGGGGGAAACAGACTGCTCCTTAAGGCAAAGGGGCACAACTTACCCCATCTTGTTCTAGGCTGGCTCTTGGCAGCCTGACTGCCAACAAACTAGATCACATGCTTCCCTACAGAACTTCCTAGCTTGCAAGCAGCACCAGGAAACCCCTTACAAATTTAGAGGGACAGTTTGTAATTTCATCGCTGTTTTCAATACACCACATCCAGGAGTCCTGACGCCCAGTCCTAATCTCTGTTCACTGACCACCACTCCCTCCCTCTTCATTTAACTCTGCAATTGTAGTGTTTACAGCCATACATCTCCAATCAATCAGCCACACTCTCACCTTTCTGATCAGTAGTATCCCCCTTTAAATCCTCCTCCCCAATGCATCATTGTGAATAAAATGCACAGTCCAGTTCCTGCTCTGATTTACAATGGATAGAAACCCACTGACTCCAATGAAGTGAGCCAGTGGTGTTAACCAATGCATGGAAGAATCAACAAGCAGTGAGAGCTGGGAAAAAGTGCAGTTAAAGATCAAGGAGATGAACCTACCTGGCCACAGCTGAGAACTTGATAAGCTACAGGATAGGATCAGCAGGGTTAGCACTCAAATAGCAGTTTGGTGGCAGAGCCAAGATCAGAATCCATGAGTCATAGCCCCCCATCCGTTGTTCAGTCCCCTAGTAGAACACGCTCTCTCTCTTTTGCATAGGAGCAAGGGGATGGTGCATTCTGATTAGCGCTGATTGGTCCCAAATGCTCAGATGAAAGGACTAGAATGATGCGTCAAATATTTCAGGATGATGTTGTGATACTTGGGGTGGTGTCTTCTCTGTATGCCTGAGGGAGTTCCCCTTTGTTTTAGGTCTTGTCTAGATCTGAGATTCCAGCCACCGATGACCCATCCCCTTCCATCTGCACCACTGCACACCCCTAGCATAGATGAATGAAACTTGTATGGGTGCAATTTACCCCACTTGAATCCAGGATGAACTGTAAATCCTGGCTTCTGCTGGTTTGCACATGCTATGGCAGGGGATTGCACTGGAGGTAGCTTTGCCGATGATTGGAAGCAGGGCAAATACACAGTGTAGATAAAGTCGTATTTTGTCTCTCTCTGCTCGACTCCTCTCTTTACCTGAGGTCTATTTAATCTATCCATCTAGAAACCAGCCTCCGTGGCATGTGGGTACTGGTAAAAAATTAAGGATCACTGTTTAACTGTAAAGGATCTTACTATTTGGCATTGCTTTTAGCCCCTGTTGGTAAGGGTTTGGCTAGACTGGGGAAAGTTATACTGATGCAAATGTAGATCCAGTTACCAGTACAAAATGGGGTTTGCAATAATAATTTATCAGGGTAAATCATACTGGTGCAAGCACCTTCTTATATCACCTGCATCAGCGTAGCTTCCTCAAGGCAAAACTCCCCCAGCAAAGAGTCTAAAATGGACATTCCCCCCCCACCACCACACTGAATTTGAGGCCCCTTTTAACCCCCCTCCTCCCTGCTCTTCCTCCTCTGCATCTTTAAAGCATTATTCCTTCAGCCTGCTGAAGTGGGAGCTGCGCCAGATTCCTGAGTGATACTGTTTGCTTAGTTTAGCTTTGGCTCGCAGCAGGAGGCATTCTGCTGGCAGAATGAACTACTTGTGGCCGTATGTGGCATTATTTCTACTGACTTGGAAAAATATTTGTAAAATGTAAGTTGAGAGCAAGAGAGAGACGCACAGCCGGAGATGGGTGGTAACAAACCCATCTGAGAAAACAATCTAGCGTGGGCTGTGAAATAAATTATCGCAACGCCAAGTTAGATGGACTCCATTCTTAAACCAGGCTTCAAGGGCTCTCAGCAAAGCTTGTAACCAGAGAAGAAATTGGACCGGCTTTTGGAATTGGTGCATGGAAGCTTAGCGACCAGCTGGGAGGCTAATTTAAGTTATGAGTTTTTATCCTCCTCCCCTTCACCCCCACCTTTGACTATAAGGAGCGCAAAGCAGCCAAGCTACCTAGGACTCTGATCCTGCCAGATCTCACAGGTAAAGAAGGGTCAGGCTGGGTCACTACGTGGATGAGGAAAGACCAAAGAAAACTGAGGGCCCTCTCTTAGGCTGTGATTGAGAAGCCCCCGGCATAATGGCTGGGAAGAGTACTAACACTTGAAGCTCCCTTTACGATTCCCAGATCATGCGCATTTTGTGTCCTGATCGGGTCCCCCAGCAGTCTGAAGACTGCTGTAAGTTACACCAGTGATCCCAATGAGTGGATTTGGCAGTCAGGGGTCAGTGCTGTTGAGAACCTAGATGGTGAGATTTCTGGGTTACTGCTTGTCTGTACAGCATGGAGTCATGCTCCTTGACTGGTGCCCCTAGACACCACTGCAGTACTGTAGGTGCTCTTCCCTCTCAGCCAGCGCCCCAGCGTGGTGCTAGGGTGGTGCTGCACTCCCAGAGGTGCCATCTTCTGATTAAGGGAAATCCATTGTCTGATAAGATGGACTATAAAAGTTCCCCTGGAACTTTCTGCAAGGGCAGGAGGGCTAACCCTGGCGTCTC
This sequence comes from Natator depressus, assembly GCF_965152275.1. Classification (NCBI taxonomy): domain Eukaryota; kingdom Metazoa; phylum Chordata; order Testudines; family Cheloniidae; genus Natator; species Natator depressus. The sequence goes on from NC_134255.1 coordinate 12,630,006, forward strand.
AGCCAGATTCCAGTTAAGAATGTGAACAAACCAGCTGCAATGTGCTCCCATGCATTCAACAAGAGATTCCAACAAATATCTTCCCACCTCAGCCTGTGGTAAGACTAAGTACCTGACAGGTAGGTAGGTAGGGATGGACGTGTATGTGCGTGTGTATGTGCTCTCACAAAAAAGGGGATGGTATTTACTCGTTTCCCTCTGCAAACAGCAACAAAAAATACTCTCTCTTAACCAGAACTCCGAAGGCAGGTGACTCGACTTGGCAAACACAAAGCTATTGGGAGCAGTTCATTGGAAATGTTTACATTGTGTTTCTGAAAAGATGAGAGTACTGTATTGATAAGTTTCAGAGTAGCAGCCGTGTTCGTCTGTATTCGCAAAAAGAAAAGGAGGACTTGTGGCACCTTAGAGACTAACCAATTTATATGAGCATAAGCTTTCATGAGCTACAGCATCCGATGAAGTGAGCTGTAGCTCACGAAAGCTTATGCTCAAATAAATTGGTTAGTCTCTAAGGTGCCACAAGTCCTCCTTTTCTTTTTGTATTGATAAGACATCACAGTATCCAGCTGGTGTCACTGTGCAAGCGAGAGAGTGAATGGGTGGGTGGGTAGGGAGGCTGGCAGTAACCTCTTCCAAGGTACCTCGGAAATACCCAACAACTGATGGAATCTGGTACATTGCATAGGCAACATTTCTCTTCTGCTGAACTGTTTTTTTGAGCCACAGGGAGAAAGTTTCTCTGGCAGAGACGGTTTAACAGGATCAAGAAGCGGGATGAACTTCTGCTATCAACGGCAGGGTAAACCTCCCAACCTCCCCTGACAACTGGTGGCAGAATTTGGGTTTGTGGGTGCTCCGTGAGGCCCAGCACTGCATAGGAGATGGAATAAAGGCCTCAAACACCTGAGGAACCCCATGCAATCATAGGTACTTAATCATGGGGGACCCACGAAAGGATCTCTGCTCAGAGCACCAGAGGAAGGGACCCTATCCCCACAAAAAACATCTCCCTGACAATATGGCTCAGGGAAAAAATACCCCACTCCAGTTTTGACTACTTATGTTTGCACTGTAGCTTCAGCAAGATACCAGACTTGTCTTCACTTCCTGCCCTAAGCTGTTCTTCTGGGCGCCATTAAACAGCATTGGTGTTCCACCCTGGAGCTGGCTGCAACAGCAGTGGTGGTGTATATATTTTATAAACACACATGCACAAATTTACTTACACCTGTCAAGTGCTCTGAGATCCTTCAGGTTGGAAGGTGGTATAGAAATCTAAAGGCACTGTCTGGCTAGTAGTAGTAAAATAGAAATGCATTATATATATTGAACCCTCTGTGTGTGTGTGAGAGAATCACAGTGCACATGGGACTAGGGCAGTCTATAATGAATCTTGCTGCTGGGATTTGATCCCAGCTCTCAGCTATTGTTTACATGATAAAAGCCAATGTAAAGAGCCACAACATTTTATCAGGAAACTAACTCCCTGACCTACCTGTGAGTCTCTGGGGCCCCTGTGGTTAGATGTAATTGACCTTTCCCACGCTGGGTTGGCTCCTGAGCAGAGGCTGAGAGGCCCTCAGAGGGAGGCTGCCTGTCAGACCTACCAGACCGGACTGCTTGTTGGTTTCTGTATGTGCTAGATCTGGTGAGTGGGGAAATGGACCAGACCACAGCATTAGAGCATCTGGCTTTTGCAAGTGACTAAACAGCCTATGGATGGATCCCCTGCCGCCACAGCTGGACAAAGAGCCCTGTCTCCAAGTCCTGTTGGGAGCACTACCCAGATAGGGCTTTCATCTTTCAGACAGGGCCCTGGCCCTTGAAGACCCAGATGATGTTCTAGTGGCTAAAACACAGATCTGGGGTCTGCCTCCAACACTGCCTCTGACTTGCTTATGACTTGGGGCAAGCCATCTCCCCTCTGTATATTTCAGGGTTCTCCACCAATCAGAGCAGGAGGATATTTACCCATCTTGCATGGTGTGGTGTAAGGCTGAATTCATTTACATCTGCACCGTGCTGCAAGAGCCTCCGCTGGCAGGCACTAGAGAAGGGAAGACGCTACACAGAAAGCCAGTGAGTCTCACTGGAGCTGGCATTGCACACAGCCTGCCCAGCATTCACCACCAAGACCCCGAAACCCCATGAGCCGTGCCACAACAAGCCTGAAATTATGTGCTGTGCTTCTAGAGCAGCCCTCGACTCCTCCAGGATTTCCTCTTTGCTGGCATCATGGAGGAAGTCTGCCCAAACAACAGGATAAACCAGCTATCTGCACCCCCTACTCTCCAAACCCATTGCCCCACCAATCCTGCATTTTGCAGAACACTGGTATTTTATTAACAGTGGTGTAGCTCTTTCTGTGGGCTGCTGGGGACACCTAGTGGCTGCTCAGGTGAATCCCAGGGTGTATATTCCCTAGGGATGGCCCAGGCTCAGGGCTCTGTTGAAAGGACAATGAAGTACAGTGGTTGCAGGTTAGGCTAATCCTGGGACTGTGTTCCTTAAGGCTAGCCCTAGGCATATGCCTCAGGCCGTTCCTGGGGTGGAGCGGGTGAACAATTGAACCCAAAGGATGGGGCACTAGCCCTGTGTAGTAAAAGCAGAGGCTTTGCCATTGGGTTCCGGGATGGACTTGATGGGAATTCATCTGTTCCTTCTGCTTTCTCAGGGACCCTGGGAACACTGGACTCTCCTGTGCTCCTTAAGGTCTCCCTCCTGCCCAACCAAGATAATGCAGTGTTTACCCCACACCACCACACACACTGTGTTTCATCTTAGCAAGGTTAGCCAGCGTTCATGGTTTCCCAGGCACCTGCACACACTCGGGATCTAGAGAGACATCCCACAGCCCTGGTGTGGGTCACACCCACTTCACTCCACAGAACAAGACCCCCTTGTGCAGCCCCTTCGAGTATCCCCCAGAAGCCGCAGCTAATGCCGAACATGGCCAATGATCCTACTTGCTTTGCACTGCTGGCCCACAGACAGTGCATTAAACCCATTTTCCAAAGGCTGCACTCATTCCTCGTTTGCAGCTGACTGCAATTCAAGGCCTTGGCTTTGGACTATAAAGACCGAGATGACTCAGATCTTACTAGCTGGGAGACACCCTGCATCCTTATGTCTCATTGAGATCAGCTGGGACCCTTTGGCTGCTGGTCCCTAAATCTGGGGGCTGGACGTCTTGGTGCTTGGTGACATTCAGGGCTTGAGCTTGATGACATTCAGGGCAGTACGATATGTTCCATCTGTTTACTTGGGGCAGGTAGAGAGCAGAACCGACAAGGTTCCGCTGCCAGGCGGGGGACGAGCGTGAAAGGAATCCACGCAGGGCGCACGGTCCCTTCAGGTTCCACAGCACCATGGGGGTCTCCTGGGGCTGTGGGGAAGAGTGTGGGTGTGGCCAGTGCATTGGCAGCTCCATGGAGCCACTGGCCAAGCTGGAGCATCGTTCCTGCAGTCCTGAGGGCGTGGTGTTAGCTACAGCGCAGCCTTGGGTGAGGAATGTGTGAAGAGCATGGAAGGCAGGCTGGGCCTGGGGAGAGGACCTGGCTTTCAGGCTTTTCCCCTAGTGGGTGGGGTGGGACGGGAGGTTGAGGTGGGATATTAGTTTGTAGATTTAGCACAGTTGCTTCCGGGAGCACAATGGGCCTTGCTTTATAAACAAACCATTGCAAAGGTGGGTGCACCTCGGGGGTAGCTCTGCATTTCCTGCTGTAGTCTCACCCACAGCTGGCAGAGGGAGTGATGAACAGGACTTTGAAATGAGAATTGATGGCCAAAGCCCTCCAGGCAAGAGCCGCAGGAATCCCCCTCCCCATCCTTATCTGCTTCTTAAACTTGCTGCTCCGCCAGCTGATACTGTCCTCACTCGCTGCCCAGGAGCTACACCTGGGACGTTCTCGACCTCAGCTAGATTGCAAGAGCTCCTCTTCGCACACACACATTGCCTCTCTCCTGTGGCTTGATAGCACCCCAACCCCATGCAAGAAGTAGGAAGAGGGGAGCTGAGATAGACTCTACTGGTCTCAAAGGCGGGGTAGAAAATTGGGGTTGCGGATGCATGCCCAGGTTGCCCCATCCACGTGTCTTTCTCCTGGTGGCCGAGGTTACATCCAGGTGGGAACATCATCCTGTGGCTGACAGGGTCATCCACCAACAGTTCAACCCCAAACCTCTCTTCTCTGCCCGCACCTTTTCTGCCCTACCTGGGTGGCACCCTCTTCCCTGTGCAGGAATGGGCACTGGGAGGAAACAAGGGGACTGGGCAGGTTGGCAGCAGCAACCAGTGGGTGCGGAAATGCATGCCCAACCTTGTTTTCATCTAGGGAATCAACCCACCCACGGCCAATCCTGCTTGCGTTCCCTCCTGGGCGTCAGCCAGTCCCATGATGCTATGCTGGGCTGAGTTCAGACTTGACAAAGCCTCTAAGTTATTTGCAATTAATTTAATAAACAACATCAGCTAGCGCGCACTCACAGCCAGCCGTGAGATCCCCGCTGGGGCAACGGAGATGACACCGACGAGCTTTGCTATGGCCATCCAGCCAGGTGTTCCTTGCAGCTACATGGCACCCAGTACTGCTTTCCCCTCCCCGCCCCTTAGAGATCACATTCCCCTGGAGCTGCATTACCTGCCAGCACGCATGAGATCCCTGTGGAGATCACACTCAGGTCCCAGGCACCAGCAGAGGCTCGCAGTACTTTTCTTATCCATGAAAAAGAGTACTTGTGGCACCTTAGAGACTAACCAATTTATTTGAGCATAAGCTTTCGTGAGCTACAGCTCACTTCATCGGATGCATACTGTGAAGTGAGCTGTAGCTCACGAAAGCTTATGCTCAAATAAATTGGTTAGTCTCTAAGGTGCCACAAGTACTCCTTTTCTTTTTGCGAATACAGACTAACACGGCTGTTACTCTGAAACTTTTCTTATCCATGGTGAGCTAAGAGGTTGTGGCCAGGGCTGGTTAAATAAACGAAGGTCCAGCCCACAGGAAATACTGAGATTTCAAAATTTTGTTTTGTCTGAATTGGGACGAATAGTGGAAATCTCAAAAGTTTTCCACAAAATGAAATATTCTGAAATATTTGGTTCTGACCTTATGGTTTTGACGTATAATTAATGGAATATATAATATAATACTAGTCTAAATGTTTCAATAATGACAAAAGTCAAAACAAAGGAGAAATGAAACACTTAGATAATTTCCCATCAAAAATTTCAATAGATTCCTGCAAAACTTTTCAGTATTTTCCAGTGGAAAAGTGTTCTAGCAGAACATTTCTGAGCACCTCTAGCTGCGACCTCTTCTGGTGTGGACCTTGCCGAAGTCCTCTATTCTTCTGAAACCTCCATTCTGGGATTTGGTTACTCTTGCAGACCTCATGGATAGATGAGCTGGCACAGAATGCAGCAGCTGGACATGAACATACTTACCCCTGTGCTCCAGTTTCCCATCTGCTTCTCTGCACAAGCAATTCAAGGTGTTGCTATGAACCTCAGGTTCTACAGGATTCGGGACCTGGCTAGCTCAGACACCCCCATCTCTTTCTGTGCACTATTACATTGGGTGGGATATGCGGAGACATTTTTGCTGTTGGTCCCTGAATGAGCACTCCAGGCTGTCAAATATAATAAATAATAATACCTAGTTCTTATAAAGCACTTTTCACCGGTAAATGTCAAAGCGCTTTACAAAAGGAGGTTAGTACCAGTATCCTGATGGGGAAACTGAGGCACAGAGAGGTGAACTGACTTGCCCAAGGTCACCGCGTGACAGTGGAAGAGGCAAGAATAGATCCCAGTGTTTCCTGAGTCTCAGTCCCGTGCTCTATTCTCTAGGCCCGTGGTTCTCAACCAGGGGTACATGTATCCCTGGGGGTACACAGAGATCTTGCAAGTGATAGATCAACTTATCTAGATGTTTGCCTAGTTTTACTGCAGGTTACATAAAAATCACTAGCAAAGTCTGTACAAACTAAAATTTCATGCAGACAAAATGATAAAGTAAGCAGTTTTTCAGAACTAGTGTGCTGTGATACTTTTTTTGTATTTTTATGTCTGATTCTGTAAGCAAGTAGTTTTAAAGTGAGGCGAAACTTGGGGTACGCAAGACAAATCAGACTCTTGAAAGGGGTACAGTAATCTGGAAGGGTTGAGAGCCACTGCCCTGGGCTACACTGCCTGCACCACGGAGGTGGGGTGGGGGTGGGGGACAGATTTCTAAAGCAGATTTGACACCCCTTTCCCATTCGTTTTAATGGGAACTGGATGTCCAAGTCCCATAGGCAGCTTTGAGAAATCTCAGCTTATGTTGATTAGCTTTCTGAGTCTTGTGCAAGGTGCATTTTTCAGCCAGGCCTTTCCTGTCACAAGCATCCCAAGCAACATAAGGAGAACGCTTTGCTCCCTTTTTGGAGAGCCTTCCATTTGAGGAGTTGGAAGCTCAATAGAAACATTCAGGAACAAATCCTCTCAAAGACAGGAAGGAATTCTTATCCCCCCGACCCCATGGTGGAGGTGGGGGAGTCAAGGCACGGAGAGGGAAAGAGGGTTGACAGTCAGCCAGCACATCCGCGTCAGAGCTGGAAACAGAACCCAAGAGTCCGGATTCACAGATTTTCAGAAGAGGAGGAATCTTCATGATCACCTAGTCCGGCCTCCTGTATAACACAGACCAGAGAATTTAAGCCAGCGATTCTGAGAGCAGAAAGAATGATTCTTCCCTATTATCACTCAATGGGTATGTAGAGACCAGAGACACAATTGTACTAGCCACCTAGTGGCCTGACATTGGAGCCAACCTTTTCAGTTCGGAGAAAGTGATCATGCCTCTAGGCCCTTGAGTCATATATATTACGGCAGAGGAGATCGGTCTAGATAAAAGCCAGGACTCTTATAGCCAGTGGCAGACTCTCTGGCTGCTGACCAAGTTAAGCCTGCCACATATGGAAGCCACGCTTTGCTTTCCTATAGGTAGTGGGCCTAATCCATCCCCAATGGTAGCTCAGTTGAACCAGGGATGAAAATTGTGTCTTATTTTAAACATGTGCCGTGATCAGTGCCATCTGGTGAAGCCCCCAACAAGGATGCCGACTCCTGCCTTTGTGCCAACACGCTGTTGTTACTATGCCGGCTGGCCCCATGGCAAGTAGTAAGCTTGGGTACTGCCCGCTGCTGCTGCTGCTATATGGATGGCTGGCATCACACCATGTGTGGTACTCATCAAAGCCAGAGCTGCTGCACTCCTTGCTTCCCTGGGCAATTTGCGGTCTGTTACCACAGACCATGGACTAACTGCTACCATATGCATTGTCACAACGGCTTTACCGACTCTTGCCATGGGCACTGTGCCAGCGGTTACCCCAGAACCCGTGCTGTCACAGGCAAAGATACGAACGTAGCGATACCAGCTATGTAGAAAACCCTGCCAGGGGGATGAGATGGGCAATATGACAACTGTCAGCAAGGATACAGCTGACTACCATTGCTATGGGCACCCTGCCATCTACTGTAATAGGCAACGGGTCAGCCCTTGCCGTGGGCTTTGTGCCAGCGGCTCCCATTGGACAGTCCCGAGGCTTGAGAACTTTACAGTCTGCCATCCTGAAGAACACCAGCTAGCTTCTGCTGGGACTGTGAGGGCAGTGGCCAGCTTTTCCCAAGATTTATACGAGGCAGGAGTTAAACAACTAGAATATATTGCTACAAGCAGGCTAGGAGTGCACAGGGGTCAAGAGCAGAATTACTGACGTAGCGGCAGGATGAGGGCATGGGGTGAATAACTTGGCTGTTGGGCCAGAAGCAGGATGGGGGAGAGAGTGGCAAATACCAGCTCTAAAGGATGAGGGGGAGAACGGGGACGTGGACTCAGGATCAGAACAGCAAAGTCTGAGCTCTTGGCTGCACTTTGCCAGTAAGCCAGGGCAGTTGGAGGAATAAATGGGCGCTCCAGGGTCTGGGAGCACAGCACGCTTCCCCTCTTCTAGATGCAGCCGTGCTGTGAGAGGCGCCACATCCCGGCTGCCCCTTGCAAGCTGTGCCTGCTCCATTCCAGCCCAAACGCCAGGCAAACCGTTCCACGTGGATCCCTCCTGTTCCTGGGTTCTGCCAGACTCCCCCACAACGCAACAGCTGGGTGTTCACGGCCCCCACAATAAGGGGCCACCCCCAACAACAGCAGGAGATCCAATACAGACAGCTATGTTAGGGACCCCTGAAGCTCCATTTGAAATTTGAGCTAGGACACCGAAGAAAAGTTGAGCTTCATTGTACTGCAGCCTGGGGAAGACCAACTTCTGCTTCGTTTCCCGCACAGCCTGCTGCCGTTCACTGGAGATAGACTGGCTCGCCAGAGACACTTCACAGGCACTTGTCACCACCAGCTAAACACTCATAAAAGACTAGGGTGAAACGCGGCCATGGAGGAAAAATGCTGATCGAAGCCAAGCAAGCCTGGGCAAGGCGTTGATATGTGAAGCAGGGTCCTGCTCGCTCTCAGACACGCACAAGGCCGGATTTGGATCTCGGTTTTCCTCTGGTGTAACATCACTGACTTTAGTTAAGTTACTCCTGATTTACAGCTGGGTAAATGAGAGAAGGATCAGGCCCTCAAGCTCTATTCTTTTGCCTCCTCATCTTTTTGCTTTTCTTCCCCCCCATCTTCCCCTCATTTTTCCTCTCCCTTTTCTCCTTCCTTTCTTTTCCTCTCCCTTGTTCTTTTTCTCCCCCTTCACCCCTCTCCCCAGCTGTCCTCATTTTTCCAGCTTTCAGAATTTTTGTAAGCAACAGAGGGGGAAGGGAGAATAGGCTCTGAATGTTTGTCTTGCCCAGCCACAAAGTGAATAAGTGTCCCTGTTTCAACACGTTTTCCCCATTTAACTTCCTGGGGGGGGGGGGGGGGTTTCAGCCTGAAAACTCATCTGAACAATGAGACGCAATAGCTGAGCTCACAGCCCTTTACTGTTTGCATTGGACTCGTTCCTCACGGCTCCCCTCTCCAAGGGCTCCCCTCTCCAAGGGCGTTGCACACAGATTGCCAGGAACCCCTCCCCACCCCCACCTCACGGACACCCTTTGCAGCAGCCTCAGAGCAGGGCACTGTATTCAGTCCAGGATGTGGTCGTGGTTGCACAGTGAATGTATGATGGCAGCATGGGGTGGTGGCCCTCGCTCAGACAAAGCCTGGGATCCCGACGGAGGAACAGAGAAGGTCCAGAACCCAGCAGCTGAGCTAGAGCAGAGGGCTGGATGGGCTAACGAGGCTTTTCAGTTTCTAGGAGTCTATTGGAATTAGCCAGGCCTCCCCAACTCTGCTGCCTTTGGCAGGAGTTCGCTTTCTGTCAACCTACAGGGCTCCTGCTACCTGCCCCATGCTGCTCTGCCTTTCTGAGGAGCTGGGTCCAGTCCCAGGATGGCAAGCAGGGTGTCCAGAACAGCAGAGGGAGTTTGGAGGATGCAGATGGAGGCTTCTAGAGGAGAAGGGATGGTGGACAAGCAGGGGTGCCAGCCATAGGCGTAATGATGGGGCCAGGGGAAGGAACCTGATTCCACAAGCAGAAGAAGCTCGTCACCCCGCAGAGCTCTGGATCAGTGCAAAGCACTTGCCACCCTACTGCACGTGGTCCTAGAGCACAAACCGCAGATGCCTCCTAGGATTTCCCCCTCTCCCTCACAGCCCTACAGCCTGCCCTGCAACTGTGGACTTGCTAGGGGTGCCTCTCCCAGGCCTGACTGCCTCCCCCACACCGGGCTGTTCTGTTCCCTCGTTGCTCAGGCCCAGACAGCTCAGGGAGGAGAAAGCCACGCTCCTGTAACACCAAAACCAGTGCTGCCGAGGGAATGGTTGCCAAGTGCTTGGTTGCCTCTGCAACTTAGCACTGCCCTCACAAAGAAGGGCCGGATTAACGCTGGGGCTTTAGGGGCTGGGGCTTTAGGGGCTGCAGCCCATGGGCCGGATGTGGCCTGCTGCTTCTTTTCATCTGGCCTGCGGCAAGTCTCCGCACCAAGGGCCGGATGCCGGACCCTGAGCCTCAGCGCACCCCCCAGGGCTGGAGCCATGAGCGTCAGCTTGCCGGCATGCCCCTGTGGTGAGGGGTGTTCAGGGAATCTCTGCGTGCTACCCCCACCCCCAGCACCGGCTCCACAGCTCCCATTGGCTGGGAACCACAGCCAATGGGAGCTGCGGGGGCAGCGCCTGCAAGCACAGGCAGTGTGCACCGCGCAGAGCGGCCTGGCCCCTCCGGGGAGCAGAGCAGCACAGAGCCAGGGCAGGCAGGGATCCTGCCTTTGCCCCGCTGCGCTGCCGACCAGGAGCCACCAGAGGTAAGCACCTCCCAGCTGGAGCCTGTACCCTGCACCTAATCCCCTACTCCAGCCCGGAGCCCTCTCCAGCACCCAAACTCCCACCCAGAGCCCGCACCCTGAACTTCCTGCCACACCCCAACCCACTATCCCATCCCCGGCCCCACCCCCGCAGCTGGCGCTGCACCCCCTCCTGCACCCCAATACCCTGCTCCAACCCTGAACCCACTCCAAACCCCCTGGTCCATCCCTGGCCCCACACCCGCAGCTGTACCCCCTCCCGCACCCCAATCCCCCACCCCAGCCCTGAGCTCACTCCCACACTCCAAACCCCCAGGGGCCCCACAAAATCTAGTAGCCCTGGGCCCAGAGGAGAGTTAATCAAACCCTGTCACCAAGCACCAGATATCTCCGGGAAGGAAACCAGCCATCTGCTAGATGAACTCAGAAGGATACAGATGGCCTCACTGCACTAGGGACTCTCTCCCCTCTCCAATCTCTCTTTTGCCCTTCTTTCGGCTGTCCCTGCCCTCCTTCTCCCTCTGTCCTGCTTTTGCCCTCCCCTTTCTCTCTACCTTTACTCCTCCCTCTCCTTCATTCCCCCTCTTTACAGCCTGCCTCTCCTGGTCTGACTCACGCCATCCCCACTTCACCTTCCCATCACCGACTCCCTGAAGCATGAATCACATCCCGTGTCATCAGCTTCGCTTGTCTTCACTCCCCGACTTAGTGAGAGACTAGAGGTGCCAAGGAATTAGCAGGGTGCTGTAGAGAGTGGAGATCCCCCCATATCAGTCTAGGGAGGGCAGGGAGTAAGGGGAACTTGTTCTTTGCTGTTACCTCCCCTACTGTATGTTCTATTATCAAACTCAGAAGCTCCTTCCTCCAGCTCCATTTGAAAGTGAGGGACAGTTTGTGTTGTGCTAGATGGATCCTTCTTCTAACAGACATGATGGTGTATGTGTCCCAAGAAAAAGGACCTGGGGGACCAGGGATGTCCAGAGATCTGTTCCTGGCTCTGTGACCCAGGGCAAGTCACTTCACCTCAGAGCAACTCTGTTTCCCCATCTATAAAACAGGGAAAATATTTCCCTCCCTTGCAGGGTTGTCATGAGGTTTATTTAATTAGCTAATGTTTCTGAAGTGCTTTGAAGATGTAAACCACGATATAAATGCTAGGGAACGAACTCGGCACAGGCTCACATCCTGGATGACAGGCTCAGATCCTGTATGGGGTTGCAAACTGATGCAGAATGAGACCATGAGGGGCAATTTCTGCTCTTGGTTACATGCTACAAATTCCACGCGGGAGTTGCCATGTAACTGAGCACAAAGTTAGATCCCAAGTGATACAGTTATTGATCCTGAGCTCAGCTCAGAAATAATATGAACAGGGAGCCAGAGGATTAGTTGCTATAAATGCTGTAGCTTCCTTGGTTTTCAATACTGTAAATTCAGTATAGCCATTTCTTGCACCAAGTCTTTAGATATTTATTGTTTTTCTTACAGTCCCAGCTCCTGGAGTCCTATGATTATGGGAGAATCTCATCTGCCATTTTAATAAATAATACCACCACCACCTCGCTCGTAATCCATAGATCTCAGAGCACTTCACCACGGTGGTCAGTATCATTATCTCCATTTTACCCCATGGCTACCCAGCAGGTCAACAGCAGAGCCAGGAACAGAATGAGGTCTCCTGACTCCCAGCCCTGTGCTCTTGCCGCTAAGCCACACAAACACAGCTGCAGAGAAAAGCTTCAAAACCTCACCCTACAGGCTCAGAGCCCCAGAAGGCAAATTACAAAAGTGCAACATTTATTATTTTTAAGCCAATTTCATAATTTGAGGCAGGAGCTAGCCCATGACTTTTGAATGCTTGGGGTGGGCCATGCTCTGAAAAACAGGGGTGTAAATTGCACAGACAAGGAGTTTAAGTTGCTGTTAACTGTAAAGGGGCCTGAAGCCCCCCTCAGTTACACCGGCATAAATCAGGAGTCACTTTACTGAAATAAATGGGTGTTGCATTAGTACAAGATGGTCTTTTTGTGTTTGAACAGCACCTAGCACAAAGGGGTTGTGGCCCATGACTGGGACACTCCAGTGCTACCACAATATAACAAATGACTAATGGGAATGAAGGCCAGTAAGCGTAACTTGCATTGAACCGGAACCAAATTCTGCTCTCAGGGACCAATCCTCGTCCCATTAAAATGAACGAAAAGATTCCCAATGACTACCATGGAACCCAGATTTCGCTCTCAGTTTCATCAGTGTAAATTACTCAATGTCAGTAGAGTTACTCTGGTATAACCGAGCACAGAATTGGGCACTTGGCCTTCAGTGAGTGTGAAAATCAAGTGTAACTAATTTAAGCATTCTCATCCTCCTTTTAGTGACTCTTCCTACCACCCATGCCCCATCTCCTCACTGTCACACTTGTTTTGCACTAGTTAACCATTTACACCAATCATGTAACTCGCACAACTGATTTAGTCATGCATCCCTTTGGCTTAGCTGCCTCTCCCAAGAAGGTACAGTTGACTTTAAAGGGGATATATCTGGTCCATATATCTGGTCCATATCTCGTTACAGATTTCTGAGATCAGGTTTATAATTAAAACCCCCACGTCATGACTCACATTTTAAACAAGCCTTGCACTTAAGTCTTATTTCACACAAGTTTTATGCTAGTGTAACTCCAGTGGCTTTACTCCTGATTTACACTGATGGGAACTAGAGTGGAATGAGGCCTCTGAACTTGTTTTACTTGCTGTAGTTGGAAATTAGGCACCGTACAATGGATCTAGGAAAACCACTCTTATGGTCATGGATCATTACTATCTCTGTTTTTCGTTGGATTGATTTATACAGACCCTGATGGCAATATGGATTATTTATATATTTGTTCACCACAAGCTTCCCTGAGATGGGGGCTTCCCTTTCGAAAGCACATTGGCGTATCCTCGGTAAGAGGAAGGTGTGTAAAGAGAGGGTGCATAGTCCAGTGGTTAAAGCACAGGGCAGGCAGGCAGGCAAGTGGTGTTCTGTTCCCAGCATTGGGCTGCTGTGAGAGTCAGTGCAAGGGAGTAAAACCAAAACTGAAAATCCAACAAGAAATTGGGGGGAAAGAAACCCATGAATAAATATCATAACCAAAAAAACACTGAAAAAACCCAAGAGGCTCCATTTCTTGGCAGTCGTGTCCATGAAAACATTTAAAACAATTAAAAAAAATAAATAAATCCAAATTGGTTTCACAAAACCGTTTTTTAAAAAAGCTGATTTGATGCCATTTTTTCAATTGAAAATTTTTAAACATCCCTGAAACCTGTGCCTCAGTTTCCTTCAATTTTACACATGGTTAGTAACCTTGACCTACTTTGCAAGGGTGCTGTGAAGCCGAGTGTGTTCATGTACATAAAGGGCCCAGAGTTCCTCAGATGAAAGGTGCTGAAGGGCAATTTAAAAGCTCCAAACATGGGTGTAGCCTGTGAGTCAGGGATTGTGCCCTGCCTTATATGTGGGAGAAATGGGTTTACACTATCCCTAATGCGGTGTACTATGCATGAGACACAGATGCACCCTGCAGGAAATATTGGGGTGCCCTGGGCAAAACACACATAGACCCTAAACAAATATGAACACATCTGACAGAAATGGGCATGCCTTTATGCAAAGAAAGGTGTGCTAACTCAGGGTAACTAACCCAAATTAGCTAACTCAGGCTAAAATAGCAGTGAGGACATGAAAGCTCAGTTTTAAACTCAGGTTAGCAGCTCAAATTAAAGATTGCAGGGAAGCCAGGGATTAAACTCAAGCTATTAATTTGAATTAAAAAAACAGTTTGCCGTCTTCACTTCTACCTTAATCAGAGTTGCCTAAACTGGGTTAAGAATTTACTTATTTGTAGTGAAGAGCTAGTGTGCTAAAAATAGCAGAATGGACGCTGTAGCACTGGTGGCAGGGTGGGCTATCCGCCCCCGTCCAAGGCCGCCTGACCCCTTAGGTCTGAGCTTGGGTGGCTAGCCCGAGCTGGCATCCATGCTGCAAGGGCCACGCAGCTATTTTTAGCAGGCTAGCTGGAGCAGAGCTAGCGTGAGTCTGTCTCCTCGGACTGGGATGACCCCCAAGACATAGATACAGCCTGTAGTAACCACAAATCTGTCCTATGAAAAAGACAGCTGTGCCCCAGTGGAGCAGAGTCGGTACACTGGCCTGACTTGAGTGGAATGCCGATGGGAGCTATAGCCTGGGAGTCAAGACACAGCCCACCCTAAAAGCTACCAGCCGGGGACTGCTATTAATCCTCAGAATTCCCCACCATCCTCCCCGGCACGGGCACCCCTTGCAGTCAAGCTGCTACAGCAGTGCTTAACAACAAGGTCAGAAAGACTGTGTCTGGCTCATCTTTCAGACAGGTGAGTACAGGATCGATCCACAGCAGAGGCCAAAGATAACAAGTGGGAGGCGGGTCACGTGTCGGCGAGGAGTTTTCTGACCGTCATTCAATGAAAGTGAGGTGCACAAATGGAAAAGCAAAGGTGGCGGCCTTTTCCTTTAGCCCTTTCAGCCATGTCCAAGGGCAGCACTTCAGAAGCAACCTGGCCAGGAAGCTGGGCAGCATGGGGGTCCGGGGGGAGGAGAGAGGGTAGGGGGGTTGCATTTAGCCCTCACTCACTGGGCACGACATAGCTATGGTTATCAAACCAGGAGCGCCCCACAGGCTGACAAGGACAGCTTGGGATTCTGCAACAAGCAGCAGAGACCGAAAGGGAGTAGGCAAAGCTGACACTACACAGAGCTAACGTACAGCAGCCAGGCAATGCTAGTAATGCTTTTGGCTCAAAACACTCTGCCGACTCAAGCCAAACACAACCCAGCATGCAGGAAGCTAGCAGATATAATGCAGGCCTGTCTGCTTTTGACTACAGTCCATTGGCTATGACCAGAATAGTTCCCCCTCCTTGCATGGGTAGCAGTTACAGGCACTGCATGATTCTGCAGGAACACAGAGAGCGCGCGCGTGTAAACGCATGACCATCACCATCTTGCCTGACACACCAGGGCATGAACTGGGGACCTCAGAGCTGAAGAGTATGAACTGCTGTTGCTTGAGCTAAAGAGCAAATGCTCCCTGGCTGAGGCTGTAACAAACGCATCTCCCCTGTGCTCATTATACACAGCCCCTTAGCCACAGCAGGGTTTTCTGCCCCCTAAAACCTCCACAACTTCATTACTACTGGTGCAGCTCCCATTGTGGCAGAATTAGCATGCACAAAGTTCTGGCATTCAACACTCCCTCCTCATCGCCCGGTGCTGCCAACCCCAAACATTCAAAAAACCAGGAGCCAGGCCCTCTCAAAATATAGGACTGGCTTTAAAATTGTGCAGGTTTCTAAGACGACACAGAGAGTTACTCTAAATTTACATCAGAGGAACGGAGATCAGAATCTGGACCATAACCCTTTGCACTCCCTAACCAGACCCAGAGGGGTAGAAACCCAATTGCCTCTCTTTGAGCTGGTCTATTATCTTCATTCTTCAGCTTTAATGCCAGTTTGAAAAGCTCTGCATATTTTTCTCAGTACATGTGAGAACAGACTACTCCACCCTGGAAGGTTCTTTAATCACTTTCAGTTCCGCAGGGCTGTTGCTGAGATCCTTTCAGCTCGTAGGCTACCAGTTTGTTGCTTTTAAGTTTTCTCTCTCTTTGTCTCTCTCTGCATTGACAAAATCCTTAATTAAAAAAGATAAGAATTCAGGACTGAGCAATTTTTGGAATCCAGATCCAAGGCGTAGGCTGCTCAGATTCAGGGCTTCGGTTCTACCCACTACAGACCAGCTGCAAAGTATAGACCTTGACCTAACTTCCTTCAGAGTGTGGGTGCTTAGATTTGGGGTTCTGGTGTGGAGCCTCTCTAATAAAAAGTATTATGGGGAAAAATGACACTCTTATCCTAAAGGAATAAACCCATTTTAGTATTGAAACTGAAACTAAGCACAGACCACAGGCCTGCTGAACGCCCTTACTAGGTGTAAATCCGGAGTAATTCCCCTGAAGTTAGTAGAGTGAAATCAGTATTAAATCAATGCGAGAGGAGAATCGGCTCCATCTCCGGAACTCCCTGAAGGTATACTTAATCCTGCCTTGGTGCAGGGGGATGGACTGGCTGACTCTGGAGGTCCCTTCCAGCCCTACTTTTCTGTGTTACAAAGCACAGGGGCCTTTGCCTTTGGACCGTTCCGCGTCTAAAGCTCATCAACATTTTATCATTAAAAAGCTGGAAGGGGGCGGGGGAGGGAGATGAAATTGACATGTTGACCAGTATGACCCTTTCGTGGAAAATTTTGGTATTGCTCAAAATATTTCATCCACCCAAACTGAAAATGTTCAATGTGATCTGAATCAAAATGAAAAACTGTAGGAGACTCCGCCAATTCTTCTCCTTCCCTGCCCCCTCTCCCCTTTTCCAAGGGGGAAAAAGAGAAGAAAACAAAACCCCAACCCCCACAACTCTTTCATTTTATTTGGACAAAAAGGTCAAAGTTTCTAAGGGAAAATTCAGGGAAAAAAAAAAGAAAAAAAAAGAAAAGAACTCTTATCTTTTTCAAAAATGTCCACAGAAAACACTATGTTTGGCCGGCCCGAGCTCTGCCAAGCAAGCTCTGAAATCGTCACGTATTCAGCTTTGAGGCCCGCTGCTGGTAGAGGCCTCAGCAGAGGACAGTTTGATTCTTGTCCAGTGTGAAAGTGTGTTGGGGTGGAAAGGGGGGTTAAAATTGTACTGGTCACATGACTGGCGATCACATAATATGCGGTAAACTGAGAAGACGTCATGCTGAGGTTCTGATTGATTTTTACGTTGTATCGCCCACATTGTTCTCTTTTTTTAAATGCACGGCAGAGCTTCCTAAAGCTCTAGATGCATGCCCCATGGCATGAAGTTTATATGAGATCAAAATCTAAATCGATAAAGATACTAGGATCATTTTATACCAAGTATGATCCATTAATTTTCTCCCCTACCTGTACTCATCACCTTAAGTCCTAGGGAGATCCCATCTTAAACAACAACACATTTTATTCACCATATTCATTTTAATTTCAACCTTATTTTGTGTGCGAGTATTTCATGCGAGTGCACGAGAGAGACCCAGTTAAAGCCGATGTCATTGACCTCACACTCTCTTGCCCTGCCCACATCTGCAAGGAGGTAAGCTCAGCTCCTGATGGCAAAAAAAGTAATTATTTTCGAAACAAGCTGCAGAACCAGTTGCTGCGTCTTAATCAAAATTATTTTTCTTTTTTTAAAAAAAGGATATAAACAGCCCTTCCTCCCAAAACCTGGTTAGGCAAGAATGTTCTGGGTGTGGGCTGCCTTGTATAATTAATCACACAGCTGTGGCTTCTGATCCCTTTGTAACATCTCTCTCTCTTGCTTTACCCAGCATAGTTCTGGTGTTCTCCACCTCCCAGCAGCTCAAGGTGTGTCACTTAGGCAGAGGCTTTCCTGCATTCTGCCTCCACTCCTTGCTGACCCAACCACCAGCAAGGTTGCCTGCTCTACAGAGAAGAGCTGTTGGCCAAAGATCTGCTCCGTGCCTAGAGGGCTGAGAAAGGAGCAAGGGTAGAGAAAGGCCAATTCATCCCTCTGCACAATGGAAACAGGGTGTGCCACAAGGACAAATGGCGTGGCTGGGAACCAAGAAGATGTGACTTGTCTGTCCACCCCTAAGAAAGATGGAGAGGAGCTGAAGAAGTCCACCAGTCCCAGTGGGGGTGAGAAGGAAAATGCCAAAAACACTGGCAGTTCTTCTCTGGAGACAGGGAAACTGAAGAGCTCTATCTACTCAGGGACTGACTGGAAGAGGCCGATCATCCAGTTTGTGGAGTCAGACGAGAAGAAGTCAACCTACTTCAGCATGGATTCAGGGGATGGGAAGAAGCCATCATACCCTGGGGTGCAGCTTGGGGATGTGAGTCGGCCCCCCATCTCCTTTGTAGACAAAGGGGACTTGAGGAAACCGCTCTTCTTGGCAGAGTCAAAAAAGACCTTCTTCTCCAGTGAAGGAGAGGGCAGGAGGTCAGTGTACTCAAGCGGGCAGATGGGGGATCTGAAGAAGCCCTCCCTCCCTCTGGTGGAGACAGGGGACCTGAAGAGACCCAGCTACAACACCGCCAACAGAGTGTCCGGGTCGAGACCCCGGGTGAAGCTAGAGGAGGTCCTGTGCGACTCCTGCATCGATAACAAGCAGAAGGCAGTGAAGTCCTGCCTGGTGTGCCAGGCTTCCTTCTGCGAGCTGCACCTCAAGCCCCATCTGGAGGGGGCTGCTTTCCGGGATCACCAGCTGCTGGACCCCATCAAGGACTTTGAAGCCAGGAAGTGCCCGCTGCATGGCAAGACCATGGAGCTGTTCTGCCAGACAGACCAGATGTGCATCTGCTACCTCTGCATGTTCCAGGAGCACAAGAACCACACTACAGTGACGGTGGAGGTTGAGAAATCGGGGAAAGAGGTAATGCTCCCCACTGCCTGTTCCCATCATTCTTTCCACTCATCTAAATAGTGGATAGCCCCTGTTCTGTTCCCACCCCGCAACTCCCCCCACCCCAGAGAATGTCTAGGTATAAAGTTACTTACACAGGGGGTGGAGCATGCACGTGTCCTTGACCAGACATTGCCGGTATACTGGATGACATTAGTAAGGTGCTGATATGGTCTAGCAGACTGATCTTGGGGATGGGGGTGGGGCAACCTGGGTTCTAGCCCCTGCTGTGCCCCTAGCTCACTGTGTGACCTTGAGCATATCATTTAAGTCCCAATTTTTTAAGAGCAACCTCACATTCTGAATGCCTCAGTTTTTCGGTACGCAAATGTAGTCAGGTAGGGCCTGGCTCGGGTTCAAGGTGTCTCCAGTTGGGGACCCAAAAGTGGCGGTCCTCAAAAAATCAGTGGCCACTTTTGAAAAGGTTGGTCTGAACCTCTCTGGGGTTGTTTTTTCCCTCCGTGGAGATGACAATAATGCTGGCCCTTCCTTTGCTGAGACAAAAACTGCACTGTCAATGCCAAGTGTTATTATTACTGAGCTGTTTGCAAGTATAGAAGCTTGTAGGGCTGGAATCCTAATGAGAGTGTGTCTGCAAAAGAGTGTAGTACCCTCACTATTAAGTAAAGGCTAAAGAAAGACCTTCCTACCTTTGTTTACAGTCTGTTTGCCACGTGGATGTGGTATGTTTACTACAGAGGCATGGATTGAGGTCAGAGCCCCATTGTGCTAGGTGCTGTGTGGGCTAGTCCTTGCCCAGAGACCTTCCAATCTAAATAGATATGACAGAAAGAAAGGTTGATTATCCCCATTTTACACATGGGGGACTTGAGGCACAAAGAGATCAAGTGACTTGTCCAAAGTCATACAGGAAATTTGTGGCAGAGTCAGGAAATGAACCCAGATCTCATTCCTGTGCCTTAAGTGCAAACCCATCCTTCCTTTGAGGATTGGGAAGCCCCTCAAATACCATGGTGAACAGGACAATACAAATTCCAATATGGACAGAGCTGCTGAGAATTCTTCAGTGACACTAAACACAGAGAACTGGTTTAACTCTTTCCAAGGCTGAGCAAAAGGAAACTGCCTACCCTTTTCAGTTAAGTGCATGCAAGGGGGATTCCCAGGGAATCTAGAATGATCAGATATGTTAATGGTGAAGGAGGAAAGTCTATCTAATCTCCATCCTCTCATACGCAGTTTGTAATCTTGCTTGCAACATTGTCCTCATCTAGCTGCTTTTTAAAACCAGCCTAAGTGATGGTTTGCTCATATCTCAGCAACTCTCTGTATAAAGAAATCCCATCTAAATCCCTGAAGGTCTTTCTCAGTCTACAGGTTAATTTCATGCCTCGTTGTTACATTTGATGCTTTGTAGCATCTGCATCGCCTCTGTTCCCTTTAACATCATGTCTAGTCTCGGGGAGGTCCCCACTCAATCTCTGCTCTCTGCCTTAGAACACTGGCCACCATGTTCTCTCTAGCGCTTCTGATTAACTCAGATCTCCAAGCGGCCCTCTATCGTTGCTGTTGCTCAATGGACCTAGAACATCCTGATTGTAAGCAAGTGACCACAACTGGGCAGAAAGATAGCCTCCCCCCTCACTCAGGATTTAAGTGATGTTATTTGATTTCTCATATCTGTCTGTGTCTATTTATTTGGCTCTCATTAGTGCCACGGCAGAGCCCCTGGGGAACTCAAACAGCACTTCAAATACATCCCTGAACTGTTGTCGTTTCCATTGCTACTAAGCCTAAAGGATTTAGGGGTTTATCGATATGAATCACTCACATGCACAAGGGTTTTCTAGACTACAGGTTTTGGCCATGCTGGAACGTGAATTAATTGGAAATCAATTAGTTCAACTGTAGTTACTCGTTTGTTTCTGGTGCTGGTTAATTCACTCTAGGCTGAGACATAATGAGAAAGGAACATGGGAAAGTGTCTATATTAGTATTTATAATGGCTTGTGAGTGGTGGAAGCTAATTAACTTGAATTAAAAGGCCACCACAAACTGGAGTCCAGAAACCTCCCACATACAATCAGGTCCTTCTGCTGCTCATCATCATCTAATAACAAGGGAAATCTGTAGGGATTCTCCTGCCTTGGAACCCCCTGAAATTTATCCCAAATACGTTATTTTTCTTTCCCATTACACTTGATCCTTTTGATTGCTTTGAATGCCTGAAAACACAGTAAGACGCACCAGCGTGTCACGTACCAAACTGTATTTTCCTTATTGTAGGCACCTCTACAGTCCCCTGACCGTAGAGTCTGAGC
Organism: Natator depressus; assembly: GCF_965152275.1. Taxonomy (NCBI): domain Eukaryota; kingdom Metazoa; phylum Chordata; order Testudines; family Cheloniidae; genus Natator; species Natator depressus. The sequence goes on from NC_134255.1 coordinate 12,651,153, forward strand.
ACCTCACAATCCTTTTAATACATCTACCCTCACACTGCCCCGCGAGGTAGGACAATGTTATTATCCCCATTTTACAGATGGGAAACTGTGGCAGACAGACAGACAAAGTGACTTGCCCAATATCACACAGGCAAGTCTGTGGTGGAGCAGGGAATTGAACGCTGGTCTCCTGGATAGCAGTCCACCTACCAGACCATCCTGCCTCTCCCTTTCTTTCCCTCTGCTACACCGCTGAGTATCTGCTTAAAACCTCCGCAAGGCCCCTTTCTGGTTAGTTTCCTGCTACAGATTTAAACAAACAGTAACACATCCTCAGGGCCAGGCTGTTTAAAAAGCAACAAATCATAAAGCTAAGATAGCAGTACAAAACATCGGCAAATGATGGCTGCCGATAGCTAATGCACACACACAAAACTGATTCCCCAAGAGAATTCTGCAGCACAGATGACACCCGGCATTTTAAAAAGAGACACTCAGTTCACAACCAGTTTTGTAGGCCTGTTTTCAAAGAAGGAAGCATTGGAAATACCCAACAACCACTGATCTGTAAACAGCATTGCATTACCGTCCATCCCTAGCCTTAATACTCTGTGTCAGATCATATCTAGTGGAGAGTGCTTTGATATTTTTTTCTTTTCCCTTTAAGGAAAAGTTTACATTGTACAGCAGGCTTAATGAAGTGGTTGAGAACTGACATTCAGTGACTGGAACTGGGCGTTGCTCGTTTCAACAAAGTGGCTTCTAAAGGGGACGCCTTTAAAAGGGGTGAACAAGGCTTTGAAATTGACTGTTGATTCTGATGGTGCTTCCACTCACTGCCCTTTCTGCATTGTTACAGACTGTCTGCTACAGAGCAAACAGTGCACTGATATGCACAATGGAGGAGCTTCTTTCCCCTCCACCCTTGATGTAAGGTGGGGTTTTGGTTTGGCTTGTCTGTGAGACCTTGTGTACAGTGGAGGTTTCAGCCACTGGAGAAGTCTTGCTACTCTCCTAGATGTGATCCTAACGCAGACACTCTATTCGAGGGCAGCACACCTTGCTCAGGTGTAGTTACTGACAACCTGAAGACCGGGTAAGCTGCACATCATTGCTTAGAGCAACTTTGCTTCTTCGTTAAGATTTTGTGTTGGTGCAAGTTCAGTCACACAGGAACCAGGGCCAAATCCACCAATGTAGATGAGGCCAGGAGTAACCTGAGCAGGGGTTCTCCAACCTTTGCATTCTGCAGACCATTATGGGAGGGAGAGCTTGACCCAATCCCCCGCACTGTTTGGTTCTTAAACTATTGGAAAAAGTTGTGCAGAATGAGAGAAAAGCCAATAGATCTGGACCTTGGGGAAGCCTTTCAGCACAGGGGAATTTTCCCTAAGTGGTGTGGAGCTGGCACAATGTCTCTATGATATCCTAAAAATCCCTCCTGTAAGGCTGCTCCTATGCATAGGTGTGGGGGTGGCTGAAGCCTCACTGTGCTCCGGCTATTCCCAGCTGCCAGAATAGCCCCTTTGGGCCACAAGCAGCTGAGTGGAATTTAGGCCAGCCCTGAGGCTGCTTTAATCTACACTGGATGCTAAATCAGCCTGCCAGGTAGCCCCAGAACAAAGGCAGCAAAGAGGCACCTTTCCCCAAACCCTCTGGTTGTGTGCTTGGATGTGCTCAGACCCTTAACTGGGTTTGAAAAAGAATTGGATGAGCTCACAGAGAATAGGTCCATCAATGGCTATTAGCCAAGATGGCGAGGGACTCAACCCCATGCTCTGGGTGTCCCTACACCTCTGACTGCCAGAAGCTGGGAGTGGACGACAGAGGATGGATCACTCGATAAATTGTCCAGCTCTGTTCATTCCCTCTGAAGGACCTGTCATCAGCCACTGTCAAAAGACAGGACGCTGGGCTAGATGGACAATTGTCTGACCCAGTGTGGGTGGTTCTTACCCACTAATGAATCGGGACCTTTGTCTTCAGATCTTTTAATTCTCTTGTCACTAGTTATGCTGTATTCACATTTCCTTCTCTTTCCCTTCTACCTCCCAGCCTATCCTTAGATTATTTTCCCTGTTCTTTTCTGTGAAGAGGTTTTGCATCTTCCATCCTTGTTATAAATTAGCTCTCCACAGAGCACTCTAATTTGCTTCAGTTACCCCCTCCCCCCCGCTACCAATTCACTTGATTTAATCTGCATCTTCCTTGCCTTTTGCTGGTGTCTTCGTAAGCTTTCCCATCTGCTCTTGGCCCTGGTGCCATATCTGGTGTGGATATCTACAATAGTTAGATTCTGGCTACCTAAATTGCCTCTGATTTACACCAAAAATTGTATTCTTGCTCTAAATCATAGAGAAGTTTTTCTTGTTAAAACAGCTGCCTCACTCCTCCCCAGAGGCAGCTGCATTTCAGTGCTGGAGGCAGGGATAGTTATAACTTATACAATGAGCTAGTAATAATTGGGGAAATCTTGTTGGGATCCATTTTCATAAAAAGTACCATCAAAATTCAGGATCATCACCACCGCCATCCATCCATCAGCTTCAATTCTCCTGACAGCGCTTTCTATCCAGTCCCCCCCCCACCCCTTCAGAAAGGGTCGATCCATCCCAAAGAAAGGCCCAGTGCCCTGCAGACCTAAACCCCTCCACACCGTCACTTGCTTTTCAGCCACATGGCCAAGATCTTGTTCTTGACAACGATACCAATAACCCTTACGAGAAAGCCACCTTCGTAGTCCAACTCTTTCCTTCACTAACCATTCAGTGTTACCAGAAGGTAACCCAACAGACCTGGCTGTCTGTGAAAACCCCTTGCCGTTCAGTTTCATTTCTGAATTTGGGCTGGCTATTCGAGGATAATGGGGGCTTGGATCCAAAGGGTTCGCATCCCATGGCGTCCCACCTCTGCACCAATGGTTGACTGTGACACATATATGACATTGCACAGCCTGAGGGAGAGAAAGAAAGCCTTCAGGAAGGCTGCTGCGTGGTCAGGGACTGTTCCAGCATAGGCTGCTCCGGGTAACCTATTCCCTAAACACAAATCAAGGAATTAAGTCTCATCCCTTCACCTTCCTGCTCTGAGCAAAATCTCCTCTATCTTAGATATTTGTATAGCCCCCCGCCCATTGTCATAGTACCTTTTCCTGAGGCAATCCCCCTTCTTCCTCTCATTGTATGTGAGCTGGAGCTGGTAGGTGAACAAGCCCCAGACGCATCCCTTCCCCAGCCACTCAACCTGCTTATGTCTGTTTTCCAACCTCTGTACACCTGGAACTCCGGGACATGACTATGTGGCTGGTCACAGTCCAATAGCCCAGAGGGACCTCCCTGGACCTAGGAACCATAAAATGGTTTGGGGGACCCTTTTAGAGGATCATAGATACCACCAAGCAAAGATTGTTGTGAGAGAGATTTCGCGGGAGAAACAGGGATGCAACTTTTAACTCCGCTGAGATATATTGGAGTGGCTGGACTTTTGTTTTTAATGGGGGAAAAAACCTGGCAAATTATGTTTTCCCTGATAAACAGGGACTTATTAAAGAGGGACAGTCAGAATCAATGGGTCTCAAAAGCTGCTGCGGTTTGCCCAAGCTCAATATGGCACTCTGATACCATGGTGATGGGCACAAGCGTAAGAACCTAGTAAATAGATTTCCTTCGCTGGAGCTTGGTTGCTCTTGTTTGGCTGACTTTCTGCCATGTGCATTATTTATGTTGTGCAGCTGATCTCTTAAGTCACATGGTACTCTTTCCACTACGCGACTGGATGACTGAAACCTTTAGATCCTACTTACACTACAACTATAATTAAGATAGGGAATCTAGTTACAAGGGTGGTTGAAATTGCTAGAAGTAGCTAGAAGATCTACTTCTGTTAGCCACAGCTGTAGCAGCTAAATCACCTCTACGTGGCCCAACTTAGTACCCCAGAAACGGGGACAGAGTGGGTTACATACACAGTGAGTGACCCCAGCTGCCAGCGGAGCCAGCGAGAGTTAAAAGTACTTTGCATCTTTGAAACTAGCTTTAGCTTAGCTATGGGATACGGCCCCACTGAATCATATCGTAAGCACACCAGCATTACAGCCAAATTCCCTGACTTGGTTACAGGTATAGTGTAAACCCAGCCTTATTACCCAGACGTGGAAGACCTTGAAATAGCCACACAAATTCTCCTGACGCAATTCACTGTGCTGTGCAAAGAGGATAGCCACCCATCTTGGCTGATCCCAGGGACCGGACTAGGGACCTCTGGAGCTAAAGATATGAATCTCTACAACCTGCGCTAGGCTCTAGAGGTGGGAACTATCCCAACCTCACCCTTTGAAGACAGAATGCGGAGGGAAACACAGCAAACACTGATAGGTGGGTTACACAAACCCGTAATTGCATAGGTATTCGGGCTCTCTCTCTTTACATGAACATTCTCATCAACAAATAAAGCAGTTGTACAAATGTTCGTGGGAAGCCAATAAAAGGGGTTCATGAAGGTATCAAAGGAAAGTTGCGGATTTAGACCAAGCAAATGTTCCCAGTCACCCCCCCCACCCCCTTTTTTTCCCCCTTGCTGCCTTCACCCAGCTCTATGAGAACATTAAAACCCTAGACTCAGAGCAAATTAATCCACAGTCCTGTCTAAACAGAATTCCTGCCGGGGGCGTCATCCCCTGGTTGCAACACTAATCAAACGTCATTCCATAATTACATGAAAACTGCTAGGGCTGCACAAACACGCCCTGGGTTGGGCCCTTCATTTCATACCCAGCTGAATTTTGAAACAAGCCTCTTGCCCTCTAGCTAATGACTCCAGCATGATTAAAAGCAGTACCATTTGCAATCCCACCCTTCCCAAGCAGGCGATTCTGCTGCTTCCTTTGCTTAGGGAGCCACATCTCTTGACCCAGCTGAAGGCATTGGGATCTTTTCCAGCTGCCAGCGTATGATCTCCATTGAAGTGGTGCCAGGAGCCTGTAGCTCCCAGCCATTATGGTTCAGGGCCAAATGCATAAGTAAAAGCAGAAATTCTCTTTGAAGTAGGCCATACGCTGCTCGATTTCACAGGTCTCCCCCTCTCCTTCCTCCCACAGGCCGAGCTCTCGTTGCAGAAAGAGCAGCTGCAGCTGAAGATCATAGAGGTAGAAGATGAAGTGGATAAGTGGCAAAAGGAGAAGGATCGCATCAAGGTGAGGATGGGACGTTTCTCTTTGGCTTTCCCCAACTGCTCCCTTTCCCCCCCTCACCCACCCGCTTTCTAGTGTTTTTCATACTTGCCTGCCCCCTTTTCCCGTGCTCTGATTTTCCCATTCATATTTTCACATCACACTCATTTCTCCCTCCTTCCACTCCTCTCTTATCACCTGATCAACCACACTCACTCTAAGTCTGGGAGAATGGTGTCCGCTGCAATTTTCTCATGACACACCCTGTAGGAGACCAAGAACACAGAAGATGGACTTGCTGGATGACTATCCTTGTTACTTTCTTGCCTGGGGTTACTGGTGCTCTCTCTCTGTCCAGCTATCATCTCCAAAGGCTGGGTTGGCTCAACTATACCGGCATAGTTAAAATGATTCAGCCCCCACAATATAGATCAAGTTATACCAATAGAAAGGTGCCTTATACAGCTTATTTTTGTATGGAAAAGGGTACACTATACTGGTATATCTACATCCACAGGAGGGGACCAATGTAAATATCGGTCAACATAATTCACACCCTACCTGTACACCAGGCCCAACAAATTATGTACAGTCAACAAGAAATCCTGCCTTCTCTCAATCCTTCCACAACTGTACCTTGGCTTTCTTTTTTCCTTTAATATTATTTTGGGAAGCCAAGCTAGAAAACTTCGGCCTGAACATGGGGCTATCCTTGGTCATTCTGGGACACAATTTCAAAAGGGCCAAAGGACCAATCCTCAAAGGTATTTAGGTACTTCCATTGGTTTCAGCAGGAATTAGGCACCAAAATACCACTGAGGACATGGGCCTAAGTGACTTATTTTCAAGTGTCACTTCAGAACCTAGGACTCTCTTCAAAGTCCAAGGGACATAGGCTTGTCTACACTAGAAATGTTTGCTACAGTCACTACACTGGTATAGTGTATACACTGGTATAGTTAACATGGCAAAAACCCTCCAAGTGTGGACATATTCACACCGGTACAAAAGTGCTTCTCCTGGTGCATCTTAGTCTAGTATATATAAGCTATATCAGTACAACTGCATACACACTAGAAGTAATAATGCGATAGCCACACTGGTAGATCACGACCCTAGCAAATAGAGTTATACCAATGTAACTTTTATAGCGTGGCCAGACCTTAGGTCAGGATCTCTGCTCCCATGGGCTGGCTGCTAAGAATGCTCTGCCACCCCCCAAGCCTCAGTCCCAAGAGTTTCACTCTAGTGAGTGACTCCCTTTAAGTGACACTGATGAATCTTTATTTTGCAGTAGCACCCAGAAACCCCACCCAGGGTCAGGGCCCCATTGTGCTGGGTGCTGCACAAACACAGGCAGGGTCCCTAACCCAGAGAACTTACCGTCTAAGAAGTCTCCATGCTACACTTCTCCCGACACAGCCTAGGATTTCAGCTTCTCCAGCTTGCGTTTTGATAGGATAGGGGATTTGCATGCACAAATGCTGCCTAAGGGGATGAAGGGGCCTGGCCATGTGTGGAATAGCTGGAGGTGCTGGGGAGGGGTGTCTGCCTCCAACATCATGCTGTTCTTCCTCTCCTGAATCTACATTGCGGTTGTGTTCGATTGCTGGAGTCCCCGGTGTGAGAGCCTCATGCCATGCACCTTCTATCTCCCCCCACTAGAATTTCACCACCAACGAGAAAGCCACCGTGGATCAGCATTACAAAGAGCTGGTCCGCGACCTGGAGAAGCAGCGGGATGAGGTGAAGGCTGCCCTGGACCAGAGGGAAAAGACCGCGGTGGAGAACATAAAAGAAATTGTGGAGGAGCTAGAAGAGAGGGCAAAGCTGCTGCAGGAGGACAAGGAGACCAGGGAGCAGATACATCAGATCAGCGACTCTGTTCTCTTCCTGCAGGTAAATCGAGGCTGCATCTTTCCGCCACTCCTGTTTCTACTGAGAAAGGGATATCTTTGATAGGCAGATGATCCAGCTGGTGCCACAGGCATAACAGAACGGGGTCAATTGACACCGGCCGGCAATCTTGCTGTGAAATGTTAGGGTCTGTTTTTTTGGAGACATACCCCTGACATAAGCAGGAATCAGCTAGCTGAGCAGGGTATCCAAGGCTTTCACCCAATCAGAGGGAGTTCACATGATACCATATTGCCTATGAGCGATGCACAATCTTAGCTGATTGACCGTGATACCTCTCCTGAAATCTAACATCCCCCAGCCTCCTCAGAGCCCTTATCTCCATTGTATCTAACTTCTCCTGTACCCAAATCTCTCTCTAGCCTTCTCTGCATTCCAGCCTCTCGGTACTTTAACCTCCACACCTTCTGGGTTGGCAGGAATTTGGCGCAATGATGAGGAACTATATCGCCCCGCCGTCTCTCCCGACTTACAGCGTCTTGCTGGACGGGGACACCATGAGCCCGTCGATGGGGCTGCTCCGGGATGATCTGCTGAACGTCTGCATGAGACACGTGGAGAAGATCTGCAAGGCAGACCTCAGCCGGAACTTCATAGAGAGGAATCATATGGAGAATGGTAGCGTTTCCCCGAGTTGCTCTTCCCTCCCTCTTTCTGCTTTTTGTTCATATCCAGAGTCACAGTATTTCTCTGGGAAAAAAACCTTCAACCTTGTTTTTTTTTCCCATTGAAATTTTCCAGCCAGCTGTGCCCATTTCCCAGAGTCCAGCAAAGGAGGTGACCCAAAGTCAGTGATCAAGTCAGAGCTCAAAGGTCAACAGACTTAAGCTTCTGAGTCACTTTTGAAGATTCAAGAGTCTAAATTCTAAGGCCAGAAGGGACCACTGTGATCATCTAGTCTGCCCTCCTGTGTAACACACAATTGGACTTCGCCATCTGTGACTTAGGCCTTCCAACACTGATTGTAGCAATGCTTAAATATCTTTACAAATCTCAGGCACTTTAGAAAATTTTACCAATAGTTTAATGGACACTGCTTAGAATCTGGTTAATGAGTCCAAAGGTATTCAAACTGTTGGGAAAAGTTATTTAAGGTAATCCAAAAACTCTTTACAGCTGTCATATCTGCAAGCCACAGTTACACTTGAAAGAAGACAGAGTTTGTATCTAGTGACTGCAAGGAAATAACTCTACAATTACTTATTGGCCTTAATTAACAGACTCCCCCTGAGTCAACCCAACAAGCTCACCTGCAACCCATTTGATCTTTCATTGTTAAAAACTTCACCGGGAGAAATAATATATTAGTGGAGTGAAACCTGTTTAATATCAGTCTCCAAAGAGACTCTGCTTACTCTTAGTTGTTACAACAGGTGCCCGCTTAATAGTCTTGCAAAGAGGCAGAACATTCAAACAGCATCCTGAGAGTTTTAATACTGCAGAAATAAATCAGAGCAAATAAAAGACAGCTCTATTCACTAATGTAAGAGTCAAACCAATGTAACTAACAAACTGAACATTGGGTCAAATTCACCTGTTTGCAGAGAGCTAGCAGAAGGCTCATACTCCACTCAAGGCCTCACAACTAAGCTGAAGTCAGATGTAAGCGGCACGTAAGCCTCGTGTTGGCTCTTTGCACAGGGTCCTGACCCGAGAGTCAAATCCACTTAGATAGCTTTGTGCTGTAAAGCCACCGTCACTTCACCCCATTCCTAGGGCATTCCAAAGAGCCCTGGGTAGGAATTGCAAAACGAAGGAAGTCTATTTTCAAAGGATCCATCTTGCAAGCGCAAAATGGTTTCTCCCTAAAGGTCTGAGGAAGGCCAAAGGGGAACAGCTCTGGCCTATGCTGCCCCACCCCACCCCCACCCCTCTCGCCTCTGCTGCTTCCAGTCCTACCTCCTGCTGACCCAGGCTTTGCTCCGCTCCTCCAGGGGATCACCGCTACATGCTCAACAACTACGATTGGAACCAGCCTGACAACGTGAAGAGATTCTCCATGTTCCTGACTCCAAAAGGTACGCGTGGCTGACCCTTCTCTCTCAAGCTCTCTTTCCGGCCACGGCTGGGCTTCCTCTAAACAAAGCATGGCAGATAAGACTCAGAGATGCAACATATGCCTTGTAATTTGCTTCCTCTGACCACTTACTTTTCACATCACCATCCTGGAATTAGGCAAATTCAGCCCCTTCATACTGTTCGTGCCTGGTCTGGATCTGGCCCCATGTTTTCTGTCTAGCCTAAAAACACAGAGACATTTTTGCACTCTCTGAAACAGGGCAACAGACAAGGTGCTGGCCAGGGTAACCGGCTTTGAATGCTTACATGGTTCAGTGCAAAACCTGTAGGAGCATAGAAGGGCTCAGGGCTTCTCTCCCTCGGACAAAGGTGTGCTCTTACCTTGTCTTAGCCAACATGAAGTAAAACCCGAGCGAAGACGGGGCAGTTTGAAGTTTTAACATGAGTTAGCAGGTTGAGCTCTTTACCTCGACCTGCTAACGTGTAGGAAAGCTCAGGAGACTTCGGTTCTACTCCCAGCTCTGCCAAGGGATTGCTGGGGAACATTGGGCAAATCATGGCTCTGCTCGCTGCCTGAGTTTCTCCATGTATAAATTAGGGATAATGACGATTCTTGTCAAACACTTTCAGATGGATGGGGGGAAAGTGCTGTATAAGAACTAGGTATTATTATTATTACACATTTTAACAAAACAAGTATTTCAACACGTGTTGGCTGGTAATGTTCATCCCCTACCAGCTAGCACATGTTAAAATATAACTTTACCTGTCTACACAAAGGTGTTAGCGAGCATGATTTACACAAGCACACCTTTTAGCGTAGGGCTTGCCTTCACGGGGAAACTGAGCAACAGAACAACAGTGATCTAAGTATGCCAATATAGCTATGCTGGTATAACTCTATTTCAGAATGCAGAGTGGCTCTCTCTGGTACAGCTTAGGTTGATTTTGAAGCTGTTTAAGCGATACCAGAAAAACGTCACTTTCAACCCTAGAACAGTTTCCACATGGCGAGTTACGTTAGCGTCTGTTCAGCAGTATAAATTTACACCTGTGTAACTACCTGTGTTGACGAGCCTCTAGTGAGGACAAGGGGCTGCTGCCTTGCACCTTGTTCTGTCACTTACACAAAGAAAATGCAAAGTAGGTATAAACTGTTACCCTCCTGAATTAGTAGCGTTCTACACCCATTGTGTCTGGTGGAAATGACCTCACAGTGCAGGTTAGTCGAGAATTCGTTGCCAGTATAGATGTATATAAATAAAAAAGAGGCAAGAAGAGAGTAAGAAGATATGTGAAAATGGTAACCACATATTTAAGGTTCCCACAGATCTGACATTTGGAACCGTCACCTTTCAGGTTCTGCTTCCTGAGTTTCCAAAACCACATTTGGATTTGCCCTGTGTTTACAGCTGTTGCTCTGCACAAACAGATGTGGGCAGAGTGTAGGTCTGTGGCTGCTATCTGTAATTAACAGTGGCATTTCCCTGTTTTGCAATATCACCTGCTGGGTTTTACAAGGGTGCCATGTGAATGCCAACATTGATCCATTTGTCTGGATTCCCACTTTTCCTTTAAGGCTCATTCTCTTCTCCTCCATTTCAGTCCATACATGGATTCCCTAGCAGCTGCCTTATTGGCTCCCACATGTGTTCGTGTGAATGACAAGGATGTAGCACTCTAGAACTCATCCCAGCAGTGCTGCTAGGGTACACTAAGGCTTCAGGGCCTGCCTCTTCCTCAGCCCAACACAACTGCACAATTCCCTACTAGCCTGCCTAACCAAGGATCAAGTTCTGGTTGTCAGACTGGAGAAGGGCATTTTCTGAAGGCTTCTTTATTTTGCATGTGGTGGGTTAATTTAAAAAGGAACCTAGATCCAAACCATCCCTGGTTCTAAGTTACAGCTGCTGCAGTCATGACACAGCTGCTTTAGGTCTTTACAGGTTTCATCCTATCAGGGAAATACTCTGGACAAGCTAGACTGTGGGCCAAAGTTCATGTAAAGAATCCATCTCCCCATTTCCCAGAGCTGGCTGCAAGTCAGCCACACCCCCTCTCAAAGCAGAAAAACTACCACACAGGTCCAGGCCTTTGGGCTGTTAAGCCGAATGTCCTGCCTCTGGCAGTGGACAATTCTAGAGATGGGCCAAAATCAAAAACCTGGATCCTGAACCCCTCTCAGCCTTGGGGCTTTTAAAATTTGATCTGAATTTTGCAGTCCGAGATCATCTCTAACCAATACCTGATGCTTCAGAGGAAGGTGAAAATTCCCCATAATGCACTGAGATACTCGCTGCACAGAGAGAATGGTGGGGATAGATATTTCCTGACTACTGCGGCTGAAGCATGAGATTTGAGCACACAGAATGCAGATATAGTGAAGTGAGGGGAAAAATTTTGAGTTTCTTCTGTCCAGTGTCACTGAACATAGAGATTACTACCTACAAGACTGGGGTTCAGAGCTGCAGTCCAATGTGTGCCCCACTTGTTACCTCCCCTTCCTACTCCATGCTGGAGGAGAACCCCTGCTGCTTTGTCTTACTGGGGAGACAAGAGAAGCTGATCTTGCTACATTGCCTCCTGGCTGGGAGCAAAGATCTAGCCCTCCTGAACGCCCCCCTGTATCTGCCAGCAACCTCTGCAGGTGCTGAAGAAGGGACCACTCCCAGGCTGAAGTAGAGGGGCTCTCTTGGCAGGTAGGCCCTCTCCTGTTGTACACAGATTATAAGGCCACTGATCATCTAGGCCCAGCTCCTCAATGTATTTAGGCACCTAACTCCCCTTGACTTCCATGGAAGTTAGGCTCCTAAATACCTTTGAGGAACAGGGCTCTAATCTGACCTCCTGTATCACACACTCCGTAGGATCTCCCTGAATTAATTCCTGTCTGACCTAGAGTAGATGTTTTAGAAAAGGATCCAATCTTGATGTAAAAGTTGCCAGTGATGGAAAATCCACCGTGACCCTGGTCAGTTGCTCCAATGGTTAACTGCCCTCATTGTGAAACATTTGCACCATATTTCCATTCTGAATTTGTCCAGGTTCAGTCTCCAGTCATTGGATCATGTTTTAATCTTTCTCGGCTAAACTGAAAAGCCCATTATCCAATGTTTGTTCCCCACATAGGAATTTACAGACTGTGTTCAAGTCACCCATTAACCAACTCTTGGTTAAGCTGAATAGATTGAGCCTTTTGTGTCTATCGCTATATGGAGAACTGCACTGAATGTCCATTGAAGTCAATGGGACATTCACTTTAATAAACCATATGAGAGTCACAGATTAGTAGTGCACAGAGCTGGCTGAATGCTGCAGAGCCTTGGTTGGAATTCACACAAATGCCCTCAGCCACTCCTTGGTGGTTTGTTATTTGCATGTACACACTGTAGGAGAAGCAGCTGCTGCCCCAACAGCGCCCAGATTGGCACAAGAACAGGGGATTCGTTCCCTACCAAGGCTACTCCTTAGTTGGTATTTGCTCTCAATCATTTGCTATTTCTGTTTTAATCAGCCAATGAGGGAGTAAAATCAAGACCATGTAATTTAGGCAACAAATCACCTACTATGAAGAATAACAAACAGCACAGAGTGAGAAAGTGAATACTTCCCAAAAGACACAGGGGGGTTGAAAACTGTTTGTCCAAAGATCTCAGCAAAGAGCTACATGTAGTAAAGCCATTTGCAGACAGCAAGATTGGTTCATAAAGGATTTACAAACAGGAAAGAGGGCTGGATCCCAAACAACTATTCCTCATGACGAATAACTTCACAGCAAGTGATCAAACCTGTACATTCCTTCGATACGCATCTCAGTGCATCTCTCCCTGCGTTTGAACAGACACCCCCTCTTGATGCAGTGCTGGGGACCTTGCACCCCCCTCAATTAGTTTTCAGAGGAAGGTTTTTACCAGTAGGGGTTTTGTGACTGGGCACCACAGGGAACCCCTTAGCACTTGCTAAATACAGGGACAGTCATCTGCTTCAGAGCCCTCTAGCACAGTGGTTCTCAAACTTTTGTACTGGTGACCCCTTTCAAATAGCAAGCCTCTGAGTGCGACCCCCCCTTATAAATTAAAAACACTTTTTAATATATTTAACACCATTATAAATGCTGGATGCAAAGTGGGGTTTGGGGTGGAGGCTGACAGCTCATGACCCCCCCATGTAATAACCTCGCAACCCCCTGAGGGGTCCTGACCCCCAGTCTGAGAACCCCTGCTCTAGCAGCAGTAGCTAACTCAAAAATCCTCACAACAATCCCTGTGGCATGGGTGTTATTCTGCGCATGGGGAAACCAAGCAAGGTGACATGACTTGCCCAAGGTCACACAGCAAAGTCCGTGTCAGCACTAGAATTAGAAGTCAGGAGTTCCTGGCTCTCAGCCTGGGGTTCCACACACACCACTCTCTAAAGCAAATGATTCAGTGCATGTGCAGATTAGCAGCGAGAGGTCTATCTAGAGGATACTGCAGGGAAGCAAGCATGCGGTGCTTAATCTGATGGTCCCACAGTACCATATACAATGACAGGCTGCCGAACCAGCTAGTGCAAGTAATCCTATTGGATACTAGAGTGATGTGGTCAAAGGTTATTGGAGTTGGATTCATTTGCAAATCAGTCATTTGTGACCATCTCAACCCCTCATCTAGCAAGGGGCAGCTCTCTCTCTGTTTAAACCACCTGCCCACATCTGAAAAGTTGGGACAGGGAGGTTACTTGTCCCTGTATCTGGGAGCGGTGCAGATGTTACAGCACGTGAAAGGAGCACGAATGGAAGTGCTAAAATGAGAGCAGCCCACAGGGTGGTAGCAGACGCATATCGGAGATCCGACTCCTTTCCTCTTTGCATATGCCCTCAGTGCCTGGTTGCTTGGAGGAGAGGTAAGCAGCGGAAACCCACATCTCTGCAGCAAGTGCTGGGGAAACCCTGAAGCACAAGTCTATGCTGGTGGAGGTGAAGTGAGAGCGTGTGTGTAAGCAAGAGTCCCAGCCTCTCCCTGCAGGTATCTCTGGAAGATCATCATGCTGACAAAGCTTGAGCGGGCAACTTAATGTAACTAATGATGGCTTTTTGTTACATTGACGGAGCTTCGTTCACACAGCTCAGAAAGAGGGAGAGAGAAGCCGCCCTTCTTTTCCCACCCAGGCCACTGTGAAAAGAACAGACAGACAATTCTTCTGCAGCTTGGACCGAGCCCTCTGGCTTGCTTTAACCTCCCTATACGGTGTTGGTTCTGATTCTAAGTCTGTCAGGAGGACTGTTAGTGGAGCAACATCAGGGCATGGGCCTAGGTCTGGGACACCAGGAGCTGATTGCTGAACTGGATTCTCTTCTCTTGCAGCCAGTTTCAGCAACCGAGCGTGGGAATATTCCTCCTTCCAAAATGCAGAGGAGACACTTGGCATGGGTAACTCTGCTTTCTCAATGAAAGGTATTCATTCCTACCACCTGTGCCAGGGCTTCTCGCCGCTTTCTACCGAGTCCACCCTTGCCCTCTTAGCCACCCTGACGCTTTTGGGCAGCCCTATCCCACTATTTGAACCTTTTCTATTTGGTTTATATCATCATCATCTACATTACAACCAGGTTCAGGGCCCCACTGTGCTACACGTAGTTGGGGAGAGTCCCTGCCCCTTATAATCCAAATAGAGACAAAGGAAGGTAGGAAATATTGCTATTCCCATTTTACAGATAGGGAACCGAGGCACAGAGAGATTAAGTGACTTGACCAAAGTCATGCAGACAGTCTGTGGCAGACACAGGAACAGAATGCAGATCTCCTGAATCTCAGGCCCGTGGCTTACCTACAAGACCATCCTTCTCCTCATCTCTGTTTTGTGTAGATTGAAAGCTTGGGGCACAGACTATGTTTGTATAGTGCCTAGCACAATTGGGCCCTGTTCTTGGTTGGTCCCTAGGCACAACCAGACTTAACACTCGCCCTTCCTCTTCCATCTCTCTTCATTTCTCTGTTCATACTCTTAACATTTTCTCATAGCTCTTCCACGGCTAGCAGGATTGTCTCCCTTTTACCACATGCTCTGCCATTAGACTCCCTTCAGCAGGAAGGGCCTGATCCAAAGCCCTGGTGAGGACTCCCGATGACTTCACTGAGCATTGCCCAGGGTCCCAAAGGCCGAAGGTGAAGGAGTTTTGGCAGACTTGGAGTCTGTCTAATGATTCTAGTTTGTGGCACACTGGTTTACTAGGGCCTGGCGCCGGTGCCATCCATACAGCATCACACACGCGCCGTGGTTTCTCAGGAGAAAGACTCTTCCCTCTCTATGCAGAGCTTTGACACCATACAAACACCCTGCTAACATCTACCTTCTCTCACCTGGCCTGGCCACCTCATATCTACTCCCCCATTTGCAGCTCTGGCCCTTCCCATCCTCCGATGGGTCCTGCTGAGGTTTTCAAAGTCCCCCAAGGAGATTGGAATTTCAGATCCCTAGGCAGCTTTATAAAACCCAGACTGCCACCTTCTCCTTTCTCGTTTCTGACCCTTAAGAATCCATTAAAACTAAACGAGATAACTGTTTGATAATTAACAGTCCTTTGTTTGCATTCCCAGGGATCTCAGTTCCCTTCGCCCAGCAGGTGCCAGGCCATTATACAGATTGATGATTACACAGATAAGGACTTTTACCCCTGGAAGGCAACATCTCGAAAGTAACATAAGCTCTTCTCTTTTCCAGTAGGCAATGGAACTAAGATGCCGTATCAGTTCTCCCAGATGGGGCAGAGTTCACCTGGTGACTTCAGCAAACAGTCCGACGGGAGCCTCTTCACTAAGACTGGTATGGGGCTTTGGGGAT
This sequence comes from Natator depressus, assembly GCF_965152275.1. NCBI lineage: Eukaryota > Metazoa > Chordata > Testudines > Cheloniidae > Natator > Natator depressus. The sequence goes on from NC_134255.1 coordinate 12,667,057, forward strand.
TTAGCTGCTTTATATGTCCCTCTATCTGCTCCTTCCACCCCACCATTCAGGGGTTAGATTCTGTAGTGACTGACCTGAGGGGGGTGTTTAATCCCATTCTCCACTGCTACCCCTGTGAAAGGCAGCCTGGAGTAATGGCACACGTGGCCCCCTGAACACTCATTCCAGCTTGGTTATGGGAGTAGCTTAATGCAATGCAGGATTTTGCTAAACTTTGGGGTTGTCAGATCTAATAAACAGTTTGGGGTGATTTGTTGGGGGGCAGGGAGAGAAGGGAAAGGAAAGGAGTTATTTGGGCAGTAGTGGGGGGGGGGGAGGGAGGGAGGGATTCTGGTGAATGACATTCATTGACCCCTCCTTGTCATATCCTAATGGAGACACCTTTATGAACTTAATAATGTGGGCAGCAGTGTGGTCTAGTAGATAGAGCCCTGGGTTAGGACCCAGGAGACATGGGTTCTATTCCTGGCTTTGCCATTGGCCTGCTGGGTGACCTTGGGCAAGTCACTTCCCTGCTCTGTGCCTCAGTTTCCCCATCTGTAAAATGGGGATACTGAAATACTTTGAGATCTACTGATGAAAAGTGTTATCACCATCAATTAAAACAGAGGAACATGCACTTTTAGGGTGAAATCCTAGCTTCAGACTTCACTGGACCCAGGATTTCACCCTTTCCTCCTCACTGGCTACTGCCAAGAGTTGCGATTGTATTAATTCCTGCTAAACAGGGTCAGGCCTGGCCAATAAATGAACGGGAGAGCTCAGGATAAAAGCTATGGTTAGGGTTGCTGGAATGCCATCTTTCAGCTAAGCTGTAAATCCAAGCTCTTGATTTTTTGCAGTAATTAAAAATCCCTTTGCATTCTTTGTAAGAGTTAGAGCAATTAGTCTGGTATCTTGGCCTAACTTTAATTTGGCTAATGACATTCTGCCTCCATAATTTCCCCTGACACTTTAACTGGATAGGTTATTTTTTCACTCCCTTTCCCTGAACTGTTGAATGGTGGAGCCACCATTCTAAGAGATGTTGCAATCCACCCCAGAAGTGGTAGCATTTCGGTGGTAGACGATAGGATTCCTAACTATATGTATTTTCTAATCCTGTAATTTCCGATGGTGCTTTCAAGAAGGGGGTAATACACAGAGCAGATCATAACCCCATCACTGCTCCTAACTAGCTAGTTTGTATTGTCGCAGCTTACCCTGCAATAGTGAGACACCAAGCGACAAAGGTGCAGCCGCAGACATGGAAATCCTCCAAGCAGTCCATGCTGGTAAGTGATAAGACCTGGACTTGTGCACTCATGGGGCTTCAGCAAGAGAAGGAACTGCTATGGGAGCACACAGGACTTTGGGAGTTTTCGGGGCGTTTTGGATCTGGAGAAGGGGCAGCGACTGACTTCACCTGTGACAGTATTTCTTATTTTTCATAGTCACCTCCCGTGTCACTGGGAGATGGGCAGAGTTGCATGGTTCAGATCAGATTCCAAACCTGCCCATGGCTCAGAAATGTTTGGATGCAGGGTTTTGGTTCAACCCCATTTCAAATCTTAATTTTGGGGCTTTAAATGGAAATCTGCTCCAGTCTAGACTTTGCCACGGTTGCTTAAACTCTGCAATATTACTGTTCACTGCATGGGGGCAGTGGCGGATTAATGATTTTGCCACCTCTAGGCCCAGAAATAATTGCTGCCCCCCCGCCGCTCCCACCTCAGCTCACTTCCGCTCCGCCTCCACCTCCTCCCCTGAGTGCGCCACCGGGTCCTGCTTCTCCCTGCTCCCTGCCAGGGCTTGTGTGCGAAACAGCTTCGTGAAGGAGGGGGGAAGTGGGGGAACAAGGCGCACTCAGGAGAGGAGACGGGGCCGGGGATTTGGGGAAGGGGACCGGGAAGGGATGGAGTTGGGGTGGGACTGGGGGTGGAGGGTGCTAACTGGCACCAGGGGAAGCAGCCGCCTCTGGCTGCTATTATAAATTTGCTGCCCCTGCAAATTTGCCACTCTAGGCCTAGGCCTTGTCGGCCTAGGCGTTAATACGCTGCTACATGGGGGTCACCTATTACAAGTGCCTAGAAAACAAGTGCCTACATGGTGCCTAGAAAACACATTCTGTGGAGTCTGCGCACCACAGACCGGAGCATAAGACTACCTCACATACTGATCACACAGCCTTGAAGCCTGATGGGGTGTATCAAGGATCAGTCTTTATGAAAAGTGGGCCCATATCATTGCTACTTTGTACCTTATGTAATCATTTATACCACTCCAAAATAGTCATAAAACACTCCTAGACCCATGTGGTCATGTTTTGCACCCATTTTCCACTGGTCTAAACAAATATCAGTATTACCAACCCCATGTGTTCAAATCTCACAAGTCAGGCCGTCCAAAACTCAAGAGATTTTAAAAGTAGTACATTTTGGGGCTGATTCTTTTTACTTGCCTTCTGCTTTTTGAGACTTTATATTTCATGTTTTCAAGATTTCCTTGAAACCATGACAGCTAGAGGCTTACTTTTCTTTAAAACAACAACAAAAAAACAAAAGCAGAGATTCTTAGGTAATCGCCTGACTCCAGGAGCTGGGGCTTCACAAAAACACCAAAATATCTCAATTCACAGGAATCAGAAACGCTGGACTACAGAAGGTGCAAGGCCATTTTATTTAATTCCTAAATAAAAAACATACTGGATTAGCAAGCCCTTAGCAAAACAACTGATCACATAAAAACCTACTTGAACTTATCTATCCTGGTTCCTTTATCTCCCTTAGCACTGAAATATCTTAGCATCTTGCAAGATCTAAATTAAACGCACGAAGAACCCTTTCTCCCCCTCCCAAAAGAAAGTTTATCTTTTAATAATTATTATGCATTTGTAAGAACGTGCCATTGCCTTAGGAATTAGAAAGGGAAAAAAACATAGGAGTTAAGCACACTTACCAGCTAGAAGAGAAGAATACAGCAACTACTTGCAAAATGGCTGCTTTAGGGAGACAGCTGTTTGGCTCTGCCAAATTTAAGGACTCGACCCAGGAAGGCATGCTGGGAAAATGTTCCCATAAGAGATATCCCTGCAGTAGGGGAAGTTAGGAGAGACCAGGAAGTTGCTGCTATAGCACATTATTATAATGGGGGAAGCAAGGCTAGAGAAGTGGGGTTTCCAGTTCCATCTGACAGTGATGAGACTGAGTGCAGATCTACTGTCTACTAGGAGTGAGCCCCACAGTGGGCATGGACCTGTTGTGACAGTCCAGTTCCATGAAGGCAATTCACACCCTTACTAGTGCCCTGTTATTAATCCAACAGTCTGGGTAGATTCCTCCCTGTAAACACTTGGATGTCTTTCGCATGCATATAGTAGTTGGGGCTATTTTATTTTTATGGCTTATATTCACCAGATAGACCTGAACCAAACAATCCAGATGATATATATGAGCACTAAAAAGTTGCAAAACAGATACACACGCTCTGGACTGCCGTGGCTCTGTAGGAGCTGTTACAGTCTATTGGGCCAATAATCTGGCTTTTAAAATAGCCTTAAATATGTATTTAAGTAATCCACCTTCTAAAAGGCTTGTAAATATTAATTCACACACCGGACTGCAATGCTCTAGGAGGCCAGAACTGCCGGCCCTCAGAGAGTTATTTAAAGGGGAGCTTTTCTTCTTTCTTTAATTATGCTGGAAATTGGAGCTGTAAAGCAAATAGAATTCACACACAAGAGGGCATTGAACAGCAGGTATTAGAAGTGTGGTCTGAACAGCAGGACTGGATGGACATGTTACATCCATCCATCCATCCATCTCATGCTCATCATTGCATAGTGTATGCGATGTTAATTGGCATGATTAATAGAGATAAGCCCAAACCAGTCCTTTTAGCTATCTATCCAACCCTTCCCAAGACACAATCTGGATCTAGGTCAGTATATCATGATGAAGCAAAACCAAGGCTGCCTTTGCTTTACCCCATTGTGCCTATGCTAAGCAGAGACATCTAGGTCATGAAAAGGCTGATTTGCTCATTTACCTTTGTGCTGGTTTAGTGCATATTCATGGCTGCACTAGTTTTGACACTTTGGTACTCTGGCCACATCAGCATATTTTTGGAGTGGATCTCACAGGGCTCAGCAACATTGCTGGGAGCAGAGGCATTTGGGTAATTTCCATAAACAATGCCCTGCATTCCAGCAGGTAATTAAGAGGACCTGTTGAGCTGGTGCAGCTACACACAGCAGAGAAGTCATGGTAGATTTTACCAATACAGGTGGCTCTGAGTTGAAGATCTTGTCTGAGATGTTGCAACCAACTAGTACAACTAACCCATAATGTGGCTGTTGTGTTTTACAAGAGCTGCAAGCTCCCTTGTTCCAGCCAAGGTTGGTTTTTTTGCTACACACTCTTCCCAGGGGTTAACATGGCCAGACCATCCTGGTGGTAACGGCAGGATGACTAATTTAGACGCTGATGGGAAGTGGCACAACGGAAAGCAGCAATGCATAGAGTGGGGGGAAGTTTGTAAAATAGATGCTCAAGTTCAGCTTTGTTCCTGCCCCTTTATCATTCACAAATATTCGCACAAACTGGGTTTTGTTTACACAGAAACCTATATTCACATGTGGACTTGAGGACAGACAACAGCACTGGTTATTTAACAATGGTTATTCCTTACAGTCACATTTAAGGGCTTTGCGTCATCCAGCCAGGGAGCAGAAAAACACCATGCAACTTAGCTGACCCATCACACACAGTGCACAGGTCAACGTTTGTGAGCATCCTATAGATTCAAATTTTAGTTCATCCACAATTTTAGTTCTGAACAATGAAGAGCTACATACAAAAATCAAAGGGTGAAATTCAGCCCTGTCCAGAGGGCTGGCAGCAGACACATGTTCCACCTAAGTCCTATTTTGAAGGCTCACGTGGGATTTAATTAATGCAGATACTTGGTGTAGACCCTCTGCCTGAGAACAAAACTCACCCGAAGCCTGAGTGCGGTTGGAGAATGGGGCTAAGTTTGCAATGAATAAGTCAAGCGGCTCCAGTTTCCGAAAAAGGGGAATGGGTGGTGTCTCTCTGCTAAAAAAATGTCTGGAACTGTTAATATATAACAGTTTGGGTGGAAGGGGTATGTGGGAGGGCTAATTAGATGGTGGAGGCAGTGCAAATTGAGTGTAAGTCAAGGACAGACTGCAAGCTACAGTCCTCTTAATTCACATGCCCCAAATTCTCCATTGCAGTCACACCACCGCCCCTTTTACGTCAACAAAGGCAACGGAATCACTTCAAATGAGGCACCTTGAATCCCGCTGTCCATGGGAAAAGCCAGATGTGCCAGGAGTGGAGAACCAACCAAGAATTTTCACATATGAACCTGCTACTATATTAAACTTCCTGCTCTAATCTCTGGAGAGGCTGGATTGGGTGGTCGGCGCTAGAAGAAATGAGGACTTTTCCCAACTCATAATCGGTCCCAGGACCGTTTTATATTTCCCTTGAAAGCTCTGCAGCCCCGGAGAACTGTAACAAGTACAACCCTTGTAGATTTCTTATTCCCTGTCTTGCAACACCCTCCTCTGCCTGCAGAGCAGATTGCTCTACTTCTCCTAGGTGCTTTGGGGAAGGTGGGATCTTGGATATGGTATGCACTGAGCCCTTCCCCTCCACAGTGTCATACCATGTGCTTCCTGCTCTCCAGACCACATAGTCGTCGTTGAATGAATTTGTAGAGCTGGTGAAAGGTGCCAAGTTGGAGTCTGAAGTCCTCTTTGAATCTAAAAGGCAGGGTCATCCCGGGAACTGGCAGGCCACGCTTTGTCTATGCTCCTCCATCCACCTGCCTCAAACCTAATCTGCAGGGACCCCGCCCCCATCAGTGGAAAGGGCAGCTCTGTCTCTGTGAGCCACTCAATCCTTGGCCTCTCTATGGAGACACTCGGGCTTCCCCTTGCCAATGTCCAGTGGTTACCACATGCTGGACACCACCTCCTCACTAAGGACAGCTCTGAGTCCCACCCACCCATCTCACAGTGGCCACCAAAGAAGCATCAGCCTGTAACCGCTTCCAGTCACTCCTCCCCTGCGCTGGCTCCCAATCGATGGCAAAAAGGCTCTACATCCCATTAACATGCCCCCCCCCACTCCCGGCCACCGCTTCAAATTGAAAAAGAAAAGGAAAATCCATCCCACTAATGGAAGATTGATTAGATGTCTTAGGTGGGCACCCCCCGCTTTTCCCCCCACAAACAAAATTGGCTTATATATTTTGGTTCCCTTATTTTTTTCTGGATCAGGAATTAATTTTTTTGTTGCTCAGCGTAATATTTCAGGGTTGTTTTTTTTCTGACTGCGCTCTGGACAGAGCAGTCGCATGACCGTTGCCAGCCAGAAAGCAGGGCAGAGGCGGTTAGTGTTCCAATCATCCAACTTAGCTTTTCCCTCTGGGCAACAGGGAGGGGTCATTGTAGCGATGGAAAAACTCCAAGAGCATCGGAGCTTGCTGCTGGAACTAAAGGCACATTGCAGGATCAAGGCCTGGCTCTCTGACAATGATAAGTCGCTGCAGAGCCGAGATGTGAGCGTGTGCAGCTACTTTTCGTGACTTGTTCAGTTCAAGCCTTCCTCAGGGTCCCAGCCAGCCCACCCCTGCTCCCCGCTCACACACGCATGCAGCACCTGGTTGAGTGAGGTCACACCTATTGCTTGCTGAAAATTATTTTGTAGTTAATCCCCATGGCAAAGCTATGCGCTGTTTTTGAATCTGACTCTGCAGACAAAACTTCTGAGTCTGAAAGATGGTTGCTCCAGAATATTTGAAACGCCTCCTCTTTTATATCCGTGTTTTAAATGAAAGGAAGGGGCTGGGGAGGGAGAAGGGGGCTGGGGTTGGGGTTGGAGTTGGGTGGGAGTGGGGTTGGGCTCGGGTATCCGTTGGCTTTGATAAAAAAAAAGCTAGAGTAGCATGTATGCATGTGTGTGATATTAAAATAAACTACCGCCCGTGCTGTTGTTTTAAGTCCGGAGCGCGCGGGGGGGGGGGGGGGGGGACGGACGGACACCACAGGTCCCGAAGTCATGGACCTAGGGAAACAGCACACAGTAATATAATATGTTTAGCAAGCAACAAGACAAACCACAGGGGAAAGAGGCAGTGATGCATTGTCTAGGTACCAGGGATGGGGTAGTTTAGGAAAAGGATTTCCCTGGCTTCTCTCCCAAATACAACAGCGGTTGCCTTTTTACAAAAAATATCCCCGGTCTGGGCTCTTGAAAGGCACTCTCATTGTTTTAGTCTGATAAATGCTCCCACTTCCTTCATGCGTATTTGTTAAGAGACAGGCATGACTCCCACAACCCCAGATCTAAACAACCCACAAACTTTGGGGGGAGCTCAGATCTAAATCTGAATTTCATTACAGGCTCTTATGTCTATAATAAGGGAAACTGACCACTTTCTGCCTCCCCGAGACCCAGTGTATATATGTCTCATGCCCATCTCGATGATATTCCCTACTTTAGATCTGTACTCTTATGGGCCTGAATCTGATCTTGCCCACACCATTTTTTACATTGATGTAACACCATTGACTTCAGTGGAATTGCTCCTGATTTACCCCAGTGTGAGAGAAGAATCAGGCCCCCACTTTCTCCGGCCAGCACCCCTAGTTTGCTTGAGACCTTCTCGCCCAATGGAAGGCAATCATGTATCAGGCAGGGCTCTTGTCCTTACTGTACCTCGTGGATTAGCACTGAGGCTTAGAGGTGAATTTTGCATGAACTGTTTTATTATTTTGTTTGTCTTGATCAGCAAAGCAGAAACGCCACTCAGACTTCTGTCTTATCAGGCAGGCCAACGCTGTGCCGATGTAAACGAGGTTCTTGGAGTGTGCAACCTGCACTGCGGAAATAAAAGAGAAACCTCTGTCTGAGGAGCAGCTGGGGTCAAGATTTCTCTCTCTGTGGATTGCGTGTTTACATTATTCTGGATCACTTTTAGGGCCTTCGAAAATGAGAGCCACAAATAGAGCAGGGGAAGGGCTGAGTGTACACCTGCTGTGTGCCCCCCCCCCCCCCGGCCCTGTAACATCCTCTGATGTATAACAAATCCCATTGTTTTAACTCTGTGCCCTCTGCCAGTGCCTAGAAATCCAGATGTGCAGAATTCCTAGCTGGCCCAGGCCCTCTCACACATAGCTCTGCTAAAGCACCTCGCACTTGCTCTGCAGCCCCCAAACCCCCAGCTAGCCCAGTCACATCCCACCCACACAGCTCCTTCCTTCCAATATCCATTCTTAGGGCCCCGCAAAACTCTGCCAGTGTCATTCACAGCTTGCATCTTGGGCCGAATCCTGAGCACGTGCAATTCCCACTGAAGGAAAGATTTGGCAAAAACTGCCAATCAAACAAAAAAAGACCAGAGTGTAGCAGTTTTATGATATAAGGGGGCTGAGCTGAGGATGCTATTTCACCCATGGCCTGGGCCCAGGTCTCTGTAACAGGCTGGTACATTATAAGCCGGTTCTATCTACCAGCAGGTCCGCCACACTAACTTAGCTTTACAAAACCTTCTTCCCTGGAAGCAGCTCTCCTCCTATAGGAAGGATTGAACTTCACCAGAACAAGGTTGCTGGTGAAAGGGGCTTGATGCTAAGTTAAATGTAGTGGGAAACCAAAGTAATGGCACTAGAATGAGAATGGTTACGTCTTCAGGGCCCAAAGGCTGGTCAGAGCAGGGTGAAGCTCTCACTGTGCTCAAGAGGAAAGATGGTCCAGTGTTTAGGGTACTTGCCTGGAAATCAGAAGACCTAGAGTTAATACCATGCTCTGCCACAGACTTCCTGTGTGAGCTTGGTCAAATCATCTAGTCTCTGTGCCTGTAAAATGGGGATAACAGCCCTGCCCTATCTCAGAGGGTTATTGTAAGGTGCCCAGGTACTGTGGTAACCGGTGCCATAATAAGCCCCTAAGATGCATCTCTTTACAGAGGATGGCTGGCTCATTTCATGCCATAGGATGCCTGATGGGTACCTTTTCCACACTGCGGGTCTCTCTTGCTCTCCAGCAGAATGAAGCCAGCGCCACTTAAGTGGAGAAGCCAATAAATCCTGCTCATTTATCCCACATGTGTTTATGAGCGCACACATCTCAGCTCTTCCCCATCAATTCCACTCGCTGCATCCATTACTGTTATTACTGTGATTAAAAAGCAATCACAGGGAATCTTCTTCCGGTCCTGAAATTACTGAAAACCGCTCTGTTCCTGCTCCTAAGCATGAGGCAAGGAAGTTACAGCCTCAGCCTGCTCTCCTGTCTCTGTGACTCTGGGAGAAAATAACAAACCTCAGCTCCTGGAAATGAACTTCAACACCAGGCCAGCCTCAAAGTCAGTGTGGTAGCATGGGGATAGAATAATGAACCTTACAGCTGCAGGACTGTGCACTCCCTGCTTAGAGAATCCAGTTAGAGCCAGCCCTGAGACACAAAATAATGAACCCCCCCCGGGAGTGTGGTCCACGCTCACAGCTCTGTGACACTGGGACAGAGTCTCATACAAAGAGACAAGACCCAACCAAAGCTGGATCTACACAGCCCTAAGCTTTGGGGAAGTTCAGACCTGGATTCATGCTTCGATACTTGGTCCCAAGCATTACAAGACCCCCTCAAAAAATTCTGAGGTCCAGTTCACCACCCGGCCCCTCTAAGAGCTGCGAACCAGGTTGGAAATCTGACAAGAACAGAGATTTTCAGTGCTTCCAGTCCCAGTGAGAACAGGTGCCGGGCTGGCCTTAAATTTTGCCAGACCCTGTGCAACATAAGACATGCAGGCCCCAAATCATATCCCTCTTCCATGCTGAATATATAGTGAAAGCAGCTGCTCAGGTCAGGGACCCTTGACGTCAGAGGGTGGCAGGACGGCAGTAGCCTCTGGCGTGGCAGGCTGGCATGCTTTTGGGTGCTTCCAGACATTGGCTGATTAACTCCAGAGTATTTTAAAGCCAGATCACCATTGCCCTGGGGCTCCCCTCAGGTAGCCCTTCCTCAGTTTAGATTCTAAGGGAGAGAAAGGAAACAAATTACAAGGAGAACATAGCCAAGGTGATGAGCATCTCATGGCCAGCCAGCAGTGGGGGGGTGATGGAGCTGGTGCTGAGGGCCCTGCAGCTTGGCTATTAGATGGGGGAGTAGATGAAAAGATTCAGAACAAGGGTTGCGTGGAGGAGGACAAGCCAAGAGGGCCCTTCCTATTGGTTGAGACATTCAAGACAGACCCAGCTATTATTCACAGCACAGAGCCAGCCCTTCCTGCCTGGGAATTATTCTGCTGAACTCCTTACGAAACTCAGGAGACTCCGGATCTAGAGTCTCGGCGCAGAGGAGGGGTTTCCTCAGCAGACGAGTAGTCAGACTCATCGGTGGACAATAGCCAGGGCTCCCCCCTGCCCTGCACCTTGAGTGGTCAATTTACATCCCTGCCAGCTCAGTGTAAACGGCTACCATTCTGGTTTGTGACACCACCACTTAGCGCTGGCCTGAGGGACAACAAACAGGGCAAGGTGACGGGGCCCTCTTGTCCCTGCTCCCCGATGTGCCAATGCCAGCGGCAGGGAATGTCCTGGAGCAGCAGGGGGGAACATTTGGACACCTCCACCTCTAAGGGGAACAGACAGAAAATTCCCATTGCTGCCTTTCCCACACATCTATTCCCATAGCACTGGGGGAGTTCCAGGTTTGTGAGACATGAGCGTCCAATAGATGTCAGCATTAAACAGCCTTTCAGTTGCAGCATCTTCTGTGCCGCATATCCCTGTTGCTGGGCCCTTCTGGGGATTACCTTCCTACACTGGACCAGCATTAACCCTTCGAGATACTTCACTTCGACACAGCGCTGGGGGAAGCAGCCGCATGACTGCTACTGGCAGGGAGAGCGGACGGACAGCTGCACGCCTCCATCGCCTCCCTCACCTGCTCAGGCTGAGAACTAGATGGCAGCATGGTACTGTGAGTCTTCCTCTTCTCGAAGGAGGCTGCAGCTCTGGTGTCGCAGGGCTGAACGGGCATAGGCAGGGCTGTGTGTTCAAGCACGTCGCACCCCTGTTTTGCCACGAGGTACCCAGGAATTACATGGCAAAAGCCCAAAGAAGGGAACCGGACTCGACCTAGGAAAGTGGCACTTGAGTCAAAGCTGTTCTTCAGAAAGGGGTGGATGAGCTGCCTGTCATGCGGACCACGGCTGTCCCATTGTTTCTTTGCGCTCCCTGTCCATCTGTATCCATCCCTTGTCTTTTCTCTTATACTCAGTTCTCTGGGGCAGGGCCTGCCTTTTTGTTGTGGGTTTGTACAGCGCCCAGCACAATGGGGCCTGGGCCATGACTGGGGCTCCTGGGCGCTACCACAATAGGAGCAATATATGAGCCGCACTGGGTCTGAACGGTGAAGCTGAGACCTGAATGCAGACTCTTCCTCTCTCACAGTCCAAGGGAGCTAAGGTGGAGTGAAGGCTGCAGCCCACACGCTGGCTGGTGGCCTTTGTACCCTTCCTGAACGCAAGTGTCGGAGCCCGAATCCAGCCATTGGAAAACCGGATCAGGTGGAGTTAAGGCTCCTCTGCATGCCCCTTGGGATGCCATGAAAAGCCTGCAAGCCCACCGCAGCCTATCCCCTCCTTGCCATCTTCCCATGCCCCCCAGCTCCAAGGCATAACAACTGTTCATATAATTGAATGGGACTCTCCATCTGGCCTGTGCAGCAGCACAACTGTTACTGGCCGAAGGATCACACTGGACAGGATGAGATGCCTCATTGGAGCCAGATGCACAATCCCCCACTCCCAAACATGACAGTACAGCCAACTGCTATTATTCCAAAAAGGGGCAGAGTTGAGGTGGGGTGGAGTGGGCAGCGTGGTCTGAACTGGGCATTCCCTGGGCGGCTAACCTTTGCTCTTTGTTTTTTCCTGTAATCAGCTGTGTCATCTCTCGCACTATTTGATGCTTTCCTTGAAGCACCAGGTCCTGGAAACGTGTTCAAATGAGAAGCTGAGCTTCCTTTAACAATAATTTCTAGCCCTTCTCCTTGCCAAGAGGAGCTGGAAAATGTGACTTGTGCCTGCTAAAAGTGCCAAAAGAAATAAAAAGAACCTATTAATTATCATTATTAAATCGCATGGGTTTTAAGCCAAGCTCACGGTTTCTTGAGCCGGACTCATGCTTTTTGAACACTGCAATACTATGTACTAAGACTGTGTTTACACAACAGGCTTCTGCTGACCTAGCTCTGTCAGATAAGGGGGTGAAGACAGCTGCCCAAGATAGCGGTGCTGGCAGAAGTCCCTAGTGTAGACACAGTTATCCCGGCAGAGCTGTGTTTTTACTGGCATAGCTTGTTTCGTTCATGGGCGGTGGTTTTACTATCTTGCTACAATGTGCATCTTTGCTGGCACAGCTGCGTCTACACTAGAAGTACGTCTACACTGCAGTCCATGGTAGAATTACAGCTTGGGTAGGAAAAGCTGGCTAGTTTTACCCACACTAGCTGGGCTAAAAACAGCAGTGTACATAAGAACGGCCATACTGGGTCAGACCAAAGATCCATCTAGCCCAGTATCCTGTCTTCCGACAGTGGCCAATGCCAGGAGCTTCAGAGGGAATGAACAGAACAGGTAATCATCAAGTGTTCCATCCCCTGTTGCCCATTCCCAGCGTCTGGCAAACAGAGGCTAGGGATACCATCCCTGTCCATCCTGGCTGAAAGCCACTGATGGACTTATCCTCCACAAACTTATCTAGTTCTTTTTTGAACCCTGTTATAGTCTTGGCCTTCACAACGTCCTCTGGCAAGGAGTTCCACAGGTTGACTGTGCGTTGTATAAAAAATGCTTTGTTTTAAATCTGCTGCCTACTAATTTCATTTGGTGACCCCTAGTTCTTGCGTAGGGCAGCATGGGCTGTACAAGCACACTGGGGATTCTAGGGACATACACACCCTGCTAGCCTGCGCCCCCATGATTGCACTGTTATTTTTAACTGTGCTAGGGCAGGTATGCCTGGCCATGCTGCCATCACACCTCGGATTGAAAAGTTGACATATGCTAGGAGCGCTTTGCCAGCACACTATTCCAGAATTCCTAGACTGGTGAAGCGTTCCTAACACAGATGTAGCCTAGTGTTCTTGTAGGGGACATTTGGGCAATACCTCACCTCTCCAGTGGTTGAATTTGGGCTTTTACAGCCCTGTTCAGGAAGGTCAGGATGACCCCAGAGCAGCATTGAAGTGTTTGTCTTGTGAATGGACTCTCATGGCATTTGAGGGTGCTCAGCAATGCAGGATTTGACCCCAAATCCACACTAACATAGGTTTGCATCATAATGGGCTTGAGTTTATTCATACTTGTGTTTGGTTGTGTGTTGTTGTCATTCCATTGATTTAAATGGATCTACTCTCTGTGTGCACCACTGAGCAGGAGATCAGGATAATGTTGGGCCAGAGCCTCTGCTAGCGTAAATCAGCATTGCTCCACTGAGGCCAGTTTACACTAGCTGGGGATGTGACCTAATGTCCCCTAAACTTCCCCAAAGGATGGGCTTCTTATTAATCCCTTTCAGTCCAGTCAAATCCTTGGCCCCTCTTACCAGAGCAAGTCAGGCCACTGTTTTATCTTTCTTACATACTGACTATAAAGTTTTACAATTAACAATTCTTGGGAGGCGTAAACAAGGCTAATAAAGTCTAATTGCATGTGAACCTTTCTGTTCTCGCAATATTTTTTGCCACATAAATTTGCCACTTTTTGCATAAAAGAAATAACAGATGAAAGTAGAATTTGAATTTGCAAATTAGCAAGTGTAAAATACAGCCTCCTGATAAAACTACTCAAGGGTTACAAATGGTGACTGGAGACCTTCGGAAGACTCAGAGGTGCTGTTCCAATATGCATCTCAACCTTTAAATCCTTAGCAAAAGCTTATCCAAATCATCGGAAACTCCTGGGTTTAGGATGCTGGAAAATAACCTCCACCCGTCATCAATACAGAACCTAAAAACATATTACTGATAACACAGGGGTCAAAGTTGATGGAAGGGAGTCCATTAACTTCAACAGGAGCTGAATCAGGCCGTTAGCAAGACATCACTGCCCTGATGAGTTTACAGTCTAGGGCCTTGAGCCTGCAAACATTTATGCACTTGCTTAGCTTTACTCATAGCAGGTGATCCCATTGAAGCCAAGTGCACGAGAAAAAACTAAGCACGTCCATAAGTGCTTGCAGCACTGGGGCCTAAGGTTATTTGGCGGCAAGTTAGACACATAGGAGCTCAGTATACTGTGTAGCTAGTGACATGACACACCCTGTTACCCAACAGTCTGAGTACCTCACAGACATTTAGAACTTCATCCTCATAACATTGCATGAGATAAGGAAATATTAGCCCTATTTTACAGGGCGGAAATGCTGTAGCAGCGACTTACCCCAAGTCAGTGGAAAAGCCGGGAACAGAACCTAGGTTTCCTGGCTCTTGGTTTAGTACCCTCACCAAGAGATCATGCTGAGCAACTTCTCCTTGTTTCCTTGTGGCCCCCCAGGTGCCTACCTGTATCCATCTTCTCCCTCTTGTCTGATACCTAGATTGTAAGCTCTTGGGGGCAGAGACTGTCTTTTTGATCTGTGTTTGTACAATGTCCAGCACAATGGTGCATGACTGTGGCTCTGGGTACTATTGAAATAATTCTGATCACATGACTTCGGTGACCTTGCTAGGTTGAAGGGATTGATAACGGTGACACCTTGACAGCGAGACATTGGCTTTTTTTCAGCCATTTGCAAAATGCCCCAGGAAACAGCTGTGAATAGTCATGTGCTTAATGTTCTCTAAGCGCAGGAAGAACAAAAAGAGGCAGGAGGTAGAAATCCAGGCCTGGAAGACAGGGCAGCCTGAGTATTGCATCCACATCTGTGGAGATCCCGTTGCCAGCAGGGCCAGATGTTGAGCACCCACAATGCTCACCAAGGTCAGTGAGCCAAACCCGGAGATGTGTTGAGCATTACAACCCCTGTTGCTATCAATGGAAGCCGTAAGTGCTCAGCACTCCTGTGATTTGACTGGGAGCCCTTTGGTTTATGAGTCCATGCAATAGCTCTTGGACTCCCTGTAGGACGTCGCCACCTACTCTCCTCCCAGCAGTCTGTTAATTCCATTCTTTATCCTTCACCCGTGCATCAAAAAACACTGATTTTCAAGGCATATCATCAGACGTTGCTGTAAATTAGTCCCGTGCAACCTCACCTTCTTAGGCCAAACTAAGGGAAAGACAGAGTTTGGATTTTTTTTTCTCTCCCAGCCCTAGCTTCTCCTCCCTCACCTGAACATAACGAGCTCTCTCTCGCTGCTCGGCCATCCCCTACCCCTCTCTGACGCCCTCCCAAGGCTAGAAGTCTCGCACTCCACAGTGCTGTCAGCCTCGCCTGATGGAGGTGCTTCTGTGCCACAGCCTTTCAGGAGACCCACCTCCCTGCCCACTGGAGTTCTCGAGGCAGTGACCTGGAATCATCAGCAGAGGGATGCAAGTGTTCTGTTGGGAGGTATCTGCTAATTCTCAGCGGCCAGGAAACCCCCCTTCCCTTCCCCACAGCAGCTTCTCTCCCATCGTGGTCAGAGAATGAACACCTGAATTATTACTCAGAGTTTTCTGAGCATCCCACAGGTATTACGGTGCCTAGCATAACGGGCCCCTCATCTCAGCCGGGGCCTCTCTGTACTACGGTAGAACGAGTGATAAACATATGGTACATTCTTTTACCACTCCAACTCCTTCCTCTAACAGGGTGTTTGAAACCACTCTCAATTAACCTTAGTATCCAAATAGAAGGAAACGCTGCTGGAAAAGAGCTTAAAGGTTAATATTTCTCCTAACCCATGAGTGAAAGTTTGAACCACATAAAATATTCAGGGTAATTAATGTACACGTTTTATCCTACTTAAAACTAATAATCCTATATAACCTCATCAATCATGTATATAGTCCATAAACAGTCTCCATAAACTGTCAAACCAACCAACCTGTACATTAGAATAATAAGTGACAACCTTTTGCCTTTCTCTAGCACCTGCCATCAGAGTGATCTCAAAGTGCTTTGCAAATATTAATTTTCACCACTTCCATCCTGGGAGGTAAGCAAATATTACCTGCATTTACTAATGGGGAAACCTAGCCATGGCATTTCTAGCATGGAACTCGTTGCTGTGAAATATTATTGAGATGAAGAGCTCAGCAGGATTCAAAGCAGGATCCAATATTGCTATCAAAAATACCCAGTTATGATGGTAAGGATTAAAAACAACCAAGGGTGAAATCCTGGCTCCACTGGTCAATGGATATTTTGCCATTGACATCAACAGGGCCAGGATTTCACACCAAGAATTTTGGAAGTGATAGGAATCCTGTTTTTTCAGGGTAGCAGCCAACCTCTAATGCAGATCAGGCACAAACTTTCCTTGAAGTTAGGTCATCTCATAAGGGTTTCTTGCATTTTACCCTGAAGCAGGGACAGATGTAGCCTCCCAATTCAGTGGGAGCAGACAAGAGGCCCTGGGGTCTGGCGGCTGGAGAGCAAGCCTGTCTCACGCTCACCCTGCAGCAACAGCTCCTGTCCTCCGGAGCTGGGCCTGGCTTCCTGCTCAGGCCATTGCAATGTGATGCACAGGGTCTCAGTGCCACTCATCTTAGGCCTGGCTGCCCCTCTGCCATGATGTCACAATGGAGGGGCGGCTGGGCCAGCCTGAGCAGGCTCTGTAGCCGGGCCAAACTGGCCAGGCGCTGTGATCCTGAGTGTGCAATTGCACCCATGACTCTGCACTAAAGCTGCCCTTGTCCTGAAGCCTCTGGGCGTTGTTGGAGAAAGGATAGATGGACCACTGGTCTGCTCCAGCTTGGCTATCCTTAGGCTAGACCAAAAATTGACTAGATGTACAATGTACAATGCATAATTTACTCAGATTGTTGCACCTCTCTCCATTTGCCAGTTTTCTATGGAGAGAGAATTTTCTCTAGTCCTAGAAAGATCGGAACTGTCAGACTGGGTCACTCATGGTCCATCTAGTCCAGCATTCTGTCTCCAAAAGTGCCCGTCATCAGATGCTTCAGAGGAAGGCACAAGACAAGACAGATGTGGGATCATCTCCCCCCACCCTCCCACCCATGAAGGTCTCCTTCTAATCCCTGATAGCTAGAGATTGGTTTAAATCCTGAAACAGGAGGAGGTTTATCCCTTCCAAAACTCTTTGTTTGCTTTAACTGTTACAACTCTGCATGTTCTTGTTATCCAATTGTTATCTTAAATGATTTGCACAGCGTTTCCCACCGACTGTCCTGGGCTGTTAGCAGCTGTCTCTCCAAGGACTGGATATCAGTGATTAAAGCCATGTGGATTGCGTGAACAGGTGCTGGGATGCTATTGCTGGGTGTTGTACAGGCAGAAGTCCTGTGGTATGTCTCTGTACCCTGCCTGGATAAGCCAAACTCTTAGAATCGCCTTTCCAGGCCCAATACTCAATATAACACAAGTATGAAGTTTGGCTTTGGCTATTTTATCACGTTTACAGCAGAAATTCCTGCCAGTGCTCTGGCTTGTTAGAACGTTTGTGGAAAGCAAAACCAAACAGAGGTGCACAAAAAAGGTCAATTGGGTCCTATGAGCCTGAGACCTGTTCTCTTGCTGCAACCACTTAATCACACTCCCTTCCCAGAGCTGGGAGATAGAACCCAAGAGTCCAGGCTCCCATTTCCCCCTGCTTTAACCACAAAATAACAGTCTCCTCCCACCTGGGAGAAGAACCCAGGAATCCTACTTCCTTGCCCTCTGTTTTAACATCTAGCTCGAACTCCCCTCCCTGAGCTGGGAGATAGCACTGTAGAGTCCTGACTCCCGAGCCCCTTTTCCAACATCTAGACATGCCCCCATCTTCTCTTACACTGCTTCTTTCAGACATGTTGAGTCAGCTACTGTCTGACGCCCCAAGGTGTCTCAAGAGGGAACCTTTATAGGCCACAGGCCTGTGCGTGTGTGCCTTGACCTGGAGCAACCTTCATAGAAAAGCTTCACTTCCGATTCTCTCTTGCCTCTCAGGACCTCCAGAGGACGATCGCTCCCTGGCTCTGCATCTCCCACCCACTTATGGATTCCACTGGTATTCTGCTATTGCAAATCCTGCAGGATTTAATATCCACTCTGTAATCTACTGGCACCAAAAGGCATTATCAAACTAAACCTTAAATTGAAAATGCTAGTTTTTCCATTTTCCCAGGCCGTCAAGTAGGAGTCAGGGGCTCTTGCAGCCTGATGTAATTCACTCTCTCTCTAATTAAAATACATCAGCGGCCATCCCTGCCGAGCTACACGCTGGCTAATGTCGTGGGTGCTGGAGGCATGTCAGTACCTGCTTGGAACTGGCTGCGGGGGTGGCAGTGCCAAGGTTTCCCAGCTCAGGGGCCTGCAGCTGGGCTCCTGCACATTGAAGGACGTGCCGCCGTTGCCTTGCTGCATGCACCAGCAAGAGGAGCTTGTTAAGCGTCCGTTTTCCTGGGGCTCCGAGCAGGAGGGATGAGATCTATGTTACTTGCATGAGTGAAGTCCGGCATGGCAAGCTCCAGTGATCTAACATGGAGGGGGGGGTCTATCCCTGTCACTGCTGGTTACAAAGTCTCTGATTTTCATGACTGTTCAACCCCCCACTCCCTCAAGGAAGCAGCAGAGGATTAAACCCTCTAAGGTCTCGCCTACCCTGGCTTTTGGCTGCATTGTGGAAATCCCCAGAGGAGATGCACTAATGACTCCAGTTACGGGGGGGTAAGCAGGGCCAGCGCAAGCATGGTTTTACAGCCGTGCATTCGGGCTTTTCCCCAGTGCTGTGGTGCACTGGTGCAGAGTTGCACGAGTCTAAACAAGCACCAAGGGGGACTTTAACCTTTGCGATGAGCTTTACTGTAAGCCAGGAGGGCGCATGTAAGAACGGCCTGCCCCATCCAGGGCCTCTCAGCCAGTGTCCAGGGCAGGGGTCCAAGGATGGCTCCCTCCAGCCAAGTTCTAAAGAGGAAGCTGCCCACTCCCCTCCCACACGCCTCTAGGGATCCTGACTCTCCCTGCCCAGAGTCCATCCCAGCTCCCCTCT
Organism: Natator depressus; assembly: GCF_965152275.1. Taxonomy (NCBI): domain Eukaryota; kingdom Metazoa; phylum Chordata; order Testudines; family Cheloniidae; genus Natator; species Natator depressus. The sequence continues at coordinate 12,686,214 of NC_134255.1, forward strand.
GCAAACTCGCCTTTGAATATGCTAGGAGGGATGCAGGCTGGGGTCTTCAGAGGTGCCTAAGGGAGTTAAGTACCTGACTCACTGGTTTCAGTGGGATGTATCTAATTCCCTTAGATTCCTCTGACAATCCCAGTCATTATCAGTTCCTCACGGCTGGCCCAGCCCTACTACCGAGCAGATCCCTGTCCTCAGGGAAGGCAAGTGTGGGTCCTTCCTTTAGCCAGAGACAGAGGGTTAAGCCCTTTCCCTGCCCATCTCTGGACAGGATGGACACACCCCGTCACACAGCAAGAGTCAGAATAACAAGGCTATACCCATTATGGTAACATACAGTGAAATCCATCTCCATTTAGTGCTGGCAACTGGCAGCCCTAGATGGCGATGCATTAGCTACAGAACAGGGCAAATTTCACTCCTGCCAGGATGCCTCCATCTCTAGGAGTGAGTGGTATCATAGAATCATAGAATCATAGAATATCAGGGTTGGAAGGGACCCCAGAAGGTCATCTAGTCCAACCCCCTGCTCGAAGCAGGACCAATTCCCAGTTAAATCATCCCAGCCAGGGCTTTGTCAAGCCTGACCTTAAAAACCTCTAAGGAAGGAGATTCTACCACCTCCCGAGGTAACGCATTCCAGTGTTTCACCACCCTCTTAGCGAAAAAGTTTTTCCTAATATCCAATCTAAACCTCCCCCATTGCAACTTGAGACCATTACTCCTCGTTCTGTCATCTGCTACCATTGAGAACAGTCTAGAGCCATCCTCTTTGGAACCCCCTTTCAGGTAGTTGAAAGCAGCTATCAAATCCCCCCTCATTCTTCTCTTCCGCAGACTAAACAATCCCAGCTCCCTCAGCCTCTCTTCATAAGTCATGTGCTCTAGACCCCTAATCATTTTTGTTGCCCTTCGCTGGACTCTCTCCAATTTATCCACATCCTTCTTGTAGTGTGGGGCCCAAAACTGGACACAGTACTCCAGATGAGGCCTCACCAGTGTCGAATAGAGGGGAACGATCACATCCCTCGATCTGCTCGCTATGCCCCTACTTATACATCCCAAAATGCCATTGGCCTTCTTGGCAACAAGGGCACACTGTTGACTCATATCCAGCTTCTCGTCCACTGTCACCCCTAGGTCCTTTTCCGCAGAACTGCTGCCTAGCCATTCGGTCCCTAGTCTGTAGCGGTGCATTGGATTCTTCCATCCTAAGTGCAGGACCCTGCACTTATCCTTATTGAACCTCATCAGATTTCTTTTGGCCCAATCCTCCAATTTGTCTAGGTCCTTCTGTATCCTATTCCTCCCCTCCAACGTATCTACCACTCCTCCCAGTTTAGTATCATCTGCAAATTTGCTGAGAGTGCAATCCACACCATCCTCCAGATCATTTATGAAGATATTGAACAAAACCAGCCCCAGGACCGACCCCTGGGGCACTCCACTTGACACCGGCTGCCAACTAGACATGGAGCCATTGATCACTACCCGTTGAGCCCGACAATCTAGCCAGCTTTCTACCCACCTTATAGTGCATTCATCTAGCCCATACTTCCTTAACTTGCTGACAAGAATACTGTGGGAGACCGTGTCAAAAGCTTTGCTAAAGTCAAGAAACAATACATCCACTGCTTTCCCTTCATCCACAGAACCAGTAATCTCATCATAAAAGGCGATTAGATTAGTCAGGCATGACCTTCCCTTGGTGAATCCATGCTGACTGTTCCTGATCACTTTCCTCTCATGCAAGTGCTTCAGGATTGATTCTTTGAGGACCTGCTCCATGATTTTTCCAGGGACTGAGGTGAGGCTGACCGGCCTGTAGTTCCCAGGATCCTCCTTCTTCCCTTTTTTAAAGATTGGCACTACATTAGCCTTTTTCCAGTCATCCGGGACTTCCCCCGTTCGCCACGAGTTTTCAAAGATAATGGCCAAGGGCTCTGCAATCACAGCCGCCAATTCCTTCAGCACTCTCGGATGTAACTCGTCCGGCCCCATGGACTTGTGCACGTCCAGCTTTTCTAAATAGTCCCTAACCACCTCTATCTCCACAGAGGGCTGGCCATCTTTTCCCCATTGGCCCCTCCCTGGGTACATTGGGTACATTGGCCCCTCCCTGCCTCTTCAATGCATGACGTCTCCGCTGGTGGCCAACAAGGAGGCCAGGCTCTCGACAGTTGTCGTGAGATTTTTTTTTTAATACAGATACTAGGAATGGGGCAGAATCTAACCAAATTCATTTCACATTGACCACTGATCAACCATAGGATGGCACTCGTTGGCCAACTGGCGAACAGTCTGGGCTGTGCTGGAAGTGGTAACATCCAGGTGGGAGGATATACAGTGCTGACTCAAGATTTACATTTAGTTCACACAGATATAAACTAATGAATCAGATTATTAACCTCGCTCAGTCATGTGCTTCCAAGAAACAGAAGCAAATTTCCTGAAACTCTTCTTACCTCTCATTTATCAGATGCCATCTCAGCCTAGTCACTGAGGCCTGAATACCACTGAGCAAGGTTCATTTTCTTTGATGACTTCCAATTTTATTAAAAATAATTTAAAAAAAAATAAAAAAGCCCTCAGTCAAGCCTTTGCATCAGATTTTCCAAATGGATATGAGATGGATTCTGCTCCACAATAATCAGTCTCCATTAACAAAGGGAAAATGACAAATTTGAATGGGGAATCAGGGGATACAAGGACAAAGGAGATGCCAGACTAGATGAGACCAATGGATTCCTCTAGGCCAGTCTCCCATCTCACAGTGAACAGTAACAGATGTTTAAAAGGAATATGCAAGAAACACAGTGGACAATTATGGAATAACCTGTCCATAATGGGAGCATCTTCCTGACACCCATCAGTTAGTCGTTGGCTTATGCCCTGAAAGATGAGGATTTATGAGGATTGATTAAGGGCGTGGAACAGCTTCCCCATGAGAAGAGATTAAAAAGACCGGGACTGCTCAGTTTAGAAAAGAGACGAATGAGGAGGGATAGATGACAGAGGGCTAGACAAGAGTGATGGGTATGGAACAAGTGACTAGGGAAGGGTTATTTACCCCTTCACATAACACACAAATTAGGGGTTCACCAATGAAATTCACAGGCAGCAGGTTTAAAACAAGCATAAGGAAGCACTTCTTCACACAACGCACAGTCAGCCTGGGGAACTCATTGCCAGGGGATGTTGTGAAGGCCAAATCTGGGTTCAAGAAAGAATCAGCTAACCCTCATGGAGGATAGGTTTATCAAATGGCTATTAGTCAAGATGGTCAGGGGTGCATCTGCATGCCCTTAGTGTTCCTAGGCCTCTGACTGTTGGGATTGGACTACAGGGGATGGATCACTCAACAATTGCCCTATTCTGTTCACTCTCTCCAAAGAATCTGGCACTGGCCGCTGTCGGAAGACAGGATACTGGTCTAGATGGACCTTTGATCTGACCCACTGTGGCCGTTCTTATGTTATACCCCTCCTCTTTTTTAAAATCGTAATAACTAGATATCTAAGGTACTGACCAGGGTGGTTTGCCCCTTCCTGGCTGGAGGGCCTGGGGCTAGCCAATCCTGATTACTAAAGGAGGCACACCTGTGGGAGGAGCTGATTCTCTAAAAGAGCAGCAGGTGGAGGCAGACAGGTGGGTGATCTCCATGAAACAGAGGTTGCAGCAAGCAACATTAGCTCGTTCTGAGACTTTGAAGTGTGCCCAGATTTAGGGAAAAGGGCTGGGAACCCCCCAAGTAAGGGGAGAGAGACACTGAACTGGGCTTGTGGCCTGGAGGGCACCTGATTACTTGAGGCGTGAATAAATTGGACCCCATGGAGGCAGGAGGGATGTTTTGGTTTCCTTTGGACAGTGGAGAGTTTGTTTGAGAAGCACTGAGGAGGTGGGAGCTGCAGAATAACCTCTGGGGTGCTTGGGAGGCAGCCTGTCCCAAGGCAGGGCAGTGCTATTATCCACATTTTATAGATGGGCAAGTAAAGGACAGAGGAGCTAAGTCACTTGCTCCTGGTCACACAGGAAGATTGTGGCAGAGCGGGGATTTGAACCGAAGTCATCAACTAGTGCCCTAACCATTGGACCATGCTTCCTGACATAACTGTGAGTGTTCTCGCTCTTTTTATAAATGTCTAATCCTATTTTGAAAAGCATTAGAATTTTGGCCTCAACAATATCTAGTTGCAAGGAGTTCCACCGGCTAGTTAGGCATTATGTGAAAAGTAGATGACATGGCCCTGACTTGCAGTCCTGATTCAGGAAGTCCTCCCATTGATTGCTCCATATGTTGGAATGCCCCTTCCACCAAGGTCTCAATGTGTTTACGGGTCAGTTGGTGAGCAAGCGGCACAGTGGACACAGTGAATGCCAGGATATAGAAAGACTGCAGTTTCCTCTCCCAGGAGACGGTGAGCCTGCTTTTCCCAACGATGCATACAACAGAAGCCAAGGAGCATGTGTTGATGAATCGACTTCATCCATTCTCACTTGTCATGAGCAGCAGATTTACATTAGCAAAATCCTCCTGGCTAAAAGGCCAGCTGTTGATCAAAATGAGAACTCTGGCAGGACCGAGATGGTGGCGTTAGGAGGGAGGACTCTGGGGTGTTTCTTTCAGGATGCAGTATGCATTCTCTGTTATAAAGGTGGGGATCCATTAACCTGCAGGTATAATGCCAGTGAGACCCGTGGTAAGTAAAGCTGGTTGGGATATAGGAAGTATTTTCTATGCGTCCATTTATTTTGTGGAAGTTTGGCAGTTTTATCAAAAACCAAAAGTGCTTTGTATTTTGAAAGCCCCAAAATTGGGATGGGAGGAAGAAAAATTTCAACAAAAATATAAATTTTCTGCAAAAAGATTCATTTGGAAAAAAGGACCATTTTCTGGCTGAAACATTTTTATTTTTTTTTTAAAGAAAAATATTCAGCCAGTTCTAATGGCAGCAGCTCTGGGACTGAATGTTCCTGATCTGCCAGCTCCTGCTAGGATTGGACCAGCCTTGGAGGACTCAGTGAATAATCCCCAAAACCAGCTATTACCAGGGTCAGACTCTACCAGGGTCTTCTGCCCTCCTTAACTACAACCCTGCTAGGCTCCTTGCTCGATGACATCTAGTGGCAAGAAGTCCTCATTGTGCATTATTTAAAAAAGACAGAGGATACAGCTTTGATCTGCAGTCCTGATGCCGGCAAAACTCACATTGATTGAATCAGACTGACCATTTTCATATCATTTCCTACAATCAAAACACAGACTTGTTTCCCTCCTCACCGCCCCTGGATTTAGAATCTGGGACCTTAGCCCCATAAATCTAGGATAACGTTCCTGAGAAGGAACTGTGACACACCTGAAAAGGCAGATCTATCCCGTAACCAACCTGTGGCCACTTAGGACTTCATGGCTAGTGACTCTGCTGTATAGCGTGCCCACTCAGAAATTAACAGTGGCAGCTGGGATAGAGCTCAAAGCTTCCTGTTTTAAAAGCACCCCTATCACTTGTGCTAAAGGAGAATCTTATTTACTCTTAGCTGTATGGGGTCTATGACATATAGCTGATATGTTCCAATTCCAACCACTAGAGTGCCGTAGAACAAACACACACAAGCCCATGAGTTATATTAATAGTATGGTAGACGGCAATGGTCACAAAACAAGCCATTATCCCCAGAGGGGCCTGGAAGTCTCTGAGGAGCTGGCCCCTTCTTTGCATTTCAGACAATCCCAAGGCATGCAACAAAAAGCAAGGGATCCCCTCCCTCCCCTGGGTTCCAAGCATGGTCTGTCTAGAGGGCCTTGCTAGAGACAGAAGCGAGGCAGCAAAGTCCTTCTCCGTGGCGGCTGCATATCAAATAAGAAATCACACAAGCACACTTGATAAACGGCAGGCAGCCCTGCTCCTGCCAGCTAACAGGATTAATCTAAATGCACATAGACTCAGCTGGGCAAAATCAAAACACCGAGCGGAGACTAAATTACACCACTTAATGGCGAAATGTCTCCACGGCTCCCGGTTCATCCCCTGCCTCTCACGCTGCTGCTGCAGCCATGGCAAGTGAAATAGGAGGCGGATTCCTCCTCCAGCCTGGCAGCAGGTGCCGGCTTCAAGCAGCGCGGGCTGCTGGCAACACATGGGCGAACTCCGCCTTCAAACGTGCTTCCAGCCCAGGTGACCAACTTGCAAGGGTGGTGGAAGGAGGAGACGGCCATGCCAAGTGGGTTCAAGGATGGCACCGATGAGGAGCAGAGGAAGAAAGACAGCAGGCTGGCCTCTGGAGTGGCAGGTTTCCTGTCTCTGACAACGCCTCGCGCCAGATGCATCAGAGGAAGGTGCACCCTCCTTCCCGCCCCTCCCCCCCCAAAAATGGGGAATAAATCGACTAACCTGCCCACAAGGAGAAAAGATGATTTTAGTGGAGCTGGGGAGACTGGGCTTTGATTCCTCACTCTGCCACAGACTGCCTCTGTGACCTTGGCCAAGTCACTTGATCTACACTGTGCTCAGTTCCCCCCAGTAAAAATGGGAGATTAATCCTTCCCTCTCATACAGTGGTATCATGAGGGCAAATCCACTAATGACTGGGAGGTACTCAAATGCTATGGTAATGAGGAACATGCATGTAGATAGGAAGAAGATTCCCCTGTTCCTCCTGCAGAGGTCGGTTTATACTCTCAAAAGCAGGTGGGGTTATGTAGCCCTTCCAAACTACCTTTAAAAAGAATAATCCCATTAACGTAGCTCCAGATAGTCTCATTCGCCATGGAAATGTCCCATCCTTTTTCAAATCCTGCTAAGCACTCGGCTTCACAGATCTCAAAGCACTTCAAGCATTATCATACATGCCATACAGCTGGTGAAACTGATGCACGGGGAGGGGAAGTGACTTGCCTCGGCTCACACAGCGACATAATTAAGGAGACAGCCCAGCTCTCCCAGCTACTAATCAAGTGCCCTCTTCACCAGACCACGTCTGGAAGCTCCAGAGCATGGTCAAGTGTATTCTAAATGACACCAAGAGGACAGGTATTAGCACTGTATGAGCACCTCCAAGTTGGCCAATTCGTGGGGGTTGGAATGGGTTCAGGTTGAGCTTCCCCCGTGGGTCAAGTCTCTTTCAGAACCTGCCAAGTGAGTAATCAGGTGGGATGGGGCCATGCGCACTCGTATCAGCCTCACTGGAACCAGGACTAGGAGTCCTCTAAGTAATGACTGCGTGGGTTGCCTTATGTGCATATTCTTAGCAAACACAGGTTGAACCTCATGTCTCCTAAAGCATGGAGACCCCAGAATGTTCCTCAGCATCCAGAGAGGGCCCAGAAAAGGTCACATAAAGCTTTGACAGATGGTTTCCTGATGGTTCAAAAGACGTCCTAGTGCATGAACACAGCTTGAACGCCAAGCAAAGAGGCCTTGGAGGGCTGATGACAATACTAATACCAAAGTACTTAAAGACAGTGTTCTCTGTTTTCCAAAGCACTATACAAACACTTAGCTACCTATGGTAATCCTGGGATTTGTGGAGTTCATGTCAAACACTTTCAGCTGTGCTAACAGGCATGCTAACGAGGGACACGAGATTCTCAGTGGTGCTGCCCAGACTCTGAGCAGCACTGAGACCCTGGTGCTCCGAGTGGTACTGAAGCAAGAAAGATTTGCAGAACAGACCGTGCATTATCATGCTATAATTCATAGATTTTAAGGCCAGAAGGGATCATTATAATCATCTAGTCTGACCTCCTGAATAACACGTGCCAAAGAATTTCACCCAATAATACCTGCCTTTAGCCCATATCTTGTGGTAGAGTTAGAGCCCTTTTTTAAGGCCTTTGCTACACCAGGGGCACTACAGCGGCACAGCTATGGTGATGTAGCTATGCTACTGTCGTGTAGATACTTCCTACAGCTACGGAAGGGGGTTTTCCATCACTGTAGGTAACCTACATCCCCAAGTGGCAATAGCTGGATCGACAGAAGCATTCTTCTATCAACCAAGCCATGTTTACGCTGAAGGTTGGGTGGGCATAGCACAATGCTTGGGATGTGAGTTTTTCATATCCAAGGGATGTAACTATGGGGATCTAAATTATACGTGTAGACCAGGCCTTAGAAAGACATCCAATCTTGACTTCAACTGATGGAGAATCCACCCTGTCCCTTGGTCAGTTATTGCAATGGTTACTCATTGTTCAATATTTGTATCAAGCCTGAATTTCTCTAGCTTCAGCTTCTACTTATTGTATCTTGTTCTTCCTTTGTCTGTTAGGTTAATAGCCCTCTACCATCAGAAGTTTTCTTTCTGGTAGGCACTTGTGAACCATGATCAAGTCACCTCTTGACCTTCACTTTGATAAACTGTAATAAGTTGGCCACTGTATCACTGCCCTCTGCTGGATGGAATCAGAAGTGCTTTAGTGTGTGTCATAAGCGCTATAGTGCCAGGAACTCAGGGAAATTTTGGGGAAAATGGAGAGATGAAGAGGAAGACCTCTTTTCCAGACAGCAGGAGCTGCAGACGATAAGGCCGTGGGAAAAGGCAGAAAAGAGACTCCTGCTAGATGAGGAGAGGTGCGCAGAAAGGGAGAGCACACAGGGAGAAAAGGCAAGGAGGGCTTTGACAGTGAGGTGGGAGTATGTGGATTTGCTTGAGGCTGGGGAGGGACAGAGAGGTTGGGAGCACTTTATGTGTGTCAATCAGCCACCATAGTTCTGAGTGGCACTAAGGAACAGTCATGGCACAACGCTCCATCATTCCTCTGCTGCTGGTGCAGCCAATGGATCATAATCAATAGCAGTCAATATTTGCTATTGCTGTGTCTACACACGCTGAGCTGCTTAGTAACCCCACAGACAGGTAGGCCTGTAGTACAGCGAAACTAAGGCAGCTACTATCTATGTAACTGCAGCCAGCGCCTGCTGTTTGCCAGCCAAATCCACACTAAACTGGTGGGTGCAGACTCATTAACCTGGACCCATTTCGCTACAGACTAAGTAAACCAGGCAGCAGTTAGTTTAATTCTGGCTTATCATGAAATAAGCCAGTGTCACATGTAATTTAAAGCAGAAACAGATGAGTTGATCTTTGCTGAACCAGATCTAAAATAGCCAGTGTGGCTAAACCAACTTCACGATGGGCTACAGCTTCATCACCTTCAGATGGGTTGATTTCACTTTAACTCTGAATTAGGGGCAGCTTTTCCACAATGCTCAGGAAGAAGGCAGAGACCTAATCCACTGTGCAATATGCTGCAGATAACAACCTAGTCATCAGGCAAATGACATATGTTCCCAGCTTCTAGGATGTTATTGCATCTTTGTCCCTCTGTTCTCCCTGCAGAGCAATGATATCTTTGCTTGCATTAGGATATTCAGCCAGCAGAGGTCTCTTTCCCTTTCCCTGCAGATTCTTGGTGGATAGAGGGGACAGAGCTAGAATCAAGCTGTGTGGGGAAGCAGGTTTGTGGGTTTTCAGACTCAGAAAGGGTTCCTGTTTTAGGGAGGCTAAAGTTCCCCATATCATGCCAGAAGAGAAGGGGGATGTATTCTGTATGACCCAGATAGGAAACAATTCAGGAGAGGAAGGAAGAGGAGAGAGCAGGGTCAGGAGGATCTGTGGGAGATGCCGAGATTGGAAGGAGGAAACAGACAGGCACTTGATGGACAAGAAATAACAGAGAAATTTATACAAAGGACCCTTCTGACTCCATCTTAAATCAACTCTTTAAATAAAGGCTGAAGGAAATTACACTGGTACCTGGGGGATACTAAAGACCAATCTCTGCTCTAGGCAATTGATTTTTGCAGCTTGCTTAGGTAATCATGAAAGGCAGATTTCCCATTTCCTCCATCCTCCAATCACCACGTTGCAAACTCCACTGCCTGCTACTGAATGCAGTGCAATCCCTGACTGGTGCTGGAGTCTCAGAAGACATGAATGCATGCAAACTGCAGACAGGGGGCCATGGGACTCCGCTCATGTAGCTTGGTGAAGCTTTGTTCATTTCAGTGGAGTTACACCCTTGTACACCAGCAAAGGCCTGGCCCTGTACGGCTATTTCTGTGTCAGAAGTGCTCCTCTCCCTTTCCTCAGGTCAGGCGAAGAGAACCTGGCAAGTGCCTCTGGTCGCTCAGGTGTCTATTGCATAGTCTATTTTTGTACATGGAGGAGGATGGAGTGGCCAAATGCATGGGCGGCGGCGGGGGGGGGGGAGGGGGAATGTTGTTCGTGCTCCAGGGTGCAGTCGAGCAGGTGTAATCAGTGGGAGGGACTGGTGGTGCAGCTGCTGTGTCAGAGATTCTTCCCACTACTATGTCTGTCAGATTCCCATTTCCCCTGCACCTTCCCCACCCGTCTTTGGCTCCCAGCTCTCTCTCTCTCTCAGCCACTTTCCTCCCACAGCCTATTCCATCCTCTGTGATTGACACCTCCTAATGAGACAATGCTCAGCGGTTTCACTCCTGAGGACTCTTGTTTGGGGTGAGATGATTTTGCGGTAGCTTTTCAGAGAGGGGGTGCATAAAGACAGATACTTCACAGGCCTTAAGGCTTCTCAGGGAGGGGGCAGTAAAAGCATTCCCCAAAACTCCCCTAGTACCGAGACTGGAATGCTCACACAAGGCTAGTACCGCTCCCCCCTCAGCCCTGCAACTACCCGCATGCTTTGGCTTACCTAGGCCCTTGCAGTTAAACAAATCCCAAAGCACCTTACAGCTAAACCATGCAATGAGTTGGCCTCTGTCCTCCACTGGATGGATTCAGAACAGCTCAGCTGTGTATCATAGGTCCTACAATTCTAACACTCTCTTTTAGCTCCAGGGGCAGCAGCCTGTGCTTTTAGAGCAGAAGAATTCGAGCTCCCTGGTTCATGACCATGGTGTGCAGCACAAAACATGGTTAGCATTTAGAATCATAGAATTGTAGGACTGGAAGACTGGCCAGTCCACATGGCTGCTGCTATTGCTATTCTAAATGCGGTTGCTAAAACAAGCCTATCATTCTCCCTGCACACATGTCCTCTCCCCCCTCCCCAAAATCCTGCGCATTCTTCAGAAGTATGCATTCATAGCCAAGGTGTGGGCATGAGCTGTAATTTGCCATAATTGCTGCAACGCTGCAAAAATCCATATTTTACTGTCTCCATCTCAGTTTCTTCGATGCAGGAATATGCCTGAGCACCTCAAGTTACGAAACACACTCCTGCTTGGAGCGAGAGAGCTGCCCTTTGCAGTGGTCTTCGTTCCTTCTGCTAACCAGCGAGAGAGGAGGAAGTGTTTGACCTTGTGAGAGAGACAAAGTCCCTTACCTGCCCCTTTGCCTTCTTCAGGAGTCCTGGAAGCACTGCCCCCCACACCCCCCTGCACAGGCCCCTGCCTGTAAAAGCCCATAGCCTGCCAGAGGAGAACTCCCGCAGTGTAGGCATTGCTGAGAGCTGCTATAAACTGCTCTACAAAAGCTCCCTCGCAAAGTTCCAGCTCAGAGAGACAGCCCCATAGCACTGTTGACCTTCTGTGCAGGTCTAGGCAAACACAGTGGCACAGCTTGGGATAGGATGCCATAACTTAGAGCAACACCAGGGCCTGCTCTGGCCCCTTGAGCAGCCCAGAATTCTGTGAGGGGGGACGGTACAGTAGTTAGGTAGTTGCCCGGGAACTGGGCGACCTGGATTCAATTCTTTGCTTTGCCACAGAATCCCTCAGTGTGGCCTTGGGCAAGTCCCTTAGCCTCAGCACCCCGTGAGGGTAAGAGCCCTGCATAATCCACCGGTGAGTGTGCCCATTCTGGTGAGGCTGTGTGTTTGTTACAACCACACGTAAGGAGCCATGGTACTTTAGCTCATGCTTTCAGCTCTTGAGGTCGCCAGTTCAGTCCCTAATGTGTCAGCTAAGACAGTAACTATCATGCATATACCACTTACACCTCTCTCCCTCAGGGCTTAAATCTGTAAACGGAGCATTTTTTTTCTGCTCCTCCTACAGGCAGAGCACAGCAACACACTCCTGTTCATATACTTCTTTTTTAAGTACTTCTGGCCAGTCACCAAACATAACTCCAAATCCCGCCCCCACAAGGAAACACTCCTCTCCCTGGTCTGGATGGTGTTTGTAGCTATGGAGATGTTGGTCCTTCTGTTTTCTTCCCCTTGAAATGCAGAGAACCCTCACTCTCTGCAGCACAGGCACTGTGTGTTTTAATTCAGATGCAGAATGTTCCAGCAAGATCACGGTGCTCTGTCCCAGCGACACTTTATATTTGTTCTTTCCCCCCCCCACCCCATTATCAGAAACAAGTTAACTAGTTTAAAAAAAAAACAAAACACCAAAGGTGTTTGCCCTTCTGTGTGAGACAAAAGCACCAGTTTGACTCCAGGAATAAATCCCACAGTCCCTTCTGCAGGTCAAGAACTACAGCAAAGCAAACAGTATATTGCCTAAAAAAAAAAAAACCCTTCACAATTAATCTTGATATTTACACATTTTCTCCCTATGTCCCATTCTAATTAGTTTGCACTCCCTATATTGCTTCCACCCCTCCCCTTAGCCCCAGACAACTCTATTGCCTGATCTTCACTGGAGTATCTGAACACCTGTACTGTAAAAGCAACATACCATGTACTCTCACCTAGAAGATAAAGGAAGGCATAATGGAATCTCAAGTCAAGATGGGCCTGATGTCAACAGATGGCTTTCCACTGATGCCATTTGGCTTTAGATCAGGGCCCAATTGAGAGACCAAGGCTGATCAACCCATTTCACTGACGTATTTATGGATTAATTAGAGTAACCCAATTGTTGCACCAATAGATGAGCAGAAGGTAGCTGAGCAATGCCTTGCCATGCCTAGAGGAAAGGCTATTGGGCACAGAGAGAACAATGAGGTTGGCAAAGCGGCTGAAGGATGGAGAGGATGTCCACGGCAAACGAAGAGGACAACAGAAGTGAGTGGTGCGGTAACACAAGTTGTGGTGGGGGATTGGATTATTTATAGGCTCTTTGTTTCAATCTTAGCACGTTGCAGGGCAGTGCGGGGAGGATCAGTTTACATGCACGTTGTTTTATATGCAAGCGTATGTGGTACAAGGAGAAAGCCACACCGTGTATTGCAACCACGAGGCTAGAGTTAGGCTGTGCTCGCTCTTCCAAGCTCTGATTAATGGACTCGCAAGTGAAGACACCTTGTGGGAGGAACCCCACGAGACTCAGCCACAGACTCTTCGATTCAGTGATCAATGCAACCGATGTTCGGCACGAAGTCTGCACAGCTAGATTTACGAGCTGGGCTTTAGCCATTCCCATGGCATCAATCACATTAACAGACAAACACTGTCACGAACCTGTGTTACAAGACCAACGGCATGCAGCCAGGTGCTAGGGCCTTGCTGCTTGTCACCAACCGATTGGTGCTGGCTAGGAAGCATGCAGAGGATTTTCCTAAGCCCAGTCTGGGGCAAGGAGGGAGAATATAGGCAAATTGTGTCAAAGCTTCTCCCATTGTGAGGGCCCAGATCCGCAGCTGGTATAAAGCAGTGCAGCTTTCAATGCTTTATGCCAGCTGAGGATCTATTCCAGCACCAGGATCCTTCTGCCCCCTTAGGTTTGTCTCTCATGCTATTTTTTAGACATAAGAGTAAAACTGGTCTTTCAGGCTAGACGACTTACCAAGAACAAAGAGCTCGTATGTTCCCAGATAGATGAATAGAAATTGCTTGTTGCAAGACTTCCCTGGCAATAAAAACCTGCACACAGAGAGAGACAGAGAGAGAGAGAAAGAGCTGATGGTCCTGGGCTATGCAAGGAGTAGACTTGGAAGGATTAGAATTTTACCCCAGTAAATGTCTGGAAATGTCAATTTTGCTGCACGCATACAAACTGACGAAAAAAATATTCCCATCGATAATGATCAAAATTTACAGATAGCCCAGGTAAGAAAAATGCTGCTTTAGAACTTATCAGTGTTTGCGTTAAGGATATTTGCTTGTGTATCCTAACGTGTGATGTTGAGTATTTGGATTTTGACGATTATAAAGCTTTAACTTTTTGAATGTCAGCCTCTACTGTCATGAAATAATTGCCGTCTGAGCTCCTCCCGTATTTTCCCACAAATGTGAACATTTATAAAAATGGAAAAATGCTTAAAAATAAACAGGCACAAAAAATAAAAATCTAATTCTGTCAAGCCTAACTATGAGCTACCAGTCAGCTCTTCCAAATTTCAGTGCTCCTATTATTGAGCCTAGAGAATCCAGTTGATGTCTAGGCCCATAATGCTAGGCTCTGTACATACACATAGCAAGAGTCAGTCCTGGTCCCAAGAGATTAAATTGGAGGAACAGCAGTCTGCATTCTACATCGTTAGTCACATTTTTATTCTTTCTATACTCAGAATCTCTTTTTTCCCTTTTCTGGTCAGAAGGATCAGGGAAGGGGTGTTTAGAGAGTAAGAATTTTTGGGTTCTGTTGCTCAGTCTAGCACTGATTCACTGTGATACCCGTGGACTGGGAAGGAGTGTAACCAGTGGTTAGGGAGGGAACTAGGAGGCAGGACTTGACTTCTATTAACAACTACAACTCCAAATTTATCATCGATTTTTTTCGCCATCATAAAAGCCATTTTGACAATTTTTTTTTTACAAAAAAGGATTTATTTTTATGTATTTTTTTGTGCAGAAAATAAGCTGTCAACATTTTCTAAAAAGAAACAGGCAAAAATCAGTTTTTGGAATCAATTTGAGAAAAAAATACAAAACTGAAGTTTTTCTTGTTTCATTTGTTTGACAAAAAACAAAATCACAAGAAATTTTGAGGGACCCCCCCTCCCAAACTCCCAAATAAACCCAGGATCTTTCAAAATTTTCCATGGAAAGTTGGCATTTTTCAGTTAGCTCCATTCAAAACTCTTTTCTGGGAGAATACAGGCCTGTTGCAGCACCTATCATTGCCTCAGTTTCTTTAAAGGAAATCATAATCCACACGTTTGGACTTGCAAAATCTGTTTGAGATCCATGCATGAAAGGAGCTATTGAAACACAGTATTAAGTGAGCATTTGTCTCATATACTGTAAACATATTACAAGTCCTTGTCCCAGGTGCAATGGCAAGGCTCCTCGATACCACCAGCATGGCTAAGTCCAGCTGCACTGCTAGTTTTCTCCATTATAGAAATAAACATAGATGCTTAGATTTCTCTATCCAGTGGCAAATGCATTAGTCAAAACTGCAATTGGGAAGGAACCCTGATGTGTCGCGAGCTGTCTCAAGGGGAGCCGGAGGCTAAAGGAGCTCCGATTCCAACTTGCTCTGTCTTGACCTATTTGTCTTCTAAAGAGACAGAATCAAGATCACTTTGATTTTTAATACGAGTTACTTGGACGGCTCCAGGGGCTGGTAATGGGATTCAGAGATTTTTCACCTTAGGTCACCACTTCAAGTCTGACTCAGTTTGTTAGCAGCTGGACATCAATGATCTGACAGTTGTTTGGTGGCCAAAAGGAAGTCGGTGGTCTTGGTCTACTCATCTGTCCTCTTTTTTGGGGGTCCCACCAGAAAGGCCTGGATTGAATGGGTTATGGAGACTTAACTCCCCTCTCATTCTTAGAGGGGATCTCCCTCTAGGCCAGGATTGAGGTGCAATAGTGGGGAACCTGTCTATCTTGTGGGTTGGAGGATTGATCTCCATTGCCATCTGGCACCTTTCAGCAGCACTTCCCCCTTAAAACAAGATACTGTGTCTGGATAGCGAGGGCTCTGCTTCACAGACTCGGGCAAGCACATTAGGTGGATTTCATGTACGTAGCAAGGAGGGAAGCTATTAAAGACCATGTCAATCAACATGTCCTGAGATCTTGCTTTCCCTAAAGTAGTAAAATGCATCTATGATATAAAAAGCCTGATAGAGGTAGGACCAGAGGGGTCTTCAAAGAATACAAAAGACCTTTTGGGAGACAAGGTGGGTGAGGTAATATCTTTTATTGGCCCAACTTCTGCTGGTGAGAGAGACACGCTTGTGAGCTTACACAGAGCTCTTCTTCAGCTCTTCACGAACAACTCTGTGTAAGCTCACAAGCTTGTCTCTCTCACCAACAGAAGTTGGGCCAACAAAAGATATTACCTCACCCACCTTATGTCCCTAATATTCTGGGACCAACATGGCGACAACACCACTGCGTACAACAAAGATCTTTTGACAAGGAACGTGTGAAATGCTATCCTGTCACCAAGCTTCTCTCTCCCTCTCGCTGGGGAGAGTTGTAAAGGATGCAGCAACATTAATTATTGATCCGAGACAGAATTAATCTAGAATGAACATTTACTACAGCTGGTAAAAAGCTCAGAGGGAGGAGATCACCCCGAGGTCAGCAGCACAAAGAAACAACTGCACGCAAGCCCCTTTATGTTAAGCAGAACAATGCCTTGTGCATTCCAATAGCACCTTTTCATCCACAAAGGGGACTGCTCAGTGATCAGCAGACCGGGGGCCAGTGACTCAGCTGGCTGTAGTTAATAGAGCAAGCCATGCTGACTTGAGGCTGGTCCTGCAGGCGGAGGGATTGTGCTCTATCTATAGTACTTTTATGGCCCCCCATCAGTGTCGTACAACAGCTTACTGAGCTCCTCACAGTCTAATCCATTTATCCCTACCACACCCTGGTGAAGGAGGGAAGTGCTATTTTTGCCATTTGAAGAAGGGAAACTGAGTCACAGAAATTAAATGACTTGCTCAAGGTCACACAGGAAGTACTACTAATTAACAGGCCAGGCCAGGCCTTCCTCTTGCTGCCATATTGCTCATCAGTGATGTGCAGCCGCCTCTGAGATGGAATATGGCAGCTGTTCTTGCACTAGCATTGCTGCTTAGAGTTGCTTTTAGTGCTTGATCCCACAAGGTGCCTGGGGACTCCTGCAGGTGCTGAGCAGCTAAATATAACCTTTGCAGAGTGGGGACCCATGGATGAAAAACTGCTCTCGGTTTTGCTTCATGGCAAAGTTCCCACTGATTTTCAGCAAGAGCACGTTCAAAGTGAGGGAGAGCTTATCCTATAAGTGTATGGCTCATTCTATGATCAGCAGCATAAGGTTGCTTGCATAGAAATTTGGCGAGGATGCCTTCCTAACAGCCATAGTCTAGCTAGAGATGAGCCCAGCCCCTGGATCCTAACATCTCCCAACTGAGTGTTCTCAATCCAGGATCTTAACTTTTCATCTTGTCCCAGCCTCCAGTTCTGACCTGACAAAACCCAGGTGCACCGGCAACGTCACACACTTCCCAGCCAGGAAGGAGCAGGGAAGCTTAGGACAAAGAAGGTTTCTGGCAGTCGATCCAAACACCTCCCCGATCCTTTTTAAGTTCTGCTGTTTAAAATAGTTTGATTAGTGCTCCCATGTGAGCAGGCTCCAGGCACAGATCCTGTGGCTGAGGCAGGTGCTGGGAGTCCCTTCTGGAATCCTTGCAAACCAGCGGCAGCTGCAGACCTGGTGCAAACGCCACTGTCAGCAGACAGCTGTGCCTAAGGAATTGGACACAACTACATGGACAAAACCCCACTCAGAGCAAGTCCAGGGCATAAGGCTGCAGCTGTGAGCATCCTTGGAGACTTGTTGCTAACCAGTAAAGGGTGGTGATTTGGAGACGTGAAACATGGCTGAGCATAAAAGGCCCACCATGCACTCCCTGGGGAAGAAGGAACTACACACGCTGCTCTCAAGCTGAGTAATCACAGCTTGGCTGCCATGTGCTCCAGAGGGCAGCATTTACCCTCTAGGCAGAAGCACTGTCTCTCCTTTGAGTGAGGGAGGATGTTTTAGCACAAGAGGCATATAGTGGAACTCTAGGCAGCATGCTCTCCTGGTCATCGGTAACCCTCCTCTCAGCCTGGAGATAGAGCTGCCATGTGAATCTGATGGGAAGAGTTTGACTGGTGGCAGACCTGTGCCCCGGCAGAAGTGGGAGCTCAGAGTTGTTGCTGGCACTAGCTGCCCCCTAAACGTCTGCCCCAGCACTGGCTTAAAGCCTCAGTGATGGAATGACCTGCTTATTCACAGAGCAGGGACAGCAGCACTGCAATCTTCCTCCATGCCACCCAGCCAGTGTGTTTGAGCCAGGAGCTGCAAGAGCCCCGTCTCCAGGTAAGAAATAGGGAGGACGATTAAGGTTTCCCAGCCTGTTTGTTCTTGACCTCTCTGCTGAGCCTGCCAGCAGGGTGCCAGCTGTAGTGGGATTCTTTTGTGACGCATCCACCAGTTTCACATCGGCTGCTGAGCAGACATTAGATATTAGCCACCTTTCAGTTACCACCGACCAGGTCAAAGGAGACTTGGTGGGAAAAGCGCCATATCCCTTGTTACCCATCTTCAAAGGCATCCTGCCCTAACTGAATAGCCATCATGTACAGGGCAGGAGCAGACTTCAGAAGGGATAGGAAATAGTTTAACCCGCCACTCTGATCAGACGCAACTACGTTGCCAGAGAACGGCTCTTTGCTAAAGATGTCCAGTTCCAGAACTAGAGGAAGGAGATCAGAAGAACCAGCCCTCCACACAGGATCTCAACCAATGAGAGTTAATTGGGTATGGAATCGGGATAGTGCTGGACTGATCTGAATTCACAGAGCATCTCTGGGAAAACTCCCAAATGACACAGCAACATCCCAAGCCCAGTTATTTTCATCCTGAAGGCATCGCTCAGGAACTGACCTTGCATCTCTGAAAGCGTCATCTCAGAAGGGTAGTTCAAATACTAGCCCAAGCTCATGCTGACTCTCCCCTGCTCAAAATGGACACAGCATCACCCTGGAATGCTAATGACATCCCAGTGAAGACAGTGTTTCCCCCACCCCACCCCTGGCCATTTCAATACCACCTCTCTCTGGTTATTACCTTGATTTGAGGCTGCATCATTTTCTGCCATGCAGCATTTCTCACGTTCCAGGCTCACGAGATTATTTCGCTCATTTAGCCTGCTTAGAGATCTGTTTACTGGGGTAAAGATCCCTGGAGATTGCAGCATCTGCTTATTAGGGACATCTCTGAGGACACATCCCTGTTCTCCCCCTACCCTCTCTGCATACTCACACCTACATAAATATTGGTATTGTGCATAAATCTACATAAATTAAAACCCACTTTCTCCCTCTCCTCTCTTAGCATTAGCAAAGGAGAGATCAGCAGGAAAGAGGAAAAAACAGGATTAAAAATAAAAGGCCAGATCCCCAGTTTATGTCAAACAAACACTGCCCTGTTGGCTTTGGTGAAGTTGTTCCAGTTTATACCAGCTGGGGATCTGGCTCACAGATTCTCCCCACAGCCCCCATGCTTCGAGTCTCGATGGTTTATGACCTGGTTCAATTTATCTGCACCAAAACCGATCTGCATTATAAATTATAGTGGGAGTGGAGGAAGGTGGTTTTTTTCCCCTCAGAAATCTTTACATTAATCAAAGTTAATTGTAATCTGCTGTTAGGTCCCATAAATAATCAGCTAAGTCACTGAGATATGGAATAAATCCACCCAAATTATGCTAACAAGGATGATTAAACTTTTTGAAATCCAAGATTTGATATGGAACTGCAATCAGTAGGAGATTTCCATTTCTGAATGGCCCCTTTCTGTAGGCAGCCAGGGGGTATTTTGCAAACTCTATACTGACAATAAATAACAACAGGGCATGCACAATAGATCAAATGTGCAAGAAAGAAGAGGTGTGTGTCAAGGCTACATCCCTGCCTGGGAAACTCCCAAACTTTCAGGAAACCAGAAATGGATATCAATGGGAATGTCATGTACAGGCACAGTGCACAATACCCAGACCTTGGGGTATTTATTCGACTCTACATCGCTTCTTATACCAACCGTCCTCATCACTGTCGTATCTCAGTGGTTTGCAGTCCTCCACTACACGATGCATCTGCCATCTGTGGTTTGGGCTTTGCCTTTCCCCTTAAAATGGAGCCATGGTTGGAACACTAACACAGCAGTAAGTTCTAGTCAATCGCTGGAAGAATGGATGCCTATTGGCCGGGATGGGCTCTGTTTCTGTACAAATCATCTGCATTGATCAGTTTTAGACTATTGCATGACCCATCCCTGCTCTGAAGCACCCACTATGTCCAAAGAGCATTCAAGGAGGACTGCCTCTTCCTAGGAGAGCACAACCTAAGGATGACATAAGTAGAAAAATGGCGAAATCCTTAACAAACATCACCATCTCTCTATTGCCGAGAGGCCAGCTATGCAGTCCCTGAAATCCAGCCCCCAGATAGTGATCAAACCACCAGACAAAGTGGGGTGTCACTGTAGTCCTCAACTCTGAGGACTTACATCTGTGAGGCCAACTGACAACTCTCAAATACCATCTACGAAAAAAAATTCAAAGACCATTCCACACCACAGTTCACACAGGAACTTAAGGATATCATCAAACCCTTCCCTCAACAACCTCAGAACACGCTCCTTGCCATCAGGACTGTTACCTCCCTTTACACCAAAATCCCTCCCATGATGGCACTGCTGCCCGCCTCAGATATCTACAAGACAATGGAAAACACTCAATTGTCCACCCCAAACACATTGCCAAACTCATTCATTTAATCTTCACCTCTAACAATTTTACATTTAAAAACAAACACTTTGTCCAAACCGTGGGAACCGCCATGGGGACTAGGATGGCTCCCCAATATGTCAATCTCTTCATAGGCCCACTCCAAGGAAGGATTTCTGGACAAATGCATCAATGATATACCTGAAATACAGCGATGGGATTTTCATCCTCTGGACAGACGACCTAAACTCCCTCAGATTTCTAGCCCAACTTCAACAACCACCACCACTTATCCATCAGACTCTCTCTAGAACACTCCCACAGCAGCCTCAACTTCCTGGACACCAGGTTCAGCTTTAACAATGGAAACCTATAGACTACGATGTATAAGAAAATGACAGATCACCACGCTGACCTTAACAGATCTAGTAACCACCCCAAATACACCAAGAAATCTGTTATCTACAGCCAGGCACTCAGATACCATAGAATATGACCTCTTATGAGAAAGTTCGGGATACAGATCTTAACACACTTAAAACTGCCTTCAACAAGGACACTCCACTGGAGAAGTAAACTGCATCATGAAACGGACCACCCAAATACCCCGAGAGAACCTGCTTCAATATAGAGAAAGAACCTCCACTGACCACGCACCACTAGTTGTCACCTACAACCCCACAACGAAACCCACATAGGGTATCAAACACTTACAACCTATACTAGATGGGGACCACATCCTGAAAGAAATCTTTCCTGAACCCCCTTTTCCGGCCTTCAAACCGTCTCCCAACCTCACCAAAAACAATCTCTGAACAGACCAGGACACACCAATTCAAAGCAGCACCAGACCCTGCCCCAGGAAATTCAAAATCTGCAGACATTGCTCCACTGCTCTGATGATAAATACCCTCCACAACCCATACCCACTCAAGATCCATGGATCCTATACATGCTTATCATAACATGTGGTGTACCTCATCCAGTGCATCAAATGCCCCGATAACAACTAAGTGGGTGAAACCAGACAATTGCTATGATCTCAAATGAACTCTCAAAAAAAAAAAAAAAAGATAGAAGACAAAAACACCTATGATCACTCCACATCTGACCTATCAGTCCTTGTCCTAACCAGGTCAGTCGTCCTTTCCCCCAGGGTCTGCCCTAGTTTTTGCCCACTGAGGCAGATTGGGGGAATTCCTCCCACCCTCTCGAGGCCCCAGCCTGAAGCCATTAACCAAAGACACATAACAAGCTGACACCTTCACTGTGTTCCCCTAAGCCTTTCCCCCCTCACTTGTTTCACTCCCTCCCAGGGTCCCTCTGTGTCCTGTCTCTGCAGGCCTTGAAAAATTTACACCCAACCCAGGTGTCCCACCAAAGCTTTCCTCACAAACTCTCCTGGACTGTTTCCCTGGCTCTTCTGACAGAGCTTCCCTGCGGGTCATTTTTGGTCTCTATATTGGACAAGAGGTTTGCCTTATATAACCCCAGCACAGTCATGTGATTCCTGGACTACACCTCCCATCAGACCCTT
Organism: Natator depressus; assembly: GCF_965152275.1. NCBI lineage: Eukaryota > Metazoa > Chordata > Testudines > Cheloniidae > Natator > Natator depressus. The sequence continues at coordinate 12,708,280 of NC_134255.1, forward strand.
ACCCAGACTGGGTTTGTTCAGGACAAATGCAATGCTTGTCATAGAGTCTCCCTTAAAGAGCCTATCGCCACGTTACAGGGGCTTCTCTGTCTCTCTCACACACCCCTTTCCCCAACTCTTGCCTCTTCTGTTCCCTCCCCCAGCCCCAAACAAAGTTTTGAGAGAGATCTGTGTACCAGATAAAACCCTTATTCAAGGTAAATCCGCAACAAGGACAATAAGAGATTGCAACAACCATTTCACTGACCTGCCCTTCCCTCAACCCTCACTGACTCGGTGGTAAAAAAACACCAGCTGTCACTACACACGCTGCTACTGCAAGTTTCACCAGTGCTAGTGCAATGGTGAAACTTGCCAGTGTTTAGACGTGGTTTACATACAATTTCTGTGAGGCAAGCAGGGGAGGGAGAAGATTGCAATTTCATGTGTCAAGCTGTCAGGAAATTCCCCTCCTACTTCTCCCCCCACATAAAACTCAAATAAAACTTTAAGCCCAAATAAATAAATAAATAAATAAATGTGTGTGTGTGTGTGTGTGTGTGTGTGTGTGTGTGCACGCGCACATGCGCGCACAGCCAAAATTGTGATTGAAACATCCCCATGCACCAGGAATAGAAAGTGCCCGCGTGTGATGAAAAACTGAGAAATCTGAATGTGCTGAAAAACAGGAAGATGACCGGGAAAGGATCCAGCTGAAAAATTGCATTGAAAAGATCCTTCCAGGATTAGGAGGCAGCGGAGTTCCAGTTCTGATTGAATAGACTTGTTAATAAAAATACATGAAAAAAATGAAATGGAAAGCAAATCCCTTCAAATAAGATTTTAGTCCAACCTTAAATCCATGGCTTTATTTATGATCTCCTTTGTCCTCATGCACCGGACGGACTGATGAGAGAATAGAATACATAGGCCAAAAAAAAAATTAAAAAATCCCATGTTCCCACCCAGCTCTGAAGAGAAGAGAGACACATGGCTAGAGCAGGTCAAGACTTTTTCTGCAAAACTTTGTTGTTGTTGGAAAATGCCAGTTCATGAAATTTGAAACTTTCGGCGGAAACCTATCACTTTAGCTGAAACTTTCACTGGTGAGGTTTCTCTGTGCAGGATGGAATTTCTGGCCCAAACCAGGGAGGGCCAGATGGTTAGGGCAGCCAACAGGGATAGGTGAGGCCCATGTTCATGTCCCTGCTCTGAATCAGGTATTGGAATGGAAACAAATGTTAAAACCTCACAATTTTTTGTGAAACGGAAATCTTATTTTCCAACCAGCCCTACACAGGGTTCACTCCCGTTGTGCACCTCAGGCAGGAATTGTTCCCAGACCATCATCTGCATGATGTCTCTCCATCCTCAATTCCCTCTTCCCCAGAAGGGATGAGGGTACCAGGTTCCCTGTGGCAGCAATAATTACCCTCTGTCTCTCTGTAGGGTTCTAGGGCTTTGGGTAGCTCAGCAGAGTCATTCTGCATACTTATCCGGGGTCCTAGGATTTGCTCCTCTTCGAAAACTGAAAATCTACATCGGTATTGGTATGTCTGTCAGGGGCAATCCACACCGCAAAGAGACATGGCCATGCTGAACTAACCCCCACCGCAGACAGCGCTACGTTGACGGAAGAATTCTGATGTGAACCTCACTACTACCTCTCGGGGAGGTGAATTAACTAAAGCAACGGGAGAACCTCTCCTGTCTCTGTAGTGAGTGTCTACACTGAAGTGCTATGGCGCTGCTGTAGCATTTTAAGTGTAAACGTATCCCGAGTGTTTCACGAGTGTTGGGCCTGAGGAAGTTATTTTAATCTTTCACAGCTAGTTGATTTGCGGTCACTGGAGTCACACCGGCTTCACATTGGTGTACGAGAATGGGATCTGACCCAGAGAGCTGCCTGCAGGTCTGATTCTGATCTCCCTTACAACAGTTTTGAACTTAAGATGTCACCATTAACTTCAGAGACACCCCGGGTTTGCAGGAGCACTGAATCAGAGCCTCAGCTGGTGCAACTGAAGTGCCAAGGGGTTGCAAGAAGATGGAAGAATGGGTGTGAAGTATGTAGGCAGCTTTAACTTACATGCTCCTGCTAGCTACAGTTCACGACACCCCTCACCACAGGGCTCCTTGACGTCTGGGAGTTACAGCAGCTTAGACAGCCTTAGACCCAATCACCTAGGGATAATTTACACTTCTATCTATACCCCCTCTGAATTTGGCCCAGGGGCTGTCTCAGCTGCAGGCCTTACTAATCGTGTTCCATGTGTGAGGCAAAGCAGGATGAGAGAAGTGACACGAACCCCGGTGCTGTGCTTCTAAGTGAACTCCCGCATCTCCCCCGTCCACGTCTGGGATCATCCCAGACCTGAGTGGGGTGTTCATGGGGAGGGTTGTTCTGCTTTTCACATTGTGACAGAGTCCTACTCTCCTGAGCCTGCTTGTCATCTGCAGCCCGTTTGTGCATGAGTTGCAGAAAAAGGTTAATGGAATTGGAGACTGTATCCTTGGGAGCGGGGTAAAAAAACAAAAAAAAGAGCCCCAGGGGATTTCAGCATTTGGGAAGGCCCTCTTGCTATGCCTGGTGGAAAACTTTGATTCTTCCACTCCATCCAGAACACAACTGCGTCTACCTCTGGGGTGGTGCAACACCCAGCACATGCTGAAATCCTGATCTTGATCAGGGCTTTTGAGTGCCATCACAATACAAATAAATAATAATTTTGGCATTACTGCTGTGGTGTCTTTTGCTCGTTGCACAAGAACAATATGAAGCTCATGGGCACAATGAATACACAAACTACCTGCTGTGTCCTTTGCTGGCTTCTAATACAGAGAAGTCAGTGAGCACCACCTACAGGGCCCACAAACTATTTTAGAAAGAAAAGAAGTACTTATGGCACCTTAGAGACTAATACATTTATTTGAGCATAATAAATTTAGTCTCTAAACCTTAGTCTCTAAGGTGCCACAAGTACTCCTTTTCTTTTTGCGAATACAGACTAACACGGCTGCTACTCTGGAAACTATTTTAAGGAAACTTTTCCTATTCCTATACACTACAATTCCTATCCCCAACTGTTAAAAAATCATGAGATTTAAAAAATAAATGAATAAATTTGGATGTTTCATGTAGCGTGTGCTGAGTAATAACATGAGAGGCCTCCATGTTACTAAAACCAAACTGACTTTTTTTTAACTGAACTATTTACAGAGATGCTGAAACTGTAGCTAACATTCCAGCCATGTGCAAGCAGACTGACTTACCAGAGCCTCCTCCAAACTCTTCCCTCTGCAACCTGTGCTACTCCTTCCAAGTTCCAAGAAGGCTGCTACACTCGGGCTCTTTTTTTATTTGCTGCCTTATTTTTGAGTCTTTATGGTTCAGGTTTTCAAACTATTCTCTACAATTGTGAGGGCTAGAAAACCTTTTTATTTTTTTTACAAAATCTTAGCTTGTCAGATAATCACAGGACTCCAGGAGCTGGCTTAAGAAAACACACCAAGTATCATGAGTTGACTGGCAAATCCTCTGTTCCACTCCAGTTCCGAGGGAAGAGAAAAGGAGATGGTTGAAGCAAACAGAGTTAGGAAGCCACACACGAGAAACAGTGGAATAAAAATCAAGTTTTTTTTTATGGCTCCATGTTCAGCCATTTGATCAAATTCACTGCATGGAAAGAAGCCATTTGAGAACATGAAGCTCATCATTTGCCAGGCCAGGGCTGAGAGAGAAAGGATATGGGGGAATGGGGGCTTAGGATGTTTTTATTATCATCATGTCCCTTGCGAGATCATGCCTTCCTGAGCTGCAGAGTTGGAGGGCATGTGTGGGAGGCAGGCTGATGCTAAGAGATGCAGATAGGCTCTCAGGTCACTTAGTTCAATGGATGCAGATGAGAGTGTGAGAATAAAACCCCTCACATGTGACACTTCCAGGTCAAGTCAAGCAAGATATCACAGATGAAACTGCCTCATCTCCTACCCTGAGACAGTGCAAGTGAAGAGTGCATTTCACACCCCTTGGATTCCAGCATAACAAAGGCTGCTCAGCTTGGTTCCTTCCTAATGAGGCATTTTACAATGCTGATGAGAAATTCTCCTGGTGGAACACAGGAATTGGGATGGGGACTTTAGCAATGCTGAGATTCATTTACAGTGAGAGAAGGCAGGTGGGGAGGCTGGGGAACAAAGGCTGAGATACAGAAGGAAATAAAGTTTAGCTTGTCTGTTGCAGAAGGCTCTGTGTTTGCACTGTCCCTTCATCACCCGAAAGAGCCTGACACACGCTCTTCGTGCTTCTTATTCATGGGAGCTTGCTACCCAATTACCCAAGTCCAGCAAAGAGTTGTTTTCCCAGGGGCAGAGCATCACTGCTCAGCCTGCAGGATGGTAATATTGAGGTCATCAATATATGGGCCCAAGAGAGGATGACAGAACTAATTCAGCCAAAGGGATCTGGTCACATAAACACAAGAGCAACCCTTTGGATGGTTTCTACACCATGGAGCAGGTCACAATTTTTCATGTACAAATTTCCCCATCATAAAAGACCGTTTCATCAAAATGGAAGTTTTCTGAAAGAAAACGAAGATTTCAGTGAATTTTTTTGATTTTTCTGCTTAGGAGAATCAAAATGAAAAAGGTCAAATCATTCTGTTTTGATTAGAAATGGTGGAACTTGACATCTTGAGACGTGCCTATTCCATGCTGAAACAAAGAAAGCACAGAGCTGTTTGGTGGGCAGGTGGGTGGGTGAATAGACTAATGGGCACTAAAGGCTAGCATTACTGGTGGAGAGAAGACAATGAGATAAAATAGAGCTCCTAGGTAGGGTGGAGATTAAATCCTTATTTTTCAGATGTGGAAACTGAGGCATGGAGCGATTAAGTGACTTTCTAGAGACCATAGTCAGAGCCACAATTAGAATTCAGGATCTCCTGGGGCCCACCATCCCATGCTCTTAGTCAGAGGCCATATTGATTGAATAATTTGTTTCCTGACAATATGGGAAGGCCTGGGCTTTGCTTTTGAGCATAGTGGGCTTTTTTTTTTTTTAACTATTTGGGAATGCAGAATGGTGGAAGGATTTGTCTCAATATTAGCTGTAGAAGAGCATGGTGATGGAATCCTATTCTATGCTATTTGGGGTCTTATTTTGAGCCCATCACCATGGCATCTGAGCACCAACAATGCTGTTAATAATTTCAGTCTGCCCTGCTGAGACTTTGAAGTTAAAGTCCCTCCAGTTCTGGGGCCACCATTTCTTAGCCTAGAGAACCAGGCCCCTTTTTACCTCACGCCTCTGTTTCTGATAAAAGCTACGAGGCAGTCCCCAGGGGCCTTGAAAGAAAATAGAAAATGAATGAAGGTTAAGAAGCTGATCTGGAGATGCTAATGCCCCTTAGGAGTTCTGCAAACATCCACTTGGAATGAGTCCCATCTGGATAGCAATGAGAAATGTGCAAGACTCAAGGTTTCAAGTATAAACCTTAAAAGTCAGTGGATGCACTCTCTCTCATATCCCCTTTGGACTTTCACCTCACCTCTCTGGTATCAAGGATAGCACAATTGTGTGTGGGCTGAATGCTGACGCATATTACAGAGAGGTGAGTCATATGCTAGGGTGAGTCTGTGTATCTGGGTTTGGAGGCACCCCCCTGCTGCCCTAACATCACAAAGCCAGTGCAAGGAAACCTGCCTCCAATGTGTGGACCCCTCCACCCACAACCCTACGCCTTCCAAACCATGCTCCCCGAATCCAACTTGCTGCTTCATTTGGGACCATTCCTGCCTTTGCAGGTTTATGCGTACCCTTTACAGCAGCGCTGTTATAGCTGGGTCTGACATAGAATGAGCCAGATCTCACAGTGGCTATGTTGCTTTAGAGCAGCTAAGGATCTGGCCCCGAGTCTGTCGTTGTCACTTTGGGTGCATCTGACTCACACTTTACCATCCCTGCTCCCCACTCCTACTGCACTGCTCAGCATTCTCTCCCGGTTGCCATCCGATAGTATCTGTAGGCGATTAGCTGTTTATTTCATCCAATTTATTATATTCTCTTTGAACTCCTTTGCTTTTTTATCTAGGCTGGAATTTATTTGAATGTGTAGCCAGAACGGGCCTGTTTTATTTATTCTGCATCGGGACTCGCACTTCACCCTGCGGCTGACATTATATTAATTGTTTCTGTTTCATTATCATTACTTAAGGGGGGAGAGGCGGGGAGAAAAAACCCATCAGCAAAAGCCTCACATGCCTTGCAAACGTGTTTATTTCTCTTGCCTTTGATTCCTCTCAGCCAGCCCCATGCTCCTATAAGCTAGCATTTCCTCCGCCTCAGCCCTCCACTCCTCCCAGGCTGCTCCACAACCCCCTGCAGAAGAGCCTGGCTGCAGCAAACCTTTCATCCATCCCTTCCATGCTACTCAATCAACCCCGTCCCAAATGCCCTGTTGGACCAGCCCTTCCCAGTCACACTTAGCCACCTCCACGCCAAACCCCAAGCTGTAAGCTGTGTCCTTCCTCGTGTGCTCAGTCATGCTTGAGATCACTGCATAGCCCTCTCCATTTACCGCTGTGGTGTCCGAGGTTAATGCCCGAGTCCCACAGTACCTCTTTCACCCGCTCCATCCGCAGCATCACAGCGACCTCCCCCTTCCTCCAACCCTGTTCACCAGCCATTGCAAAGGCTTCCCATCAACTTATTTCCACTGACAAGTTTCCTGATGGCCTTACCTCTGCTTGTGTGTTTGAGGGGCAGAGAGGGAATGGGGGGTAAGGAAATGTCAGATGTCCCACACTGCCCTGTTCTCCCCAATTCCTTCCTACAAAACAAACAGCATATTCTTTAAGTACATCAGAAGGAGGAAGTCTGCCAAACAATCAGTGGGGTTACTGCATGATCAAGGTGCTAAAGGAGCAGTCAAGGAAGACAAGGCCACTATGGAGAAGCTAAATGAATTCTTGGGATCTGTCTTCTCTGCAGAGGATGTGAGGGAGATTCCCACACCTTAGCCTTTTTCAGGTGACAAATCTGAGGAACTGTCCAAGATTGAGGTGTCAATAGAGGAGGTTTTGGAACAAGATGTTAAATTAAAGAGTAATAAGTCACCAGGATTAGATGGTATTCACCCCAGAGTTCTGAAAGAAATCAAAGATGATACTGCAGAATGACGAACTGTGATATGGAAACTATTGCTTAAATCAGGCTTTGTACCAGATGACTGGCAGATAACTAATGTGAAACAGATTTTTTGAAAAAGGCTCCAGAGGCGATCCTGGCAATGTTAGGCCGGTAAGCCCAACTTCAGTACCAGGCAAACTGGTCGAACCTATAGCAAAAACCAGAATTATCTGACACATATATGAACACAATTTGTTGGGGAAGAGTCAACACGGCTTTTGTAAAGGGAAATCATGCCTCACCAATCTATTAGAATTCTCTGAGGGAGTCAACAAGCCCACGGACAAGACTGATCCAATGATTATAGTGCACTTGGACTTTCAGAAAGCCTTTGACAAGGTCCCTCACCAAAGGCTCTTAAGCAAAGTAAGGAGTCATTGAGGGAAAATCCTCTCATGGATCAGTAACTGGTTAAAAGAGAGGAAACAAAAGGTAGGAATAATTTGTCAGTTTTCACAGTAGAGAGGTAAATAGTACGGTCCCTCAAGGATCTGTACTGGGACCTGTGCGATTCAATATATTCCTCAATGATCTGGAAAAAGGGATCAACAGTGAGGTGGCAAGGTTTGCAGGTGATACAAAATTACTCAAGATAATTAAGTCCAAAGCAGACCGCAAAGAGTTACAAAGGGAGCTCACAAAACTGGCTGACTGGACAACAAAATGGCAGATGAAATTCTAAGTTGATAAATGCAAAGTCATGCACATTGGAAAACATAATCCCAACTATACATACAAAATGATGGTGTCTAAAATTGCTGTTACCCCTCAAGAAAAATCTTGGCGTCACTGTGGAGAGTTCTCTAAAAACATCCGCTCAATGTGCAGCAGCAGTCAAAAAAGCGACCAGAATGTTAGGGACCATTAGGAAAGGGATAGATAATAAGACAGAAAATATCATAATGCCACTCTATAAATCCTTGGTATGCCCACACCTTGAATACTGTGTGCAGTTCTGGTTGCCCCATCTCAAAAAGGATATATTAGAATTGGAAAAAGTATAGTAAAGGTCAACAAAAATAATTAGGGGCATGGAACAGGTTCCATATGAGAAGAGATTAAAAGGAGTGGGAATGTTGATCTTAGAGAAGAGACGACTAAGCCAGGGATATGATAGACATTTATAAAATCATGAATGGTACAGGGAAAGTGAATCAGGAAGTGTTATTTACCCTTTCACATAACACAAGAACCGGGGTGAGCCAATGAAATTCATAGGCAGCAGGTGTAAAACCAAGAGGAGGAAATACTTTTTCACACAACACAGAGTCAACCTTGGGAATTCATTGCTGGGGATGTTGTGAAGGCCAAACATATAACTGGGTTCAAAAAAGAACTAGAGAAGTTCATGGAGGATGGGTCCATCAAAGGTTGTTAGCCAAGATGATCAGGGATGCAACGCCATACTCTGGGTGCCCCTTCTTATGTTCTTATTCCTCCCTTGGGCTCTGGCCTGCAAACTGCCTCCACATAGTGGGCCTAAGTCTTGGTTTTGCTCACACCTCTCAGGGGCATTGTCAGAGCACATTGCGCTATGGGGTATTCTCTGCTTCCTAGGGAGCCACGGTAAGCAGAGTGTCAATTAGAGCAGTCTTAAAGCCGTTCTAACTTCACTGGGAGGGCCAGACAAAACCCTGCACAGTTGCAGAACGTGAGGAGTGTAAAGGTGGTTTAAGGCCATCTTAACCCTCTACGCCAAAGCCTAGGAATGGAGTAACAGACTCAGGCTCATTGACCGGAGTGGCCACAGGGACTGGTACTGGTATTTGGATTCTCCAGAAATCTCTCTGGATCATTGGTCTGAGCAGTACTGGGCCTGATTTAGACACCAAGCACAAGTTTGTTCCCCCCGCAGGAGCTTTTTGCCTTCAAGTTTAATGGAGCTCTGCAAATGGACTATTTTGTGTCTGCTCCTGCTGGAGACGCAGGCCTCCAAGTCACATTAACATGTGTTGCGTTGTGGTAACGAACCCCATTAGTGCTTTGTGCACAATGGCATTACAACCTGTTCCTTTATGCTCTGGTTGCCACAGCAGCCTCATATCAACAACCCACACGCAATAAGGGGAACCTACTCTGGTGGCACCACCATTCACATTACACCTGCAGTTCCCAGGCTCAGGAAGTCAGAGCTGCCCTTCTATGTATCTTCCCACTTCACTGTTTGTATTCAGCTTGCTCTAGCAGCCCTCACTGACATCATGGCCCCACTGAGCAAAGCGCTGTACGTACACAGCCCATCGCGCTTGCTTCCCAAACAGACAAAGCACGGGAGAAAGGGAGCGTTATTCTCCCGGTTTGCAGATGTGGGACTCAGAGTTGGGAAGCTTAGGTGACGCATCCAAGATCACACAAGGCGTCAGTAGCAGAGCTAGGGCGTGAGTGCAGCTCTTCTGAATCCGAGTCTGCTGCCTACACAACAAGACCATCCCTTCTCTCTGTCTTCCTCCTGTCTTCAAAGCACAGAGAAAGGCAAGCTCAAGGCTGACACACCATTAACCTGCAATGTTGGCTCTGACAACAGGGCTAAGTAAAGACTCCCTCACCCTCTGCTCGGGTTAACACCCTGGTACTGAGCATCAGTAGATCCTGTCTTGTGCCCACCCTCTCAGTAGGAGGCAGGAGCCACTGAAATGTGCCCGGTCGTATTTAAATTTTAGGTGTACACACAAAAATTCCTTTGTATGGGGTCATGGAAGTGGTGTGGACGAAGCAGTGATGGGAGATGAATCTGCCGTGATGTAGCTGACCGCCCAGTGGCCTATTTGCCTCTGCTTCTCTCCGGAGTAATAAATGAAGTAGTTACCAGGTGCCTCTCTCTGACTTTCCGTGCTGGCAGGTTATTTATATGCAAATTTCCTGTCTGTGGTGGCTGCTCATAAACATGATAACAGAACCTTCTGTGGAGATGGGACGTGACTGAGGTGCGCAAGGGCCTTTTGATCCAGCCGGGAGAGTTAATATAGGATTATCCACAACCAATTAGATGCTATCAAACGGAAAGGGATACAGCTACTTTATTGACACGCAGATTGTTAAACTGGGATCGTGGCAAGAAGATGGGAGAATGCACAGGAGAAATACCCCTGCACATTTATTCAGCTGGGATTAGACCTTTACCCACCTGAAAGCCAGCTGTAATGCTGCTTTACTACAGCAGTAAAACCAGGACCAGTTAGATTCCTGGCCAGTTTCTACTGCATCTGCTTCACGCTCCATACGTGCTAGGAAAACACTCCTCTGCCAAGCCTTCTGCATGCCCATAGAATCCAGTGTTCCTGTTCCTCTGTGGAAACCCTGGACAGAGATAAAGAAACATCTACCCATTGGTTCTGTCTATTCCCTTGTCCTGCATTTGGGAATAAGATCTCTCATAGTCTAGTCACCATCTTAGGTCTGATCCATATTCAAGAAGTGAGGTCGACATAGTAACGATGCTCAGAGTGCCCACACCCCCGAGCATGGTAGCAATGCCAACCTAGCCCCTGGTGTAGACAAAAGTAGGTCAACTGAAGAACGCTCCCACTGACCTAGCTACCCTCACTGGGAGAGGTGGAGTTCCAACAGCAATGGAAAACCCCTTCCCTCACTGTAAGAAGAGTGCTACAGTGGCATAGCTACCGTCAGATGTATCTGCTCACCCACCCTGCAGAGATGTTGTGGGTACTGATGAGTTGGAAATATTCATAAAGCACACTGAGATCCTTGGGCATAAACGCTAGAGAAATGCAAAGGACATCATCGTCAGTGCTGGAGTCATGGACGTGAGACTCACAGAGCTGGACCCAAAATTCTAACCAGCCTGTTGGCCGTGGTTCAGGCGTATTCAGAGCTGGGGTTTTGCTTTCAGGCCTCGCTCAAAACTTCTCTCAATATATATAATTAGCACAAGGACATGTTCCCCCTTGTGACAGGAAGTGAGGTTGTTGGTGAGGCCATTTGCATAATTTAGGAAATGCTTTTTTGAATTAATATGCATGTCATTAGAAGAGTGTGAGGCGGGTGGAGTGGGGGGAGTGGAAGGAAGCCTTGAGCCATAAGTCATTTAAAAAAATGCCTCAGTCTTCAGAGAAAGGACATCTCTGGCCTGGAGCTGATTGGTCAGGGAGCCTGAAGGGGCTTCTTGAGTTGAGCGCCAGATTCCAGAGCTTCACAGCATAAGACAGACACAAAGAGCTCTGGTGCTTGGGGATTTGTTGTAGTAGCTCGGGAGGATGCAAAAGGTCCCCACCAGGCTCTGAGTGTATGAGAGACACACATACACAAAGAGAAATGCATCCGATGAAGTGAGCTGTAGCTCACGAAAGCTTATGCTCAAATAAATTAGTTAGTCTCTAAGGTGCCACAAGTCCTCCTTTTCTTTTTGCAAATACAGACTAACACGGCTGCTACTCTGAAACATACACAAAGCCATTCCTCATCTCGTTAACGCCGGTGCAAATCAGGAGTAACTCCACTGACGTCAAGGGAATTACAACAGGCAAAACCGGGTGTGAGCGAGAGAAGAATTAGCCTGACTGGATCCATTTGCTACACTGGCGAGTGACTTTCCCCTGCAGAGGTGGGGAGCGCGGTCCCTGGAGTAACCTGCCAGATAGCACTAGAAGCTGCACTTGGATTTACGCTGGCAGGGGCACAATATTTCACTTCGATGACACCTCCTTTCTTAATATTTTAATCATGCTGTTAACCTCAAGACTTGAAAGACACAGGCCACCGTCACCCTTTCCAGCTGGGCCTGCTCCAAGGCCTGCAGCTGTTGCCCTAATGTCAGAGCTCTGTGCAGGCCCAGGAGCTCTGTGTTCTGGAATTGAAACCGCATATGGGGGTCACAGTCCTGCCAGAGACTGAGGGCCTGGTTCTGCTTTTGCTTGGACACTGGTGTAACCCCATTGATTTTACTGGGGTCGCTCCTGATTTAGACCTGCGTAACTGGGATTAGGGCCCTAGCAGTGAATTTATAGGGAAGCAAGAAAAATTCAGAGGCAAGACAGCCACAGTGCCACACAGTCCTGGATTCAGTTCTCTTTTGCCTGGTGTTGTAGCATAGGCAACATGTCGGGACAGACCAATGGTCTATCCAGTCCTATATCCTAAGAGTGACCAACGCCCAGTGGTCCAGAAGAAGGTGCAAAACCCTCATAATATACCTACTGTGTAATATTATCTGACTGGAAGTTAGAAACTGCCATTGATCAGATGAAGGCAGCATCTTCTCCAACATGTCATCCTGTTTCCAGCGACGACCAATGGTCAAACCCTCCATAACATGTATACAGTGCAGATTATTCCATGGTGTGGGAAGGGGAATAATTGTATAGCCACTTTCTTGGTTATTCTATGATTCTGTAAACATGGAGGTATGTAACTGGATGAGCTGGATCCTATACATCAGGTTTACAGCCGAGCATAATTCTGTTATGAAGAGCAAGAGGAAACCTGGGAAGAACTTGGAATTGGACGCAATAAAGTCTTCCATGGTTTCAGGAGGGAGAGGTGAACTTGTGTCCCAGTAGGGCAAGTTGGAACAACTTGTTCATCTTGAACTTACCGAATGAGCTGGAAAGTAAATTGGCAATTTTGTAGCTGAGGTGCCGCGTATCGGAGATCTAGTCTTTATCTAGATAAGGATGAGCAAATTGAATCTGCACTGCCCTGAGAATGCATTTAGAAAAATCTTCCAGCATCAGTCCCGCTTCGCACAGCCTGAGTCAGTCTGTTACACTTAATAAGCCTGCTTCAGAGATCAGCAAAACCAGACACGCAGATGAGGTGCTCTTCGTCAGCCAGGGGAGGTGAAGCTAAGTGCAGTGCAGGAGGATTGAGGAAGGTGCTGGGGACAGAGCACGCTCTGGACAAAGGCCGGGGTTGTTCCCAGGGATTGGAAGAGGAAGCTACGGGTGCAATGGATGTGAAGATCTGACCCAGAAGAGGTGGCTTGTTTCTTTTGCACATGCATCCAAGTGACTGACTTCATAGGCATGTTTTAGACATGGGCCTCAACCAGCTCCCCTCCCTTTCTCCCCCTCCCATGATTCAAACACCATTGAGCTGTGGGTCTGGATCTGGTGGCATGGGTCTGCCTCTGCTATTGTGATCATGAGTGTGACAAGCTCCACCCGTAAACTCAGCTGGAGACATGCCACAGAGAGGCAGGGGGGGAGTGCATTTGTGTACGTGTGTGTGCAGAAGTATACATTGGTGAGGGTGGGTTTGAGCGAGTGTGCGCCTGAGAGAGTGTGCACACATGCACATGTGAGGGTTTTTGTACCTGGAAATGTGGCAGGTGCACGTGTAAGATCTTATTTGTGCAGGTCTACACGTCCACGTAAGGGACACTGCGGACCAAATTCTGCCCTCATTTCCACCTGTGTAACTCAACTGAAACCAATGGGATCACATGGAAATAGCAAAGAGAAAGATTGGAGCCCATCCCATGGGTGGATAAACAGCATGTGTTTTTTTGTGTGCATGAGCATATACTGTATATGAGCATGTGTGCAAGGTGTGGATGCGTCCATGAGCAAGTGGATATTGATGTGGATATGTGTCTGAGAGAGGATGAGTATGCTTACATTCTCAGCTATAGGGTCATCTCTTGAACCTGCATGCAAGCAAAGTATGCAGTTGCCTAGTGCTAAGGATAGCAGTTAGAGGTGCTCTCAGCTAGGCTATTTCCCCGTTCTTGCCAGCATACTATGATGAGCAACGTGTGGACTCTGCTGGATATGCAGGTATAAGATTGATGCAATTAACTGATATGTAATTAGCGAGAGCAGCCATGAGGGCAGTCTCCTGGTGTTTTATTGGGACCACGTGATTCGTATACATACAAGCACAATTGTCACTTAATTGTATATGTCAATTATCATGAAGAAGCATGGCTTTTGTACCAGGGTTTTCCACTTGATGCGGAGGACCAGTTGCTCCCATAACATAATAATTCTTGTTTTGATCAGGTTGGCTTCCTAGCAGCACGTGTTATGTTATTGGAATTCATTATACAGCTCTCATTGCTTTTTCAGCTTGACATATTGTGGTCGAGGACCTTGTTTAGTGTAATCAGGTGTAACTCCATTGAACTCTATGGAGCTATGACAACTTACATCAGCTCAGGATCTGACCCGTCATCTTTTCTCAGAATTACAGTTTTGATCCTTGGAAAATGAATCACAATTCAAAATAAAAGACAATCAAGTGATAGGGACTTAACACTGAACCTCTGAAATGGAGGAAAGATGATGTGAAGGACACAGCTCCAGAATCTTTTTTTATTTATTAAAGGGGATACAAAGCCTGATGTTGCAGAGCATAAACCAACTTTTAAATGGTGGAGGTTAGGAAGAAGCTTGCCCTGTCAGCAGTGGTAATTGACCATTGCAACATTTCTTGCACTTTCCTATGCAGCAGCTGGTGCTGGACAAGATGGGGCATTGGCATGATCCATGGAAGCAATGCCTATAGGCACATGGTCAGATCTGAATCTGGGTTTTTCCAGCACATCACAGTGTTCTCCATTCATTGCTAGCTGGCGCCTGCCCCTGGCCACTCTAGGGATTAGCTCGTGAGATTGACTCCCCATCCGATGGTTTCACATTGTCACTCCATCCCTCTCTCTGGTCTGCAGCTCCTCTTTCTCTCCAGGAACCGCAGCATCCTCTTCATGACACAGCCTTCTGGCCAGGTTTTTCATCATTCCCCACTTGCCGGGTACAGTCCTTCACAGTCTGGCACTCCCATAGTGTCCCAGGCAGTCTTCAAGTTCACTGCCTCACCGGTGCCACTTCCCCAGTGACAGGTAAGAGAATCTGGGCCCACCCTTGACTCCGGGTTCCAGCCCAAGGACCTTACAACATGCACCCAAGGTCTGTTCAGTCCCCAATCTTGCTGCTTACTCCCTGGACTGCTTCCTACTCTGGCACTCCCCCCACTCTGGGGTTGGCCGGCTCTCTACTCCCTCCTCCCAGGGGCTATAGCCTCTCCACATATCTCCCTTCTCCCACGGCGGGACTGCAGACTACCTTCCTGCAGCCCCCTGCGTGCTCTCAGCTCACTGGCTTTTTAGAAGCCCGCCGGTTCCCACACAGGTGAGCTTCCCCTAATTAAGGCTTTCCTCTCAGCCTTCAGCCTGATAGGTTAATTGGCCCATCTGTCCTCCATTAACCCTTTCAGCCCGAGTGTGGGGGTGGACACCACATCACACACAGTATCAGTCTGGAATAACTTTACTGGAGTTAGACTAGCTTTACAAAGGGGTGAATCAGCGTTCAGTTTGGCCCAAGACAGTACAAACCCAGAAGCAGCACAACTGGGAGCAATGTAGACGTACAAGATCCTAAGGCAAGTTGCTAAACCCATCCAAATTGCTGTTGTGAAAAAGGCCATATCACTTTGGGATGTACTAACAGGAGTGCAATAAGTACGACACAGAAGGTAATTGTTCTGCTCAGCTGGAGTACAGTGTCCTGTTCCGGGTGCCAGACTTTAAGAAAGATGTGCACAAATGGGAGAGAGTCCAGAGGAGCGCAGTGAAAATGATGAGTGCTTTACCAAACATGACACACAAGGAAAGGTTGAAAGAACTGGGCATGTTTAAAGAAAACAAGAATGAGAGTTGGGAACATAAGACTTCAAATATGTAAAAGGTGTTATAAAGAGGATGGTGATCAATTGTTCTCCATGTCCACTGAGGGTAGGACAAGAAGTAATCAGCTTAGTTTGCTGCAAGGGAGATTTAGGTTGGGTATTAGGAAACAATTTCTAACTCTAAGGATAATTAAGCGCTGGAACAAGTTACCTAGGGAGGTTGTGGATTCCTCATCACTGCAAATTTTTAAGAACAGGTTAGACAAAGGTCTAGATATCTTAATCCTGCCTCAGTGCTGGGGGATGGAGAAGATGGCCTCTTGAGGTCTCTTCTAGTCCTACATTTCTATGTTTTTATGGAATTAAGGGGGGAATGGGGTGGTGGGGGGTGGGGGATTGAGGTATCTGTGCTACTTTTTAAGCAATGCTGCAACAAAAAACAAAAAACCAACCCACAACCATCCAAAAAGTTCTTTCTGCTAGCTCCATAAATCTCTGCATTCTGTCAATGCAGTTAATGATTTAAGACATTATTGATACAAGAAAAACCTGGTTGCAATTTATCCCTTTGGAAATAAAAGCAACAAAACTACAAAAAAAAATAAATCAAACATAAAAGAAATGAACAATTCTCCACACTCAGCATGTTCCGCTCCGCTCAGCATTAGAAGATTCTTTTACCCCAGATCCCACTCACCAGTAAGCACTGCCCGTCTGTCAGCAATCACCAGGGTGCAGGGGAAGAAAACAGTACCCAGTAAATGTTATACTAACTGGCATGAAGGCCAATGGCACGTGTTATGCAGTGGTGGATTGGGCATGACCACTAGGCTGGGTCACGGTAACACACTTTGTATGGTGCTACTCTTTGAAACCACTTGAAGAATGTAGCTTCTGCAGAATGTAGCAGCTCGGCTGTCTATGGGCCTTCATCTATGAGACCTCAAGAGCACCCAGGGCCAATAGGCTGGTTGTTATCCAGTGAGTGAGCTTTAAGGATTTACACTTATTTAAAGCCTCTAGGTCATATTCTCATACTCTTTCTCATGTTGTGTAGTACCTTACCCCATTGATTTAAATGGGATTACCCCTGAAGTAAAGTACTATTCAGCATGCATAAGGCTATTGGAATCCAGCCCTATAAGATGATCAGAAAGACTATTTGCCACCCTAGGTCACCACTAGGATCAGTGCAATTGGAACTACCAACCATCCCACCGTATAACCTTCCGAGAATTGGCGGCAGAGCCTTCTCCAGTGAGAAGTTGTTCTTTCTCTCTCCGCAGTGATCCCTAGCAAGAAATAACCCAACTTACCATCTTAACATCTGAAAAGCAGCCCCTCCATTACCAGTACTGGTGCTGACTTATAAATGAGAAGCAGAGTGCTAGTTAAATTAAGCATCTGTTTGTCTCTCTGTACTCCTCGCTGCTTGTTTACCTCAGCGAAGAAGAACAGGGTGGTGGACCAGTGCATCACTAAGCACTTTGCAAACCAAGTGCATCTGTTTTTTTATTGATGAAGTGGGAGTAAGTGGATCTTGTTTGCATGCAGTTTGGGATGGTGTCTGGAGTCCCCAGAGATGAATATCCCCCTAGCAGATGCTATCCTCTAGCATTGTTCTTTACTGGGATTTCAGGTCTGAAAAGAATATTAGATGAAAGATTTGAAGACCGCTCCTAGAGAGGCAGAGTAGAAGAGCACATAGGGAATCACCCAATGCCTACAAAGTCAGTGTCTTTCCGCAATTTTGATGGGTGCTGGATCAGGCTCCTGGAGGGAGAGAATGAAACTGGTTCAAGTCTCCCTGCTCCACTGAAAATCCTTCTTGAATCAAGGGTTGTATATATTACAAACAGGGAGGGCAAAGTTGGACTATTCACAAGCCATACAGAACATATTTTTTGTGGTGCAGACTCAAAGTCAGGGCTTTGCGAAATTAACAAACAGCAATTTTGTCCTAGATAAACATGACCATAGTGACAAACTAATGCAGCTTCTCCCACAGCAGAGAAAGAACAGGACTGCACTATAATGAATGTAATGGGGAGTCTTTATGGATGCGGCTGGACACAGACAGGCACAGTGGTGCTTTCTGGTTTTCTCGCTCCCAGACTGCCCAATGTCATATTACAAGTCTCTCTAAATCCTGGCCTGGATTAAGGAATGAGAGAAAGGACTGCACACTGCACTGCAGTTTCTAAAAAGGAAAATCATGTCTCTCTCACTGATTAGAATTCGTTGCAAGTCAACACATTTGTGAATACTGGGGAATTAGTAGATACAATTCATTTAGACTTGCAAAAAAAGAAAGAAAGAAAAAAGACCCTCCCCGCAAAACCAAAACACCAAACCTTTGCTAAAATCCTTACCAAGAGACTATTAAAAAAGCTAAGTAGTCACATGGTGAGAGGTAAAGTTTACTCATGGATTAGAAACTGGATAAGTGAGAAAGCAAAGGGTAGGAATAAATGGTTAACTTTCAACATGGAGGGAGATTAAAAACAGGTTGCCCCTAGGACACATACTGGGATCAGTTATTAAGGAGTGGGGAAATGGGCTAAACTAGCAAAATTTGCAGAGGACACAGAGTTGTTTAGCTAAGTCCAGTCTAAAGAGGGCTGTGAAAAACTTCAGGCCCTGACTGTGCTAAGTGACTGGGCAAACATCTTACAGAGTCACAAGAGTTTTTGCGTCAAAAGGGCCTACCAGATCATCCAGTCTGACCTCCTGCACATCACAGCTAACATGGGCAGGTGAAATTCAGTGTCGACAAAAGTAACGTAATGCACATTGAAAGGACTGATCTGAAATACTCAGACTCAGCGAGGGGTTCTAAATGAACTGTAATTAGGTAGACAAGGACTCAGGCATTATTGTAGAGGGCTCAATGAAAACTTCAAACTACACACACAGTAATGGTAAATTACAAACAAAAATGAAACAATCCCCAAAACGTTAGACTGTGTTAAGAGATGAGAGGAGAACTCTAACTCCAATATATAAATCAATGGTGCATTCTCACCTGGAATTTGGCATTCAGTTTACTTACCCCATTTCAAAACGGATAGAGACGATATCTAGGGGGATCAGAGATGGGTGATGAAAACGATTAGAAGCTTGGAAAGGCTTCCATATTAGGAGAGATTAAAAAGTTTCTGACCAGATTAGTGTAGGGAGGAGCTGAATAAGAGGTGACACGAAAGAAGCATGTGAGAATAAATGGCATAGAGAAGGTCAGTTGGATGCTCTCGTTTGCTCTTTTTCACAAAACAAGAATACAATTAAACAAAAAGGCAATAAATTGTAAACCGATAAAGGAAACCCTCTTTTTACATAATGTGTAATTAGATGATGGAACTCACTGGCACAAGGTATTATTGAGGCAAAGAATGTAGGATCTGTAAAAGGATTAGACACTTATATGGACAGTAGAAAAACCCATGGTTAACTAGTTAGGATAAAGATTTACAAGTGATACATACCCTCAGACTTCAGAGTACAAACCAACCAAGCAAGGTCTTAATCCAAAGCCCATAGAAATCAACCAAAATACTTCTACTGCCTTCCGAGAGATTTAGCTCATGTCCTAATTGCCCAGGGATGGGAAGAAACGTCCCCATGTTATTTCATCATTGGCCATTATGGGAACTTTTATATCCTCCTCTGAATCATCTGGCACTGACCACCACTGGCAGCAAGATACTGGACTAAGAGGGTCATTAGTCTGATATGGTTTGTGTTATGTTCACGGTATACACATAGAGAAGTTAGAGTAAAAAAAACATAAAATACTCTTGCTGAAAGGTTGCAGGGTCATGTGACTTCATTTCCTGGAATCTGGAACCATAACACACAATAAACCAAAACAGAGAGAGACAAAACAGGCTGCTCCTTTAAGGCAGACAGGCACTTCTCAAACTACCTTGCTCTAGGCTGGCTCTTTGAAGACTGACCAGGAAGGGATCCAGACTGCATGTTTCCCGACAGAGCCCCCTAGCCTGCAAGCAGGACCAGGAAACCCCTTAAAAGTGAAAGTGATCGCTTGTAATATTAACACAGTTTTCCAATACATCAGTTTGACAGTTCCTATGAAACTGAACAGGCAAGGGGAAAAATAGTCTCAGTTTCATTCTTGAATGAAAAGTTGGCAGTTTCACATTGAAACATGAAATTATAAAATGTGTGTTTTGATAGAAAAAAAAGAACGAACAACTTTAAGCATTTAATTAAGAAACAAACAAACCTTCTCTTCCCCTTTGCACTCTCCCAACTGTAACTATGGAACAATCCAATGAAACAAACAGCTTTTTTTGTTTGTTTGTTTTGCTAAATCTAGTAACAAAGTTGGTCAACAGTTAAAATCCAGGCAGGGTGGTAATGACCAAAAGTTGTTTGTCATCATCATCATTTATTTGTACTGCAGTAAGGCCCAGATTTTTAGAGGTATTTAGGCATTGCTGTGTCCAGCGTCACAAAGCCTAACTGAGTTAGGTGCCTAAATGTCCTTTTCAAAAGGAATTTAGGCACTTGAGTCAAAATTCCATTGACAGTTGATGTTTGTTTTCGGTGAATATCTGAGTGAATGAGTTTCCTGAAAGATGTTCCCAGAAGCAGCGAATTTTAAGTGAATACAGGAGAACATGTAAGGGGAAAATGAATTCTGAGTTCATAATCACAAGCATTTGCATTAGAAATCTGATTTTGAGCATTATGCTCATCCAACCAAGGATTTAAAAACACATCACATAAGCCAATCAGAAAAGCTCAAGTTTCACTTACCAAATACTCATAACCTACAAACTGCGGACCGAGAGTTATGAGCAGAAGTTATTGGGTGAATAATTTGCCAAAGCAAACACATTCAAGAAAACTGCAATCTGACCATGGGCTAGTCATGAAAAGAAGAAGAGGTGAAGTTCTTCCAACGAATTTTTGCTATCAAGGGAGTGGGTCAGAAAAGTTTTGACAGACCTTTTTTCCCCATCCGAAAAGGTAGTTCCGTTGAAATTGAACACAGCTTACAAAACTATATCATTTTCACAGAAATTTCATTTTGGGGAAAAAATGAAAACAAAGTTCTGTCAATGCTGAAACAGCCCATTTTGACATTTTTGATTTCTAAAGCAACTTTTAGTTTAGAATTTGTTTACGGGCTGTACTATATAAAAGATAAAATAAAAAAGTCAGCATCAAAATGAAAATGTTTCCATAATCCCAAATGATTTTTTTTTTCAGAATGGTCTTTCAGAGAATTTTGAAATGAGAGTTTTATTCCAATTTGAAATGAAACCAAATTCCAAACACTCTAGAAATCCTTTACAAAACAGAAGTTCTATCCTGCACATCGGGTTGCCAATTTTGGTTGGACATATTCCTGGAGGTTTCATCACATGACATACTCTTTAATGAAAGATTAATTTTTAATTCCTGGAGACTCCAGGGCAAATCCTGGAGGTTTGGCAACCCTACCTGCACATGGCTCTAGTTCTGAACAATTTGCCTAGCTCTAGAAAGAAGATTGGTGGGTATCAGCCCAACTCTTCATGGACGTAGACAAAACAATCACGACAATTGGCACTAGCTGGGTTCCCAGACCCAACTTAGAGGCCACGGACTGAATGGTCCATGGAGACTGAGTTATCATGTCCCATGAGAGGTCACATCTCCAGGGTCAGGAATGCCAGTGGAGATTGGGGCAACGTATAGGAAGCTTGCACTCCAACCACTCTTTCTGTATCTTTCGTGTGGAATAATAGAAGACTTCAGTCTCCAGGGCTGTCTGGAATCTTTTCCCAGCAATAAAAGCACAGGTTAGATTGTTCTCCCAGCTGGACAATCTGATTGGTCAAGTCTTAGGTACCCTTTAATGAGATGTAGAAAAACTCATTTCACTCACTACGCAGCTCAGTCTCTGGAAATAAACAGCTGTGACCTGGGGACCCAAAGCTCCCGTTTTTTTTTAAGCTGCTCTCTCCATTCCTCCTGGCAATTACCTGCCATTGAACGTAATCCGTGGTCACGCAGCCTCCTAGAGTCCTTGGAGGATAGCTTTGGAAAAGGTCTCTGAGACAAGCCGCTCTGTAAGTGACGAAAATGTAAAACCCTGCTGAGCTAAATGCAACATGAAAAGGGCAAAGCTAGAGTCAGCTGTGCAGAAAAAGTCTCATTCAGAGTCCGTCGCTGCGTCTCCAGTGGCTCATCCTGGCCTGCTAGTTTCAAGCAGGAGACCTTTTAGTCTACCACCCAGTGAGGCAGAAAGGAAAGGGCTGTGCCTGGTGAAATTTCTTGTCCCTGATCCTGTCTGTGGCCACCCAAAATCCACCTGCAGAGATGTGATGGCCTCTCTGAATATCATGTATCCAGTGGGCATCAAGCAGCCAGCAAAGCAAAGCCATTCCTGGATGGCTTTATCCTTCCAGATACCCAGCAAGGGGAGGCTTCTCATTTCCTCCTGAACTAGCTCCTTCTCTGCATATCAAGATCTAAACACACACGCGGTGACATCAACACAGACCTATTAGTCACAGACATGCTTCTATACACCCCTCTGCCCATCACACAATCAAACGCACAGCCACCCCGATATGAAACGGGTACTTTCCTACATGGACACGCACAGTGCAGATTCCACTGTCATTTATGCAGAGGAACTCCACAGACTACAGAGGTGTTCCTTTGCTTTTACACCAGTGTAAATGAGAGCAGAGTCTGCCCCACATATGCTACACTTTAGGTGGGCTCTAGCAACTAATTCAGACTGGGATTTGCATCCTCCAAAACCCAGGCCATTTGGTCTAATGGTCTTGAACTGATCCTCTGCAGAGACAGGGACAATCTATGAAATGTGGATGCAGATCTGGGGTTTGATTCCTTCCTCCCAACAATCAAGATCCAAGAGTAAACACATGCACAACCCTCTCCCCAACCATCCCACACGTACACACACGTACAGAGGCAAATAGCTGTGTGACACCCTTGGGAAAGTGACGTCTCTCTCTGCGTCAGCATTCCCATCCATAAAATGGAGCTAATAAGACAGTGTCCATTTGATGCTTAATTAACTCACATTTGTTGAGCACTTTGACATCCTTGGATGAAGTTTGTGAAGAAGCAGCGTGGTCTTATGCAGAGGGCATCAGGGGTCCTGGGTTATATTTCCGGCTCTGCCAATGACCTGCTTGTTGACCTTGGGCATGTCATGTCCCTTCTCTGTGCCTCAGTTTCCCAATCTGTTAACAAGAGAAAGCAATACTTAAAAAGGACTTTGAGAGCTGCAGATTGAACACACTGTATTAGAACATACTAGAGAAGGGCAAAGCATTGGTATTATTCATGTAGGGCATCCACTGGGAGGGTATTTGTGTGACGTTAAGAATCTGCACAATTAATACCCACCCCTCAGCTGCACAGCATGGAAATGCTGCTGAAAGGACGGCACTCTGGCACCAGCTGTCTCATCGCAAGGTAGAGGAAATCAGCGGCAAAGACAAAGGTGTGAATTCTGCCCACGCCACACTGCAAAATGCCTGTTCATCTCTTTGCTAAATAGGGTATAAACGACGTGAGTCACCCAATTCCCAATATATTTTTGAAAGGCGTTGGAAAGAGGAGAATAACAGAGGTGCGTCTCCGTTGGCGGAACGTGCCGAACTCAGATATGAAATGTTATTTTGTCTCAAATCAGATCTTTTCTTTTTGCTCAGTCTCTTGTAGGACAGGACTCTCCAAACAACTAAGGGAAAAAATAAGAGCATTGAGCTATAGCATGATTGTTTTTTCCAGGCAGTTGCCTGCATGGGGCTTTTATTCTGCTGGAGGTTGCAGCTGATTAGCAGCTCCTTCCTCACCAACAAATAGCCTGGCAGCTAAACAATGGGATGCTGCTTGTATCCCTGTGTCACGGAGTGTGGGGGAGTCCAGGCCCTGCACCCCTCTTCCTGGGATTCACTGAGACTCTCAGCCAGCCAGTAAAACAGAAGGTTTATTGGACAACAGGAACACAGTCCAAAACAGAGCTTGTGGGTACACCCAGGACCCCTCAGTGAAGTCCTTCTGGGGGAGCAGGGAGCTTAGACCCCAGCCCTGGGGTTCCCTGTGTTCCTCCACCCAGCCCCAAACTGAAAACTAACCCCACCCAGCAGGTTCCCTGCTGCAGCCTCCGTCCACATTCCTGGGCAGAGGTGTCACCTCCCCCTCCCCCTCCTGGCTCAGGTGACAGGCTCTCAGGTCTCCCGTCCCCAGGGCACATTCCCAGGTCAACACTCCCCCCTCCCTGCTGCCTCACATCGTCACACCCTGTTACTGAGAGATCTCAGGCCCATTTCTAATCTCTTCTCCTCTTGAAAATCTTGGATGAATTTACCCATTTAACAGATGATTTCATAGGATCACACTGTGGTTCCTCCAGGACCATACCGATATTTCCATAGGATGACAGCAGGATTTCTGGTGGATCATATCGAAATTCCTACAGGACCTCACTGGGACCTCTATGTATAACACTGGGATTCCTCAAAACAACAAGGAGTCCTTGTGGCACCTTAGAGACGAACAAATGTAATTGGGCATAAGCTTTCGTGGGCTAAAACCCACTTCATCGGATGCATGGAGTAAAAAATACAGCAAGCAGAATATATATTATAGCGCATGAAAAGATGGGAGTTGCCTTACCAAGTGTGTGTGTGGGGGGGGTGTCAGTGCTAATGAGCCAATTCATTTAAGGTGGAAGTGGCCTATTCCTGTTAGACTGCACTGGGATTTCCATAGGATCACACTGAGATGCCTATAGGATTAGAAAAGCATTCCTCTTTAATCCCACCAGTGGCCCAAATTGTCAAGAGATATCTTTTATTAGGAAAAAATTGAAAAAACTCTTTTGAAAAACAAACCAACCACCATCCTATTCTGAAGGTCTGGATTTCCATAATGCAGCCTCACGGGACTCAGCAGCAGCTGTAGGTCAAAATGTTTAGGGAGGGTACTTTAACTTGCCACGTTTCTGTATGGGGGTCATTAATTAAGGGTACTTCTGAAAGCATCCTACAGTTCTCTCTTGTGGCTGCCAGGCTGCTCACAGAGAGCTGCCCCTGCTGCGCTGGAGCCCGCTGCTGGAATGCACACGGCGCTGCTGGAATGCACACTGCAGGCTCATTATCGCAGACACTAGAGCAGCTGGCCACACAGGAATCCTTCATCGGGGAGAGCTGTTCCTTCAAATCAACACCTGTGAATGGCTCGCAGGTCTGGGAGGGGGACAGAGCCTCTTTCCTCTGAGTATATTTCTCATTGTTCTTTTGGAGTCCATGCCCCAGCTGCCCCAGCAGCAGAACCACCACAATGTCTGAATCACATTGTATTCTCAGAGGCACGCTTGGTGTTCAGGGTACGGTGATGTAGCCCTATAAGGACTCAAATAGATAGAGGATAGATGGATAGAGTAACCAAAGAGGAATCCTGGTATAATCCTACAGGAATCCCAGGGGGATGCTATAGAAATCCCAATAGCACCCAATAGCAGTGTGATCCCATGAAAATCCCAGTAGGGCCTTTAAGGAATCTCACTGTAAGCCTATGGAGATCCCAGTAGGTCCCATTCCATTTCGAATCTATACGATTTACTCTGGAGATAACAATACCTCAGTCTCTAAGGGACATTACCAAATAACAGTGAGGAAAATGACAGCCTTGCTGACCAGTGAAAATTCCTGACCCCCCCCGTGATACCAGATATCTGAGGCTTGGAGCTGGGATGCTCTATTTCTCTGACTGATGCCCACAAGCTCTCTTCCAGCTCCCAATGAAGTCAACAGGAATAGAGCTCTTTATTATTATGAATGCCGTAATATATTATTAACTGATTCTAATGATTGTTTCTATAGTGCCAAGAGTGTGCAAGGTGCTGGGCTGTAAGGGGACTGGGAGGAATGACAAAAGAAATCATTACAATACTGACACATTGTACTTTTCTGAGCAACTCTAGGCAACAGCCGGAGGCAGAAAAAATAGCCGATTGTGCTGGAATGAAGCAAACAATGAAAGAGATGACAAATTGTCTACGCTGATGGGGAGACTCAACAAGGCCCAGAGTCGCTGCTGCACCTTGTCTTCAAAGGGCTGAACACGGGAGGCTGGTTGCATCTGCCTGGTGTCTACGCTACTTGGACCTAGGTTCCAGTCTTGGTGGAGCTTAGAGTCGCCTAGGGACTGCTGTAAAATAAGCCAGTTGGTAACAGCCCCCAAGCAGCCTTCCACCAGCTGAGTGCAGACAGAGTGTGAGTAGTACTTGGGGCATGCCCCCGCCTTAGCTTAGTCTAGGGCTGAAAGGGAGGAGCTGGCACAGGAGTTAATGTAGCTGACTCCATGCCAGCTGAGGATTCCTCCATGCCAAGGGGATCCTCACCTGGGGACCTCCAACTACTTTCTGACCCCTTTTCACTGCTCCTAGAGCACAGCCCTTGCACAGCGTCCCAGACCAGATTAGCAAATCCTTCCAAACCCATCTGAAAAACAGCGCAGGATTCAAGAAACAGGGATCAAACACAAGAGCAGGAAGCATAGAAAGTCAGGTGGAATGCTGATTGAGATGCAAAATACTGTGAATGATCAAAAATTCAGAGATGAGAAGGCTGTACTTGAAGCACAAGCCTTGGCTTCCTGCATCTATCAAAGGCTGGGGATTGAGAGATTGATGGGTCTGTGAGATCTCTCTGGTCTCCTCTCTCTGTCCTTTTCTTTCTTTCACCCTCCTTTGCTAATAAATAATGCCAGATAGTTCAAACAATTTCTATTTTATATATGTGCACATGTAAAAAGAAAGGGGGCATTTAGTAATATTTTCATTGGAGAGTCCTCAAATACGATAAAGGCTGCAGACTGGAAGGGAGGAGATGAGATGGAAGGCTCTGAAAATGCCCTATTCCAGTTGGGAAAAAAATCATTTCAGAGGCAAGAGCAGAAACTTCCCTGGCAATATTCAGAGAGGATTAGATACCAGGTGCACAACAACTCTAAATGTCAGTGTGACGCTGAAAAACGCACTCTGGGATTAGAGACATTCTGAACCCGGAAGCCAGACAAGTCTTGATTTGTCAGGGGATAGAGCAGAGGACTGAGAGCCAGGACTCGTGGGTTTTAGTCTCAGCTTTGCCATTGACTTGCTGTGCACCCTTGGGCCAGTTGCTGGACCTCTTTGCTCTTCTGTTCCCCATGTCTGCAGGAAGGGGATGCCTTCCTGGCCTTACTAATAGCCAGTAATCCATCACTACTCCACAGAGAGTTTGAGCATCTTAATGGATGCTTTTGGATGCAAGACACCATGTGCCTCTATGTGGAAAACATGATCGTTCGGTTCTGGGCCTGACTGCTAGCCGCTGCTGTGTACTGACATCTTCATTACCACCTTAGACAGGCTGGGAGCTGAACCTGAAACCTAGCCTGCCACTGAAGAGTCCCGCCAAGATAACCGTAACAGCGCGAGGGAGCTGGGGGTCTCTGTGCAAATTAAACTACGTGAAAACTCAAACAAGACCTTGTCATCCAGGAAGGGAGAGAATTTCAGGTCTGAGTGACCTTGGTTTTGCAGATCACAACTTCCTCCCCTGCAGCCCTGTGCTTGCGATTTTCAGTTGGTGGCCTCTCCCATCCCTCTTCTCTCCTGCTCACTTAAGTCCCTGTCAGATCAGGGATGGATGGATTTCCATGATGGATTCGTCATGGATTTCCCCTTTGCAGAAATGAGCAGCTCTCGCCTTCCTATCACCAAACCTCCTCGCACAGCTTAATTGGGCTTCATCCTGCACCTGCTTGGGTAAGACGCAAAGCAGGAGAAATTAATGGAGTCAGCAGCAGTCGCTTCCCACTTCCATGTGGCCTGTGGGAGTCTCCAATTACATTCACTATCAGGACATGCCAGGGAGAAGAATAAAAAGCTGTAATTATTGACCCTGCTGTGCTGAAGAGCTGCAGGAAGATGCATATTCAGCTGCATCATGTGATTAGTGAGGAATGCTGATAATAATAACAGTAACTTCCCAATGTTGCTAAATTAATATGGAGCGATTTGTCAGAAGGGAATAACTGCTCAGAGCGCTGACGCTGCCTGAAAATCTACTAAGGAAACAAGAGGTCAGTCTCTTCAAATGTGGCTGCAGAGAAGCTGGGTAAATGCAACCTTCTCATAAGCTGGTGTGACTGCAGCAATTTCAATGGAGTTATGCCCCATCACACCAGGGCTGAATTTGGGTCATCAGCTACACGGGTACATATTGGATCTCAAGTAGGCACATTATAATTATTGGTATTAACAGGAGCACCCAGCAGCCCCGCCTTAGATTGAGGCCCATTGTGCTCGGTGCTGTACACATAGAGTGAGAGACGGTCCATGCCCTGAAGAATTTGCAGCTCAATATGCAGGATGGAAAAAGTGAGGAGGAAAGGAACGATTTATTACCTCAGTTTTGCTGATAGACAATTGAGGCAAAAGAGAGATTAAATGATTTGCCCCAGGAGTCTGTGATGGAGCTGTGATTGGATCCCAGGTCTCCTGAATCCCAGGCCAGGGCCTTAACCATAAGACAACCCCAGCCATGGGAAGATCACTTTGTGTAGGGGATCCTCCAATGGGAAAGAGCCAGCATAGGAGCTCCGACACTGTTCCCTCCATCCTGGCTGCATGGCCTGAGAGATGGGGGAACGGCTGGCATGTCTCTGCACCCTGGTAGTTTTCAGCAACCTTGGGACGGTTGGCAGCTGGGGTCTATTGCATGTACTTGTTCTTCATTATTAATCTATCAGTCATCCTCATTATTTATCTAGTGCTGTAAATTTACATTGGGCTTCACAAACACAGAATGAGACACATTCCTGCCTGGAAACTTACGATCGAAGTGCCTCTTGCAGCAAACACTCCCCCATGTGAGAATCTTTACTCATGTGAGCAATCCCATTGTGTCCCCCCCCCAAAAAAAATTGTATGGGTGGGCGTGAGACATCAAAAAAATCAACAAAAGTGATTTTTGATTTGGTTTTAATTGACATTTTTCATGAGAGGGGGACAAAAACCCTAAGACTCCTTCAGAGAAGTGGGTTTTAAAGACAGCTATAAAGAGGCTGGATATTAGGTAGAGGTTCTGATCTGGAATTAATCATACAGGGTAAAATTCACCCCTGTGCAGAGAGATCAGCTCAAAACTCGCGCATCATTTAAGTCCCATAAGCTTATGTCTAACTGGTATGGAGAATGTGAATAGGGAAGTGTTATTTATCCCTTCACAAGAACCAGGGATCACCCAATGGTTTAAAACAAACATAAGAAAGTACTTTTTCCACACAATACACAGCCAACCCCTGGTACTTGTGGCCAGGAGGTCTGTGAAGGCCAGAAGTATAAGTGGATTCAAAAAAGAATTCGATAAATTCATGAAGAATAGGTCCATCAATGGCTATTAGCCAAAGTGGTCAGGGAGACACACAGCCCTATGCTCCGGCTGTCCCTAAACCTCCGACTGCTAGAAGCTGGGACTGAACAACGGGAGATGGATCACTGGATAATTGCCTTGTTCTTTTCATTCCAGCTGAAGCATCTGGCATTGGCCACTGT
This sequence comes from Natator depressus, assembly GCF_965152275.1. Taxonomy (NCBI): domain Eukaryota; kingdom Metazoa; phylum Chordata; order Testudines; family Cheloniidae; genus Natator; species Natator depressus. The sequence goes on from NC_134255.1 coordinate 12,737,637, forward strand.
TGGAAGACAAGATACTGGGCTAGATGGACCATTGATCTGACCCAGTGGGGCATTTCTTACGGTCTTACGCACACTTAAGTTTTACTTTAGCCCGATGGGCTGAAGCAAGACTTGTATCACGTACAGACCTTGTGCTCACTTTCTACACAGACCCAGCACTTCTAAACCTCACTTTTCAAACCAAAACTATGAAACACTCATCACAGATGAGCTGTGTATGTTGTGATGTTTTAAACAGACCTGACTTTCAAGTCATGGTTTTCAATACATAATTCACTATTTCAGATAAAATGGGTGACATGTTTATCGCCTGGATTTTTATTTGGTACCCAATGAAATTTTATATCTGGTATTTGGCTTCTGATGACTCAAACAAAAAATATGAAAAAAACATAGATTAGTCACATCCCTGTTAATGACAGTTTTTCATATTAAATAGCACAACGCTAGTTTCAGCTCTCTCTATAGCAGAGCCACCATAACAGCAGCATCACATCCTATTGGATACTAAAGAAATCTGCTGATTACACACTGCACCATTCCATATCTGCCTCTGGGGTGGAATGCGGTAGCTGTTAAACAGCTCACAACAACACAGCACATCAATTTAGGACATAGAATCATAGACTCATAGAATATCAGGGTTGGAAGGGACCTCAGGAGGTCATCTAGTTCAACCCCCTGCTCAAAGCAGGACCAATCCCCAACTAAATCATCCCAGCCAGGGCTTTGTCAAGCCTGACCTTAAAAATATCTAAGGAAGGAGATTCCACCACCTCCCTAGGTAACGCATTCCAGTGTTTCACCACCCTCCTAGTGAAAAAGTTTTTCCTAATATCCAACCTAAACCTCCACTGCAACTTGAGACCGTTACTCCTAGTTCTGTCATCAGCTACCACTGAGAAGAGTCTGGATCCATCCTCTTTGGAACCCCCTTTCAGGTAGTTGAAAGCAGCTATCAAATCCCTCCTCATTCTTCTCTTCCGCAGACTAAACAATCCCACTTCCCTCAGCCTCTCCTCATAAGTCATGTGTTCCAGGCCCCTAATCATGGAAGTGAGAAAATGGAATTTAGGCAGTTAATGCAATTATACTGATTGGGTTTTGGCCAGAAGATTGACTGCATTATTATTGGTTTGGTGGTAGCACTTAGGGGCACCATTGTGCTAGGTACTGTACAAACACAGAAAAGACGGTCCCTTCCCCAGAAAGTTTCCAGTCTCAGCGTAAGACAAGAGAGAACAGATGGCTTTAGACAGACAGATGGTGGGAGGACAAGGAGATGATATTGGTCAGCACTCTGGGCAGTGGTTTTAGCACCTCGGCTGCCTAACTGTTCTCAAGTTTTCTGTAGTCATCACGGCAAAGGAGAATATTTTAAGGAGGGATTTGAAGGATAAGGCGGCCTTGTGGATATTTACAGGGATCAATTCCCAAGCACAAGAGGTAGCATAGGAGAAATGACAAAGGTGACTGCTTGAAAATGCAATAAGTTGGTGATACAACTTATTGCTTATTAAAGCAAGCCGCTCTCATCCAAGATACATACAGTTGCAACAACTGCCAAAGATCACACAAATCTCGGATTGGACTATTCAGTCACATGAGATATTGCAAACCATCTACATCATAGGCTGCAATTCCCACTGTCTTTCACAGATGAAAGGATGCCAACTAGCTGGTGATACAGGATGACATAGAGGACAGAACAGAGGCGGGAGCCAACATCTCAACACCATAGTGCCCTGGAAGTTGCAAAAGCTGACACTGGATCGCTGATGACCACAAAAAGGGCCTTGGGTTATAGAGCTCATCTGAAAGAAGACACCTTCATCAATATAATGCTGGGACGTTGGTTTTGTAACTACACATGAGAAGTAGGCCACTTACTGAGTCACCAGCAGCACACCCAATCCCACTCAAGGAGATTTCCTAGTTATCTCCTGCCTAGATACGGACACAGTCCAATCTTGCTTAGTTTATGAGATCTGACAAGACCGTAAGTTGATGTGGCATAGCTACCTGTACTTGTGGCTTGGCTGATGTTGGTGTCGAAGGATAACGAAGCTATGGAAACCTTTCCCACTGAGGGCTGACAGCACCTTGGAAAGCACTCGTTCCCTTTTATCGAGGACTGGAACAGGAACTTAGGAAGCATGTAATTGGCAACTGGGGCTGGAAAGCAAGGACCACGTCCCTACACAGAAGAGCAGGATCTGAGAAAAATTTGGTGCATCCTTCACTAAGGACGAGATATTTGGAAAATATTTACAGGTCAGATTTTAAGAACTGAGTCTCCCTTTGTTCGGTCTTCCTTTAATCAATCCAATTAGACTTACAGATTGAAGAACCTTCCTTCAGTTTTCTCCTGAAGGCATCATTGCTTGATTCTCCACTATGCTTCAGCAATGCTGACTGCAACCCTGTGATTCTTAGCTTCCCAGCCCCAATGGGGCAGTTTTAATTTAGGCCACTAGGCAGCAGAGAATCAGGCATAGTGGAGCATCATTCCCTAATGCCTCCTCCCTTTTTTCTCCTCTTCTCACATGCCCCTCCGCCAGGCCCCACTTTACACCAGGTGGTGGAGTTCTTGAGTAGGAGGCAGAGAAAGCGGGCAATGGAGCTGCCCTTACGAGCTTTACATTGGTTGAGATTCCCCTTATACTGGAGCAATTCTCCAAGACCAATCTCTAGCTCAGTGGTTCTCAACCTATTTACCATTGTGAGCCGCATCCAACACTATCTGTATGGACCTGAGGATGTCACATGGGCTGCAGCTGTGTGCTGATTGGACTGTGAGTGGCCCACAGGCCGCAGGTTGAGAACCACTGCCTCGTGGCTTGGAGTTCTCTTTGCACCTCCTATGCAGCACGCAGTGAATTTGTTGCATCAGAGAATCTGGCCCATGCTGTCTACAACTAGCATCCGACTCCTGCAATCCTCCAGTTACATGCAACTTCCTTGTAGTTCTGGGGTTAAGATATTAGGAACAGGCAGACAGCTTCTCCCCCCGTCCCATGCAGATCTAGATTTGGCAGACATCTTTCCCAGCAGCTCTACTGTTCCATTGACTCTCGAGCTGGCAGCCATCTTTCTTATAATTCTGTGCTTACATGGCATCCAGAAATGCCTGTTCTCTCCTGTCTTGCATCACTTTGGAAACAGGTGTGAATTCTCTTTTAATTTTTCTTTTAACCCATCACAAAGATTAAAAAGGTGAGTGGGCGTGGATGAAATATCAAGGACATCTTCACTCAATCCCTTGACTGCGTAAAGGCTCCGTGGGTAATTAGCATCGGATATTTTTAAACAAATGCGTCCCACTGGCTGTGAGCACCATGAGGTTGAAACCAATCCTGAACAAATATTACATTAATTTCCCGTCTCCAGGTCTCTGTGGGGGACACACACATGCACACACACACACTGTCTTCTTGTGAACACTCTAATGATGGGAACATTTATATGAGATAATTATGACTTTGAAAGATTAAATGAAAAAATGGTGATGATGAGGAAAGGCATCTCATTAAATAGAAGCCCTGTTTGAGTAGGATGTTAACATTTGCCTGTTGCGAGGTTCAGATTAGAAATAATAATAACGAGGTGGGGGTGCATTTTGATCCTGGCCAACACGGTTGAAATGCAGCTTTGCAGCAGTTGCTCACAAGATAACAGGGAAGCAGAATTCTTAAGACAAAAGCTGCCTCTATTGATTTATAGTAATAGTGCTTAGCACTTTTATAGTGCTTTTCATCTTCAGAGCTTTTCATCTTTGTAGTATGCAGTGTATACTCAGGGTTTTGATTTGCCTGATTCTCCCGGTAATAACAACACAGGTTTTATGCAGCTTTTCACCTGAAGATCTTAAAGCTCAGAGGAAACATTCACTGAGCCTCACAAACAGCTCTGTGGTGCATCCCCGCTGTAAAATGGGGCAACTGAAGCACAGAGAGGTGACGTGACAGTGTGTAAGGCCACGCTGAGAATATTCCTGCTTCGCATCAGCTTCTGGCAGGATCCTATGTCTCAGGCCCTTTGGTGACACCGGGGTCATGATGGCGACAGACGCCACAGCCGGGATGGGCTGTCAATCCCTGGGCTGCTCAGACACACACCAAGGCCCAGCAGTGAAGCAGTGTTCTATATTCCCGAGGCTGAGTCATCCTTTCCATGCAATTTTGTTTTTCTCTGCCCTCTCTCTCAGTATTTCCAAACCAGATATATGCCTCTCTGCAGACGGACTGAGACAGATGTGGTTGTCCATGTGTGCTTTACTGTATGCTGGCTCGGGGAAGATTTCTACCTGCAAGCCTGCTCAATTCCAGGGAATGAAGGAGCCTGGGCAAAGACCATGTTTTCTCTTCTCCCCTTTCTCCCCCCCGAAAGGAATCCTGTGAACCTAAAACCGAACCACTGTGTAATGAAGCACAATCCTCTTATGGCAAAATCTGCCAGGCACTGAAGGTATCTTAATGGATGTATTATTTCAAACATTACCTTCTGTTTGATTCCAGATGCAAACAGAGGGGAATGTGTCTAGAGAACTCTGGGGGCACTCTGTTGTGGGCCCCTCCTTCCCTGTGCTTCTCCCCTCAATGTTATCTCCTACAATCAGCGCCCTTTTGAATCCAACTCTGACCTGGCCAGGATTGACATTTTCTAACCCTCTGATGAGAAGGGCACATTGGTAGGAGAGGTTGTGCGCACACTAAATTCCCCCTTTTTTTTATTTCATTCCCAATACGGCTCAATGAAAGCCTTTAAGCCATTTGCTTTTATCTATTTTTATGTGGAATTTAGGGCTTTGTGTCTGGTATTGGGTTCCCTCCCCCTTCCCCCTTGGTTCCTATTTGATTAAATTACATGAGAAGCTGAGATTCATAGGACATATATCTTAGCCAAAGAAAAATCCTTTTGCAGTCTAAATGTACAACACCCAAATTGCAGATCAGCAAAAGATTTCAGTTGGAATAACTCTCGCCTCAATTAGCAGGGATGCAGCCTTCTCTTCTGCCCTTGTTGCTTTAGAGAGGAGGTTTTCAATGCGGATTCTGCATGCAAGTTGGTGAGATGATTTATTTTTTCCAGCTGTGTTTGTGGACTAAAGTGAAGGCATGCAAGGCTAACAACCAGCAATCATGCCCTTGGCTTTGCCCCTGCTCATCTACAGATAACAGAAGCCGTGTTTACGCCAGACTACTTAACAACAGCATGGCTGGGGTGAGTCCCCTCCCCATCACTCCCGGGAGGGGCATTCTGTTGTCTGATCTTCATCAAATCGTTAACTGCAATAATTAGGAGGGGATGATCGAGGAGTTAACAAGCAGGATGCCTGTGTTTGTGATACAGGCAGTTGTGTACCCTTCATTCTACCTTGATTGCACTTCCCAGCATGCAATAAAGGCTAAAGATGGATTTGTAGGACTGAGCCCTAAAATCCATCTTCCTGCTAGTAGGCCCATGGGAGTCCCTCAGTCCCTGGTACACAGATAACTGGGAGGAGGGCAGCTTCCCATGCCTACTCCAGTTCTTGCTCTTGCTGATGCAGATAAACTAGGATGTAGAGGAGAGAAACCTAGAACCTCAGAGGACTGGCATGAGAAATCTTCCTGAACTAGAATGCCTAAGATTCCTGTACCCTGGCCTTCAAATGCTAGCTCTTTTGCCAGCTGCTAAACTCCCATTGACTTTAATGGTATGAATGCTCCACAGCGGGGTATGGTTTCATTAGCAACCTCAGAAGTGGTGCAAGGAAAGCAAATTAGCTATGGGACGTGTGGATGGGCCGATGTTTATCCCTGGTGGAAATTCAGCTGAATCAATGCACCCATTCTCTCTACAAGCAAAGCATCCCAGAACTCAGAACCTACACCAGGGATGGATTATAATGCAGGATAAAATCTGCATCCTCACTTAATGCCACTTATCCTCACTTATCCTCAGTGGTCAGGGCAGACCCATGCCCTGGAGAAACCATGAAAGAGATCATGGCATGAGGCTCAGCAACTGGTATTTGGAGAATAAGGATGAGCAAAGTACTTGCTCTCTCCTGATCTGTGTGAGGCCCTGTTTAAATAAAATACCCGTTGCTATTTTCCCTGGAAAGCACATTCCCTGCCTGTAGCTATCCCAGCTGGACGTGGGATCCTGCCGGAGCTCACAAACGAAGCAGCACTGGGCCAGGAGCTGACTGGCAAGGAGCAGCATGGTGTTGCAAGAGATGGCATCATTAGAAGGTGCTTTTCCTTCTGAGCCAGTAGCAAACCAAATCCTCCAGCACGGATAACCCTGCACAAATGCTCATCTAAAATTCCGATTAGGTACATACTTCATTGACGAGACAACCCCAACCCGTGCTGCCAAAATGTAAGGGGAGAAACCTGGGCGATCTGTCAGAGGTAGATGCAATTCAGCATGCAGGTAAGGATGCTCAGGGCTGGGCCTGGCGTGGGGAGCGCTGCTCGGAGAGACACAGGGGGAACGAGAAGGGGAACGATCCTGCGTCGCTGAGCACACTGCTGCCAAGTGGCAGGAATACAGTGCAAGAGGGGAACTCATTGCTAAAAGCCTCGTCACCTTCATGAGGATGCCACTCAAGCCCATGTCCTTGCTATCTACTCTACCTGTCCTAATAGGTCCCCCTCTTTCTCACCCCCTCCTCTTCCTTTTGGATCCATCCTCTGCCAGCATCCTCTCTTCTTGTTGCCACAATCTTCTCTCCTAGTTGGAACGTTCTCACCTTCCAGCTGCCACATGCCTTCCCTTCCGGCTACCACACGTTCCTCTTTCCATTGCAGCATGCCCCTTCCTTTGGGGCAAGGATGTTTCCATCCTTTGGGACTGAGCCAGGAGTTCTCATTGCCTTGGGAAAGCTGCACGGACTGGTTGGGTCCCCATGTCCGTAAGAAGGGCTGCGATCCACTGCGATGAAGGTTTGGATGCAGGCGGAAGTGGCAGTGAGAGCTGAGGCCGGGAAGGAATTCCCCCCCCCTCCCCAAGCGTGACAAGGTGGACGTGCTGGCGAGGTATCTTTCCTGAGGGTACACTGTGTTTTTGTACTTTCCTCTGCAGCACAGAACAAGGATGAGGTTAGTCTACTGCCACAGTGTCTGTTTCCGGTAGCAGGCACCACTCATCAACAGACCCCAGAGCTTCCAATTACTGGTTTCTGTCCCTCACAGAGGGCTCTACACGACATTCCTCAGTTAGCTGCAGCCCACTTTGGCCCCCCCATCTAACTTGTAGACTATTTTAGAAGCAGTGTGGCCTAGTGGCCTAAAGCACTGGACTGGGATTCAAGAGGCCTGAGTTCTATTCCCAGCTCTACCACTGGTCTTCTGGGTGTTCTTGGACAAGTCACTTCACCTCCCTGTGCCTCAGTTTCCTCATCTGTCACTTAGGGATAATGACCATGAGAGACCCATTGCCCTGAGATCTCCAGCTAATAAGCACTGTGTAAGAGCCAAGCTAAATATTACGGTCTATTGGAGGCATGTTAACCTGTCGTTCTACTTTTCGAAGAGATGCCTTGTTGCTCAGAAAAGCAATGTAAGATTAAAAAGAAGATAAGCTAGAAAACAAGTCTCTTTCCATTCAGAGCTTTCCCAGTAGCTGTCTCCACAGGTGACTGCTAAATAGGCCTCTTCTCTGAGAGCACATTTCATTTGCATAAAATGATCAGTTCCACAAATAAAACTTGGTATTTATGTGTTTTGAGATTTTTTCCCCCTCAGTGAGTTAGCCACACAACTCCTACTGATATTGATTTAACTGTGAAAGGTGGTCTCGGTCCCTGGTTCGAGTGATCAAAGTGCCCCACATGCCTGTTTACACCCTGATTTCCTTTCAGGGCGCTGGGGACAAATCGATCCCACCACCAGCCCAGCTCCTTCTGCCGTCCATTACACATTCCTTTACTGACCGTGCACTTCACGGAGACGAGGAAGCTCTAAATGGCATCCCTCTGAAATACCATGGAGGGCTGGGGCTTATTGTAGAGGACATTTGGGCCCAAAGCAGAGGGATAATGAGCTGGCGAGTGTCTATGTGACACCACTGCCCTCTATTGCAAAGGATCAGAACAGAGCATCTGTGAGTCATAGACCCTAGATGGCAAGTGGATAGAGGAGAGTCTACTTTAGCTCAGGGGGGTGGAGCTTGAGCTTTTATAGCAGGAGAATCTGGCTTCTGTCCCTGCTGCTCCCACAAAAAAACAAGTAGCCATGATGTGCGTAGGTCACTGCAAGCTTGCAATAATATCATACATTTCCAATAATATCTGACATGTAATATTCATTCTGAAGGATGGCCAAGCACAATTTTCGGGGCTATATATACACACAGGGATCACTTTACCTATCAATGAAATGCTGCTACCTCGGAGGAAGCACTTGGCAGCTGTTCAGTATAACACAGGAACACTGCAGAAGAGTTTGGGACAGAAAGTGAAGGAGAATACAGCATCCACTTAAAAGTGCAAAGGGAATTTTAAGTAGGTGTAAGGATCTAATTTCTCATATCAGAATTTGGCCAGGAAACAGGGGTAACACGCATGCAGAGTACCATGTGTTTTTAATGATCACAAGAGTTCAGGACCTCAACTGTCTATTGGTTTGGCTGTTCAAATACCATGATGATGGGCATAGTATAAAAATTAGATGGCTAGAGACAAGGCAGTCATTGCATCCAAAAGAAAGTAATGGTGTCAGAGCAGTGTGGGGGGAAAAGGAGAACCACCATAGGAGTGAATAAGTCTTTCATAGAAGAACGCAGGGGAACTGCAGCAACGTGAGAAGTATGTGACTGATTGCAGACTTCACCCCTTCCCCAGGGACTGCTGGTCCTTCTAGATCCAGGCTGGGGTCAACTATGGGCCAAATCCAGGAGCCTAGCACGCAGCCTACCTGACTATCTCAGTGAAGATCATTCAGAACAACCCCCTTCCCTCCCACCACCACCCACAAGCCCAGAGAGGCAGGAGTCTTCGGGGGAGGGGAAGAATTGTTGGTAGATTGACCCAGAGACAAACTCATTGTCCTTCTTCTATCCCAAACCTCTGCAGACTGGGGCTGTCACAGAGCAACTAAGGGCCAGAAGACCTCTGCCCCCCAAAACTCCAAGGTGGACCCATGCCAGTTCAGCAGGACCAAGGCTCACCCTGACAATGCAGTAATGGATCAGGATTGACCATGCAGGAAGCACATGTCGGTAGAAGTCTTTTCTCCTCCAAGAGCCCCCAGGGCATGCCTGACATTTATCAGCAAAGCAGCATGCAGAAGGGTAGGACTGAATGAACACAGACTCAGTTCCCCTCTTCACCCTAGGAAGCGTTCCCCGTTGCATGGGTTCGGCTGATTGCAATTCCACCATCCCCTGGCTGGCTGGCAATAAAATGAAACTGCAACAAAGTTCCAGCTTTAATTGAAATTTCCTGGGATCCGTTATTACATGGCAGCGATTGTTCTGCAGCACTAATGAGCCTTTGCTCAGATGATTATCCAAGTGTCTCTCCAGTCGCTATTTCATTATTGTATTATTAATGATCAGATAGGAATGTCACAGATGAGATGAAGCTTGAACATCAGACAACAGACTGAGCAGTGTGCACATCAGACAGGCACACAAACACAACTGCTCTCTCTCTCTCTCACACACACACACACACACCCCACCCCCCTTCAGAGGGCCACTGAGTCAAAGATCTTACTGGTTCTTTACGTATATGTAGTGTAGTTAGCCCTCACTATCATGCTTTTGGGCTTTTTGTGCACCGCACCTTTAAACTTCTAAGGACTTTGCTGTCTGCGGCGTCTACTAGCTATTTTTTGTCCAATTCTGTGCAGACTTTTACAGAGGTCGACACACACACACTATGCGCTCTCTGCCAAAGAGAGTTTATTCCTAAACTCTAAGGCCAGAAGGGACCACTCTGATCATCTCATCTGACCTGCTGCATAACACAGGCCATAGAACTGTCCCCAAATAATTCCTGTTCGAACTAGAGCAGATCTTTGGGGGTGGGATGGGGAACAATCTTGATTTAAATACTGCCAGTGATGGAGAATCCACCACGACCCTTGATAAGTTGTTCCAATGGTTAATTACCCTCATGATTAAGAATTTAGGTCTTATTTCCAGCCTTTACTTTTGTTCTTGCTTGTTTCCCTCTCTTTTAGTTGACAATAAAAGTCATGTTCTGTGGAAAAACTTCGCGTGAAATCCTGGCCCCACTGAAGTCAATGGGAGAATTGCCATTGACTTAAATGGGGCCAGAATTTCACCCTTAAATTTTACCAACTCTTGACTCTGAGAGGTGATCTTATGAGAGCTCGTCCCAGTCGATTTCTAGCCCAGTTTAACAGCCCAGGCAGTTCACATAAGCGTTCGGGAACTGCTTAACCCACCCAAACCTCTGCGACTTTGTACGTTCGATCCCCAGAATTGCCATACCCTTAATGCAACAAGGAATACGGTCTACGGAGCCCTGTGTGAAATCAGACATCTAGGGCTTCAGGCATGCTTCCACAGCCCACCCGCTGGCAAGGGGAGATCGGGAAGGTCTGGCAACCCAGAGAGGGCTGGCTCCCTACAGGAGCAGTAGCTTTATTCTCTCCTAATTGCATGGCTGGAGTCTCAGAAAGACAGCAAGAGTCAGACAAGACTATATATGTCTGTAAACCTGCAACGTGCTTATTGCTGGCCTCGACGGGTAAAACACTCACGTATTAGGAGTTACCTCTTAAGTACTTGCTGGCTGCATTTAGCTAACAACAGACCAAGATTTTTCATCCCAAAATGCAAGTCCTCTTCACCTCTTAAATGCCACTGGTCAGACAAAGACCTCGTTTACGGACGAGCCCGTAATGGTACTGTTAGTCTGGACTCAGAGTTAGAGAAAGATTGAATCTTCATATGCTTCCAAAGGTCTATTTTTTCCTTATTAAATATTCAAGATGAATCTAAACATCCTGATCTCAACACATATACAGCACAACCTGGACCGTATCTATATAACATCCAGGTCCCAGCATCTGCCCCAGATTCTAGCAAAACCTTGATCTGAACCTCGTGACTTAGTATCATCTATTGCTAATTGCCAGACACTTTCCCAGGCGTCATTTCTTGACTTACTACATCCAATGGCTCCAGTGCAGCTGCTGCATGTGCTCCCAGAATTGATGCAATATATCTGAATATCCCTGAAATGCACAATCCTAATTCTAATTCTATTCCCAGCTCAGTCACTACCCTACTGTCTGATCTTGGGAAAGTCACTTCACTTCTCTGCCTCAGTTTCCTCATATGTAAAATGGGGATAATAATGGTAACTCATGTACATAAAACACTGAGATCTACCGCTATCAAGTGCAAAGTGTTTTTAGTAATGATGAGGAAGAATTGCAGTCTGTATAAACAGAAGTGATTTTCTTAAAAACCTTAAAGACTCTGCTATTTTTCTTTTGTTCTTTCTCAGAACTACACCCTACATGTTTAGAACATTATGGCCCATCAATGTGTCATATTTGAGGGCTGTTTTTTCTTTTTAAAAAAATCAAAGTTATGAAATCACTAAAAAGCTCTAAAAATGGGGAAAATCATTTTACAAATGCAATTTCTCCACTTTAATGTCAAAACAAACAATATTCTTCTCTGATAATTTGTAACAGAATCTTGCCCCCGTAACAATGACGACTGGAGTGGAGAGAAATTTTTTCAGAACATTTATGCATTTCTCAGGGCCCTGCAACTATTCACGAATTCGGATCAAATTCAGCCAACAGTTTCAGCCAAAGAAAAACTGGATAAAAAAAAAGTCAAAATGGTTCATTTTGACCACTTTGAAATAAATGTTTTCACCATTTCATTTAGAAATGTCGCTATATTTAATTTGTTAGTTAAAAAAGTGAAAACACAACAGAAAGTGAAACAAAATGCTCCCCCCCCCATTTTGTTTGAGATAAAAAAAATCCAGAAACTGAAACAAAAATTTGGATTTTATTCAAATCCATTTTTTTTCGGTTCAGCCCCTGAACTGGGAAGAAAAAAGATCACTTATTCTCTCAGTTCTAATGATGACTTCCTGGTACAATTTCTGCCTCCCCCCTTTTTCCCCAGGTCCAGTTACACATCTCAGAAGTGACATATAGTTCTTTATCAGTATTTGTGTTGCAGTGGTACCTAGAGGCTCCACACAAATTCAGTTCTCCATTGTGCTTGGTGCTGCATATACAGAAAGTAGGAGATAGTCCTTTAAGGGCAGGGACTTACCATCTAAACAGACAAAGGAGAATTATCATCCCCATTTTACAGATAAGGAACTGAGGCACAGAGAGATTAAATGATTTAGCAACCAACACAAAGGGAGTGGCGGAACTGGGAATTAAACCCATATCTTCTAAGTCACAGTCCACTGCCTCAAGGTATATGTACACTGCTGGGGAACAAGTGCGATTGCACCAGATGTGCGAGGTGGTGCTATCTTGGGTAGCAATAGCAGGGAAGCCATGGCAACATGCACTACAGCACGGGCTAGCTGCCCAAGTACGTACCCAGATTCCCCGCAGTTGGTACTAAAGCTAGCTAGATTAAGACTAGCAGGGGTACATCTACACATGCTGCAACCACGCCTCTTATGGTAGTGCGGACATAACCTCGGTCACAAGACCATTTGCCTTCTCTCTATCCCCTTCCATTGCTGTAACCCTGGTGTGAAAGGGCACAGCCCTCAATGACATTGCTGAGACATCAGAGCGGGACCTGCTCCCTGATCCCCAGCAACTGGTTCCTCTCAGGAGCAGCTCCTTGGTGGCGTTCTCACTTGGTAAAGAGGTTTAAGCCTTGTCAAGATTCTGCAAGGACCAGACTGTCCTTAACACTCCCAGATTATTTTAAAGTCGCTCACACAGGCTCCCTACCGAGCATGTTTATACAGCTACCGCAGCCTTTATTTCTGGAGAGGGTGGTCCCGTATCCTCTTCTCATTTAGAATGGTGTAAATCAGCAGTAGTTCCACCCCAGCCAATGCAGTTAGGTCAGCATAAAATATAGGGCAGTGAGAATCAGACCCCACCTCATTACATTGCTGACCCAGCCAGCCCCCCATTTACCTATGGTTCTGCGAGCTCTGTAAGACACTGCGACACTGCCTGCCTCCCTCTGGACCCCTCATGTTATTAACAAGCCACACCAGCAGTAGGGTCGAGGAGGACGAAAGGGGAAAAGATAGGTCCCTGCAGCTCTCCTCCCACCCCGCTGAAGATGATGGGCTGATTATATTCCGCATTCAATCACCAGAAATAATCAACCTGTAATTAAGAGCTTTGCTTCTGTCTCTCCTACCCCTCAGTCAAGTCTCTTGCTCTCCCTCATTCCCTTCCATCCTTCCAGCATGGAATCGTTTTAATGAGATTTCTCAGTAACAAATGACTAGTTTGTAATAATTATATTTTCTTCGCCAATCGCTGTAAAAATGATTTAAAGCAGAGAAGGCTCCAATTTATTAAGCATCAAATTTTCCACAGTGAACTTTTAACTAAGAAAAGAGCCTCTGAGACTGAAGGAGCTTTCCCCCCATCACCCCCAGGGCTATGCACTAGCCTTGAAATATTGATGGTTTGTAGATGGAAATATAATGATGGAAATTTGACTCTTTTATTAAAATAAATGAATCCTGTGGCAGACAAAGCCATGCCACATTTTCTACCTTCACGCTGGGTCTTTTGCTGCTGTGTGGAACGGGGAGCGGGGGGAGGAAATGACACTGCCGAGAGCAACAAAAATAAAATAAAATAAAATAACCAATCCCAGCCTGACACCAGAAATATGCTACTGATGAGTTTTGCAGCTGAATCTTGAACTGGACAAAGTGGGGGGAGCCAGTGTCTAAGAGGAGGGGTCACCGATGTACTAACTGTGGAGACTATTAGGTGGTGGGGGAATTCAGACCAAAAGACAGCATGCTCTATGGGCTAGCTTCTCCTCTCTGGCTGAGATGTATTCTGTGCAGCTGAGGAGATAGCTAGGGGACAAAGGCAGTTCTATCATACTTTTGAGTTTCCTCCAATCCCAGGGATGGTCCAACTCTTGCTGTAATTTAGGTTATTTCTATACAGCACATGAAGGTACGATTGTAGCATGTGGAGGCATGCCCATGCTAGCTTTAATCTAGCTGGCTAGAGTAATAACAGCAGGATAGACAGGACAGCATGGGCTGCAAAGCATGAGCCACCTGCCCCAGTACAAGCACGCCAACAACCTTGGGTATACACTCAGGTTGCTAGACCAGGCTCCGTACTGCTACATTTTCACTATTACTGTCACCTGTGTAGCTATGTCCACCCATTCCACGATCGCACCTTCATTTGCTGAGTGGATAAACCTTAGGTCAGTTTCAGCACTGCTTTAAGTTACCCATGGCTGCCCCCAGCCATATGGGGCTCATTCTGGCCACTGAGAAATGCTGGGCATTAGAAATGCCTCAGGCATACCTCCTTTCTCTCAGGAATGCCCCCTACACCGAGATCTACACCAGCTCTAAGCCAACACCATACTCCTTTTATCCAAAGGTACCATGGGCAAATGTGTTAAACCAGCTTTGCAGCTGCATTGCAAGGGGAGAATGGCACAAAACAGCTGGAAAAGACCTAGAACTCAGGCTCTAGCTCACTGTCCTATTTACAAAGCATTTCACAAGCCTTGATTAGTCAAGCCTCACCAAACACATGGGTGAGAGAAAGCAATCGTTATTCCTATTTTACACATGGGTAAATTGAGGCATAGACAGGCTAATTGATTCATCCAAGGTCAATCAGCAAGTTTGTGATGGATCTGGGGAGAGAACCCAGGAGTCCAGACTGCCAATCCAGGATACTAATCACCACAAGACACTCCTCCATTATTCTGAATGTTTGTCTCTATTAGCTTTCATGTATTTGGCATTTTAAGTCTTTTCCCTGCAAATCCTGCTTTCTTTCACTTTTATTATTGTAGATTATTCATATCACAAAAAGGAAGAATCATCCAGCTGCAGGAGATATAAAAACCACCACTTATACTAAAGGAACTGATCCCACATAATTAGTATCTCAGTGTCTCTCATTCAGAGTCTGCATTGTGTCCTGCATTTTTCGGACCTTTGCTATGTGAGACAGGTATGGAGGATCATGGGGATTTTAACAGAGCCAGCAGGTGCCACACAGACGTGAGAAAGCAGTCTTACCTCTTGCTTAGAGCAGGATGCAGGGGCTCAGCAGATCTGGGTTTAGTCCCAGTTCTGCCATGGACTGCGTGACTTAGCCAAATCAGGTTTCAGAGTAACAGCCGTGTTAGTCTGTATTCACAAAAAGAAAAGGAGGACTTGTGGCACCTTAGAGACTAACCAATTTATTTGAGCATAAGCTTTCGTGAGCTACAGCTCACTTCATCGGATGCATATTGTGGAAAGTATAGAAGATCTTTTTATACACACAAAGCATGAAAAAATGGGTGTTTACCACTACAAAAGGTTTTCTCTCCCCCCACCCCACTCTCCTGCTGGTAATAGCTTATCTAAAGTGATCACTCTCCTTACAATGTGTATGATAATCAAGTTGGGCCATTTCCAGCACAAATCCAGGGTTTAACAAGAACGTCTGAGGGGGTGGGGGGTAGGAAAAAACATGGGGAAATAGGTTACCTTGCATAATGACTTAGCCACTCCCAGTCTCTATTGAAGCCTAAGTTAATTGTATCCAATTTGCAAATGAATTCCAATTCAACAGACTCTCGCTGGAGTCTGGTTTTGAAGTTTTTTTGTTGTAATATCGCAACTTTCATGTAATCTGTAAACTTTCTGTAATCGCGTGACCAGAGAGATTGAAGTGTTCTCCGACTGGTTTATGAATGTTATAATTCTTGACACCTGATTTGTGTCCATTTATTCTTTTACGTAGAGACTGTCCAGTTTGACCAATGTACATGGCAGAGGGGCATTGCTGGCACATGATGGCGTATATCACATTGGTGGATGTGCAGGTGAACGAGCCTCCAATAGTGTGGCTGATGTTATTAGGCCCTGTGATGGTGTCCCCTGAATAGATATGTGGGCACAGTTGGCAACGGGCTTTGTTGCAAGAATAGGTTCCTGGGTTAGTGGCTTTGTTGTGTGGTGTGTGGTTGCTGGTGAGTATTTGCTTCAGGTTGGGGGGCTGTCTGTCGGCAAGGACTGGCCTGTCTCCCAAGATTTGTGAGAGTGTTGGGTCATCCTTCAGGATAGGTTGTAGATCCTTAATAATGCGTTGGAGAGGTTTTAGTTGGAGGCTGAAGGTGACGGCTAGTGGCGTTCTGTTATTTTCTTTGTTAGGCCTGGCCTGTAGTAGGTGACTTCTGGGAACTCTTCTAGTTCTATCAATCTGTTTCTTCACTTCCGCAGGTGGGTATTGTAGTTGTAAGAATACTTGATAGAAATCTTGTAGGTGTTTGTCTCTGTCTGAGGGGTTGGAGCAAATGCGGTTGTATCGCAGAGCTTGGCTGTAGACAATGGATCATGTGGTGTGGTCAGGGTGAAAGCTGGAGGCATGTAGGTTGGAATAGCGGTCAGTAGGTTTCCGGTATAGGGTGGTGTTTATGTGACCATCGTTTATTATCAACTTGATGATCATACACATTGTAAGGAGAGTGATCACTTTAGATAAGCTATTACTAGCAGGAGAGTGGGGTGGGGGGAGAGAAAACCTTTTGTAGTGGTAAACACCCATTTTTTCATGCTTTGTGTGTATAAAAAGATCTTCTATACTTTCCACAGTATGCATCTGATGAAGTGAGCTGTAGCTCACGAAAGCTTATGCTCAAATAAATTGGTTAGTCTCTAAGGTGCCACAAGTACTCCTTTTCTTTTAGCCAAATCACTTAACTTCACCATGCCTCGGGTGTTTAATCTAACAGGTGTAATGTATCTAGCAGACAGGGGTTGCTGGAGTTTAAAGGTGAAGGAGGGTCTAATGGTGAAGGCACTGAACTTGGACTCAGGAGAACTGGCTTCAGTTCCTGGCTCTGCAACAGAGGCTCTGTATGAGCTCAGATAAATTGTTTAATCTGTCTGTGCCTTAGATGCCAACCTCTAAACTGGTGACAGCAGCACTTCCTTTGCCTGTCTTGCCTAGTTTGATTGTAAACTGTTTGGGTGAGGGGCCGTCTCATACTTCGTGTTCATACAGAGTCCAGCACAATGTGGCCCCGATGACGGCTGGGGCTCCTAGCTGAGAACATAATACAGAGAATGATTAAGAAAGACAGGAAGCTTGGTGTGACAGGTTCAGCCACAGAGACCCCCTTGGGACTGTCACCTGATGTGCTGAAATTACCTCTGAGCCCGTTTTCCCTGCCAGCTTGGGACTCCAGAACCCTGCCTTGTTGAACCAGACACACTAGCCTGCTGCAACACAGACCCAGGACTGGTCCATGCCCCCAAAGCTTCAGACTTTAACCAAAAACTGCTCAGCAGATCACCTATCTCCAGCACCCAGACATCCAGTTCCCAATGGGATCCAAACCCCAAATAAATCAGTTTTACTCTGTATAAAGCTTATACAGGGTAAACTCATGAATTGTCCACCCCCATAACACTAATAGAGAGATATGCACAGCTGTTTGCTCCCCCAGGTATTAATCCCTTATTACGGGTTTATCAATAAACAAAAGTGATTTTATTAAGTATCAAAAGTAGGATTTAAGTGGTTCCAAGTAATTACAGACAGAACAAAGTAAGTTACCAAGCAAAATAAAATAAAACACACAAGTCTAAGCCTAATACATTAAGAAACTGATTACAGGTAAATCTCACCCTCAGAGATGTTCCAATAAGCTTCTTTCATAGACTAGACTCCTTCCTAGTCTGGGCCTAATCCTTTCCCCGGTACAGTCGTTGTTAGTTCCAGCAGGCATCTTAGATGAAAAACGGGGGCTTTCTCATGACTGGGACCCCCTTTGTCCTGCTCCACCTACTTTTATAGCTTTGGCACTAGGCGGGAATCCTTTGTCTCTCTGGGTCCGCACCCCTCCATCTAAATGGAAAAGCCCTAGGTTTAAGATGGATGCCAGTATCAGGTGACATGGTCACATGTCACTGTAAGACCTCATTTTTCATTACCCACAGGCTGGCCTACACATACACAGGCAGGCTTGCAGGTAAACAGAGCCATTTACAGTCAATTGTCCTAGTCAATGGGAGCCATCAAGATTCTAAACCACCATTAATGGCCCACAATTTGCATAATTACAATAGGACCTCAGAGTTATACTTCATATTTCTAGCTTCAGATACAGGAATGATACATTCATACAAATAGGATGAACACACTCAGTAGATTATAAGCTTTGTAATGATCCCTTACAAGAGACCTTTTGCATGAAGCGTATTCCAGTTACATTATATTCACACTTATCAGCAAATTTCCATAAAACATTACGGAGTGCAACATCACACTTGCTATTTGGGCTGTGAAATTCTCCCCTGAATTAAAACACAGTGATCTTTGCACAGACCAGGTTGGGGAGGTAGTATCTTTCACTGGACCTGGTGAGAGAGGCAGGCTCTCCGGCTTACACAGAGCTCTTCTCCTGGTCTAGGAAACGTACTCGGTGTCACAGCTAAATATGAGGTGGAACAGATTGTTGAGCATAAGTAGTTAACATATACCTTAAAAGACCATTCAAGGTTAAGTGGCCACTTAACACCTCTGCAGTCACTGGACAAAACAGGAGGGGTTAGTGGGTTACAGATTGTTGTAATGAGCTAATCGCTCCACATCTGACCTCTCGGTCCTCATCCTCAAAGGAAACCTGCACAATACCTTCAAAAGATGAGCCTGGGAGCTTAAATTCATAACTCTGCTAGACAGTAAAAATCATGGACTTAATAAAGACACTGGATTTATGGCTCATTACAGCCATCTGTAACCCACTAACTTCTACGACTCTAGAAATGTTAACCGCCTACTTCACCTTGAATGGTCTCTTGTAACATGTGAACTCCTTATCTGGTCCACCTTGTATTTAGTTGTGACCCTATGAGTACCAGCTTTCCCAGACCTGCAGAGCAGTTCTGTGTAGCTCGAAAGCTTGTCTCTTTCAAAATCAGAAGTTGGTCCAACAAAAGGCATTACCTCACCCACCTCGTGTCTTTAATATTCTGCGATTGCCAGAGCTACAATAACACTGCAAACAACAGTTATTATTGGCTGCCAATGCTGGAAACAGGAATTTAGAGAAGTAGAAGAGAGATATAGTATTTGCTGAAATGCTGACAGGAGTTCTCCTTTCTACTTTTAGAAAGCAGATTCTATTTTTAAAAGGCAGAAGAAGTCAGCTTTAGCAGTTATTTTACTGAAGATATGCTTCTGCAGAACAGTCGGTGGTCTGTGTCTGCAGCAAACATTCTCCCCCCAGATGGGCGGAACCAAGCTGCAAAGTTTAAGATCCTGATCCAAACTTTTCCAAAGTTTGGGCCCAACCAATTCCAACAGGAGTTCTCGACCTTTTCCATAATGAGACCCCCTATTCCATACCAGGTTCCCCTGGGAAGTCTCCCCATCAAGCCAGTATCTAACTGACTCCTTGACACCTATTCACAACCCTCGGGCAGAGAATGCCAAGCTCCATCATTGCATATTTCAGGTCCCTGAGTGCCTGGGACATCCCAATATTGCAGTTCAAGCTGACAAAGGGAGAGCGCTGTGAGTCCAAAATGTGAGCGATGGGAAAACTAGTGGAGCGAGACAGTGCCACAAGATGAGAACATTCCTTAACTGTTAATTAGGGAGGGAAGGGAAGAGATAGTGGGGACTTGATGGAGGTTGTTAAGATTATGAAGGGTGCTGTAAAAATTGATCAGTGCCTCCTTTCCTTATGCAGCAGCCCTATGATGCGGGAAGCTAGGGGCACTTGGTGAAGTTAATGACCAGTAAATTTAAAGCAAATATAAAAGAAATATCTGTTAACCAGGCACATAGCTGTCTCCTGGAAGCCCCAGCTGCAGAGTCAAACACTCAGCTGAAGAATGTGAAGGCCAGGCAGACACAGTTGTGATTATAAAATTGTTAAGATGAGGACCAGTCAGATCTCATGCTTCAGAGCATCAGCTGATTGTCCTAGGGGTTATAAAGGGACCTCTCCCCACCTCCTACCTGCCTCACATCATGCACAGTTTTGTGCAACTGGCAGGCACTTTATTCACCTTCCTCTAGAGCATCAGGCTTGGCCCCTGCCAGGAGCAGGGTGCTGAACTAGCTGGACTATTGATCTGACCTACGGCAGCAAATTTCAACATTCCTATGATGGGTGAACCATCAGAGGCAGAGGAATAAAAATCTGACCTGTTCCAATTCTCCCCTCCCCCCACACCACACACACATACACTCTCTCTCCTTCCTGTCGCCGTTTCAGTGGCCCCAGCGCACCTGGGACAAGAAACAGAAGAGCTGAGATATGAAAGACGATGTTCATGATGTTTCCAGTCCAGTGATTTTCAGACACGCCGAGGTTTGGAGAGTTCAGGTAAGGTTCAGAGAAGCCTATGGAGTATGTGGGCCTTAGCCCTTTTCATTACAATCAATAAGGATTTCCAGAATCAGCGGTAGGTTTGAAAAACATCTTCTCGGTAATAATACAAGGAGGAAGGACTGAACTAAGGAAATACTCTACAATCTCTCTCTCGGAGAGAGAGAGGGAGAGAGAGAGAGAGACCTCCTTGCCCACAGTGATGAATCTCTGCTAGCTGTCCGTCTTAGGTACTTATCTGGCCCCGATCATCCCAGTTTCTGGGCACCTCGCAGTCTTCAAAGCAGTTATCCTCATCACATCCCTGTGAGATAGGGAAGTGCTGTTTCCCCATCTGTAAGATGGGGGATTGAGGCAGAGAAAGACTTTTAAAAAAGCTATCCAGTCTTGATTAAAGGACTTTAAGTGATGGAGAGTCCATCACTTCCCTAGATAACCCACTTCACAGGCACTGGATCAGGCCTGAAGAGTAGGAGACCCAAAATAATAAAAGACAGTGAACAAAAAGAACACATCCTATAGCAGCTGGTTAGCAAAACCCCTCTGATGTACCATAGCACGTGAGCATTATCAGGCATTATCAGTCCCAATGGCAGGGAGATTGTTAAAGGTCTCAAGTTAGGACAACAATTTGAGGTCCTTATGTTCCACTGGCCATTTGTCCATTATCTCTTCAAAACACTAATTTCCTAAGAATGACCATGCCGATAAGGTAACAGGAAAGCAATGTATGAACAAACCACACAAATACTTCTAGAATTGTCCAGTAAGGTCCAATTTCTTGCCCCTTCTTCTGATGCAGCTGGCACTGGCTGCTGTCAGAGGCAGGATGCTAGGCTAGACGAACCATTGGTCCAATCTGTTATGGCAGCGCCTGGGTGTCCCAAATTAGTAAACCATTTGGGTGTGATAGGGGATGCTAGCCATAGTGGATACTAACCACTGATGTTTAATAGACTTTTTCTTTTAACGTATATATTTATTTATCCTCCTTGCAGGTAGAACTGAACTCCAGCTTCAAGACTTTAAGGCCCATAGGAAAGCTTGTGTGACTGGAGCATTTCCTTTCTGGCCTGCAGTGAGTATAGGGCAGAAGAAAGACAAGAAAAGGCAAGGAAAACACTTAAGCATGTGCTTATCTTTCTTCACATGCAAGTGGGACTTAAGCACGTTCTTAAAGTTAAGCACATATTTATGTGCTTTGCAGAACAGGGATGGATGTAAGGATGTGCTTAAAGTTAAGCAGATTCTTCAGAGCTTTTTTGAATCGATGCCTTAATCACCATTAATAAGTGTTTTAACAGTGTCTTAAATGGTTGTAAATATGCTTTGACTTTGACGGAGTGCTGTCCATTTCCCCTATTACGAGACTGCACACAGTCTGATCAATCAATAGCTGTCCACTCTCAGCCAGACCACTTCAGAGCTAACATGCTTTAACAGGCTGAAATAAATCCTGGGGAAGGAAGAGCTAGTGTTGGTAAAGAGAGAACCAGCCTAAGCATTCGGTCCTTTTTGGCTTTCTAATGCAGAAAATCTTTGGAAAAAAACCACCAGCTTTTGTAAAAAAGAAAAAAAAATTATTTTTCGTCCTAAAAAAGTTTCAATGGGAATGCTAGGTGCTGTACATACACATTACAAGAGACAAGTCGCCCCTGCCCCAGAGATCTTCCAATTTAAATAAACAGGACAGAGAATAAGATTATCTCTATTTATAGACAGGGAACAGACGCAGTGAGGTTAAGGGCCAGATTTTAAAATGTAGTTAGGCTCCTACATTCATAGTACTACTAGGTGACCTCCAAGGAGTGAGTACGTGGCTGAGCTGGGAATTTAATAGTGATCTTCCGTGTCCTAACCCAGTGCCATAGCCACAGGACAAATCCGGCCATCTCAAAGGTCTCCAGACTTCCTTTCAAGCTGTGGTGAGGTCCCCATTTTATCTGATGCAGTTTGCCTGTCCCTGCTTCTCAGAATGCTCTGAACATAAAAAGCCAATTTTCCAAGGCACAAGGGCAATGGCTGAAGTGATGCTGAGCACTGAGTTCATTTAAATGCAGGGCACCTAGCGTTCTCTCCTTTTACCTTTAACGGAAAAGGAAATGGCTGCTACTAGCTGATTGACCTTTCCGTCAAATAGGTTTCCTTGGTCTGGAGCCATGATCCGTGACCCTGCGTGGCACAGAAGGCCACAGATCATTACAGCTGGATCAAGCCCCGAATGCTGAAACTAGACGGCATTGAAAGGATAAGAATTCGCTGGCTTCCTGTGTTATCCCGCAAATGGCACTGATGCCTTTCGGCTGTGAAGTCCCAACTGCAATTTTTTTTCCGGTGTAACCCAACCTGATAGATTTCCCTATTTAACACAGGAATCAGTTTTGGGAGATTATTTGACTTATTTCATCTTCTGCTAGTGGAGAGGGGGACTTGGACTTTGAAAAACCCTCAGTGAAATGTATTACTTCGTTGTGTTGGATGTACGTGGAATCATTCTGATAGGAATCACTGAAGATCTCGGTCTTTGGAACAGATGAAATAAAGTATAAACGAGAGAGAGACAGACAGACAAGGTCAGCTCCTCAGATGATGTAAATTGGCACAACTCCATTCCTTCTGATTGACACCAGCTGAGGATCAGGCCAAAAGAGCTTTAAGTAGCACACTTTGTTCAACAAGCCCTATTGAAATCCAGCATTTCCACAGGCGTCCTATTTCAAAATACACTCGTTACATCCATCTTCAGCACGTCTATTAAAGGCTGTTAATTAAATTAATTATCCCCAGTAAATGGACCCCTGAGGGTTCCCAGGGGTGGCGTGCATCTTGGCAAGAAAACAAAACAAACCAGGAGACGGGATCATCTACCTTGCAGTAAGTTACACGGCCCACACAGTGATGTTAGCCAGAGCTCCTTGCTCCAGTCTGCAAAGGGACAAGGCATTTAGGAATGTAAGACACAGGTCCAGGAGGTGCCTCCTGGGTCATCCAGTCCATCCCGCTGGTATCACAAGAAACTCGTCAGCCCATGGACTCTTCTAGTCTTCTCTGCACTCCTCCAAGCAGGGCTCCGGATGTCTTGAGGTCAGAGCTGCACTTTCTTCAACTGGGGGTATTTGTTGCCCTGGAAATAAGAGAGGCACCAGATATGCCAATTCTCCTTCTTGGCACATCCTGTTGTTACAACAGCACTAGATAGCAGAGCAGTAGACAGGGCTGGTTCCCTGAGCAAACCTTTAAATACAGGGCCAGGTTTATTTTCAGCTGGTATGAATCAATAGATCTCTGTTGGCTTCAGTGGAGCTAGGCTGGTGTGAACCAGCTGATGATTTGCTATGTAATCTCCTGCCCTATTTATACCTAGGGCCAGATTTTCAAAGCGAAGTGCAAATGCAATTTGTGTGCACCTACCTTCTGTCCTTGCTTTGTAAATGTAAATCATGTGTTTGTGCATACAGGTAGCTGCCTGTGTGTGAATGTGCACGTACAAATACCAGATTTGCACGCACATTTAAGTGAGTAGCATTAAGATGTAGGTGCGCAATTACACCTGTCTAACTCTGGAAATCTGACCCCACCGGGGACGTAATGTTCGCTTATCTGGTTGCTTGATATTGCTTGAGAAACCAATACATCTATTTTAAGCATAGGAATGTAACCATCTTCATTTAAAAAGGGACAATGGTAATCTGATGATTTCTCCCAAAATGAACTCTCAAGAGTATCTAAAGTCGGGCATGATTTTCACCTAGGCTCTTTGAAATTGAGGACCAGTTCCTCAGTTGGTGTCAGTCAAGGATAGCTCTGTAGACTTCAATAATCCTACGTAGCTCTTATACAGCACTTTTCATCTATAGTTCGCAAAGCTCTTAAACAAGGAAGTCAATATCATTAAGCCCATTATGGGGAAACTGAGGTAGAGGGAGGGGACATGACTTCCCAAGGTTCAAGGCCACCCAGCAAGCCAATACCAGGGACAGGAACAGGATCCAGGTTTCCTGTGTGCCAGTACAGTGCTTTATCCACGAGGCCACATTGCCTCCCAATAGACATTCCCCTGTATTTACCAGTGGAAGATCTGACCCGAGAGGTCTTATGAAGATGACAGCATATATCATTCAAAATTATTATTTTTTTCTTAAATTTGCAAGAGTCTCATATTTCAATCAGTGTGGGCTACTCTATCATTGCCCTGCATCTGGGCAGTAATTCATGTGTGTTAAGTGGGCATAAAATGCTATCACAATCTGATCTGGTCACCTACGTGCACAGATGATGCCACAAGGGGCCACGCAAGAGAAAGTCACAACCTCAATGCCATCATAATGTGGACCTCTGAAATATACCCTTTCCCTTAATCAGTACCTCCATTGTACACGTCTGCACGAACCTACCTGTGTGTACATGTACACACATGAGCTCCATGGACATAGAAGAAGCTTCACTGTAATAACTAGGAGATCAATTGCAAAAGACCGATTCTTTTAGCTTAACAAGCAAGCAGATAAACAATAATAAAGCAGGGATAATGCATCATGAAATGTACTTTGTTCATTTATTTGACAATTGCAGTTTAGTCATAATTAATGATGATAATACTCCATGACATACCAGTTAACGTTATGCAGTATAATTTGTTAACGTCTGAGTAAGATGTAGCCTCCCCTATAGCCTTTTGCTATTAGCCTTTCCTGCTACGTAATGGAGAGTTAACATTTTTGGGGGCAGATTATGGACTGTGCCACATAGGTGCCATGTGATTTGGAGAAGTTCTGTTACAGTTACAGGAGTTACCATCTATACAGGTGCTTTCTAAGGAGGTCCCATGAAATTTAACTTCCTTGAAGGTACATTTGGAGGCCTACACAAGTTGTTGGCTTTTCTGTGAATGAAAGGGCCTAATACTTTCTTACAACAGTAGCCCTAGATTTTAACTCTAGAGATCTGGGTTCATTTCCCAGCTCTGCCAGCAGACTCCCTGTGTGAGTATAGTCAAATTATGGAACCTCTGTGGGCCACAGTTCCCCCTCTGTCAAATGAGATGAGTACTTCTGTTCTCCCATCCTCTGCCTGCCTTGTCTATTTAGATAGTAAATTCTTCATGGTGGAGACTGTTTCTGACCATGTGTTCATATGGCAGCCAGTATAACAGTACAGCTGATCTAAGCTGAGGTCTCTAGAACTTCCGTAAGACAAACAATAAGTAATAGTATCTATCACAGGGCATGGGTGGCATGGACAGCTGAGAGACAACTATATACATGTATCTACCAGGCCTACATAGGCTGAGTATCCCCTTCATATATTTAAACTGTATTTGGCGTCACCCTTCACTCAATATGAAACCTGGCCCGACCAGTTTCTGTATCTGTCACATCCTTTTTATCTTAATGTGTAACAAAGAGCTTCCAGCATAATGACAGATTCATGCCTTTCTGTCTGGGATATGGCCCTTTTTAAAACACAATCACTTCCTGATACAAATGGAAACTTAACTAGCTCTTCCCTCATTTTAACCCCATATGAATCCTTCTGCTCCATTCCTTGTACCCCACAAGGTGATGCAGAAGCAGCTAAGAAATACCCATCTAGCTGCTATGTTTCTTCTCTCAATATTTCACCTGGAAGAGGGCAATGGGTTGCTGGACAGACATAGCTCATTATGCAGAAGACTTTGCTATAGCCATCCTTTTAAGGGGAAAAAATTATAGACTATAAGAGAAAGGTTACCCATCTGAATATTTTTGGACCATCCTGTGGAATCTCAGAGAACTCTCTCTCTCTGCTATAGTATGGTTCTAAAAAACCCTCTAAAGAGATTTGCCATCCTCTAGGAAATTCTGTAGTATTTTAGAACAATTTCTGCAGAACCTACTCGTTTCATCCCTCTTCAGTTCTGTGGGCCAAATCCTTACCTGGTGTGAATTAGCTTACCTCCACTGACTTGGACAGCGTTAAGCCAATTCATATGCCGTTGACTTCAGTGGAGGTTTGCCAGGTCAGGATCTGGTCCTTTAGGACTTTTGCACAAAGGACTCTCTTTCTGACTGGCCTTGTATCCCTGACTGATAGAAAAGGGCCTGTAACTTCATTCTCCCATCACAGGATCTTCTCTCTGCTATTAGTTAGATACTACGGTGATGGATGCTCTAAAAGTACTCAAGCCAAATAGGTTGGGTTGTTCTATCCAGCGATAAAAATGCCTCCCTTTTAAGAAAGCCATGCACTTTCCATGGAGGGCCTTCTGACCACCAGCTCAGGTGGGACTGACCACAGCTACATTCACCCCTCTCCATGTCCCATCCTCTAATGAAATTGGAGGCAATTAGCATCTTCCCAGTGACCCAGGGATCTGGAGAAAGAAAATTAGGCTCTTAAACCATGAGCAAGTCGAAATTACTGACAAGCTGTGGGATTCAGATGAATCTGTGATGATCAGTAACTGAGCATGTAATAACTATCTCCAGAGGAGCCCCCTCCGTGCCCATCTCGCCTCTCTTTTTGCACCACTGCAGCCGCCCACGGTGCCTGTCAGCCGCTGAGCTGACCTGGAGGGAAAACAAGTCTATTGTCTTCGTTAGGAGGAGGGGAGAGTTACATCTCTCCCCTTTTTGGGCCACATGTTCTTTTACCCACAGGGTTCTGCTCAAGGCCTGACTGTTCTCCAGGCCCCCTGCCAGGTTCCACCCTGGGGCAGAAGGGGATTGATCAAGTTCCAGAGCTGGAGACAGCAGGATATAAGTACAAAGAAGGAGAAAGTTCCTACTTACAGGTGAGTTCATTTTAAGGACACAGAAGCTCTCGAAAACGGGACTGTACCACAGCAGTTCTCTCTGACTTTTCCATTCTGCAGACCACTTCGTGACAGAAGATGGGTCCTTCCTTGCACTCGGCCGCCCTTCTGGCACTCCAGTGTATTCTGTGCTGCATCAGAAACAGTTCTATGGACCATTAGCGGCCAACAAACTATAGTCCAAGAGCCATGGCTACAGCATACACATAACAATACTTCCCCTGCCTCTCTCACTAGGCCCTGGTGAGGATTAGCTGTTTAATGCACGAAAAGTGCTTTGAGCAAGATTCTCCATGTAAGTACAGGCATGGATTTTCAAAGAAGCTTTGGGGGAAATAAGCATCTAACGACCATTGTATTTCAGTGGGAGATGGACACCAAAATCCTACATATCCCTAATGGATTTTATTCTCACAACACCCCATGAAGGCAGGGAGATAGTAATTCAATTTTACAGATGGGGAACCGAGACACAGGGTAGATTGACTTGTCCAAGGTCACACAGGAGGTTGTCTCTTGATTCAATGTCCTACCAACTAGACCATGCCTCCAATCTTGAGCCCCTCTGAAAATCCATTGGGCTCCTTTGAGACCCCCAGCCATAAACACTTACTATTATCATTATTATTATGAGCGCTTCTTGTATGGAACTCCTGAGCCTTCTTTGAGGTTTGCCCATCACTAATTATGTTTCTGAAATGCCAGTTTTAGTTTTCACGAGCCCAAAGAGGAAACCTTTTCTGAACCTCCGCCACAGAACCAAGAGCGATGGAAGGAATTTGCTGAATCACCAGCTCAGAAGCCTTGTGTTTAATTAGCAAAGTCTTTAATAACTCTTTTAATGAGCTGCAAGTCTGGATGTGTCCTTCAGAGAGCCATCAAATACAAGGCCATCTGAACAGAGACTTCCTCCTCACCTAGTTATTGGGAGCACAGGCAGATGGACAGATAAAAACAGATAAAAACACAGACAGACAGATGGACTGAAATTTGGGTGTTTTTTAAAAACCAAAACAAAACCCAAACAACTTTACTGTTCAGCTACTTGCCCCCAGGTACTTGGTATCATTTATGGGATTAAAACCACCTGAAACCCAAATTAGGGAGCATGGGTCCTATTCTGGGCTCTGCTTCTGTCTGTAGATATTACAGAGACTCGACACACCCCAGTGATCTGTCTGACCTTGGGCAAGCCATTTCAC
The DNA here is from genome assembly GCF_965152275.1 of Natator depressus. Classification (NCBI taxonomy): domain Eukaryota; kingdom Metazoa; phylum Chordata; order Testudines; family Cheloniidae; genus Natator; species Natator depressus. The sequence goes on from NC_134255.1 coordinate 12,766,167, forward strand.
CTCTGTCTCTCTTTCCCCTCCCACTCTTCATCTGCCTTGTCTGTTTAGACTGTAAGTACTGTATGTGCATATTCAGCACCTGGTACATTGAGGCCCTAGTCTCAGCTGGGCCCCTAGACACTACTGTAAAACAAATAATAAGCTGAAAAAATCTTCATGGTGTGATAACTAATATGACACAGCAGCCTCATACACTAGCAAAGTTATCAGGAGACAGCCTTACTGAAAAGTAATTCAGCTGTAACAGCCCTTGGAGTTATTGTGTTCTAACAGCCTTATATGCAAGTTGTCACGGTCTTTTCACAACGTGCAAGAAAATCAGAACCAAGGACGAACTTGACTGGATTCCATAAGAGAAATGACCTAACCTTCCCACGATCCCCTAAACCGAGGGGACACTTCTGAAGAACTTAGAAAGAATTCTGCATATAGTAATTGTTGCATTTTTAAATTTGCCCCTTTCTCTGCACTTCCTGTTTTTTCAAGTAGAAGGGTAAATATCATGGATAACTCTGTTTCCCCAACATATTTTCCACAAAGAACTACCAGGGATTATGCAAGGTTTCCAATCCCAAAAACCACAGAAGAATTCAGGCGAGCTGGAGATAAACTTCTAGGGTGAAATGACAGGTTTCAGAGTAACAGCCGTGTTAGTCTGTATTCGGAAAAAGAAAGGGAGTACTTGTGGCACCTTAGAGACTAACCAATTTATTTGAGCAAATAAATTGGTTAGTCTCTAAGGTGCCACAAGTACTCCTTTTCTTTTTAGGGTGAAATGCTGCTTCAACTGAAGTCAATGGCAAAACTACCAACTGGGCCAGGATTTCACCTTTAAACTTTTGGGTGCATCTCTGAACTGACCTTCTGAACTGTCAGGAGTTTGCCCATTCCTTATTTAGATGGCACTTGGTGCTTTACAGACCAAATATACAAGAACAAATGCTCTGCCCCGTGGAATTTACAATCTAAAGGCAACTTGAGACCCTGAGAAGAGCGGCTGATTTGAGGTTAGTGGGACTGTATGTGTCAGCAAGGAGCATTCATGAGAACAAGGACTTTATTATAACGTATAGATGAAGGAAGGACAGAGGCTGAGAGAATCAGTGAGCCTGTGCCTGAGAAGTAATGTTAAATGCCTATCCTATTAGTGCCATAATTTTATTTGATGCTCTTTTTCTTTACAGTGTGTTGTATACTGGCTCTCCCTTTTCCCAGGGGACACAGCACCTCCTGGAAGACATGTGCTTTAAGGAGGTCCTTCAAGACGGAGAAGGTGGGGTGGGGGCACAGCAGACTGTGTCAAAGAGGGACTTTTTCAGGGAATAGAGGGTGCCTGGAGGAAGGCACGCAGGCAGGAGCTGAGAAGGGATTGGATAAGGATGCAGTTAGCTGTGCAGGCTGAAGACAGGTGAAAGTAGAGAGGTAGCAGGAGGCACATTGTGCAGGGCCTCAAAGGCAAGGACCATCCCATCAATATTCAGGGACCATCCAGGGATATTGGAAAAGCTGCGATTGTTGTGAGAAAGGGCATTATAAATGTTCCCTGCCTCCCTGTGCCACAAAACCATTCTCTCAGACTCTCAATCCTTCTGATCCCTCATCCCACACATTTGCTTAGAAGGCCTGGGCTGGACCCCCGTCCAGAGAGCTATCCAATGGACACTAATGCACTAGTTATTGATTCAGTTGAAAACTCCACCTACATGTCCCGTGGTCTGAGGAAAGGGACACACCATACAAACAGCAAAGCCAGGCTCTCACTAAGTGGGCCCTGAAGAGGGTTGGAGAGGCAGGCAGCTGGTGCGGGCCACCCATATTTCACTCTGTGGAGAGCAAGAAGAGTTAATTCTCCGAGCTGTTCTGGGAGGTGGCCACTGGTAAGAGGACTCTGGTGTGCACAGCAACAGGCAATGATGGACCTGTTTTTACATTGAACAGGTCTCTGCAGTACGTTGATCCAATATACACAGAGGCCTGATTCTGAGTCATGCCAGAGTCACTCTATGGCGGAAGGGTGGCTGTAAGCCATTTTTACGCCCTTCGACAATCCTTTACTATCCCTGTAACATGCTGGTTCCCAGGAACAACTACCACTCCACTGCAATAGTTTCCTAGAGTTATTCTGCCCTCCCGGGGAACATAGGATTGCTACAGCCAACTTCCTAGCCATATCCCCAGGGTTTGGGAGAAGGGTTAGTGCCGCTTTATGCAAAGGGAATCCTGACAGGACTTGTTAAGATGGCCTTCCAGCTGCCTTGAACTGCTGGGTGTACTGTAGGGGACAATTGGGGCCCAAGAGAATAATACTTTGCTAACCTTTTAGAACCAATGCATTCACTTTTGAGACTACTGCACCCTGGTTTGTTTATTTCGGGGATGAAGTGCTCAGATACCATGATGGAGTATGGATTAGAAGGAGGAAGGGCGTATTAAGGGATCTTGGTTTGATCCATCACTGCTTTATAAAATATTCACAACACAAACCAAAACCTTTCAGAAACCTTCCTAATTTCAAATCCCATTACAAACTTTAACTCCAGCCCTGCTCAAATGGTTTAAGGTTCATGAATCTTTTAACTTAAATCTAGACCCTGTTTAATGAAACCCTAGCCTCATTTTACACCCATTCAGGTCAATCAATGGTTTTACTTTGGCATAATGCAAAATTTGTGGTTTTGTGAGATTTTAATGTGAAATTGGGTGATTTTACACCGAGTTCTGTATTACGATCTTGGAGGCTCATTAAACTCTATGTGAAATGCAAGGGTTGCAAACCTATACAAATAAGAACACCACACAAGGAAAGATTAATATGAGCTCCTTTGAATTGAAATCACAGTGTTCCAAACAGCTCTGTTGTTGGCTAGTGTAGTTTTTGTTGGAGGGGGGGAGGACATCAAAAATTATCCAGGGAGATGTGGGGACTTTTTCTTTTAAAAGAGTGAATAAGGAGACAGATACTTTTATGAACCCGCAGGTGGCAGGGGAGATCTGATAATAGTCTTCAAATATGTTAAGGGCTATTATAAAAAGGACAGCAATCAATTGTTCTCAATGTCCACTGAAGGTAGCACAATTAGTAATCTGCAGCAAGGGTGATTTAGGTTAGGAATATATTAGGTTTCCTAATATCTAGCTATAAAGATAGTTCAGTGCTAGGATATGCTATGAAGGGAGGTTTTGACATCCTCATCACTGGAAGTTTTTAAGGAGCCGTTTGTACCAAGACCTGTCTGGGATGGTCTAGATGACCTCTCTAGGTTCCTTCCAGCCCTACGCATCTATAATTCTAGGACTTCAAAATAAGATTCAATGGAAAGGGTTTCTCCATTTGTGTCTAAAGTAAAATAATTCCCACACCAAATTGTGATCACAAAACATAACAGCCTTGTACTCCAGGGAAAGACCTCAGAAGTGAAACAAACCAGTGTATGATAGTTTCACAGTGGAGGCAATGCACTGCTTACAAAGTTCTTGAGATTTTGGGGGAATTCATCACATTGGCACTAAAGCCAGCACTAGGGCTGAGACTTAATACCCTGGAAAATAAGTTTGCATTCTCATTTTACTCTCCATCCATCTCTCCTTTTATTTCTCTCCCATGCACTCGTGATCATTAATACTGAAGAGAATTATTGCATCTTTTCTTCATGACATTCAATCCTAGCAATTTCAGCCCCTTTCAGTCATGAGGAGAGAGGAAGGAGTGGGGGTGAATGATCAGGGTCAGTCACCTTCAGGACCCCAACTCCTTTTCTATTTGCATTAAACCTGAGGAAGAGCAGCATATGCAGAAGTTTCTTGGGCAGGCTCATCTCCATTCATGGGCTTTTGTATTAAAACTAAGACCTGTGCATTCTCCCTTAGTTCCCCTCTCCATTGTGCGTTTCCATTTGAACAAGGGACAAATCACAGTTTGAGTCAGGAACATAACGAAGATTCTAACATCTCTGGGACATGGAGAATCCACAGACATGTCTTCCCAAGCTGTTTGTCTCTGTCTCTCACTGGCCTGCCTGAAATAAATAAATAAATCCCAGCGTTGTGACTCAAAGAAGACACATCTTTCCTTCAGGAACAAGAGACAAGGCAGGTAATTTATCAAACATTACTTAAAATAGTCTATTTTTTATAGCATGTGCGCTTGTCTGCTTTTTGACTGTTTCTTCTCCTTTCTTCTCCCTTGTTTTTCTGCCACTGATTGACAGCCCCCTGCTAATAAATTCTCTCAGCTGGCAGGTGTTTTTTGTAATGTTTCATTCGCAGCACTGCAGACTTCACAAGGAGAGGGGCTCTTTGTACATCCTCTGCCTTGCCTACCTTCCTTCCCCTTCCCCACCCCACAACACTGTGGAAGGATGAGAGCAAGGCTGGTACATGCAAAGGAAAGCCCCTGGGGAATGCAGACATGTGACAACAAGACCATGGTCCCAGGGTTTCATTAGGGGACACTGTCCTGCTAGAGTTATTGAACTTGATAACGAGAATATCCTCCAATATCCCAACATCCCACATTGGCAGTAAGGGGTGCTGCACTGTTGAATCTGTGCTTCATACCTTGGACTCGGTTGCTCTCAGTGTGGTGTTAGACAATGATACACGGCTTGAAGTGCCGTGCTTCATAGCCTGGGCACTGCCAGCCCTATAATACTCCAATATGGTATTGACAGCACTGTAATGATGAGAGTGCTGGAGAGATCCACCCTGTGCACGAGTTGCTCATACTCTGAGCATTGCATATAATCTTTAGCACACCCATGGGAACTGGACTCGCGGATCAATTTAAAATCACAACTGATCGGAGATAAGAACTTACTGGTGTCATCTATTCTGCAGGCAAACGACAATACCTTTTCAGCTTCAGGATCCTAATGAAATTTTCCTTTGTGGTACTAACACTGCCTAACACAAAATAAAAAGAGGCTCAGAACTTGCCCAATATTTCTGTCACAGCAATTTGCACCAACACCATGTTTTCATGTTTACTTTGTTCCCTGAAATTAGAAATGAAAAGCAGAGCCCAGGACGGGAAACGTGCCTCTGGTTGGAATTACATCCCTTTCCTTGGCGTTTCCTCCTGCCAAAGCAGTTTGGGGTTCTTTAATGTATTACAACAAACATATCAAACGGCTCGAGGGTTTTTTTGTTTTTCATCTGCTGGTTTCTGTTACTCTGTTGTGGCAACCATCTGAGCAAGGGGAAAGAAGATTTTGTGGCAAGAGCACTAGCTGCAAGTTTGTGCAGGGTGTGTTCTCAGCTCCCTGGAGGAGGATTAAAGTGTCAGGAGGATCTGAGGGCAGAACGTTTGAGTGATGGAGGAGAACTGTAGAATAGGCAGCAGAATACATTCTCTTGTAGCTGGAAGGATGGGCCAGTGGCAAGGGTTGGAGACTGTGGTTCTCTTCCCTTCTCTGCCACATCTTCACGTCAGAATTCTGGACAAGTCATTTAGGCTATGTCCACACTGCAGCTGGGAGAGGTAATTCTCAGCTATCGGACCTAACCGGGTTAGGTGACAGAGTTAGTTGCTTAATCTGTTTAGGTGCTTTTGGAAGTCCCAGTAGGCACCTATCTGCATCTTTAGACAGCTTAATACCTTTGACAATCTGGCCCTCTGCCTCAGTTCTCCATCTGTAAATGTGGGGATAAGAATACTTCCTTCCTCACAGCTATGTTGTGAAGATAACTACACTAAAGATTGCTGGTGCTCAGATACTACAATAATGGGGCCAGATTATAACTAAAATAGACAACTGAAACGGGAATGGCTCTTTTGACTTCAGTGGTGCAGAGAGCCAATATGACATCTACTGACCTATGCCAATTTACACAGACAGGGATCTAGTATGCTTATCCAAAGCTTCTAGTTCTGCAAAAAAGGGCTGGAAATATCACAAAATAATAATCTCTTACAGTGCTAGAAAATACTGCAAATAAGTAGCAATGAGGAGGAGGATTCTGCTACTGCTTGCCTCTTCAGAGAAGCAAATCATGAGACCAGCCCTTCTGGCTGCATTTTAACCCTTCTGGTCCCAGTCCTAGATAGAATCTTGAAGCACATAAGCCGCTGGCTTCTGGAAAACGACAACAGGGTGCGGACGTCTTGGAACTGCAGAAAAGGTTGGGTCCAGCTCTTGTGTGAAGATTCAAGTCAGTTCTTGTTTTTTTTCCATCATCTCCTTTGCATTGGTGCGGTCTCTGCAGTGCTCCATGCTGGCACTTTATGCCATGGAGAAACCACAGTCTGAAACCTCAAGCCTTGCCACGCATCCAAAATGTAATCAGAATCCTGCTTTGCACAGTCAGGCCCCGTGGCTTCCGCTATCTCGAATCAGGCTGAATGGCAAATGCTTGATTTTGATTTCTCACTCTGGGTTGTGTTATCTCGCACCCCACCCCCCCTTGAGAATGAGCTGCATGATCTTTCTGTTTCCAGATAGTTCAGTTTTACCAATACAGAGTATTTCCTGCTATCTTGGTAACCTACGAGATTGCCTTAGGCGCACTGGCAAAGAGCCTCACTTAGACAGAGACATCTATTTCTGCAACACATGCGACCAGTGCCATCACAAAGATCTTCCAATGCCTCCAAGAGATGAGCTTCTGGATGAATGACAGCTAGCACAGACAGAACAGGGCATCACCTCCCAAATCAGTTACAGTTCCCTTCCTTTCACCAGACCGGCCACCACAGCAATCCATCCAGATGTGGGTTCTTTCTTCCTCCACAAGCAAGTGACCTTGACCCTTTGGCAGCCATCTGGGACCCCTTCTCGTGCCCATATGTGCTCCAGAATTCTTTGTACCAGTTGTAAAAGTGCTTCAGGAGAGCTGCTGCAGCAGGCAACGCCGAGGAGTCTTCTGCAGGACATCTGAGGCCCAAAGGAGCCCCACGTTCCTGGCTGAATAGAAACAGGTCTCCATTCGAGGGTAGGGTCTAGCTGGGAAGAGGTTCTGCAGATGCAGAAGAACAGATTGCACTGGCCAATTGCTGAGTTATCTTAGCAGCCCTAGTAATTTTCACTTGTCCAAGGTGGTCACCAGTTTACCCTATATAGAAGGTTGTTTCTTAATAATCTAGTCCATTCATCCTATGATGGAGATTTCTAGACTGGACAGGTTTTTTTGCCAGGCATTAAAGGCCAGCTGTTGGTTCCACTTCTGGAGAAGTCAGTCTGAAGTAATATTAAGCTCCCAGGAGGAATCGATGATGACAGGAGCAAATCCACAGAGTCCAGCCAGGCCTGCTTGCTCACATGAACATAAGCTTGGGGTCACTTTCAGAGGCAGGGTTAAAAGCTTAACTATCTAAGACCAGCCAGGCCTCCTTTCTTCAGAGGGCCAGGGATGACGGCTGTAACTCCTGCAAAGTTTTCTACATCCTGAGAAGACACTGCTTGAAATCATTCATAACTTAAATGCAGTATCAATACAAAGATGACAGGCTGGAAGAAAAAGAAAAAAGAAAAATTTGGTGCATTTCCAGGCACAGTTGGAAGGATCTTCCCTGCTCATCAGTCTTGTGTTTGAACAGGGTGAACTGAAAAAAATTGCAGCAGTGCTGGAAAACAAAATTCACCCTTAATGCTGTCAGAGTTGACTGTGTGTCAATGTTGGTGTGGGCTCCTAGAACAACAATTCTAATACAAAGCTGACATTTAAACATGACTAGTGCTGGGCTATAGCCAGGGTCTGATCCCAGTAACGACAGGCAAGAAATTAATTTGAGACAGCCACTCACTCCAAAGGGAGTTGACAGGTGTTAGGAAACCTGGACTGGATCAAATGGAAGATGGGACTGGCCTCTATCTAAATACTGGCGAGAACCTAATTGGAATCTAGTGCTAGATTGGCTGTCTGCCTAGACATTATTCAAAAGCTGGAATGAACTTTATGTAAATATGGATTGGACTCAGTCTGACTATTGTGCAAAACTTGCAAAGGATTGAGTGTATGACTGGACTGGACTCAAGACATACATGGGGGGTTGATGTGAAGGAGTTGGTATATTTGCAGCTCTAACAAGCACACCCACCCAATAAGGGATGTTGCATTTATTTCCTTACCCCTTTGTTCTGATTGGCCTAGTCCCCATGCTAAATTTAGCCTCCTCTTTTGCTTTAAGACCCAATTCCATTATGAGTGTGGGAGGCAAACAGGAATAAATAGATCTGCACTGTCTTCATTGCAGCCCTAAGCTCCTTGCCCTAAGTTAGTGCATATATAAGAATTAATACACATATCAAGTGGCTCTGATTATAGCTGGCACAGCGCACGGTAACAGAATTTCTCTGACAAGCACACAAGGGTTGGGGATTTTTAATATTGTCTTCCCCTACAAGTAATTTCCAGTGTTTATGCTCTGCGGAGCTCCTTACGAGTGTCAGAGCAGAACAAATGTCAGTTTTAATGGACTTGCTAAATCATAAAAACCACTTGCAAAATTGCATCTGATTAAAACATGAAAATGTTCCATTATTCACACAAATATTTCAGGCAGCTCACAAGAGTAGCAGTGGTGTCTGTAAGAACAAAAATCTTGACCTAGAGGATTTTACCTCCATAACAAAGTAGTAACATAACATACCCTAGCCACATACAGTCACACATGCACTTTTCCCGGGAGACAGAAGAAAGTTTGGTATTAGTCATTTCATCATTAATTCATATAGCAACGCATAACAATATGTGACACAATATGTATTACAATGTACATCCAGGCAGCGCACAATGTCATCGACAATATTAAAATACCTCAGAGACAGGTCTGTTTTGGAGGGGAGCCAGCTATGGAAAAAAGCCTAAATACTTTGGAAACAGAGAGGCTGTCACTAATTAGGAGAGACTATCTTGTCTTTATCCCAGTTTGAACCTGCACTCGTTCACCAAACTCACCTCCTACTCCTGCACTGGGGAAAGAAATAAAGAAATAAAGGCAAATCTTTTCCATATGTGCAAAATAGATGTGGCAACAGAATACATATATTATACAAAGGGACTGGCTTAGCACTACAACAGAAAGGCTACCCCTCAACATGATGACATTCTGCCCGTTACTGAGAAGGTTTTGGAAGCTTCATTCTCACTGTGCTCTCTAGATGGTGATGCAAAGTAATTATGCTTTGATTAACTGAAAAATGTAATCTTGGGTAATATAGCACATTCTGCAAAGTGCTAGAAAGTTACACAGCTGGAAACATAGCATTTAAAAACAGTCTAAGCCCTTTGACTCCTAACACTGCAGAAGACTCTTAACACTTGTTTAGTTTTCTGGGTTAAAGATATCTGGGTTAAATTCCCAACTCTGCCATGGTCTCTCTGAGTGACTTTGGGCAAGTAGATCATCTTTATGCCTTGGTTTCCCATCTGTAAAATGGGGATAATAATCTCTGCTTTCATCCACACTTTGTCTGTCTTGTCTATTTAGCTTGTAAGCTCTTTGGGGCAGGGGCTGTCTCTTACTGTACATTTGTAGAATTCCTAGCACAATGGGGCCTCCATCTTGGTTAGGGGCCTTCTAGACATATCTATAATAAAGAATCATCTTATTTCAGCAGTCAACAGATCTAAGTGGATACAAAGTCCTGAGTTTAATGCAGTTAAAACTTTCTTTTCACCTATATCAAAGGCCTGTGCATATCTCTGGTACAATCTGAATGTTAGGAGCCCTTTCTCAAGCAGTTCCCTAAAACAGGTTGTGTGAAAAGTTTGGTCATCTCACATTTTTGAAATCCCTGGATCCGCTCTGCAGTGTACTTCCTATGTGAACAATAAATGACTACATGATGCTGATTCAGCCAATCAAGGATAGGGGTTGTTGCCAGACTAAATTAAGGGAAAGGTGTTTGAGCTGTTTAGATTAAATGATATATAATATATAACAAAATCAAAGAAAGGGGAAGTTGATAGCAATGAATATAAATATGAACATAGAGTTAGGAATTGCAGAAAATTGATAAGGAAGCAAAGGGACACAAGGAGAAATCTATGGCCCGCAGAGTTAAAGACAATATGAAGTTTTAAAAATAAATTAGGAACAAAAAGAATCCTGACAATGGCATTAGTCTACTACTAGATGGAAATTGTAGAACTCAATAATAATGCAGAAAAGGTAGACATGTTCAGTATATGTTTCTGTTCTGTGTTTGGGGGAAAATGGATGATATAGTCTCATCATATGGTGATAACACTCTTTCCATTCTACTAGTATCTCTGGAGGATGTTAAACAGATGTTACTAAAGTGAGACTTTTAAATCAGCAGGTCTGGATAACTTTCATCCAAGACTTTTAAAAGAGCTGGCTGAGTAGCTCGCTGGACTACTAATGTTCATTTTCAACAAGTGTTGGAGCACTGGGGAATTTCCAGAAGACTGGAAGAAAGATAATGTTGTGCCAATTTTTTAAAAGGGTAAATGGGATGGCCTGGACAATTATAGGCCTCTCAGCCAGACAATGATCTCAGGCAAGATAATGGACCAGTTGATATGGGACCTGATTAATAAAGAAATAAAAGGAAGCTAATACACTTAATGCAAATCAGCATGTGGGGCAGGAGACGTGGGGAGAATTGATCCTGTCAAAGTCATGTGATCTCTTTTTCTGATGAAATTGCAAGTTTGGTTGATAAAGGTAACAGCGTTGAGGTTATATACCTAGACTTCTGTAAGGTGTTTGACTTGGTTTCACACAACATTTTGATTAAAAAGCTAGAATGATATAAAGTTAACTTGACACACATTAAATGGATAAAAACTGGCTAACTGATAGGTTTCAAAACATCATTGTAAATGGGGAATCATCATCATCAGAGCAGGTGTTTTCAGTAGGGTCCAACTGGATCAGTTCTTGACCTTATGAACTGGGAGAAAACATAAAACCACCACTAATAAAGTTTGCAGATGACGCAAAAATTAAGGGAATGGAAAATAACAAAGATGACAGATCACTAATTCAGAGTGACCTGGATCGTTCGGTAAACTGAGCACAAGCAATGTGTGTTTTAATACAGCTAAATGTAAATGTATACATCTAGGAACAAAGAACGTAGTCCCTGCTTGCAGGATAGAGGACTATATCCTGGGAAGCACTGACTCTGAAGAAGATTTGGGGGTCGTAGTGGATAATCAGCTGAACACAAGTTCCCAGTGCGATGTTGTATCCAAAAGAGCTAATGCAATCTTGGGATGCATAAACAAAGGAGTAGAGAGGTTATTTTACCTCTGTATTTGGCACTGGTGTGATCACTGCTAGAATACTGTGTCCAGTTTTAGTGCCTGTAATTCAAGAAGGGTATTGATAAATTGGAGAGGGTTCAGAGAAGACCCATGAGAATGATTAAAGAATTAGAAAAAAACATGACTTATAGTGATAAACTTAATATACTCACAGAGCTCAGTCTAACAACAACAAGATTAAGGGGTGACTTGATGAAAATCTGTAAGTATTTACATGGGGAACAAATTTTTAATAATGGACTCTTCAATATAGCAGAGAAAAGTAAAAAACACAATTCAATGGCTGAAAGCTGATGCTACACAAATTGAGACAGGAAATAAGGCATAAATTACTCTCACTGTCAAAAATTAACCAGTGGGACAATTCACCAAGAGTTGTCCATCACTGACAATTGTAAAATCAAGATTGGATTTTTTTTCTAAAAGATGTGGTCTAGGAATTATTTTTGGGGGTGCTCTATGGCCTGTGTTATACAGGAGGTCACATTACACAATCACAGTGGTTGCTTCTGGCCTTGGAATCTATGAGACTGTCCCATCAAGGCCTCCTTGTAGTTTTCCCTCCCCTCCATGACTCTCCCCATGGCAAACAAGAGTTTTCACAATGCCAGAGGGATGTGGAAGTTCATCTAGGTAAATTCCCTTTCATGCTTCTTTGCAGTTTTCATACAAAAGCTAATAGCTCCTGATGTGTTCAGCAAACTCAGCATTTCTCCCTGATCTCAGTTCGATGTGCTGTCTTTCTCACCATGAACACATTTTCATCTCGTTAGCCTTTCTTTCCCGCCCCCCTCAATCCGTTTTTATCAACACAGCCTCAGGTGAAGAACTGCTTGAAAGAAGTGTAAAATATCAGACAGAGGTTCTTGCTTAACCAAAAGGATAACAGTCAGTCAGTTCCATTAAAAGGCTAGAAAAATCCATCTGTGGCTTAGATCCTCAGCTGGCATAAACTGCCATAGCTCCTTGGACTTCAGCACAGCTATGCCAATTTACTTCAGCTGAAGATTTAACCCAGTGTGTTTGGAAACCTCTGTTCTCTTTAAAAAGCAGCAGTCATGTGCTTGGGAAACCAGCACATCAACTCTGCACCCTCCCACTTTTCCTACAATTGAACGCTTTGTGCTTGCTTATTTTGTTTTAGGATTTCATACGTTTAAAGAAGGAGGGCATGTATTACTTCCCACATTATGTTCCCCATTTACAAATGGGGAAACCGAGGCATGGCAAGTTTCTGATTTGCCCAAGTTCACACAGCAGGTCAGTGGTAGAACCAGGATGGAATAGAATCTAGGTCCCCTAATTCTTGCACCTGTGCTCTTACCATTAGAACAGAGATGATGCATAGGTCACAAATCAATATCTAACCTAACCTACTGTGAATCCAGTATCTAGGGTTCTAGGAGAACTATCAAACTAACTGGCAATATTTTGAAGAGTTGTTGGAAGATCCCTCCATTTCATAGTAATTTTTAAAAGTTCCCACTGTAAGGAGTCGTCCTCTGTATTCCCGTATCCCTGCATAAAAGAGTGCAAGAGAAGTGAATGGGTGTGGAGTGGGGTGGAATTGTCCCTGGACTATAGCATAATCCCTTGGGATCTGGAGCGGACTGAACTGTTTGATGGAGGAAGTATTTATTGGACTGCTAACCCTGAGCCTTATAATGAATGATGGCAACATTAGCTGGTGCAGGGAGCGACTGGGGCAAAGAAGTCGATAGCTTTGTGTTGTTTTCAGGATCTTTCCCCCTCGTGGTGAAGACTGGAACACCAACATCTCTGGAGTTACCCAGAGTATCTCCACAGGTCAGTGAAGAGCTCTTGCTCTGTTGCAGACATATGCTTGCTTCACTCTGATTAATACATGTACATTCCAAGCCCTGGCTCCTTACGTTTTCTGGCACCAACCATTCATCTGGCTTCAGGCGAGATCAGAGCAAAGTATTCCAGCATCCCAAGTGGCTTTCAGCTGTGCACTCAGACAGTTTCTCTGTGTTCCTATGGAATGCCGGGCAAGTAAAGGAGAAGAAGAAAAGTCTCTTTTCTAAAGGACATTCTAGCAATAGGACAGAGGGTCAGGTCTGGTCCATAAAGTTTGATGCAACGGAGACCAGGGAGGGGAAGGCTAGAGAGCTGTGGGCATGTTTGATTAAAGAGTTATAATAATTCTTCTCCCTCTCGTGGCAGTTTTCACCTCAAGGTGCTTTATAAGGAAGGTCAGTGTCATCATCCCACTTTTACATCTAGGGAAACTGGAAAAGAACGAGAGGGAGTGACTTGCTCAAGGTTACACAGAAAAGCAGTGAAGAGCCAGGAACAGACCCAGGTCTCCGATTAAGGGTAGCATGTAAGTATTCAGCTCCCCCATGTTTCTTCTCAAGTCTTTTGCTTTGCAGCACTTGTGCTGGATGAAGAGGAGGAGGGCCAGAGGTAGATCAGGGCTTGGAAGGATGCACTTTTCACAAAAGTGTCACACAGGCCACTAAACCCCACTCGGTTCCCCCACACAGAACCCAATAACCTGGATTAGATGACAGCTACAGCCATCAGGAGACTAAATTATTATGTGCCACAGGCAGAGAATAGGAGGTACTAGGTGCACCAATGCCCAGTGCAAAGACAGAGAATTGACTGGGTGATTTGATTTCTTCTGCCTGCCGAAGTAATGGCTCAAGCATTTGATTGGTGTTACCAGACAGCAACCCTTATCAGGAACAGCAGGCAAGTGACTGGTGCAGAAAGTTCTCCCAGATCTCAGAACCTTGCCCGAAAGATGTTTTGGAGGATGGGAAGGAGGGGGGGGGGGGAATCCCATTCCTTATGTGGAGATGGAGAGTCATGCATAAAAATCCATTCAGCCACAACCAAGAAATCAATGAAACTACAAGGAAATGTTTATGACCATCAAATTCTAGAATCAATATTACATATGGTAAATACCCATCCTCAGCGAAGAGTTTATCAGGGACCCCAGACACATGCTAATCTTTATGGCATTTCCTGTCCCATTTGCAGATCTGGTGTGACAACAGATCAAGGACTTTAGCAGGGTACCATGAGGTTTCCAGCCCATGCTATACCCTTTATGTGCATAGAGGTCTTCAGTTCCCAAGGTAGTCAAAACAGCACCTTTCCCCACACCAAAATTCACTAAATTACAAAATACATTTAAAAAACCTAGCCAGCATAATCGAGTCTATTGTAACTGTAATGGCCCTCCTCTTTGGTAGAGACCAGGGATTGAATTTGGGATCCCCAGAGCCAAGGGCACAAGCCTCTATAGCTTGAGCTAAAGGATTAAATGGCTGTAGCTGGCTGCTTTAAAAGACTCATCTCCTATGTTACTTAGGCATGGAGGCAGATGTGCAATAGTCTTTGGACAGTAAGTTATTCATGGTTTACAGACATTGGGCCACATCCTCAGCTGGTATAAATGGGCATCATTCCATTTACACCAGCAGTGCTATGCTGATTTACACCATCTGAGAATCTGGCCCATTATGTATATTTATTTTAAGAAGCTGGCTCTCACTTGTTTGCAAAGCTTTTAGATACAGCTCATGGGGAAATAAGAGTGAATCACTGCATTACATATACACAGTGTCAACTATTTAAATCTCATTCCTCCTCGCCCCCACACACAGTGCCTTCTATATAAGTTCAGGGGAACATTCATTTCAGAGATCTCACTATTAAGTTCACACACCACTGTGACAATGGAGAAGAATGTGAAGAGACATTATATAACACGCTACAAAGGAAGCACAATCTGTACAGAAAAAAAAACAAAACCCTACAGTAGAAACCACTTTGCTATCTAAGGACAAAAGAGTTTCCAAATCAGCAGTACTTTTCTACATTCTTTCTCTTATACTTCTCCATAGGGGGGAAAGCAGCAACTTTCAACCTTGAAGTATATTACTTTTGAGTCAGAAAGCAGCAAAATGTGACCAAAACCAAATGATCCCTTAGTAAGGGAGAGCACAGTGTGTGTCTCTCTGTAAGGATAAGAGGAAGGATGGCTCAGTGGTTAGGGCAGTAGCCTGGGGCTTGGGTTCAAGTCCCTCAGCGATGAACTTCTTGTATGGCTTGAGGGAAGTCACTTAGGGTATGCCTACATGGCAATTAGACACCTGCGGCTGGCCTGTGCCTGCAGACTTGAGTTTTCAGGGCTCAGGCTAAAGGGCTGTTTCATCGCAGTGTAGATGTCTGGGGTCAGACTGCAGCCTGGGCTCTAGGACCCTGCAAGATGGGAGGCTTCCAGAGCGCAGGCTGCAGCCCGAGCTCAAATGACTACACCACAATTAAATAGCCCGGTGAGCCCGAGTCAGCTGGCACAGAGTAGCCACAGATTTTTCACTGCAGTGTAGACATACCCCTAGATTCTCTGTGGGTCAGCAATAGTATTTTCCTACCTCACAACACAGGTGCAATGTGCTCAGATACTACGGTAATACGGGCCACATATTACCACAGATGACAATAACCTGCACTGAAATTCACCTGTGAAATGGCAATCTTATACAGCTGCAAACAGCTAGAAATGTCAGGGTTTAGCACCCTGTGTCACAATACCTAGAAGCTACATACAGACACACAGCCTTCATTCCCGTTAGAAATGGGTGGTGAAGGAGGCCCACAGTTTCTAATCGGACCATTCATTTCCCCCATTTAAACTGATGTCCTGTTGAGCTCTGAATCAGGATGTGTTATGGCAGATGCTCGAATGCCTCATCTGTGGAGGAGTCTATAGACTCGTCACAAGCACTATGGGGAAATAGGTAGATATAATGGGAAAGTGCCAAGTTACAAATGATTACAAAAGGTGATAATTATTGTGTTCAACAGCGGTATTTTTAGACATAAATATTGTCACAAGACAGCTTATCGCTGCCTCTTTGAGCCCATTCATTCCTGGGATTCCAGCGTACACAGCAAGAAATTTGTCTCTCTGAAGGTCTCAGCGGAGACACTCAGCAAACTAAAATAGGGTGAAATTCCCACCTCTGAGGAGGAGCAGAAAAAGGCCTTGGCATTACTTAAATTGCTCCTGAAGACCTCAGAATAAGGCTTAAGCGGTGCATTGGATTTGTGCTGAGCCTTCTGCAAAGGAATGAATTACACCCATAGAGAGTATCTAAAGTAATGTACCTAAAGCAGCATTAGGAGAAAGTCTATGGCTAGTGTTGATAATATAACTCACTTTTTTAGTTGCTCAGAAATTATTCAGATTCATTTTGGGTTCTGTGTTCAGTTTCATCCCTTGGAAAGTCTGATTGCAACCAGTTGAGTTGTTGAGATATTGAATCACAAAGCAGATAATGCTTTTCTCTTTGGGCTTTGTTCAGACACCATGCTTAGAGAACAATAGAATAGATAAGGCTTGGAATATCCAACTTGGCTTGTTTTGTAGATCTTCTTACTTAGCTATTACCAGCAGGAGAGTGGGGTGGGGGGAGAGAAAACCTTTTGTAGTGGTAAACACCCATTTTCTCATGCTTTGTGTGTATAAAAAGATCTTCTACACTTTCCACAGTATGCATCCGATGAAGTGAGCTGTAGCTCACGAAAGCTTATGCTCAAATAAATTGGTTAGTCTCTAAGGTGCCACAAGTACTCCTTTTCTTTTTGCGAATACAGACTAACACGGCTGCTACTCTGAAACCTACTTAGACTTAATGCTCAAGCCAGGTTTGTTTGCCCAAAGTCATTTGCATCCTCAAAAATGCAAAGGAGAAATCTCACATGTTCAAAATACTCCATAGGGAATCGGAGCTGTTTTCTGTGGACAGGAGCAAAGACTTTGACATTGCAAGGAGAGGGAAGAGTTTAGCTGGTGGCTAAGCTGAAATTAAACTGCCAGATCCTCAACTGGTGCAAACCATCATGATTCCATTGAAATCAGCATGGTTATGCCAATTTACACCATCTGAAGATCTGGCCCTAATATTATAGACAAGAAGATGGCAGACAGGAAGTATACCGACTTCCCTATCCATCTCAATGTGCCGTCAGTCCAGGCTGGCAAAACAGAGGTTGATGCTTGGTAAGAAATACTGAATTACAGTTCTGTATCATCTGCCACATCAGGTACAGCAGATCGGAACAGCCTTGGCATGTGCTTTCCTCCAAAAGAGAAGCTCTGTTTTTTCTTTTTTCCCACCTATGGCACAAAAGCAGACAATGAAAACAGACACAGCTGCCTGGAATGTGACTCGATTATGTTGGAGAGGCACAGGGAAATGTACTGGTCACAGTTAATAGCAACCACAGCCAGTAAACAGTAAGAGATGGAGGAAACTGGGCCCACCTCCCACAGACTTGTTTATGCTAACCAAGGTTGGTAATAAATTACTGGTAAGTGGCCTCCTTTAAAAGGAAATTATTCAAGTGGGCAGGTGCGACCCAACAAACATTCATCTTCTGCAGGCTACAATGCAGTTAGGGAAAGGGGAAGGTAAAGCATCAGATGAGTACATCCCCCTCAGTCACTCATCCTGCTTTTTGCAATGGGGTGGCAGGAGGGCGCAAATGTCCACAGAAAAGAGACAGAGATGGATGGGTCCATATTCAGGGGTCGGGGAGCCACCCTATCCATCTCACTAAACTGAGGAAGCAGCTGTGGGGCTGAGTCCCAAACAGCAGGAGCCTAGACTCGTTAGTGCCTCTTTAAATAGCTTGACAGTCCCTGTCCTAATCTTCAGCGAAGTCCCTTAAAAGAATGAGAAGCTTGGAAGAAGGGAAGGTTTGTGGTTAAGGCCCCGAGTGGAGACTTGGGAGAACAGGGGTCAATTCCAGGCTGTGCAGACTCCTTGTGTGACCTTGGACAAGTCACTTTGACCCAGATCCTCAAAAGATATTTAGGCTCCTAACTCCCATGTAAATCAATGGGAGTTAGGCACTTAAATACCTCTGAGGATCTGGGCCTGATCCAAAGCCTCCTAAATTGACTTTGGATCAGGCCTTTACTTTCTGTGCCTCCAGTTCCCATTTGTATAGCACTACCCTACCTTACACGGGGATTGTGAGGTGAAATCCATTAGTGTTTGTAAAACGCCCAGATCCTAAACCAGTGGCGGCCATGTAAGTCCACATGAGAGATATATACTCCCAGGGCTGCACCATGCAGTCAAGGATTTGTACCCATCCGTGTTACAACCCTACCAGCCTTGCTGTAATTCCCCACAGGTGATGTTTTAAGCCTTGGTGTGCAAGTGAAAATTAAAAGGTTATCTGAATGTTGCAATGCCTCCGTTCTAAAACCAGGCCCTAAAACCCAGGTGAGTGGGATCCTCACTTAATAGTGAACCAATCCATGGCACCAAAATTTGGGAAGCAGCAATTGCTCAATTTACTAGATAATATAGGCAATACAGACTTCTTTCCCCAATATTCCTTTCTAGCAGCTGTGGCTGGATCAAGATTTCATTTTCTCTTTATTATTAATTATTGTTACATTATTAATTATTATTATTATTAGCTACTGTTGTTCTTTGTTCTGCGTTTACTTCAACTCACCCTTGAGGACTGCGGCTTAGTCATGGCTCTGGAGCAGGGTTTTCCACAGGCTCTTGGGGTGTTATTGCTTTTAGCCTGTAATAAATCCTTCTGAAACTCAAAGATCTCAAGACGGAAGGGGAAACCCTGGCCCCCTTGAAATCAATGCGAACTTTGCTAGTAAGTTCAATGGAGCCAGAGTTTCACTCTGACTACGTACCTAGAATTGTTTGCATGCTTCTCGGTGCTTTGTTTTACAATATCATTCTCCATCACATTGCACCTCACTGATCCCATTCTCTCCCTATTGACTCCAATGAAATTACACCAGTGAAAGAGCAAAAATTAGACACTACGTCATCTTCTACAACCATGCAAGGTGAGGGCATAACGGATGTAGAATATCTCCATTGGGTTGAACAGAAAAATCTGATGTGGTAGGATCACAGCGCCTCGTATAATGGGACCCTGGCTGGTAGGTGCTACCTCAATACAAACACATAAAAAGATACCTCTTAGTGGAGTGCAGTGACAGTTTTAGTAAGTTAAAGAGCAACTCACTGGCATGCCTTAGGTGGTCCAAACGGCGTCCTCCATGCAGTGAGACCGCGCATGTATGTTATACAGTGTATGGCTTGCATACAGACATGGCATGACACTGTGTCCATTTGTCAAAGGAATAAATGACCCTACAGCTGCAAGGTGTAATGAAGAATAGGGCTCTGTAACTTTTATGTGAATTCCTGCATTGATCCTTGGGGGGAAATAATTTAAAATATCAACTTGCAAAAAAAAATACCCACAAAAGATCAGTCAAAGCAGTTTGCTCCTCTCAGGACAATCCCCAGTGCAGCTATTCTTTGGTGCATGGCATACACACTATCAGC
The DNA here is from genome assembly GCF_965152275.1 of Natator depressus. Classification (NCBI taxonomy): domain Eukaryota; kingdom Metazoa; phylum Chordata; order Testudines; family Cheloniidae; genus Natator; species Natator depressus. The sequence goes on from NC_134255.1 coordinate 12,785,786, forward strand.
TCTTCAGCATCACTTCCACTCCCACCAGCTCTCTCATCGCCACGGTGCAGTTCACTTCCCAGGCACTCTGACTCCGCACGCGGCCCTTGGGTTTGACGAGCAGCGGAGCTAATCATCTCCAAGTCAGTGAGGCATTCCAGCGACTGACGGATCATAGTTTGTTAATATTGCTGGAACACAGCCCCGGGGAGACACGGCTGGTTCAAAAAATAAATAAATAAAGCAGCCACCGACGTAACTTCTCCTGCTGTAGATTGCCTGTGTGCATGAAGAGTGTGCGAGTGAAGATGGGCAGCGTGCCTACGAGATGGAAATTAAATGGCAAGAGGTGGAGAGCACTGGGGGAAGGAGAGGATATTAAAAACAGAGCGTCATGACTCAATGCCAAAACTATTAGGAGAGTGAAGGAAATATGCTGGCGGATGGCAAAATCCATATCAGTCACTGGATGCCATTCCACCAGGGAAGATGGGGGGTGCCAAGGCTGAAGAGCCTGCCATTCATTATCTTTGATTTAGTACTGCATAGACAAGAGGAGCTTCCATGATGCATTGGGTGTACATTATTCTATTGATCTCTCAGGCTTAGTTTTCTAAACTTGCCATCCATCACCCCCCAGCCCCTCTCAAACTCCCCTTGAGACGAGGCTGAAGAGGAGTGCGTCTTCCTGTCTCCCAGGGCCACGGACTGAATGGTTTATGAGAACCAAGGATGTACAGGAGCTCAGGTTGATCCACTGCCTCTTATGATGGATTGGCAGCATTTGCAGACATTAGTTTCTCCTGCTAGGCGTTCTTCTGAAGGGCAAAGGAAGGCCTGGACTAAGGAATGCTTTCAAGGTGAACTTGGTCATACAAGAGGGAGAATTCATTTCCAGATTATGCACCATTTACATTACTGGCTTTTAAACTCCTCCATCTAACAAAGGTTGGACAAACTAGCTCTGAATAAATAGAAACAGTGTAGTGTAGCAGACTAGGCACTGGACTACCTGGATTCTTTCCTAGCTCCTCTAATGCCCTGCCATATATAACCCCAGGAGGTCACTTCATGCCTGCACATCCCCTTCTGTCCTTTCTTTGCCTTGGGTATTTCTACCGTTGACTCTTCAGGGCAAGCACTGTCTCTCACTATGCGTATGTGGAAGGCTTAGCAGAACAGGGCCCTGATTTCAGCTGGGATCTCAAAGTGCTGCCAGAAAATAAAATTTCTGTCTTTTGACCGGCTCAGAACCAATTCCAAAAGCTTGATAAAGTTCTGAGTCCTGTTCTCTGAACAATTGGGGTCAGTAATGCTGATCATTGGCAATGAAATCCAGGAGGTGGCTGATCTCTAGATCTGGCTGAAGACCAGGAATTTGGGAAGGGAGTTTTGCTTTTCTTCCTCACCCATCAAAACAATTGTGGAATTTGACATTTTACTACCAGTTCTGCTTGTATCCTATATTAGTCAATGTCTGCTGTGCTTTGGATAACTAGAATAACCCTGGATAACAAGAGTATCCAGAGTTATACTTCTCAACACTAACAAAAATAGTCAAAGGACATTAAACCTCATGCATTAGGGCTTGAATCAATTCTTGACTAGTAGAGATCAGGATGAGACCTGATATGGAGGGCAGATTATCTCAGATCGACCTCCTGTGGTGTTCTTATGTTTATCTCTATAGCATCTGGTGCTGGCTCCCATTGGCAAGATACCAGGCTAGATTGCCTTTGGATCCAATAGGACAATTTCTATGTTGCTTCATCCCAAATCCTGGCATCATTACTCAGGCAAAACTCTTATTGAGAGCAATAGCAGTTTTGCCTGCATAAGGACTAAAACAAAACAAAAAAACTGAGTGAAGACGCTCAAGATTCAGCTCCCAGATGTTAAACTATAATTTCAATTTGCTGCACTTAGAAAAATGTCTCCAGGAAGCCATGCAGGCATGATCCCAAATCCATCACAATAATTCTTACAGAAACCACCTAAGGATCTTTACAATTCTTAAAAAGCTTTTGCTGTTGTTGTAGTCAAGGTGCAAATGTCAAGAACCAAAACATGATTCATTTCCTTCTTCTCTCAGGTTACAGCGAGAGAGAGGAAGCAATGGATAAAGGGGATACATAGGTTAGAGAGAGCCATGTCTGTGCACAATGGGGTGCTGGCAGTGGTAAAAGAAGCACTGGATTGTTATATGCTCTTGAATTGCCCAGGGATATGAAAAAAAAGCAAGTGGCATTAGGCCGGGCAGAGAGCTAAAGAACCCAGAAGTAATTCTAGGAGACAAAGGGAAACACTGCTCATTCAGGGCAGGAAAGAGTTAAAAATGACCTTGTGTGCCATGCCTTAGGAAATCTCCAGGATTCCAGACAGGATGATGTAGTACTTTCACGTAGATGTCTTTACAGACAGCTACAAGGGTAAGGTCGGGGAAGCAACTCTCTCTATAAACAGGTTAGTTAATTAACCAGAGGTAGATCCCCTATGATCAGCACAGCAATCTCTTGGCAAAAGTCCTGAATAAACACCTTGGAGCTAAGGTAAGGACCAGGCATGGAAAGAGAAAGCAGATGCTAAATGCACATCATCTTCTATTGTCCTAGAAACATATGGTGGTTTTAGGGAGAAACTACATCCAAAAGCCAGACAGAAATAACCTCATGTGAAGAAAGAGCCATGACGTGAGCTTCGGGATTCTGAAAAGCCCTTTGCTTTCTAACTAGTAACATCAATATTAACCAATTACTGAAACACAGCTCAGAATAGCCACACTCCCTGATTTGCAAGGGACATTGAACATTTAGTTTCATGATAATAGGGGAGAAGTATGTTTGTTCGAAATTGGATGCAATTAAAGTCTTTTTTAGCAATGCATCTGAAAGTAACTGACCTTTGATTTGACATGCAGTGAAAGAAGGAAGAATTAGAGCAACAATCAACCTATTTAAAAGCCAAGTGCAATCTAGCAAACTCCTAGTAGATTCTAGAAGTTAGGCATACGAGGTTCTGGTCTGCCCTTTGTCATCAACTCACTCAGACATCTTGGATCAGTAATTTTGCCTTTCTGTGCCTCAGTTTACTCATCTGCAAAGTAGGGATAACACAGCCTCACTGGGGTCTTGAGAGTCTTTGTACTTTTTTGTTTATAAAGCACTTGGAAGATGAATGGACCTAAGTCCTTTATCCTCGTAGTAAAAACAACAATGGGCAGGGAAGACTGAATTACCTCAAGAGTTGCCCTCCACATACAGGTTGGTAGGGAACACTGTAGAGAAAACTTGCATTTGGGGTCCCTGTTGCTCTGCTGAATTGGTGGATAAATAGACGATTCCAGTTTTCAGGTCTGTTTGTCTGGCACCTTTCACCAATTGCTCAGTCTGTTAAACATACAAGACCTTGCCCGCCTACGAGAGTTGTTCTGATTTAACTCAATTGGTTTAGAAGCCGAGGGGGTACAATCCCCTGGTGTCGTCATTCACAAGTCAGTTTAAGAATGACATCTATTTAGCTTGTCAGTCAGAAATTGACTTAAGCTAAATCTATACAAGGCGCTCAAACTGATTTAAGAGTGTCCACACAAGGGAGTCGCACACATTTAACTAAATCAGTTTCTAAATGGATTTGGTTAAACAATTTAATAATACTTAAATGATCTTACCCAGTGCTTTTCTTCAGTAGCTCTCAAAGCCATTTGCAAAGGTCAGAGTCGTCATTATTTTACAAATAAGGGAACTGAGGCACAAAGCGGTGAAGTGACTTTGCTCACGGTCACCCAGCAGGCCAGTGGCAGAACTGGGAACTGAACTGAGGTCTCCTAAATCGCAGCCCCGTGCTCTTAGCCATTAGGAGACACTGTCTCCCATTTGGTTAAATCTTTTCCCCCTGTGCATGTACACAAGGCCTAAGGCAACAGAGAACACACCCAGGCTAGTTTTGGAAATCAGAACCCTCCCACCGTTCCTGTCAGCTCCTTCCAGAACCTTCTGTTCTGAAGCCTTCTTCCACTGCTCCTTCTACTGGATAACAAATCATAGAAGCCAGATGGAAAAGAAATCTGATAACTCACTCCATGTCCCCAAGGGCAATGCAGTATTGCTCCCTACAGTCCATTTCTAATGCTTTGTTCAGTCTGGACTAAAGCACTAGAAAAACGTACTGTAGAGAGCAATGCTGTATGGTCTTGGGGACATGGATCTTAAAACTGGCAAGTTTCCTTATTGGGAACATTTTCCTGACATCCAAGCTAATTTTTCCCTTTCTCAATAGCCTCTAATGGCTCCTAGTTATACCTCTGCTTACCACATATTCCTGCTTTCCCCTGGGGGTCAACACCCTCCCTGCTGCTTTCTGTAGACTGTCATCATGGTTCCCACCTCCTCAGTCCTCACTTGGCCAAGCTGACCACTGACCAGCCTGCTGAGAGTTCCAATGATAGCTCTCCGTACTGGGAAAGAAATCCCTGACATGGAGATGCAGGATATTTCCTTCCTTGTCTATTTTATAAACTGTGGATAAAAGTTCCGCTCTTGCACAGGGGGCCAGCACAACTCCTTTGCACCACTTGAGCCTTATTTTTAGGGCATTGAGAGACTCAAGCAGTGCAGGCGTTCTGTACAGGGGTGACTTTTCACCCCTAGCACACTGGGGGTAAAAAAATGTCCTGGCTTTTAGGGAATCAAACTCAAAGGCCTGTGATAGCCTGAGGCCAGTCAGAACCAGGCCACGGCACGCCAATAAAGCTACTTTCCCTGTGCTTTCGGCTTAGATTCCCACTTTTCCAGCTCCTGGTAATTCGACCTCCGCAGCTTCCCACACCCAACCGTAGAATGATTCTTTCCCAATCGTCTTTCTCCGTCTCAGGATCTGTATCCATCAGTTGAAACTCTCGGAAGTCTGGCATTGTGAGCTTAATGCACAAAGTGCTTATTTTTAAACACAGACTGATGGCTTTTCTCCTAGATAATTATGATTGATTCTGTTTTCTATCCTTTGTCAAGGCTCTGAGCGTGACTAGAATTTTAACCAGTCCTTCCTCTGATATTTCCATGTGTCCATCTGTTTCCCTGGATCTCTCTCATCCTCCTGTTTTAATAATGAACTTTCCAGAGCTCGGAACAATCTATTAATAAATAACAATCCCAGAGATTACGCATCCTAATTAATAGTAAAATGGCATCAAGCACCAGAGTGATGAATGGCATAGAATGGGGGAGGTATGGAAGGCGGTGGAACTGGCATCTTTGCTCACACTGGATTAGTGGAATACACCACTATCACAGAGGGCAAACTAGTACAAGCAGGATCAGAAAGTCACCTCCTCATAATTAAGCACACACAAAAGAAGTCTAGGTCTGAACAACATAAAAGATGCGACAAATCTGCATGGAAGAAATAAGCAAGAATTTTGGAACTATATTCTGAAAGTGCCTCATTAATGCACAACAGGGCAGGGAGAAAGGCCCAGCTCAGTCAAAGCCCTGCACAGAGCTGGCCCCCTTTCATTTTCTCTGCTTTTTCAGTTTGTTGTTTAAACACAGTGTGATCAAGTTGGTGAGGGAGATGGTGTAATTCATTTACGATCAGAGATGGGGAACCAGAATGCAGGAATCCTGGCATAAGCAGACCACGGCTGTCTCATTATCTTATTGCTATTACGATAGCACCTAGATATATCAACAGAGATTAGGGTGTCTTTGTGCTAGGTGCAGAACAGACACAGTAAGAGACAGTTTCTTGCTCCAAAGAGTTTACAATCTAAATAGAAAAGACAAAAGATGGAGAAAGGAAAGCTTATTATCCCCATTTTATAGGTGGGGAACTGTGGCAGAGAGAGATTATGTGATTTGCCAGATTGCCCAGTATGCTTGGGAACTGAATCCAGATATCATAAGAATGGCCACACTGGGTCAGACCAGTGGTGCATCTAGCCCAGGATCCTATCTGCTGACAGTGGCCAGTGCCAGATGCTTCAGAGGGAATGAACAGAACAGGGCAATTTGCAGTAGTCCATCCCCGTCATCCAATACCAGCATCTGGCTTTTAGAGGCTAAGAACACCCAGAGCATGCTGTTGCATCCTTGACCATCTTAGCTAATAACCATTGATGGACCTATCCACCATGAACTTATCTAGCTCTTTTTCTAGCCCATTTATACTTTTCACCTTCACAACATCTCCTGGTAATGATTTCCACACGTTGACTGTGCGCTGTGTGAAGTAGCAGTACTTCCTTATGTTTGTTTTAAGCCTGCTGCCTACAAATTTCTTCAGGTGACCTCTGGTTCTTGTGTTATGTGGGGGGTAAGTAACACTTCCCTAGTCACTTTCTCCTGAGTCTTAGTCCAGTACCTCAATCACAAGACGATTTTTCTTGCACTACTGACTTGCTCTTTGACCCTGGGGCAAGTATTTCACTTTTCTGTGCCACAGGTTTCCCATATGTAAAGTGGAGATCCTGGGTGGAATTCACCCCTCGTGTAATTGCACTCGGATCCCTTGCGTGGGCCATGATTCAGATCTACATAGAATCATAGACTATCAGGGTTGGAAGGGACCTCAGGAGGTATCAAGTCCAACCCCTGCTCAAAGCAGGACCATGCCCCCCCCCAGGCCTCAGGGCAGCCCTGTTAGTGACCCCTCATCTCAGTTTTCTTCCTGATTCCTCATATAAACTCAGTACAGTCTTGTGAGTATATAAATATCCCTTCTGTGGAGTTAAGTTACTCTCTATAGGCTCTGAACTGCCTCTCTTGCTGAACAGCTTCCAGCAGAAAGACTAGGAATGGACAACTGCAAGGGGGGTGGTTTCCCCAGACCAGGCGTAGTGAAGCGGTGGGAAGGAAGCTTGCCCATGCTACACTTCTTTAGGGATGGAGGATGCTATTTCCCAGGGCTGTTGATCTAGCACTTTGTACCAGCTCTAACTTACCTTGAAAGGGAAAAATATATGGAAAACAAACAAATGAAATAGGGTAAATCTCTCAGAGAGCAATACATTAAGAGAGGACCAGTTTTTAACAGAGATACCAGTGGTCAGGCTGATTGAGAAAGACAGGAAACAATGCAATGCTTTTAGCATAGCTGTGGTTTCCTTTAGAACTGCAGGACATTCTGTTAGATGAGAATAGACAAAAGTGTGCTAGAATTAATCCACCTTTATACCCTCTGTTTTTTCTCCCACCACCCCTCAGGGCTCTGATTCTGTTTCCACTTACACTGGTGCAAACCAGGAGTAATTACACTGAAGTATGTGGCGTGACACCATTGTGAAATCAGAACAGGGTTATTTATTTGGCTTCCTGGTCTGGGGATGCATGAAGCAATTCAGCCAAGCATTTAAGCATGTGCTTAAGTCACATTGGCTTCAATGGGATGTAAACATTTGCTTAAAGTAAAGCACATTCTGAAATGTTTTGCTGAACTGGAAATGAACCACTGAATCAGGCCTTCCTTTCTGATGGTTTCTATCTTGCTTGCTCTCTCTTCTCTTTATCCTTCCTCATCTCTATCATCTCCTCCTTTACTTCCCTCTTCCCCTCTGCTTTGCCCTCCCCCCATTTCTCCTTTTCACTCTGCCCTTCATAACGATTTAATTTGTCAGACAGTGTGACAAGCAAATGAATCGAACGGAGTTTTTCTGCACTCCAGATTCATGTGAAGATTTCTCCCAGATGCAGCACTAAAGCTCCAGATTCAATTTCCCTTTGATATAATAACAGAATTAGTCTCATATTGTCATACATAAATTACTCGCTAAGCCCAGTGCTACAAGAGAAAGAAAGAGCAAGAGAAAGGAGCAGGGTTCCAAAGGAGGGGTGATTGTGACAGGCAACACCAGGCTAACAATGGGAGATCGGTGCGTGACAGCGATCACAGCTAACAAACAAGGAGAACGCCCTCTGTATATCAAAGGTCAGGATCACTTACCTTCTTCCCTCAACCCAGAGCCATTACAGCTTTATACTGGGGAATCCTGCGCCTTACAAGAGATATGTGAGTCTGAATAACCCTGAGGCTGAGAAATATTGTATCTGATGGTTAGTTTTGTGAGAGGTTGGTCAAGGAAGCAAACCTCACAGCTCCTCCGGTGAGAGGAAAGAGTTTCAGGAAAATCTCATCAGAATGATCCAAAGACCTCCTGTTGAAATCCAAAGGCCCCAGTGGCTCCCAGTCCAAGGCCCATGTAGCAGTACTGAGGGCAGATCCTAATGCCCCATCCCCAGCTACCCTTCTCCCTACTGGGATCACAGGCAGTGAGATAAGAGGGGTTTGGGGTTGCTTTTTTAAAACACAGATATTAAAGGAGAAGGCTCACTTTGGGCCACAACCCAGTCCTGGAGCTGCTGGGCAGCTAAGGGGGAGCGAGGGGCCGTTTGAAGTAGATCTCTCCCCCTCTTCTCCCTGGCTTGGGTAGGCAGCGCTCCCCCCGCACAGATCGCCCCCGGCTCCAGGGCTGGTGGAGGGAGAGCGCCCTCTGCTGTTCCAGTCTACTTTACCCAATACTGCTTGTGGATGCAAAGTTCTGACTCTTTTCCTCCCTGAGTCATGGGGGGGGGGGCTGTTTCTCTCCATCCTTCCACCCTAGGCTCTCAACCTTGCTTCATCACTGCATCCTGAGCCTCAGAAGGAGAGCCAATCAGGGACTTACTTAAACCTTTACCTGCCACTGCTCTGCACCTGATCATCATATTGTTCAGGGGAGCGTCTCTCCTGTCACATTTCCTCACCCCGCCCCCAAAGAACAAACAGCTGCCTCTTAATCAACGTGCCCTTCAGTTTAGCAAAAGAAAAGAGGAACAAAGGCAGAGTCTCCAGGCGAGACAGGGCAGTGCAACGCTCAGAAAACAAAAGGCATCCCAATGCCACAGCTACGTACACTGCACCTGCCAGGTCAGCAACGCTGACAACGTAGCCCAGTCACAGATGGTTCTGTTGGGATGTAGCTGAGCGACAACTCCCTCGCTGCCCTCTTACCCGCAGAGCTCAGCAGCCATTTTGTTTGCTGGATTGCTGCAGAAAGCAGATACACACATTGTGCTCTTTGTTATGGAGACTTTACTTGGGTTCTCTTGCGATGGAGCTACACCCTGGGTCCATTAAGTGGACCCCAAATCCCAATCCTCAAGCTCCCCTTGCCTCCTACTGGCCCCAGACACCTGGATTCCGTTCCACAATCTTGGCAGGAATTAACCCCAGAAACAAATGCTACATTCAGACAGAAACCAGCAATTTTATCCAGGCAGGAACAAAATCTCAACCAGTGCAAGGGACCATTTGGTGGCGCCTATGAGGAGTCACATCCAACAAAAGCACAACAGACTGAGTTTCCAACACTGGCTATCTAGAGACATGCCAACTCAGCTAAGACCCAAACAGCCCCCCAACCCCAGTCACTTAGTCCCAAACAGGGTACCTTCTGTTCTTTGCACAAGTGCTAGGCTCAGAGTATATATCCCAGTCTCTGCTGTATTGCTTGGTATCCATCACTGGACTGGTCAGGACTCCTCTACTGGGACCTTCCCCAGCCTGCTGCTTGGGCTGATCCCTAGCCATGGCTTCAGGTTATGTTTAGTCATATTCTCTCCTCCTCCAGCAGCCAGGTGTGCTCAGGTTTCAGCATGTGTATCCTCTCTCCAGCCCTGGGTCAGCCAAATAGTCCAGAGCCAATCAGGTGGCCTGCAAGCAATCCTTTGTCTCCACTAGGGCAGGGTTGAGCTCCTGCTCTGATGTGGCATTTCTCCCTTCCATGGGGATGCAAGCTGGCAGCAAGAAGCCAGCGGTGGGATTCTCAGCCCTCTTCACCACTCGTGGTCTGGGGGTAGCTCCCTTTTCTGGTTTTGCTCCAGTTCCCCCTGGACAAGAGTCTACAAATGGAAAACTACCACCACAACTGGTGACATCACATGACAGGTCAAGAACTATGGAAATGGAACCATATACGCTCTTCTTTCCTATAGTTGACCGTATAAGTTCTTCTTTCCTATAGGTGACCTTTCCAGATCATGGTTGGGTTGCTTTAGGTTAGATGGGTTGGGGAGGTTGCACCAATGCTTTACCTGTTTTGTGGAGAAACATAAGACAGTCTCCAGAGCTGTCAATCCTGCCCCTCCCACCAGCAATAAAGTTCACACTGTTAAAGAATATGTTGTCTTGCTCCTTCAGTTTCCTTGTCTCCACTGTCCACTGGAAGAAGATGGTTGGATGAATGTAGCCCTAACCCTGCAGCAGAGCTTGGTTCAGACATTTGCTTTTTGAAGAGCTGTATCAGTTTTGATGAACATTTCATGCAATAGACTTTTGGAGCACAGCGACTCTGACACGCTATAGCCTAGTGGTTAGGGCACAGTCTGGGGATATAGGAAACCCATATTCAGGTCCCTGCTCTCCCTCATTCAAAAAGGTCAGCAGTGAAATATTCTGCTATGACTCAAACATGCTAGGGACTTGAAGATGGGTCTCCTACATCCCAGGTCTGCGGGTCTGACAACCAGGCTACAGGCTTTTGGCAGGAAACCTCTCTTATAGTCCCTGTGTGGCTTGACTTGGCATGATCAGGGCTGAAAAACCCTGCTATGACTAAGGCAGAGTAGCGACTTGAACCTGGGTTTCCTGTGTCCCAGGACACAGAAACAGTCAAAAGATTTTGGTTTTCCAAGGCAAAACAAAAGCAAATTCTGACACCACTAAATTAATGCAAAGCAGATTGGTCGCCCTCCACTCAGCTCCAGGCTGCAACGTAATCAGCACCTTGACCAGTTTCCTGGAACTGATTGGAATGCCCCGGCCTCTCTGTAGAGTTTTCTCACCCTAATGGAAGGTGGGATTGACTCTGAAAGACTCATTCATCAACGTCGGTGCTGCCTGCAGAACAGGACAAGGCACAGCAGTTCTCCAGCTGTGAGAATAAAGCCGGCCATTGAGTCAGCTCCTTGTCACACAAAGAAACATGGATCATAAAATATTAACGCTCATGTTTCCCATCTAAAATATGAGGGCTGCAGGTGTTTGGGATGGCAGGCTGACACCGGCAGCTGAATGAAAGGCCTGGCGACTCTGTCAAAGGAAAGAAACAGCGCTGTCAGCTCACACTGGATTAAACTTGCTGCTCAGACCCACCTGTCACAAAGACACCATTTAGAATAAAGCAGACCAGTTTATATATCACATCAGTACAATGAGCAACTGGCAAACTGCTTCCTGGTATTACTGGCTGAAGGGCATCCAAACTTGAAGACGATGAACACCATGAAGGCATCCAGTTTGGATCCAGACTGGAACTTTTCCAAAATTTGAGCATGTTCATATCTGGAATTCTGGTTCAGACACTCCTATGCACACAGATCACAACATGCAAATGTTGTCTTCAGTCAAGCATCTAGAGCTTTGCTTTGGAAGAAGGTGCTGGTTTCAGTTATTGACTAGAGCTGGGTGGGAAAAGGTTTTCCTGTCCTATAAGAGTTTTTAAGAAACAAAAATATGTTTCCCGTAGAGACAAAGTGTCAATTTTTTTCCGGATGAATAATCCGGAAAAATTTTTGAATCAGGTCAATTGAAATGTTTTGTTTGAATTTTGATTTACATTTTTAACCTTTTAAAAATTATTTTAGTGTAAATAAACTAAAATGAACATCACCAAAAGCCATTTCAAGCCAGAAAATGAAACATTGCATGCCCCCAAAGGAAAATTTTTACAATGTCAAAACGTAAAAAAAAAATTAGAGTCAGATTTGTCAAAACTGATCCTTTCCCAGGAATTGTTTCAGTTTTGATGAATCAGCATTTTTTTAATTAAAAAAAAAAAACCCATTTTGTTAGAAAATTCCCAACCAGCTCTAGCAACTTCGGACTTCCCGTCTGATACATAGGACTTAGATATGCCAAAAAGCTCAAAATGCAACAGCACCCAACAATGCTTTCTGACAGCAAGGGTGCGACTGGCCTTCAGACTTAGAAGGGGAATAAATCAAAACCTACTTAACCTTGCAAGGAAAGATTACAGTTTAGGTAAGAGGCAATGTGTGTAGATGTTTGTTGTTTTAACTGTGTTTCTCTTTGCTTGTTACATTTCTATGAACAAACAAATCAGACTTATTTTCAGTGAAGCTGTCCTGGGTCTCTGCATTTCATACTGGTCACAGGCTCTCAGAGACCCAGTCCCAGTGGGGCCAGCTGAGGTAAATATGGTGGGTGAAACTCAGGGTGTTGTAGTCTGGTGAGGCAGTATAAAGGGGAGCAAACCATGGGGTTTCTCTGTTAACTCTTATACAATGCTTTCCGTAGAGCTCAAAACACTTTACAGATAGGGAAACTGATGCACAAGTGCAGATAGAGGGCCTCTCGCTTGGAAAGAATGTCCATTGGGTGGGGAGACATCACAGGTGCAGCCCATCCCTGAACCATAACAGGGCTCATCTAGTCTGACGTCCAATATAGCACAGGCCATAGAATTTCATAGATTTCAAGGCCAAAAAGGGATAATCTAAGCTGACCTCCTATATAATGTAGGCTATAGAACTTCCCAAAATGTCACCCAGGGGTTCCTGCATAAAGCCTAACAACTTGTGGTTGAGCTAAAGAGTGTTTCTGAACAGGTGAGTCACAGCCCCCACGGGTGTCATCAAGCACTGAAAATGTTATTCCAGTCTGAAGAGAAAATTAAAAAAAAAAACAAAAAAAACTTGCTCCCACACTCCCTTTCTCTTCAGGACCAAGTATTCTCTCTCACCACTCAAAAAGCCCACATAGATCAATTCTGTAGGCTCAGCATTGTTATCAGGGATATGTTTTTACTCTTATTTTTATAGCCAATGTAAGAGGGTCATGAACATTTTTTGACTTCAGATAACGGGTTGCCAAACTGAAAAGGTTGAGAAACACTGAATGAGAGAATAGCTTTTACAAAGACATCCAATCTGGAAGGTGCCTACATGATCAGTGTAGCAGTGTTCTCTGGAAAATATAACCCTCGTGGAAGTTGAGTACCCCTGGAAATCTGGCCAGAAGATTATCTCACAAGGGATCAGACCATTAGACTAGTGAGCTGGGTATCCTGGTCCAGTGGTGACCCCAACCAGTTGTGGAATGAGGAATAGGTGATAAAATTCCTTCTTAATAATAGCTGCAGGTGAGCAGCTTAGGCCTTGCAATGTGATATTTGGTTCACCCTGTTTGAACATGCAAAGCACAAATATTATTTTGACCACAAAATTTTCTGGCTCCTTCACCCTTTAAAAAAAAGTAATCAGAGCCTGCAGCAGTGAGTTCCACTGGTCATGCACCCACCATGTGAAATAGAATTGCTTTGTATTTGTTCTACTCTTACTAACCATTAATAACAAGGAGGGGCTCTTTGTTCTCAGATGAGGAAACATCACCGAAAGGAGGCACTGATCAGCTGTCACTGCATTTTTCATAATGTTATGAGGCAGTGTGGCCTAGTGACTAGATTACTGCACTGGGAATCAGAAGAATGGGTTTCTATTTCCAGCTGTGCTGAGTGATCTCAGGGAAATCATTTTAACCACCCTGTGCCTCAGTTTCCCCATATGTAAAATGTGGGTGATTATACCTCTCCTGTTTGTAAAGCACTTTAAAATCTACCGATGAAAAATGCTATATAAAAGTTAGGTATTATTACTGAATGCCTAAATGATCTGGATTTTTTGGGTGGTTTGATACTCACAAAAGACATGGTGTTGTGTCTTTGAACAGCCATCCATCCAAAGGGCTCAGGATCACAAAGGAAGGCACAGAAAAGACCCTATGCATCCTTAGAATAGTGTTACTGTTTGACAAATCTAGCATTGGAGGAAATTCAAACAGAGACAATTTCTAATTCCTAGAGGCCTGATCTTCAGGGGGTACAAATTGATGTATCTCACTTGACTTTGATAACAACGGGCCAGACCTTTTGAAGAATTAGGAGGTCTGGCAGTTTACAGCAGCTGAGGATTTGTCCCCATATTTTCAATTGCCAATTTCTCCCATCTCTCCCTGGGCCTTACCATGGAAACTGCACCTACAACCCCCATTGACTTAACTGTAACCAGAGGGAGTTGCAAGTGCTCTCTCTCCCCCACTCCCCACCCCCTGCTTTTAAAACGTGGAGCCATTCCATACCCAAGCAGAATCCGAGGCAGATTCGGGGCTGGTAAAGTCATACAGATTCTGAGGGAAAGTCAGCGCTGAGTGCATAGTGCAAATCAAATAAGGAGAAGACTGGGTCCCCATGCACATGGAAATCTGGCGAGAATCCCAGGTCAGCTTTATCTTGGTCAGTCATAAGGCTGGGCTGGCTTTGTTCGCATATACCATAAATGGGAACAAGTGTAAACCAAGGTCCAGAGTGTGATGGCAGCTCACAAGAACCACCAGTCAAATGGACTGTGAACTGTCTGCAATCAGACAGCTGTTAAATGGTGCATGCAACAGACTCAAGTACAGATACAAGATCCCACAAATGCTAATGACTGAGCATGATGCCAGCGACCATGAGCAGTTCCCAGTGATGTCACTTCCATTCTGGTGTCCAATCCACTGGACCATGCCATTTCCCTGTATACGGAGTGAGGGACCCAAAGTAAAAGCGAGGACCCAAATCCCCCTAACACTGGAGGCACTTGAAGTCCAAAACTGAATCCAGATCTGCATTTTGCAAATGACTCCTACCGCTAGAAGAGGCTAACCCTAGGAGAGATAGTGTGGCCTAGTAAATAGCACACTAGACTACACTGTAGGAGACCTGGGTTCGGTTCCTGGCTCTGGCACTGGCCTCTGCTGTGTGATCTTAGGACAAATCCTGTCACTGCTTTGTGCCTCAGTTTCCTCTGCTGCAAAATGGGGCTAATAATAGCAACCTCCTTAGTAAAGCATGTTGAGATCTACTGCTGAGAAGAGCTCACTCTGATTGTTACCAAACACCTGGATTGGGACAATCCTGAACTTCGGAGCACTCAAAATCCTGACTTAGATTTTTGCAGCTTTGTCCCATCTGTTCGCCGAAGGCGATCTGTGCTTCCTTGGGGTTTAATGTTTTAGTTCAAAGTAGACTGAAGGAAGTAAAACCTGGAAGAGGCACACCAAGTGGTACGTGAAGGCCTTGTCAGATGTAAGTAATATGGCAAAGCAAAGCTCCAGCTATCGGGAGCGGGGTGGGGAGGCAGCGCTATACATTTGACTCAAACTGCTTTGATGACCTCCAGTGATCACCGCTTCCAAATGATGAGCAGCTGACAGAACTCCTGAGCACTTGAGTGTCAGCTCTCAGGGCTAGACAAAGAAGGCAGTTCCCAACGACCCTGTAAAGATGACAGTAGAAGGAGGACCTGATGCTCTTTATTCTATGGACTCTGATTACCTCCAACCCATCCTCCTCCCAGTTGTGTCAATACCAGCTACAAGATGACCTCCCTAAAAGATACAGGTAGGGCCTAATTTATGGCAGTCTTGGGGATGGTCTGAACTTTAATAATGAAACCTTGGGGATTGGGCATCAGACCCACTGAGCTTCTAAACAAAGCAAGGTTTTGTCTATTGACAGAGTGGTGGATTTTGTTGGCTATATTAACCCTCCTCAGAGGTAGCAGAGAGCTCTTTAACCTAGCAGACAAAGCCAAAACAAGATCTAGCATCTGGAAGCTAGAGAAATTCAAGCTGGAACCGAGGTTCACATTTTTAGCAGTGAAGGCAATTAATCATTGGAACCGCTTACCTACAGAGGTGGTGGCTTCTCTGTCACATGGTGTCTTTCAATGAAGACTGGATATGTTTCCAAAAGAGATGCTGTAGTTCAAACAGAAGTTATGGGCTTGATGCAAGAATTACTGGGTGAAATTCTCTGGCCTGTGTTACGCAGGAAGCCAGACTAGATAATAGCAATAATGGTCCCTTCTGGCCTTAAAAGCTATGAATCTGAGACATTCAGTGCAATCCTGAAGAACGTGCTGGCCTTTGGTTGGCCCACAGTTGTGGTTAAAGGTTGTTCAGAAAATCAGGGTTGCACCATATCTGTACATTTGTCTCGAAAATAAATGTCAGTTGCCAGCCATTCGTAACGTTGCTCCAGTGTGGGGAGATCTAAATGGATATTAAGTCTCAAGGTGCTCCTGGGTGATAACATAGGACGTGGTAGGTTAAATTTCAGGTTTGATTCATCCCCCAGTTCCCATGCTGGAGCATGCATGGGCAATACGTCTGGATGTGGAGAGTCTGTCATTTTGATTATTTATTCCCCTGGCACAACACGGAGCTATTCAGCGGCAGGTTCTCTTCTGAACTTAGCCAGCAAACTGCTGGATATACCAGCCTGTTTCAGACTCACTGCAGGTGTTGTAACTCCAGCTGGGTTGTCAGACCAAGCCCACCCAATCTGTAGCAGTGCTGGTGTTTGCTGGGGCAGGCAGACCTGACCATTGAGCAACATGCTGCTATTCAGTCAGCTGCTTTGGAACAAAGACAGGGAAACCTTAACCCTTGGCCTCTTGCTCATTAACACGGAAACAGGGAAGCTCCTGGTCTTAATTCTTTACTCTCTGGCACTAGAATCTCTGCTATGGAACATCGCTGGTATAGGCCACAGAAAGCATGCATCTGATGAAGTGGGTTTTAGGCCACGAAAGCTTATGCCCAAATAAATTTGTTAGTCTCTAAGGGGCCACAAGGACTCCTCGTTCTTTTTGCTGATACAGACTAACACGGCGACCCCTCTGAAACCAGAAATTAGTCACTATATGTCCCCTCTGGAAAACACTGCCACTATCATGCCAGAGATTCAGCTACACGTGGCTCTGCATGGGCTGGAAAAAAAAGGGACTGGACATCTAATCCCCACTCAGTCCATATAAAGGGGCATTATGTGGCCCGGGTTCAGACTAGCTCACCAAAGGTCCGTTCATCCAGACCTATCATTCTCCAGATCGGCCACTCTCCCCAACTTCTAGATGTCCCCATCACGCCACACTAATGCAGATGCAACAGGTTAGCTGGCATTGCCCACCCAATATGACTGCTCCAACACTCCCTATCAGTAGAGTCCTTTCTGACTGCCTCTTCGTTGTGGTTTCCTGGGCACCACTCTTGCAACTGTGCAGAAAGTCTAGCTCTAGAATAGTGCATTCGGGGTTCCGGTTAGGAGTAAAATAGGTTAGCTGAGCTGTTCAGGAGACCAGCTTGGATTTGGATAGTAGGGGTTACTTCAGGCCAAGGTAGAAAAATGTTAGCAGGACCATTAGCATGTTCTAAAATACAACCTGCCTCGTCTTGACTAGCACTTTGAAAGATGCTAGTTAAATTGAGCTAGCTAACATGATCTAACCTGTAATGCCTAACTGCGCAAAGCTGGAGGGGGCTCAGGACGGCAATAAAAGTGTTTTTGCAATTCAGGGCTAAGGTGCAGGGGAAAGCTAGCACAGAATCCTCCTAAACAGAAGGCTCCACATTTCTCACACACAACAGTTTTTTTGTCTAAAAAAGGCCCTTTTTTTGCTCCAAATTTTACATAAAAACACTGTGCCTTTCCCCCCACCCTCAATAGTTGTTCCCCCTGAAATGTAAACCAAAAACATGATCAAAATGATTGTTGAAATAAATAGAAAGATATTTCAACAATATTTTTGATACAAAAATGGGTTTGGGGGAAATTGCTTTAAAATTTTACCCCAAAAATTTCTGAAAATGAACCCAAATCAGGTCTGTTCTGAGCACTTGGAAACAAAACCACTTTGTGATTTCAAATTTTGTCATGAAAATAGGCTTTCGATTTTTAAATCAGCTCTGCTCCTGAGCCAGACCGGACTGTAAGTACTGCGGTTACACTCTTGCTTTAACCTGTGCAAGGAATTGGTGGCCATCAGCAGTGGTGAATCCCTTTCCTCTTCATTTTTACCAGGCTTGGAGCAGCTACAATCCCAGCTAACTTGTCCACGGGCTCAGAGACTGATCCCCAGCCCTAGAGCTGCCATCATGGGAACCTTCACTGGTTGCAAATCTGAGCACATGGGAGCTACCCAGCACTTCGGAGGGTGCACTGAACAGGAGAGGCATGTCGCTGACTTTAGACTCTCCTAAGCATCCCCAGCTCTATAGAAAACCCACTTCCCTGATTTCCAGCTGCATCCAGGAGAATCCAAGCCCTGTTCAGCAGAAGGGAAGAAACTTGTACAACAGCTGGAAAAATCTTCTCTCTCCCTCCCCCTTCCTCGAACATCATCAGCTGTTGACCTTTTCAAATACAGTAGCTACTGTAAAATATTTCATTACGGTTTTCCCCACTACCAGAGGAGGGGGACTGAAGGGGGTGGCTGAAAAGTCCCAAGCCAGCCAGCATGCCATATAAAGGCTGTAACAACGTACAAGGGAGTTTTATGACTCTGTCCCTGACATTTAAAATTAATATCCTCATTAAGGGAGACACCGCATTACAGTGTAATGGTTCTATAACAAGGTGAATGCCACATGGCCTAGACGTGGAGGAAGGCAAAGAGCCATGCCCCAGCATATCTGCCTGTCTCTACGGGGTTGTGGGCACTTGTGGGGCTATGGCAGCGAAGCTGGTACAAAGGGGCTGTTGGACAGACCTAAGCATCACCCCTTAAAATACACGGTCACTGGAGAGTGCGATGCCAGGTGTGTCCCCAAGCTCCATGCTGCTTCCAAAGCAGCTCTAGGGGCAGGGCATGTGCAGGAGGGAGGTGCGTGTGACTTGGGCAGACCTGGCTGCCATGATCCTGCCTCACCTCTACAAAGTGCCACAGGAGCCTTGCAACATGGACATGAGGGGATCCTCCAGGGTTGCCCTAGCCCGTACGAGGGGCTGAACCAGCACCTGCAGCCAGTGACTGGAGGGGTCTCCAGTGGCTCATGAATTGATACTTGGGGTGAGCTACACCCTGAGAAGCAGGAGCGGGGTGTGTGTGTGTGGTGGGGAGTAGCTGGTGAAGCGGGAGCATTCCGGCCTGACACCGTCCCGGATATGGGGCAGATTAGGTGATTCTCTAGTTATGTTGTTGTGGGGGGACAGGACTGACTTGCTCAGGGGTGGCCGGAGGGCTGTGGATTCCCTGGAGGCTGATTCCATTCTATCAGGTGTTGATCTCTCCTCCCTTCCCCGACAGGCTCAGCGCATTCCCTCTCACCCGCTACGCTCGGAGATCCATGCTTATAGCTCTGAAAAGTGGCCCCAGAGCCAGTGCCAGGAGATGAGGAGGCTGCGTTGATTTTAATTCACTGAACTTTATTGCTGCATTTAACAACTAGATGAATTTTTTTATAGAATAAACCAATGAATCAAGTAGAGAAGAGACTAATTTTTCCACAGGCTGGACGGCTGTTGAAATGCTTCTCTCAAAGCCACCAGATTAAATTCCACTAACCCGGGCATGCTCCATTTACTAGGACGTCAGTAAAAGTACCGGAGCTTCAATCAGCTCCTCTAAAGACTACAAACCTACCAAATTTGCAGTGGGCTGGTAGCTGAAATTGTCTGGATTTGGGTTTCATCTCATACAGTGCTCCTGATTCCCCTCTTGTTTACACCAGTTTAAATCAAGATTAGCTCTTCTGTGGTCAGTAGCATTAAATCAGTGAGAGAAGAGAATTAGGACTGACAAGCTAAGCTGTGACTGTCACAGCTCAGGGCACCTGCACTTGTGTTCCCCTTATGTAGTCCCTTGAGGGCACCCACTCTAGGCTCCTGACTCCTCAGCTGCCACCTGTGCTCCTGACCGGGGGTTTTTGAGGCTGCACAGTTCCCTGTCTACACTGTGATATCCCCAGCAAGCCAGACTATCTAAACAGGTCAGCGCCTGCACCTCGCTTCAAGCATTGTATTGCCAGCTGTTACAAGCTACATACGGCAAGCACCATTATTCTTAAGGTAAAAGCATTACAGAGAAAACATTTAACAATTATAAAAGTTCCTATACGCATGCTAAAGGCTTGCCAGGGGCAACCCATCAGTCTTATGGGGCTTCAGTAGGCCTCAGTCCTTCCAACCTGTCCCAGAAAGGATTGAGACCCCCCTTGGACAGAAGGTCCTGTCCATTTGCTGGATCAGAAAGCAGCCTCAGAGTCAGTTTAAAACTCAGGCTATTTATTGAAAATTCCTTTCTTTGTTGATCTCTGGAGACTCTAGTTTCCAAGACTCTCCTGGTGGTGGTACTTTTCTGCAGGTGTTACAACCCCAGTGAATTTGCCTAATCACCCACCACTGTTCTTAATTTCTGAAGGAGCTGCAGTCACCTGCTCCAATAGAATCTCACACACAATCTCTGGCCTGCAACGATACATACATTTAACACAGTAAGAAAGATATAGCAGGAAATTGCCCTATCTGCCTCAGTGACTTCCACCTGTTTCATCTTGTGATGGTAAAATGCAGTAATGTTAGGCTAGGTTTATAGATGGTAAACAGTGTTGCCTAGTGGATAGAAAACTCTGCTGAGACTCAGGAGACCTGGGTTCTGCCACTGACCTACTGGATGGCTCGAAGCAAGTCATACCGTACCTCAGTTTCCCCATCTGTTAAATGGGGGTATTGACACTCATTGGTAAAGTGCTTTGAGGTCTATTGGTGAAAGGAGCTATGTATTATATATACCCCGCCTTTCATCTCAGAGGATCTCAGAGTGCTTTACCAGTTGCTAATATACAGGAATCACTCCACCCATCCCTGAATGTAACCATGTCTGGGGTGAAACACAGCAGCTGTTTAACAGCACATGACAATGATACCCTAGGACAGGGAGTGTGAAAGAATCATAGAATCATAGAATATTAGAATTGGAAGGGACCTCAGGAGGTCATCTGGTCCAACCCCCCTGCTCAAAGCAAGACCAATCCCCAACTAAATCATCCCAGCCAGGGCTTTGTCAAGTCTGGCCTTGAAAACCTCTAAGGAAGGGGATTCCACCACCTCCCTAGGTAACCCATTCCAGTGCTTCACCACCCTCCTAGTAAAAAAGTTTTTCCTAATATCCAACCTAAACCTCCCTCACTGCAACTTGAGTCCACTGCTCCTTGTTCTGTGAACTGTCCCATATCCAACTGCAGGAGGCAGAATGGAATTACCCATAGCAATATCTCAGCTCTTAGAAAGGTATCATGGGATCTTGAATGACCATAAGAGGTCAAGAGTTCAGGTTTACATACCTCCCCAAAACAGCACCCTCCAGCAGAACAGCATCACCTAGCACCCTGAGTTAGAGAAAAGAACATTACCTGCTGAATGGGAAAGACAGGGAAAGCCTCCCCTGCAAACACTGGAGAAGCTTCAGGGAGATGGCCTTCCAAGGAGTGGGCATGGAAGAATATAACTTCCCATCTAAGGCTCTGACCCAGCAAAGCACATGTCTAACTTTACGTACAATCCCATTGAAGTCAGTGGGACAACTCACCTATTTAAACACATTTAATGGTCTTGCTAGTTCAAGTTCCGACTCAGAAAAGCTGCCATTTGTGGGTGCTGCCCAGCCTCACCTGTCCAAGCAATGTGCCCCCCACAATGTTCCCTGCCAGCACTGAAACAAACAGGGCCGTTAATGCAACACCAACCCAGGATAGTAGAGGTAAGCACTCCCTGCTTTACAGGCTGCCGACACTCCAAAATCTTTGCAAGGATTGGGCAGTAAATAAGCTCTGAGTGACACAGTTTTTCACAACAATATCATTCTA
The DNA here is from genome assembly GCF_965152275.1 of Natator depressus. Lineage (NCBI taxonomy): Eukaryota > Metazoa > Chordata > Testudines > Cheloniidae > Natator > Natator depressus. Next base: position 12,807,440 of record NC_134255.1, read on the forward strand.
TGAACGGGGTCCATAATGAGATCCAGTCAAAGCAACTTATGGGGGAATAATTTCCTAGCCCCTGGAGCTAGCGTCTGGTTCAATGGATGCTTTTTACTCCTAGGTTGTAGATTAATTTGTGCATCATACGTCAACGGGGGGCCTGCCTATAAAAGAGGATTTATTAAAAATATTTTATGTCCCACGCTTGGCAAACAAAGGGAGACAAAAGGACATGGTTGGTAGTACAAATCTCTGGGATATCCCCCAGCTCCTTCATAGCATGGTGCAGATCTGTGAGCGCCAGATAAAGGCTGGGAAAGTTGTACGTTGTGGTGCATAAAGAATGGCTCCCACATTACCGAAGAGGATTAAAGAAATGCTGAGGGTCCATATTTCATGCTGTGTCTCCATGTGCCGTCGCTGTAAACTGAAGGCACCAGCACCTGCCGCGGGAAAAAGATCTGAGGTGCCAATGAGACGACAGGATCTGCAGGGCTCATGTGAGGCAGTGCCAGCTACTGCTACCTCTGCCCACTGGCAGTGCGTTTTGTTCTCCTGCGGCATCATAGGGCACTTTGGTCTATCTGAGGTTTGCCACAGAAATTATTTCCCCAAGTGAAATGAAAGGAGCAGAGTGAAGAAGAGTGGAAAGAGTTGCATCCTATGTGCTATGTACTGTACGTCCAGCACCTACATTACTCCAGTGATCAGCGCTAGGTAGAGAGATGCAGTGAACAAAACTTTCTGTTGCATCTCCTTGAAGCTCTGACCTGCTTTCATTTTTGCATATATTATATTATTGGGTTAAAGGCAACTTTGCATTCAACTGAAAGGAAAGATTTCGTTTCGATTCTGAGCATTTTAAATTTTGGGGGATTTTTTAAAAACAATTAAAGTAATTTTCAAAGTGAAAAGTCATTTCCAACCAAAACAAAGAAAAAAGCCACTCAGAAACATTTTGATTTGTTTCCCCACATTTTCCCCTCTAAATGAACAGTTCGGTGAAATCAACACAAATTGATGAAACATTTCAGCGTTCCCGAATTCTTTTTGCACCAAAAATAAAATAAAATTTCTGGTTGAAAACTTGTGCCCAGCTCTGCTTTTAAGGCCCTCGCTTTATTGTTTGACCACAAAAGACACAAATAATACCAACCGGCTGACAAATGCCAGAGTCCCCAGAAGCTTTTCCCTTGCTTCCACCAACCAGGGGAAGAATGACCACTACCTCCCTTGGAGGCCAGCTTCTCCTTCCGTCTACATCCTAGCCAGTCCTAGGCTAGGCAGTGATGCGCTTAACCCTTCCAATCACGCTGTCACTTCTTTATTTCTTGTCTCTTTACTTTTCCTCACTTCTTCCATGAATCACCCAAAGACTCAGAAAATGAACAAGATGACGCTGATTCTCAGAGGTTTCAGATCCTGAATTATTAATTTTTTTGTTTGTTTTTTTAAGATAGAGTAATTTCTTCCTCTGGGACTCTCCATGCAGTCTTTCTATATCTGTCTTGTAGATAGAGATCTCTCTGCTTTAATGCCCTCTCTGGAACTTTTCCTGAAGAATATAAAGCCACCTAGCAGTGGCTTAGGATCTGCTGGTGAAAAGTCTCCCATTATTTAACCTGGGTCCACCTAATAGCCTTGATGCTAAGCAATTATAATTCAGAGGAGACCTCTATGAAACCACATTCACTGCCGATTCAAAACCAAAACTATTCTTCAGGCAGACATTTAACCCATGCTAGCAGTACAGAAGATAGACACGTGGAGCCATAATTTGACCTCACATTGGTTTTACTTCAGAGGAGTTACTCCACTATAAATCAGAATCCACTCCACAGTGAGCTAACTAACTCCACTCTGTAATCATGATTCCAAGTTTATACCCATTCATAGCCCTAATCCTAGTGCCATACACTCCATTGGCCCTAACCACGTAACTAGCGACTGATTCCTAGTGCTGATTAGGTGAAATACTTTGTATCCTCACTATGCTATACACCATCCGGTTTGCTGATAGTTCTTGGTATAATCAGAAAGAAGGAAACCACATCCCCTGTAACAATGGACAAAAAACCAGGCACTGAAACAAACACTGCTTGTGCTCTCTCTCTCTCTCTCTCACACACACACACGCAAGACATCATTGTCAATGGTAACACTTGATATCACTTAGCGCTTCTGTAGCATCACCCCGCCATGGATCTTAAAGTGCTTTACAAAGAATAATGAATTAAGCTTTGCCACGCTGCTGGGTAAGTACATATTATTTTCCTTATTTTACAGAGGCGGGAATGGAGAGGTGAAGTGACTTGTTCCAAGTCACACAGTGAGTTAGTGACAGAGCCAGGAATAGATCCAAGGAGTCCTAACTCCCTAATCAATAGAGTAGATGCCTTCCCAGCACTGGGAATAGAGCCCAGGCCACCACCAATCCCCTGCTCTACCCACTAGACATGCTCCCATCCCAGAGCCATAAAGTGAACCCAGAAATCCAAGGTCAGGTTTTAGCCACCAAATAATACTTCCTTCCAGACTGATGACAGAGAAAGCTATTCAGATCACAATTTGGGCTGGGCGAAGGGTTGGCAGGATAGGACAGGGCTTGTTAATTACCAGTAGTAAGCAGTACAAAAAACAACCCAGTTTTAACAAATTTCACAACTTCACTATCTATTGCCAATAAAGTTGCCCAGGAAGAAAAGTCACTAGAAAGAATGAGGCATAGCACAACATAACATGGCTAATATGATGTGCTTATCAAAAACTCAGACTCCAAGTAATGAGCTCCTGACAAATGCTTTGGAGAGTCTGAGAACAAAAAGCTATATGGAAGAGACAGAAATAAACATTTTTAATGGTCCTCAGCAGTAGTGCTGGAACAATTTTTATAGTGGGGGTGCTGAAGGTGGAAACCATATATTTGGGTTATTACTACTTCAAGTCAGGGCATGCAGCAGCACCCCCAGTTCCAGCACCTATGGTCCTCAGTATTGATGGGGAAAGGTCACAGGGCTTTGGAGGTTTTGTCTGGTTCAGAGAAGACTGCGAAAGCATTTCTCTTTCTCTCTCTCTGTTCCATTCCTCCTTTTCCCATCACATTTTGGATTATGCGATCTTCATACTTCTGATTTCTCCATTGACCTTTACTGAAGCTCTTCCAAGCCTCACAAATCTGGACATCTTTTGATGGCAATGTGGCTTTGTCTAGATAGCCACTAGGTCTCACCTTTCAGGTCTCTGTGTCATCATTTCATGGCTGCCATAATCCATGGAGTTATCTTAGCAATAGGTAAGCGGATGGAACCTGTTTATTGCTTTCTACAGTGAGATAGGATAGAAATTATTGGCTAATTAAGTCACAGACTGATTCAATGGCATTTGGCTGGAATCATAAGTGCTATTATACCAGTAAAAGGCCAGATATGACAGATGGAGCTTACTCAAGATCATGTAGCATCAACCCTTTTTTACCTGTGACAGTCCCTTCTGTAGATTTCAGAGACACACACAATTAAATTACTGCTCAGAACCAAGGAAACTAATTGATACATTTCAGAAGAAAACATGTTTATAGGGACATGGCAAGATGTATAGACTCATCACATAGGTATTATTAAAAATAAACAGATGAATGTGAATAGAAATGTAGCACAGAAGTGCAAGAGATGAGAGGGGACAGTGATATGGCCAAAGGGGTTGTTGGGAAAACAAGAAAATAAATTCAAGGGGAAACATTTTTACCTCCAGCATAAGTCCAGGGACCAGGTTCACCTGCTTGGGGGCAGGAGTGCACTCATAAACACCAATATGTCATCTAGCCACTAGGGGGACACAAATTGTTAGACCCTCACACCGAAGGTTCAACCAGCGTCTTGGGGACTAAGATCCTACTCAGGGTGAGCAAAGCTAGCTAGTACTAGGTTAGTTCTGCCAGATGCAGGATGCATGCCGCAAGGCGGCTGCGTACACAACCCAGACCATATGCTGCACATGTATATTTGCCAGTAGGGGGCTCCAGACCAGACTTCACTGATTAGTCCAGCAGGCAATGCATGGCAATGAAGGGTGCCCGTCAAAATAATGAACATGTGCATAACCAAGGCATGTGACAGAACCCTGCTGCAGATAATGCCCTAGCGCGGCTTGTGGACTGATGACAAGAGCAGGAGCATGAGACAGGGCACAGCTGTGGTTGAAAAGCAGGACAGGGCAGGGTGACTGTGAGCAAAGGCAGGGGAGCCTGGCATGCTGACCGCTATTGTTACCGTATGCTCCTCGATTGGTCCGTCTGCATCCACCTGTTGTCTTTTGGCTTATACTTAGATTGTCAGCTTTTTGGGGCTCAGGAACCATCTCTGTGTTTGGTGTTTGTACAGAGCCTAGCACAATGGGGTCCTGGGCCACGACTGAGCCTCGTAGGCATGACCACAGTACAAATAAACAATGATAACAACAACTGTAGTGGTGCTGGCACCCCGGGGCCTAGGAGAGGCAATGGGAGTTCAGGAGTGTGCTGGTAGGATACAGGCTGGTGACAGGAGATGTTATGCAGAGTGTGGAACAGGGCCAGGGAATGGGCATTGCAAGCACCACCCTAGCTTTGCAGCCCACCCCTAAAGGCCTGGATCATCAGGCTGGCATCTTATTCTCTCCTGCCCCTTCTCCGCAATGACTTCCAAGGTCACTTCCCAGAGCCATCAAGCATACAGAGCTCTGAAATGATTTGATGTGACATGCCAATTGTCTCACACCAGGCCAAAGGCCAATGGCTCGGATGAGCGTCCGCCCTGGTGGCATTGGGAGACTAGTGAGGAAAGGAGCATTGGAATCACAGCAGTGCCCGGGGTGACTCCAACCCAACAAATGCCAATGCAATCCAGTTAGAACGCTGCAGAGCCAGGAGGGGAGTGACCAGCAATGGACTCGTGCCCCCTCAGAGGCCAGAGAGTTTATTTAGAACGAAACATTTAATCACCTCATTTAAAGCAGAGCTGCCAAATCGAGGGACAGAGCAGTAGATTTGAAACCTGATCCCTCTGCTCCTGTCCCCTTCAGCATCAGTGTGTCAGGCAAAGCCAAGCCAAGTTTGTTTTCAAACCTTCCTTGTTAATACAACCGTCCATACCAAGGGCCTGATTATTTTTCACCAGCACGTTTGCGCTTGCATTTGAATGGCAGTGCATTTTACAGCTGGCTGCTGTCTAAGGGCATCTGGCTGTATAATCGGCTCAGACCCTGCCATGGAGAGGGTGGATTGATCTGTTGATTAAGGTACTGGATCGGGGCTCAGGAAATCGTCTTAAATTCCCAGCTGTGCCACAAAGTCCCTGTGTAACCTTGGGCAAGTCACTTAATTTCTCCCTTTCTCCGTTCCCCATCAGTAATGGGGGTATAATCGTCATTGCTTTGTCTGTCTTCTCTATCTAGACTTTAAAGTCTTTGGACCAGGGACCACCTCTTACTGTCTTTCCACAGTGCCCTGCACAATGGGCCCAGAACTCCGTTACGGCCGCTTAGTGCTGCTGCACCGCAAATAATATCTATCTACTCCAGAGAGCAGCTGAGTCCGTCAAAACGTACCTTGGCTGGAAAGGCCTCAAAAATACTGGGGCTCAGACTCAAAGGCCAAGCTGAGACCGTTTGGAAAACCAGGGCTTTGCATTTCTCTAGCATCTTTCACCTGAGTTATTCCCTCTCTTGTAGCGGGGAGGCGGTAAGGCTTCCCCAAGATCACACAGATGCAGAGGCAGCTTCAGGCACAGGCCAACCATTCAATCCGTTGGGTTTCCAAGTGCTCTGATCTACGTACCCCAGACACCAGCCAGTTGCCATCCCTGATTCCCCATCCGTGGTGAGGGTGCAGCAGCCATTACATTCCCCAACTGGCTTGCCCCGGCTTGGGAAACCATATTTTGGCTTCACCCTTTGGCTCCTTGGTCCAAAGGACACAGAGGCTCCCAGACAGGTAACAGGCATTGACATAACTGCCTGGAGGGAGAGGAGACACGGGTAGGCAGCAGGAGGAGATGATGAGAAGTAGGGGGACTTGATCATGGATGGAGGAGCAGCTGGACAGGTCCCACTCCTTTCCCAGAGAGATCCACCAAACAGAGGGCTAGGCCTGATTTACAGAGCTGGGAATGGAACCCTGGAGTCCTGCTTTCCTGATCCCCTGGGCTAACCACTGAGTGCGCGCACGCCCCTTTCCATTTCATTCAGCAGAAATCCCACACTGTAGTTTGAGGGGATGGAGAGGGACCAGCATTCCCCATCTTGCTCAGAAGGGAAGAAAAAAATCTCAGCAGACTCCCCAAGCCCCAGGAGGAGCCAGCTGTCTTCTTCAGACCCAGTGACTCAGAGAAACCTCCTAGTGATTCACTCACAGTCCAGATACTAAAACATGCATTATACTGGGAGCTGTGACATTGGGGGCTGCTTCCTGCTCCTGTCTCAATCAGCAGGGGGGTTCTGTCTCTGCTACTTGCCCTCATGAGGAGAATGAACACAAAGGGACAGCGGACAACTCCTAACCTCTATCTAATCTATCTACCTGCATACATACTTGTTTATCAATCGATCACCTCCATACAAATTGATCTGTCTGTCTGTCTATCCGTCATCTCGGAAGGTAATGCTATATCTTAGGGATGGGCTAAATTCCATTCCTTGAAACTGCCGTCACGAGTTCAACTCATGCCGCTGAAGATGCTCCTTGGCACACCGTTCCCTGTCCTCGAAGGCCCCCGGTGTTGAACCATCTGTGATTAAGACCTAATCCCCCCACACTATCTCTTTCTTATCCCTGACTCCACGCTAAGATCCCATTAGCCTATGCTGCTGCTTTGACCAGCTGGCTCCCTGCAGCCTCCTCCCAGTGCCCTGGTGGGGCTGCAGCCCCTCTCTTGTGAAGGGGCTCTGTTTCAAGTTGGGTGAGTGCATCACTGTAGACAGCTAGTATCGGAGAGCAAAAAGACAGCCTGGTAAAAACAAACATCTATATTCCTCTCATCCCCGACGCCTTTCTCCAGGGCATTCCCTGTTATTAGCCATGCACCGATCTCTGCACAGCCTCATATCCCCTCCTAAGGGAATGGGACAAGCAGCTTGCTCTCATGGTCTGCTTGGTTTCTTCCCTCTCCCACACCTCCTTTATTCTCGCCGGTGCTCTGAAGGATGCAGAAACCTAAATCAGTTCTGATAACTCCCAGTCTCTAGGCCACAGGGGTCATTTCCCTCCACACTGAGACAATAGCAGATAGGAGCCATTCTGCTCCCAGACGGGGAAGCATTACTGTGCCTGCATGTTCAGCCAGCCACCTGCTGATCCATCCATGAGTCTGTCGCTCCATCCACTGAGACGGGTCAATCAGCTGCAGCAGCATGATGCCCCAGCTCCTCAGCAAGCAGGAACAGAAAGGTGTGAGAGCAGGGCAGGAGCTCCCAGCTTCCTAGCTGGATCCTGCTTTGATAAAGCACATTCCACTTATAATGAAGCACAGATTGTAAAGTCTTTGGGGGCGAGGATGGTCTCTTCCTCTCTGTTTGTACAGCACCTAGCACAAAGGGGCAGCCAGAGGATTTTCCTCTAAAGCAACCCCCATTTAGGCATGGGCAGGGGCACCTTCCTTTGCCCCTGGTACCTTCCTTCAGCTACAGGGGTTGTGACAGAGTCAGTCTGAAGGATGCTGTGTCTTTCCGGCTACACAAGTATCAAGGCAGTTCAGTTCTCCTCCAATAGTAGTCCGAACAAAAAGCGCAAAGGGAGAACACTCCTGCAGCTCCAAAGCAGTCTGGGTGCACTCGGCTTGCCAAACAGGCTAATAGTATCTGAGTTAGGGCTGGGTTTCTCTAACCCCTTGTCAGCCTGAGGGGCCCAGGCTGTGTCCTGGGCTATAAGAAAGGAAAACAATTTAAAGAAGGTTCCTTTAGCCACAGGATCCAAGCGGCCGAGGGTCTTCAGCAGCCTTCCTAGGCTATGTCTACACTGTGCCGCAGTGTGAGCTATAGGGTTGTGAATTCCACAGCACAGCAAAGTGCTGTGATTGAATTGCCCCAGGTGGACGTTGCTGGTGCAAACTAAAAGGTCTTCCAAATGGGACTACATTATCATGAACTAGACATCTTTCTGTTCATGCCAGCTGCATCCACACAGGACCGTTAGAGCACAACTCTTTGGTGTGCTCTGGAATTCACACCCCCGTCATCCACGCTGCGGTGCAGTGTAGACAAGCCCCCGGTCAGCACACCCCGCTGTGGGGCATGCTAGGTCTGCTTCCCTTTGGCTCGACTCCTCTCCTTTCAGGAGCTGCCGTTCTCCAGGTGCACCGGTTGGAGAGGATCATGCCCAGGGGAGCTCGTTAGCCCCTTTCTGGATGGGGTAGGCGCTTGTCCCACCACAGAAACCTTGATCTCGGTTGGGGGCCTCTGGGCATGACCCTAAGACAAATCAACCAACCAACCAACCAAGTGGTAATAACCATAATAGTTCAGTATTATTACTACACCATATAGAGTACTGTGGTGTCTCTCACCAAGAGGTTTTGTAAGGACTAGATGACTCAATAGAATGGGGAGTGGACGCAGAGCTGTTCACCTATAATTATTGTGATTATATATTATTTTTATTGCAGAAGCACCTATGTCATGGCGCAGGACCCCATTGTGCAGGGCGCTGTACAAACACAGAACAAAAAGACTGCTCCAAATAGCTGACAAGTGAAGTAGGGCGGTCTTGTGGCAAAGGATCCAGATTAGGCCCAAGGAGTTCTGGGTTCATTTCCTTGCTCTGTGTGACCTTGGGCAAGCCACTGCGTCTCGCCGTGCCTCAGTTTCCCTATCTGTAAAATGTGGATAACAATATTCTCCTACCTCGCAAGGGTGTTGTGAAGATAAATTCATTAATGTTTGTGAGATGCTCTCAGACTGTGGTGAGGGGAGCCATATCAGCAAACAAATTGAATTCAACCCAGGCTGCCAGTACATGATGTATTATTAACAGAGACTGGATGTGTTAATTTTGGCAACACCCGTGTGCTTTGTCATGCCAATAAAGTTACTGAAATGGAACTAAAAGTTGTTCTTGTCAGGCAGATGGTTTGAGAACTGTTTGAAGTATGCTGGTTGCCCTATTACTGTTCTATTGCCATATTATCTGGAAGCCGTAGCTGAGCTCAGAGCCCCTTTGTGCAAGGCACTGTACATATGCATAGCATAATGGTAAATGTCACCAGGTGGCACTGTTGTACATAGTCTTCCAAGTTCTTTTTCTTAATGTGCAAGAAAATGTTCAGTCTCGGGAAGACATGGAGTGTCATTGTTAGTGTTGGTTATGCAAGGTAGAGGCAGTGGTCCTTGGGGAGGGAGCCGGGGAAGCAGCAGGAGAGTTTTCTTCTTACCTTGGTGTCCGATTAGAGTCAGTTCTTGAGGCAGGGTTACTCCTTGGGAACCGGGCATTGGCATTGGGCTGTAATTCCTAGAAGGAAGGATTGTCCTGCATGCTGTTTGTGCACCACAGTTCCAGGGCTGATGTACGTAAATAAAACAAGTCACACTTAGAATAGACCTTGACTCCTTAGCACTGATTTCTCCTCCACCAGGAAGCTAAACTGCAAGGCCCCAGACATCTCCTACTGCTTGGCGATGCTAGTGTCAGAACAGGATACTGATGCTAGAAGAAAGGGCAGCAATAGTAAGAGATACTCCCTGCCTCAAAGAGCTTGCAGTCTAGATAGACAAGGCAGACTCAGAGTGGGATAGGAAACAGGCATGGAGAGATGAAGTGACTTTCCCAAGGTCACACAGCTGGGCAGTGGCAGAGTCAGGATCTGACTTCCATTCCAGTGTCCTTTCCATCAGACTTTGCTGCCTCCCAGCCCAGTTTCTAGCAGAGAGCTGCCTGCACAATAAATCATCACCTCCACATTTGGTGTCCTTGGTAGCAGTCTCAGCAGAGAGACAAAACGACAGGAAAGAAACGGAAACTAAACAACAGTCTTGTTATCTCCCTGACAGAGTTGAGACACACTTGGCCTCCAAGCAGCATGTGGAAGAAGCTTAAAGGGCCTCTGCCCAAACTGCATATAGGGATTAAAGAATCACTTCACCCATCACTGAAATGCAGCCATTTCTGGGGTGGAAACTGGCAGCAGTTTAACAGCCCAGGGCAACGCTGCACAACGATGTAGAATAGAAAAGGTGGAGGAATCTTGTATCCTTTCAGGGCTGGAGTGGGATGTCACTCGACTGCCTTTCCTGAGCACTAAAGCTTACAATATTTATGCGTGTGGTTGCAAGGAAAGATGTTTGCTTCTTCTTGATTGCCGGGCAGAACCTCGGTGTCTTCCGCCCACATGAGTGTAAGCAGAGATCCCTGATAACCTGATTCAGCATGCCCCGAAGAAAGAAATGAGGTTGAACTTTATATTTATTGATTATGGTTTCTCCAGACCTTTCCTATCATCGAACCCTCACTTCACACCCAATCCCTTTTTCACTTTTTTTTTTCTCTTGAACTGAACTGCCAGGAATCATTTTTCTCGGCTCATAAACACATTTCCATTTAGGAGAGGAAAGTAACCTTTGCTGCTGAATCACTTCATGCTCCCACCTGTGAGAGCTTCAGTTCCTCTCTCTGCACAGACTGGAGCCTTCCAAGGGCAGCCAGGGAACAGGGACGCAGAAGGGGTTTGGGCTGCCTCGGGGCAACTGCCTTTACACAATGATTCTGATGTCCCAGCTGACCTCAACAAATAATTCTCCAAAGGGAGATAATGATCAGTTCTTATTATTACGATAGCTCCTAATGATCCCATTGCACTATAGATACATATAGGAAGGGATGGTCCGTGCCCCAGAGCGCCTATAATCTCATAGATGAAGGGAGTCGTATTATTCCCATTTTACCAAGGGGAACTGAGATACAGAGGAAATAAGAGACGTGCCCAAGGTCAAACTTGGAGTCTGTGGCAGAGCTGGGGATCTGTCGAGGCCAACCAGACCATTGTGTATTTAACAAAGTGCTTTCGAGCTTTGCACACAGCAGAATTAATCCCATGCAATTGTGTCTGGTAAGAAGATGATGATGGACATATTTAGGGCATGCTTTAAGGATGCCACCAACACCACTTCCATGGTCAATGATAATATGGACACCACCTGGGAAGAGAAAAAGAGGGCAACCTAGAGAAACATTAAATAAAGCATCAGAAAAAGCAGCCAAACCTGTCAACATAACATTGAGAAGCCTGAACAGACCAGCACAAGACCAATATAAATGGGTGGAGGCCCTATGCACCCAAGGGTGTGGGAGGTTAAAGAAAGAAGAACTGGTTTAGGAGAGAAGCAGCAATGAAATATCAGAGCCAGGGTGAAACGTCCAGGGGAATTTTGGGGTAGCTAGATGCTGATGCTGCCCAGCCTCATGCACATCGGAGGATTGTGAGTTTGTGGGAAGGAGATGTTCTGGAAGAGTTCCCACAACTATCCGTGCCCCAAACACCTCTTGTTGGAAGCAAGCGCAACCATCCAGGGGAAGCAAGGAGTCTGATGAACTGGAGTCCAGATTCTTGGGTTCTCTTCTTGCACAAGTCACTTAAACCCTGATTTTTTGCAGGCGCTGAGCACCCTCCACTCCAGTTGATGTCAAAGGGAGTTTTACCCATTCTGTGCCTCTGTCAGATGGAGATCATAACACTTGCCTCCCTTGTGGTGGGTTGTGATGCTTAATCAGACTCACGTTCATAAAGTGCTTTGATATCCTCAGCTGAAAGATGCTGTAGATGTACAATGTATTGATATCCTCAACTTCTCTCCCCCATCTAAACAGCCCTGGTGGACCCCAGAAAGGCCCCTGTGTTCCCCCTCCCAAAGCCTAGTGCAGCACAGAAAGCTCTGAAAGCAGCCCAGTAACTCTGGATTCTTTGTCTTGTGTTTAGAGACAGTGATAAAACGCATTCATTACCCCATCTACAATGGGCTGAAAAGGAGGGAAAAGTGATTGTTTATTAGACGACGAGATACACCAAAACCTTGATACTTCTACTTAAGAAAAAAAAAAAGCAAGAAGGTAATTTGCCAGGAAGCTCCTGTCACCATCTGAAAAGAGAAAAAGGAGGCCGCTTTTATTATCCACTTTATTAATGGATGCATCATAACGACACAGACAAGTACATTAGTTGTGCAGTGACTTCGCCGCTGCCTGGGTAAAGACAAAGGAGCAATCAAATGGATGCATGTTTGCTAAATGCCGAACTCAATAGTCAACTGGAAAAAGCTTTTCATGTGCTGAGTCGAAGAAGGGAAGCTGTATCATCGGGAGCTAACACAGATCTACGTGTGCCTTTAATGTTAGCAGCATGGGCTCAGTAGAGATGCATGTAAGGGAGCTCACTGCAGAGAGGAATGGAGAGGTTTGCGCCATGGGACACCTGCCTCTAGCTATTGATGTAATTATATCACTATCATTTCAGAGAGCCAACAACAGGAGCCCCAGCCTGGAGAGGCGGGCTTACCATCCCCAACTTACAGATGAGGAACGAAGCATGGCAAGATGAAGGGACTTGCCCAAGGTCAGGCAGGCTGTCTGTGGCAGACCTGGAAACTGAACCCAGATTTCCATGAGGCCATATGGCCTGTGCTGGTATGGAAGGGTTTGGGCTTGTGGTCTGCACAGGTTGGACTGATTCAGAAAGGATCTGTCCGACTAGGCTGCGAAGTCTGACCAGACACGCAACAGGGGCCTTTGGTTCCAACAGGAAACTCCAGGCTATGGGAGAGCTGAAATCAGGGGGCAGTAACCCCAAGGCCAGGCTTGCCTCCCCTTCTTGTAAGTCCCTAGAGATGGGCCACGAGACACTTGAATGAGGTGGACAGTGACCCTACCGTTATCACAGTCATCCTCAGCGCGCTCCATCTTCCTGTCCACATATAAATCACTGATATACAGTCCATGCCATAATCCGAGCAGAACCCGGTCGCTGCGTTCGGCTGGGAAAACAAACTCCTGCTTCCCTCTCTTGCACCCACCTGATGGGTCCCAGATGGAGGTGGAAGGACAGTTCTGAACATCACCGACATGTTTTAGTGGAGACAGGGCAGACATGAGGATAAATTTTAAGGCAGGACACTGTTTTCATGCCTTCAGAAGGAAATCCTTCCTGCGTGCCCTTGGTCTACCTATGCTGGCACCTTGCCTCCAGCAGTGCCCAGTGAGCTGATGCTACAGAGAAAGGCAGAAGAATAATACAGTGGGCCTGGCCAGTTGGATAAAGATGCACATGGAGAGAAAGAGGGAGGCAGTAATGTTCCTTCCTGAACTCTACTGATGAGCAGCCCAGAGCCTGAAACATGAGATTTAACATGAACACTTGAGACCACTGCAATAAGCCAGAGGGCTTTTTCAGTAGGTGATATAGACTTTGGTGCACTGAGATATGGTGTAAGCTTTTTGCTACCAGACCCAGTCAGCTCTGAATTAAGTGGTTTAGCTGTGCAGTCGTTTATACTGCACAGAATGATTGCTGGATCCAGCACTGTATCTGTTGAGTGCTGCCGGCCTTCTAGAGCAAGTCATTGAAGAGATTTGAGCTCTTTGTTATCCTTTAGGCAGCAGTTTGAGCTGGATGGACTATGCATCCTAGTAGCCCATGAGCAACTTGTCATCAGGTGGCGGGGGAGGAGGGAGGTGATGTCTATTAAAACCTCTGGGTATTTAGCTAGGATGGACTCAGAACATCCCAAAGAATTATCATTTCTGCCACAAGGCAAGGGTGTTAATCCACTATTATCTAGACTCAGAGCACAAGGGAGGGATCTGGTTCAGACACCTAAGAAGAAAATGGAGGTTCGTTTGGTTGTAATCGGTTTCTGTGAGTGTCACCTGCCGAGAGAAAAGGGTAACAGGTTGTCCCGGCTTTGGTCACCTGGTTAGCATCTCACTTCCCACAACAATCTGTTTGACACTTATTTATTCAAGCACAATAAGATCCAAGCTGTTGCCTCACACGTGCTCCATATGGCCTGACATTGTTCAGACACTTTGTTGGGGAGGAAAAGGAGAGATGTCCTCTAGCAGCTTGTGTGAAGCATGAGGCGCGACGACCTTCATCAGGGCCAGTGACGTGGAGAAGGAGACATCAAGAGCTGGAAAGGAGCATGGTGTGAGGGGAAAGGGGACCCTCATATTACAGATCAAAAAGTGTCCCATCCAGTTACTGATGGACAGACTTGGGGCTAGGATCATTTCCTGATAGGACTGCTCCATTCAGGTTGATGCAGTTACACCAGGGATGCTCCGGGTCTGAGGGTTACTCAGAGATGGAGGAAATCACTGGGAATTTGTCTATGGATGAGCCAGTCTGTTGTTCGTCTTCCTTAGAGGAGAGGGATGGCCTTGTGGCTAAGGCAACTACACTGGGACACTCAGTTCCCTGATGTTCAGGGCAGGGCATCTTTCCATGCTGTCTTTGTACAGCAGCCAGCCCAGTAGGGCATTGGTCTTGGATTGGGGTCCCACGTTACAAATAATAATTTAATCGCTCTGTGCCTCCCTCCCTCATCTGTAAATTCGGAAGAGTATTCCTTCCTTTGTTGGTTGTGTTTGTTTCAATTGTAAGCACCCTGGAGTAAGGGCTGTCCCTTCCTACAGTATCTGTAATAATAGTACACAGCTCTTACACAGCACTTTATAGCCACAGATCTCAAAGCACTTTCCAAAGGAGGGTGGTATCATTATCCCCATTTTTATAGAAACGGAGTCACAGAATGGTGACGAGACTTGCCCAAGGTCACCCCGCGACAAAGCTGGGACTAGAACTCAACTTTCCTGAATCCCAGTCCCGTGTTCTATCCATCAGGCTTCACTGCCCTCCTTGTAGGTGCAGCCAGCACCGGGTGCAATGGGACCCCAGTCTCTGTTAGGGTTTGTACCAGAATACAATAGATAACCACAAGCACACCCGCAGCAGACCCACAATCGCCCTATCTGGATATACCATTACCTGTGAAGAGAAGGCTAACACAGTGGGAGCCCTTGCACAGAGGGTTGGAGCCATGCATCAAACAAAGATTGTGCTGGGGGAAAAACGCCTACCAGGTACCATGTCAGCCCAAGGGATTAATGACTGTATGTTGTGGCATACATCCACCCAGGCCCACAGGGCTGCTGCTGACTACAGCAAACACACAGCTACCGAACACAGAAATGCTATTAGTACCAGAAAGAGTATTTCAGATAGCAGCGAGGCTGTAGCACAAGGACATTATTATTAGGTGTATTATTGTAACTCCTAGAGGCTCCAGCCAAGATCAGGGACTCATTTAGAGTGGCCACCACGTCTGAGGTACAAAAAACAGGACATCTGGGATAATCCCGAGCCCATAAAACTGGACAGGTGGCAGCATGTACTGAGCACCCTGACAGACTTCCCAGGACGGCTGTCCCAAAAAGGGGACAATCCTGGGAAAACCTGGATAGGGGGCACCACTAGTCCCATTGTGCCAGGTGCTGTATACACATACCTGCCCTGCAGAGCTTATAAACCACACAGACAAGACAGACATCAAGAGGGTGAAAGGGCATATTGACATGCCCATTTTAAAGACTGGGGAAACCGAGGTGCAGCGTGACGAAGACACACCATCACCAAATGGGTGCACTGTAACAGTTCTGCCTCACTGCCCAGCTTTCCACCATGTGGCAACAGGCTCTCTGGGCAACATTTGCTACATCTTCCAGCTGCAGGTGTTAGCAACTCTCCCCAAGGTCTCCCCTGCCTGTGTCAATCCTGGGAGTATGCCTCAGGCCAGCTCCGCTCAGCCTCCGCAACAGCCCTGCGGAGAGAGGCACCGTCCCCAGGCAGATACGACACTGTGGGCACATAATGGGTCGGTGTCGGGCGGGTCTTATATGGCACAGCCATGTGTGGGTCTAGTACAGGCATGCTGGCTGCAGAGCCTATGTTCACCTGCTCCTGGAATTCCCTCTAATGCCTTCCTCCATCTGCCCTGGGCTGGGTAACTTCATCCCATTCCCTTGCCAGCCCATAGAGCGTCACCTCCTGGTTTACACAGCTGTGCAGTGTGATGCAATCTTAACTTACAACAGCCTATGATTTCTGTCCGCAGGCTCTGAACATGGGGGATAAGGGACTGGTGGGGGAAAAAAGAGCCACACACCAAGGCTTAAGGTGGGCTGGCCTGCCCCAGAAAGAAGTGGGTAAAGCAGGGTTTAAGGAGAATGAAGGAGAATGATAAAAAAAAGCACACATTGCTGAGAGCCCCTGCAAAGCACTGCAGACCCATCTGTCTCTGACAGGAGGAGGTGCGTTAGGCACTAAGGAGTGGTTTCCTCCACTGATGGATAGTATTTCCAGAGGGTTATTAACTGTGCTGGGCCTTAACCCTTTTAGGTGATCTATGGGCCAGGCAGAGGTTCCAAGTATTTGGCACTCCAGCCATGGATTGTAAGAAAAAGAGAAAAAACCTGAAGCAGTCACTCAAAGCATCACCATCTGCCAAGGCGCGCATGCCTGTGCGTGTGTGTGTTTCTGCAATGGAATGATGGAGGAAGGCCAGCTGGCTGGCTCAACGCATCGCTTCTCTTAGAAATGAAGACACTTCCATTTGTTTCCACAAGCTCCAGCTGCTCAAAACAATCCAGAACAAGATGACCAGGTTTAGGAAACAAAACAAAACAAAGTCATGGAAAGAGCAGCAGAGGTTTCTAAGTTGGAAATGTCTAAGGGAAGGATGCAATACATTGGTTAGTTGGTGCAGCTCTGACCCATCATTTGGTATGACCTGGACTTTTCAGGAAAGTGATCCCTGTTTTTGATAGGTGTTAAAGCCACAAATCAGCAAGTGGCCAGTTCCTTCCTTTGTATGCCAAGCAGCTGTTTTGTTTGGGTCTCTGTGTTTCAAAGGCATAGCAAGAAATAACCAGGCCAGATTCTGACCTCAGTTACAACATGTTTCATTAGCAATAAGTGATGTGGCAAGTAGGAAACAGAACTGAATGTGCATGTTAGGAATTCATCCTTACAATACCGAGGTTCTACTATTTGCCAAGCAGCAGTCAGCCCTGGCTCGCATTCCCAAGCCCCTGGTCCTTCACAAATCTAGATCTCTCCTGAAACCAGATCCAGTATTGCTAACTTCAAGTAATTTAAAAATCATGAATCAGGTCCCTCAAATGATGATATTCTCTTAATAATAATAAAACAAGATTTTGGGCTCTTTTTATTTGCATGCTGGGCTTTGAACCTTTAGGCACTAGATTCACATTTCCAAGCTTTCATCTGAAACCATGCAGGTTAGAAACTTTCAACCATTTAAAAAATAAATAAATAAAAGGAAGCTGCAGTTTTCATATGTTCACTTGTCTCCAGGAGCTGGGGTTTGAAGAAGCACGTCAAATATCACAAGATTTACAACCAAATCATGAGAGCTAGTAACACTGCTGACATGCTTTCTCCTTCCCAGTTGGGTGTAAACCTTTCCTAATGCCACTGAAATCAGTGTAGTTACTCCAGATTGACCCTGAGATAACTGAGATGAGAATTTGGCCCACATTCTCAAAGTCAACTGTAGTACATCCTATCAACTGTCTTCTGTGAACACAGAAACCCACCACTAGGTGGCTCATAGAATCATAGAACATCAGGGTTGGAAGGGACCTCAGGAGGTCATCAAGACCAACCCCCTGCTCAAAGCAGGATCAATCCCCAACTAAATCATCCCAGCCAGGGCTTTGTCAAGCCTGTCCTTAAAAATATCTAAGGAAGGAGATTCCACCACCTCTCTAGGTAACGCATTCCAGTGTTTCACCACCCTCCTAGTGAAAAAGTTTTTCCTAATATCCAACCTAAACCTCCCTCACTGCAACTTGAGACCATTACTCCTTGTTCTGTCATCAGCTACCACTGAGAACTCAGTGGTGCATATGCTGGGACTACCCCTGGAATAATGCATAGCAGGGGCAGAACTCACTCAATTAGGTTGAGGGGTACAGAGTAGATTAAGTGACTTCCCCAACGTCACAGGAAGTCTGTGGCTAAACCAGAAACTGAATGAAGATCTTCTGAGTCCCAGGCTACTGCCATGTCCAGGAATTATGTCTCAGGTTACTGGAGACCTAGTTACAGCAACAAGTGGCCATCTATCTAGCAAGAATTGCACTGAACTCCTCAACTCATTCCCTAATGACAAGTGTCAGATGGGAACGATTTCTGGTCATTGCTAGCCTGCTAGATTCAAACCCAACACCTAGAGATGAAAGGCTCAGTGCATCCTGACACCAGTCCCCCGAGGCATGAATGCCGCCTTTTCAAGGGTTATCCTCTGCCTGGAGAGCATCTTTTCTTTGTGGCTGCAGTGCAGCTCTGCGTTCAGAGTAGCAGGTACGTATCCCCCTAGCCGAGATCTGTGAGAAATGGAGAGCGTGGGCCTGCTTGTTAAAGCACACCAGGGCTTTTTGCAGGGTAGCTGTGAAATGATGTGATGGGAGCCCAAAGTGGCGTTATGAAAGGCGACAGCTACTGCTGTTGGACAGCATTTGAAAATGTGAGTGATAATCAAGGTGTCATTTGTATTCTCCTTTCTCCGATCAAAGCTGGAGCCCAATGGACAGCAAAACATCGGCTTCTGTGGGGAGGAAATGCAAAGCTGCCGGAGCACCCATGGCACTAACTGTTAAGAACCCAAAGCACTTCCCAGCTGTCAAGAGAAATTTAACTGTTTATAGTCTTCCGTTCCTTTGAGTCATTAAAAAAACAAAAACAAACAGGCACTTTCTTCTCTTTCTTGGTATTCATTAGGATCCGTTTTAGTCATTATTCGTCTTTTTATTTATTTGTGGTGGTGGGAGTACCTAGGAGCCCCAGTCATGGACCAGAATGGACCAGCAATGGACCAGAACCCCATTGTGCTAGGCACTGTACACACCCAGCATAAAAAGACAATCCTCACCTCAAAGAGTTTACAATCTAAGTATTAGTATCCATATTAACAATAATAGCTTGCTCTTCACAGATCTCAATGCACTTTGCAAAGGAATATTATATATGATATAAATGTTATAGATATAGAGCATTGCCCCCATTTCACAGATGGGGAAACTGAAGCACAGAGCAGTTAAGTGACTTGCCCAAGGTCACTCAGTGGCACAGCCAAGACCAGAGCCAAGATTGCTGGAGTTCCAGGCCACTGCACTATCCACCAGGCTCCACTGCCTCCTGGTCCTATTGGTACCAGGCAGTCTTGACACTCCTCTCCCCCCGCCCATGTAAATCAGCTGTAACGTTGTCAAGGTCAAAGGAGTTACCCTGGTGTAAGTGAGAGGAGAACTGGGCTCATTAGTGGTATTGCTCAGCATCCCATTGTGCTAGGTGCTGTACAAACACAGAGTAAAAGGGGGTCAGCAGGGAGAGTATGGCAGATTTCATAGAATATCAGGGTTGGAAGGGACCTCAGGAGGTCATCTAGTCCACCCCCCTGCTCAAAGCAGGATCAATCCCCAATTTTTGCCCCAGATCCCTAAATGGCCCCCTCAAGGATTGAACTCACAACCCTGGGTTTAGCAGGCCAATGCTCAAACCCCATTGATAGCTTTGGAGCAGTCAGCAATATTGCATGCAGAGGGAAAGCAGTGGGTAGCAGGGGGGCCGGTTTTAGGCTGGGCTTATAAAGGATCTAAGGAGCCCACACCCACTGGGACATAAGCACCTAACTCCCCTAGGTTGTTTGGAAAATGCCAGCCTCAATCTGTGTGAAGTGTAAATGGCATCCCGGGTGAGTTCCCAACACCCCAGTCTCAAGCTGGGGCAAAGGGAGTCAGCTGCCGATTGTGCTGGTGAATTATTTTGGCTGAGGTTGAGTGGTTTAAACCACCTGGTGGCTGGGCTGAGTTTCCCATGAGCTTGTCCCTCCTGTTCCTCCCCTGAGACTCTGGAGGGAGTTAAGAAGTTTGTGCACACTGTCCAGACATGCACATCCCCAGGCCCCTCTGGTTTTTTTCAATCAGAAGCATGCAATAGTTAATCAGGGATTAGCCGAGACCGCTGCGTCCTCTTCATCCCTGGCATGGAGACTGCTGGCCAGGAAAGTGTAATGAAGTCGTAAGGGGGGGAAAAATCCCAGCTGCCACCCAGTCGAGGGAAAAAGGCTCCCCCTTCACAAAAGCCCTGTGCCTACTCTTCTCCATCTCAGTTTATGCGCTGAGTCCCGTGGGTGCAGGTAAAGGACTTGGGGAGCTTAGCCAGTGCTGCAGGGGTGTCCAGGCAGTGCAGAGGTAGGGATGGATTCTCTCTTGGCTGGACTCTTGTGTTGTCATTTGCACATCTGTGCAGCATAGTGCAGACTGCTACCAAATCAACGCTCTCCACAAAGTTCAGCTGGTCTCACATCCCGCTTTGCACAGGTGGGCAACACACAGTGCAAGGGACTCAGGTCTTCCTGCAAATAGCTCCCCTGTAACCAGGGAGGTAATGCCCTGAACTTTGGACATCTGAACCCAGATTTTGCAGCTTGTTCCTAGCTGTACAATAGGCTGACCTGTAGGATGGGAGTCTGTTACAGCCCCAGCTCTAGGTTCTTGTTTTGTAGCTCACGGTGTACATGCTGGTGATTTTAGCTCAAGTGATCCCTGCTTAAATCCCCAGTCCCGAGGAGCATGGCAGTTGCCACAAGAATTAGGGGCTTGCCTGGGATTAGAACGATTGTGGACTGGGCAGGTTACATGTGCATCTCTTAAAATCACTTCGTTCCGTGTCTCCATCCGGTCTCAGCCACACAGAGGGAGCGACTTCCCAGTGCAGGAGACATAGCTCGTGGAAGCAGAAGATGAAAAATAACTGCTGGATCAAACTCCTCCTCTTTTGCATCTACCTCCTGCTTGGCAGAGTATCTACGCTTGTTAAATACTCTCCGAGTCTCCTCCTCTCCTTGACCCCATGGCCATGCCTGGAGGAGTTTCTCCACCACTTTCTTCTGAGTCAGTTAAAAAAGTCTTTGGACTATTCATCATTCTGACATGTTCCTTTCCCAGAGACTCCATACGAAGCAACCATCCATCTTCTGTGCTCCACACAGATCCCTTCCTGCAGGCCTGGGGTCTGGGCTTACCTTGGAGAAACAAGGCGAGGAGGGGGGCACAGTTCACCTTGATTTATCACCTGCACAGGGAGATGGGGAAGGAGAGGATGCTGAGTTCCTTCAGGAGAGTTTCAGGGAGTGGAGGATGAAGCTAGCACTGCTCTAGCCCAATCGATCTGTCTGTATCTCCCAGCCCAGGTGGAATCAGATTGATGTCTCTCTTTTTTTAAATTCCTTTTGATTGTTAACTGTGTGCCCAATTTTTTTTATCACCTCATTCCCTTACTACCTGATCCTCTGTCTATCCCTTGGAGAGAGATACATAAAGTGGCTTGATATAGAACATGAGGAGTTTGACACTGTATTTCTTGTCCTCAAGAAGGGCTATTAGGAGAATAAGTAAAGCAGATGCTGTTATGCTCAAGAGTGGTGCTAAATAATGGAAAGGGCCAGCCCGGATGTTACTAGTACCTCAAATGATGCAACCCACAAACAATGTTTGTACCTACAGGAGCGGCAAACCCAGACTACCCTTGCCTGCAAATTTGCAAGCAGAGGCTATTCTAATACCTGCAGCCAGTATTAACTCAGACTGTGCTAATACCTAGCAGCATCTTTAGCTAATACACCTGTGCACACAGGTATTTGCTAATGCCTGTGCAGGATGGGCTGGATTTCAAAAGAGCCCAGTGAGATTTTCAAGGCCTCAGCACCCACAAGTGGGCCTGATTTTTAAAAGTGCCCAGCAGCCATTCGGCCCCCAATGGATAGAGCTCTTTTGAAAATCTGTCTATGCATTCAGCTGTTGAGCAGTATTATTAATTCACTGTACCGAGCACCCATCCTCAGAGTGCACGGAAAATACATGGATTAACCCAAACCAGCCCCAAATGGCTCAGCTGCAAATCAGCCTTCTGCATGGGAGTGTAGGTGGGAGCAACTAGCCCAGACAGAGCGGATAGACAGCAAGTTCTAAAAACAGCCAGCGAGTGGCCATGTACAACATTGTCTGGGAGGCAGTTTCACACACTTCACTCTGCTACTGAGAAGGCTCTGCCCCAAACCAATAGGTCTAGGGTTCAATCTGTACCTACCCATCTGTCTGTCTACATGGTGTCTGAGCACCGAAGTTCGATGGCGTTTGGATCAAGGGTTTAAGATTAGCCCATCTTCCTCTGAAACATCTGGTACTGGCCACTGTTACAGAGGGGGATGCTGGACTAGACCAGCCATAGGTCGGATCCAGTCTGGAAATTTGTGTTCCTATATTCCATTATAAAGGTAGGGGTTTGCTTGCAGTGCTTAATTTGTAATAGAAGAGGTGCTGGGGCTCTCGCAATTTTTTTACGTTTATAACTGATGTAGTGAGTCCAGAGTTGTTGGGGCTATGAATAGCCAATTAGAGGTGCCAGGGCTCAGCCCTGGCATAAATTAAGCACTGGTTGTTTGCATCTGGATCCTGGCTTGGAAATCACATGCCCCATTTGTGAGTGCCCTGACCCCAGGTTTGGTTTGGAGCCCAGCTCTGCGAGTGGGAGGAGAAAGGACTTCCATTGTTTCCCCACAATCAAAGAGAAGATGCACTTCCCTGTTCCAGAACCCAGGAAGCTGCCAATTGGCTGTTCATGAGGAAGCCACCAGGAAGCGTCACCTGAGGCTAGTGCAAAGTGGTTGCTCAGAACTATCTTCTCCAGCAGCTTTGCTGGTCCCTTCAGCAAGATGGGATCAGTGATGCGGAAGACGAAAGATAACTCCAGAGACCCCCCCAGCATTTTCTGCTCACCGGGGCGAAAAGTTACTGTCACTGGAATGTGCACTAACTCAGGTCCCAACTGCATTTCAGCTGGAAAGAGGGCAAAGGGAGGAGGAAGGAGTTAGACTCCAAGTGAAGCAGAGAGGAAAAAGCATCCAGCACAAGCTGTAGCTGCAAAGCACCACTGCGCACATTAGAAAACGCAGGCGAGTGCAAGCTCTGGACCTCACAGAGCTCTTGCTGAACAAAGCTACTGAGCCGGCACTTGGAACCCAATCACACAGGCAGCTGCACCAGGTGCTATCTTGGCTGCATCCAGGGCAGACTGCAAAGGATCAGCTGCTGGGGTATTGTGAGGCACCAAAAGCTCAGCCCCCCATCTCGGTAATGGTCTTCCACATGGGCTGCTCATGAGGATTTCCTCTCTGTACCATCCCGCAGGGGTTGCCCGGGGAACTCAGTTTTACACTCCCAAGACTCGTCTGTTGGTTCCACCCCAAATTCTCGCTGACAGGTCCATGCACCCAGCAGCGTGTTTACAGACCCTTTGGAGAGCACACCAGAGCTGCCAAGGAGACGTTCCAAATGACGCTGGATACTAGCAGGGCTCTGCAGAGGGAATCAGAGCCAGGGTTCACCCATATCCTCTCTACAGCCCCTTCCACCTGCCCCTGCTGCTACTGAGCCTGCAGGGAAGACTCCTGAACAAAGATCGCGTCTGTCCTAGTCTGCACTGGTCTTGCTCTCCAGGCTCCGCTTCCCAGCTAGAATCTCCAGGAGCTGAGAAAGTGCTGGGACTATCCAGGGATCTCCAAACTTATCCCATTATTCCGCATAGAATCATAGAATATCAGGGTTGGAAGGGACCTCAGGAGGTCCTCTAGTCCAACCCCCTGCTCAAAGCAGGACTAATCCCCAATTTTTGCCCCTGATCCCTAAATGGCCCCCTCAAGGATTGAACTCACAACCCGGGGTTTAGCAGGCCAATGCTCAAACCACTGAGCTATCCCTCCCCCCAGCATCATGTGCCACAACCCAAGGTGCCTGCAGCTAGGACAGCAGGTGCCCTGCTCTAGCTCTCCAGGTGGCAAAAACTCAGCCGGAGAATGGGCCATCAGTGCCCTATGAGCCCTGTGTTCATGGGGCACTCCTTGTCACAGAGCCTTGCCACCCCTGCTTTCTGGGTTTTAGAGACAGAAGTTACCGACATCGCAAACACGATCCCAGAGCACAGTGCTGCTTGGGAGCCTTCTTGGCCAACTCAGCAGAGAGGCCAATGGTTGAGTGGCCCATGGAGACAGAAGTCCCCTATCACTGCTGGCGGGGGTCCCTTCAGGCTACATTGAGAGGCCAGTTTGCTGTGGCTAAACAGAGCACTCCGGTCTCCAAGGCTTCCAATGCATCACCTTCCACTAGTGCTAACTTCTTGTTAAAAATCCATAAGTGAGGCACACAAGGAGAAGGGACACCATTGATTGGCCCCAGATCTCCTCTATTTCAGACCCTGAGGGGCACGAGAGACAGGAGACCTACACACTACTGGATCTGTCATGCTAGGAATAGCAGAAACTTGCCATTGGCAGTAAAGCGAAAAGGTATGATGCTTGGATTCCCAGTCAGCAGATCAGATACCGTTAGACACCTCGCTTTTCTGTCTCATGTAGTAGGAAGCAGTGAGAGGAGGGAGGATACTGCAAAACATCTGGCTACTGAAAGCTCCTGCCAAATATTTTCCTGTGATGGGAAAGGTCTGGTCACTCTGTCACTTTAGCAACTGCATCTCCTGCCCCTAAGGAGGATGAAACTCCAAGGATATTGGAGGGAAAGCTGCATACAAGTAGACTCCACCCTGCAGCACGAGGACCGGGGTTCACTCTAGGCAGAGGGTCTGAGGTCGCAGGCCTTCCCGAAATCGGGAGGTGTGTGCTCAATGCACTCGTGCTGGCATGTGCACTCAGCGTTTTTGAGGTAGGATACACTGATGCCGGGATCCACACTCCCCCTCTGACACAGGCTCATCTGCACGGAAGTTACATCTATTTGATTAATCTGTAAATCACAGATGCTAGCTAAAGCGGCATGGGCCAGGTTTAAACCAATAGCAGAGCATCCACATGCCCCTTGGCAGTGGTTTCATTAAATCAGTTCAATGTTTAAACCGGTGTTGCCCCTATGTGTAGCTCAAAGTGGGGGTGTGGCTTTTGTCTTGAGTTGCACCAGGGCTGTCTGGCAGAACTGCTAACAAAAATCACCTCTTTTAAGTAGCAATTAGAAAGGAGAGCAGACAGGTCCCCTCAGTGCCTGCTCAGCACTCTTAACTTTTCTCTTCTGTTCTCACTGCCTTCTCTCCCCTTCACTTCCCACAATCAGCGTCTGCTGTTCTATAGCGCATGGAGGCTCCCAAGGCGAACGTACAGCAGCTAGGCTGGAGCCTGCTAAATTGTGCAGCTGGAGTTAAAGCCCCCTGTTGCAGCATCCCCCATTGCATTGGACCTCGCAGCCACGCCTTGGACAGAAGGCCTCCACAGCCTGCCCTGTGCATCCCCAGCTCCAAAAGGGATTTCAAAGACAACTGGAGGATGATGGATTTCCTCTTGATTCTTTCGCAAGTGGCCACCATCAAAGCCATCTGTGCTTCTCTGAGTCTTTCTGCTCTACATCCCCTGTGCTGCCTTCTCAAGACACCAACTTTGATGTGCCTGCCAATTCCCAGCTACACAGTCAGAAAGGAACGCATGCCCCACATGCGTCTCTCAATGTGAGTGAGCAAATGTGACAGAATACATCCCTGTATTCATATCCTACACACTATTGTCACAATTATACTCTGTAAGGTATCATTTGAAAACTAATAATTTGCTGGACAGCATTGTCCTGTTAAAATGTGTGGCAACATTGTGGAGTTATAAGATTCCCTGTGTAGTGTTATTAACACATATTCCGAACTCAACAGCCCGGCACAAACGGAAGCTGGCAAACAGATCTATCCTAAACAAAGGAATCCATGCTCTACTTAATTTGCATTTAAGCAGTAAACAAAAGGGAGGACAACCAGGAAAGGAAGACAAAGGAAGTTCAAAGAGGTGAAAAACCCATCAGGGAATCTCCTTCCACATAGACACTTTGGCTCTTGGTTCTCAGCTGGAAATGTTTTTCCAAGAGGGGGGTTGAAACTAAAAAAAAGGAGGGACAAATACCCCAAGACCCCCCCCACACCGCCCTCTCCCTGCCCATCACATTCTCTGCACCTGAAGAAACAAAGGAAGCCTCCCTTGGACTCTGGGAGAAGGGATTTTGACCTGCAGAGTCTGGTCAGTGAGACTGCTGAAAGCATGTGGTGAGAAACTTTGCCTGAATCTGGTTCAAGTTGTTAAGTTAGGCATTAGTCAGAATTTTACCTTTATTTTTCTTGTAACCATTTCTGAGGTTTCTGCCTCATTGCTTGTACTCACTTAAAATCTCTCTTTGTAGTTAGTAAATATGTTTTACTGTTTTATCCAATCCCGTGTGTTCCAGTTGAAGTCGCTGGGTAACTCCTTTTGGGGCAACAAGCTGTGTGCATATTATTCTCTTGAAGGAATAACGGATTCGATATATTTGCACTGTCCAGGAGAGGGCTGGGCAGTACAGGACATACATTTCTGGGGGAGGGGGGGAATCTGAGAATGGGAGTGTTGGGGTCACCTTGTGGTAATCTTTAAGGCTGGTAAGAGCCAAAGGGTGGCTGGCTGGCTGCAGCAGACACAGACATAGCTGGGGGTGACTGACATGCTGGACAGTGTGAGCAGCAAAGCATTGTAAAGGGCATCCCACATTAGAGGGCAGGGGTGACACAGCTACTCATTAGTCTGGACTGTACCCTGGCACATCACAGAGGGTAGAAAGGGAACATCTGACCAGAGGGTGAATCAGCTGGGCCAGATTCTGCATTGACTCACCCCACTGTGCAATCCTATTGAAATCAATGGGGAGGCATGAGGGTTAGGACAATGCATAGATTTACCTGCCCCTGTGCCAAGTTACTTTCTAGGAGCTTGTATCATCGATTCAGAAAATTGAGACCTTATCACGTGCTTCTTGGGGGTGAAAACAACTGGGGGATCCCAGAGAAGCAGGGACTATGGGGCAAAGAGGAGGCCAGTGGTGGGAATCACAGACAGGGGTCATAGGGTCGTGCTGTGTGAAATCCACCCTGGTGAAAGCCTTGAGCATGACAGCAGCAGCCAGAAAAGGAGAGCCCTTGGCAATATGGGAAAGAAAGACAGACAGGGACTGGTCAAGTCCCTTATGAGGAAGGGATTATCATCCCTGCTGTGCAGCTGAGGAAAGAGAGGTGACTGCAAGGGACATTCCCAAGGTCACCATTGGTTTCCCTGAGGCCTTTCCCCCCAGCTCTCCTGACTCCCGGTCCTGTGCTTTCACAGCTAGATATTATGATGCCATGTATTGCAGCACCCCACTGAGCGAGGCGCTGTACAAATGCAGAATGAAGAGATGGACCCAGCCCCAAAGAGCTTACAGTCTAAGGACTGCTCCTGAGATGCACTCTGAGGACCTCTCGCCTGTAATTTCTCTCTAAGGGTAACACAACCCAGTCCCTTCTCCCTTCCCCAGTTTCCTGCAAAAGTATCACATTATCTGGGGAAAGCGTAAGAGGTCAATGCAAAAATCACCTCCACTGGGGAGGAGCAGCTGTGGTACAATAAAAAGCCTGACCCCAAGCCCATTGCTGATCCAAAGACTAAGGGGAGTCTTCCCATCCATTGGGTCATGCCCTAACTTCCCTGGTATTGACAGCTTTCCCAGCTCCAGAACCCTTTGCTCTGCAAAACTATTCGGTGAAGTAGGGTAAATCAATTTACATTGTCCTGAAAATATAATCTGGAGCCCTGCAAGTGCTCCTTGTTATTCATCTCTGAGCTGGCTGCTTTTCCAGTAGATTGGCAGTTTCTTCCCTCCATTATCTGGGGACAGGTAGGATGATGCTGCTCTACCCAAGAAACAACACTACCTCTCTGATGGACTAGGCCTATTCTGTTCTATGTAGTTTCTTATACTGTGCCCATCACCCTGGTATCTCAGAACCAATACATGAATAGACCCAGGCACAGGCAGGATCCATGCAGGTAAACTGTTGTACCGGTGAAGAGTCACAGTATCTAAGAAGAGACTTCAAATGTCTCCACTGGGGCTTTGCAAGGGCAAAAGGGTCTGGCAGGGATCCCACTGCAGGATCAAGGCCATGGCTGGGACCAGTAATTTGACTGATACAGCAACTCCCATGTTAGTGCATCCTGAAGGAGACGAAATTGGTTCCCAGACAGCCACAGATACCATGTTTGCCTGCAGCCTGGAAGGGTGAACTAGAAAGGAAATTGCAGAGAAAGTGACACAGGGTGTGAAGAACTTTTTCTTCCTCTAAGTCTTTTCCAAGCAAGTTGGATTTCATCTGTTGTCAATCCTCCTTGCCACTGTCAGCACTCGGGAAATTAAAGTCCCTAATTCTCCTGCACACACTGTAGGCTAGTTTGGTAATGTCTGTTTTATCCTTTCTGTAATGAATCCCATCACATCCTCCCTGGGCCGCGATCACTATTGATTCCGTCCTGACACCTCGGTTTGTTTTCTGTCGGCTCAGACATTCACCCCTCATCTGGCTGGGCAGTTTCTCCTCTCTTATCTGTAATTTCCTCTCTTGTTACTGCTGGATTCGTTCTCGGGCTCAGTTTTGCCACATGCTGAAATGGCTCCAGTAGCTTTTTTGTATTAACTCTGTGGTGCGCTCTCATCCTCCTCCACCTGATGGGATTAGTGATGAGCAGACAGTGATGGGATGAAGATGGAAAAGGGGAAGCAGGGCTCTGCTCTTTTCCCTTGTTTGACTCCCGCATTGCATCCTGTCTGTGCTTGACACTACTTCACCAGTGCAAAGCACCACTGGTGACCTAGTTATGCACACGCCTGAGCAGACCTTGCACATGCATTCACCCACTGGTGCACTGTTCCTAAAGCACAGCTTCTGGACCATAACATGCTGATTGGACAGTGCAACGTCAGGGTAATTAAACATGTGAGTGAGACTGAACAACAGGGTTGTAGTACACGTGGGTACAACATACTCTAGAGCTTTGGGTGCGTGAGAGAGAGAGCAGAAAGGGGCTTCAGTGCACATGCATCATAGAAAGTGCTCACAGTGTATCAGACTCATGCACACTGGCTTCATGTTTCAAATTCACACCTCTTCTCCAAAATGTCCCCTTCCTGACATAGCCTCAGAGCCCACTGGCTGTGCCATCTTCCCCCACTCCTGAGAGGAGCCGGCCATCTGAGATCAGAGACCATCCCCTTTTATTGTTGGGAGCTCACAGAGGGAACGCCTGGCTACTGCACATCACCCCTGCCACGCCACCTTCCACAGACGTGGCAACGGGCGGCACGGAGCTGAAAGCACATTCCAGGTGGCCACCCACCCCTTCCTGATACTGTGTCAGCTCAGGAAGGTTCATCTTGCAGGTTATTAAATTAATTTGCAAAGCAGGACTGAGGTGGGAGGCAGAAATTATAGCCATTCTAAATGTCGAGGACATGTAGCAGCGACGTGCTGGCTGCTCTTCTGCAATGCCCCCATAAGTTTCTTGGCAGGGTTATTTCCTGTGCCACTGTGCATTAGGGAAGAGCTCACTGCAGAGTAATGGCCATCTCTTCAGCTCTCTGGGACTCCCTTTGCACAGAATGTGTGATCTGAATGTGTTAAGAAGCAGAGTGGATTGGGGAGAAGAGGGAGGATGGGGGTGGGGGAAAGAGAGCAGATGTGCTGAGATAAAGGATCTAAATATATCTGTGTGCGCACTTGCCCATGTACGTTATAGGTTGAGCTGGCAAATGACAGAGTTTTCAGTTCCCTGGTGATTTTGAAAAATGGGGGGGGGGGAATCATTTTGGGTTGAACCAAACCTAAAAATGTTTCAAGTGTATTGGTAAAATTAAAAAAAAAAAGTCTTTAAAAAAAGGAAGTGGTTGTTTTGGGTCAAATGAAGTGTTTCACCTGAAATGTTTTGTTTCAATTTTGAGCATTTTTAAAAGTTTTAAAAACAAAACCAAAGGGAACGGTGACTGGAAAAAATCGAAATGTTTCCATTTGTTTGCACGTTTTCCCCCCCTAGAATCAGAGAAATCAAACCCAAATTTGCAAAATGTTTCATTGTCACCAGCTCTGAAGTTTTCCCCAAAAAATGTTTGTCGAAAAATTTCTACCCAGCTGTAGTTACAGGTTCTCATGCTTGTCTGAGACACCTGTGGTGGGGACAAGCTCTGCCAGCGTGACTGACGTGGGAGGAGAGGCACTGCTGGGGCGAGCAGAGAGCTATGTGGAGTACATACCCTTAAGCTCTGGTGTGTCTTTACTCACCTAAGCAGCGCCTCACTGCCTACACTGTTTATAGCCGTACCAGGGGGTGTACGCTACGCGCCGTCATAAGAAGCATGCAGTATAGGCATACCCTGAGAGTCAGAATTTACTCAGACACATCCCTCCTTCCAACTCTTCAGCCTGGCTTTTCTCTCCTGCTTTTTGCATGGCCTGAAGGCCTCCTTTCCCCAGGCAGGATTCCATTATGCACAGCGCCATCCCTTTCATGATGGAGGACTCCAATCAGCTAAAACGTTTTCTTGGTAGCTCCAGATTAAACTAAAAGACCCAATAGTCTTGCTGGATTCTGCAAATCTCCTCCAATAAATTTCTAGTTGAGCTTTCCCTCCTGGCATTTAAACAAACAGTGCTTTTGTTTGTTTCCCTTTCAGAGATTTAGCATCAGAGACAAATGACAGCTCAACACACAGGGCCTGATTCTGACCCCATTCACATTAGGGTAACTCCAGGGCCTTCACTGGAGTTAGTCCCAATTTACTCAGGAATGAATGAGAGCAGAATCATGGCCCTGCTGGAATTTAGGCTGGGGCTCTCTCTCTCCTGTGCTGCCCTTTGTGATCACTCAATCTTTGAGGGCTTGCTCGTTGTGGTGGGGAATGAATGGCAGCGGCAAACACTATCCTGATGGCGAAGGGGACAGAAGCTGAAATGTGGAGTCATGGTGGGAGAGAAGCGAGACAGGATTCCGTTGCAGATAGCACATTGACCGCAGAGTGTGCTCTCAGGAGAAGTGGCTTCCTGCCATAACGTTTGGACCTGGACCTTGAATTCTGAAGACTGTCTACGGATATTCGTACCCAGGGGTTCTGATGGCACCTTTAAAAAGGGAGACATCTGGGTTGGAGCCAGAGGTTTTGTTCAGGGCCATTGCTACGTCACAAATCACAACCACATACATTTAGAGACTGCGGTGGTCAGCCAGGATCACACTCTGAACCTTCAGCATGGCAGCCACAGATCTTTATCGCTTCTGCTAAAGGAAAAACACCCTTCCCTGTAAATAGAAGGCTGCTCTGGTGACTGGGGAAGTGCAGTAATGCCCAACATGAATATCTTCAACATGCCTATGCTATGCTCTCATAATTTGATATCAAAATACATCTCTCCTTGTGTTCTTCTTATGATTCCATGCACACACCATACACACATGAAAATGAAAGATAGTCTTGTGCTTAACGCACCGGCTTATTCCCAGTGCTGCTGTATACTGTGTGTGTGATCCTGGGCAACTCATTTCATCTCTCTGTGCCTTGTTTTTTATATCATCATTTATTTGTATTACAGTAGCAGCGAGAAGCCACAATCTGGGATCAGAGCCTCATATCTATGGCCAAAAGACAGTCCTTGCCCAAGAGAGCTTGTGATTGGGTTAATGACCAGATGCAAGAGGTAGATTTGGATAACTGACTTTCTATATTCTACAGCTGGCTCACCTTGGGTTTAATTATCAATGTGATATTTAAGGTTTTAGGCATCTAACACATTGGCTGTTTCCCTGCTAAAAGGGACTATACATTCTGCTCTGTTTGCTTCCACCCTGCCCCTTAAACGCAAGCAGGAGAACCAGGGCTGAGTCTTGCTAGAGACGACACAGTAACAGATGTGCCTGTGACACCATAACAAGTTAAAGTTGCAAGCAGGTAATTTTCTCTCACTTCAGAGTCCCCATCCCATCTACCGTTATCAGTCACTCTACATGAAGGTGTTGAATTGACTGGGTAGAAGAGTGCCTAGTGCTAAATCTTCAGTTCCTACAGCCGCTTCTCAAATCACTTTAGAGGCTATTTTTTACAGCCATATAAGGCTTAGAAGCCCCACTTTGATTCTTTTGAGTATAAATTAGACTCATTATCTGTTAAAGTGTCTGACTTGGAGAGCAAATTTGAATTGGCTGAAAAAACATTAATGAGATCCAAGAAATATTAGCAACTCAAGAAACTAAGGAGGAGAGGACATGGGAGCGTTAATTAAAGACACGGTGGTCCTCCGTAGGAATGCGGAGGCATTAGACTATTTCTCCGAGATGCAGAATGCACGTGGTTTGCGTTCTCCCAAGAACTGTAAAAGGGGAAGGATTTGTACAATGCTGTGACCATTTCAAAAATCTTGTTGATAATTTGAACCCTCCCCTTGCAAATATTTAAATGTTCCAAGGTAGCTCTAACATGTGCCCAGTTGCCAAGGGCCCCAAAGGGATGTTCTTTTAGCGGAGGACCACCAGAGAGCAGACCTCCACCCACACCCCGTGCTATATAAATAAACAAATAAAAATGACAATACGTAGCTCTTCTCTGCTGCTTCACCTCCATATTTACAAAGGGGGCCAGAATTATTGGCCCTGTTTTACAGGTGGGGAAACTGAGGCACAGAGTGGGTACATGACTAAGTGTTATGTTGGGAGAGAGTCCTTGGAGGAGGGGAGGAAATGAGCAAATCCTTCACTGAGCGAGTCTAGTGTTTTGGGTTCTGTTCAGTCTGCGCTTTGGAGGAAGTTTCTAAAGTCTCCCCAACTTATTTGGTCACCCCTAGTCCTAAACTACGAAGATGCTCAGCCAAATGCTTCTCAGTCCCTGAGCCAGAATCTGCCAGTGTTTTGAAAGTGAGCACTCAGTCCAGAGCCTGCCTCTCAGGAGCTATCATATCCATCTCCTTCCTCCCCCCAACCTTTGGCCCTCCTTGTGGATAAATCCAGATCGGCTGAAACCTTAAACAAAAAATGTTACCATAAAGCCCACTGAGATTAAAGCAGAGACTGTGTAATTCCAGAAATGTGTAGAGCAAAATCCATAAAGGTTACATTTAATGTCAAGGAGAGGAAATTTCATCTTGCTGGAGCTGCCTATCATCTGAAGGCCATGAGATACAGGGAAACCTAAAACACAAAGGGCGGCTTCTTGCTCCAGTGCAGTGGCTAGCGTTTGCCACCAGACTACTGCACTTGCCCCTTTTCATGCCAGGACAAGAATCAGCTGATTGAAGAAATCAGCTGGTGGCAGACCTCTTGAAACATGCTTAAACAGAGTCTGGAAATGATTAAATCCATGTTCTCTATCTGTGAAATTGATCAGAAATTGGAAGATTGTTCAAAGCAATTATGCTGAGATGGGCCCAACCCCTGAGATCACAGCCTGTGTGAGCTGATGCCAGACAAAGGTTGGCACCGTTGGGAAAGCGTATTTGGCACTGGAACCTGAAATCCTGGAAGTTTAGAGGCATTTAGTCTCGATCCAAATCTAGAGTTTTGCACCTTGCCTATAGCTGCCAATTGCCTGAATGGGGGAACTAGCTGTATGGGTGGCAGGGAGCAAGTCCAAAGTGTTTCAAGCCAGGGTTGTTTCTAATTTCTCTGCTTAGATGAGTAAAGGGCCAATAACACTGGGGCTGGACCAGGAGTGATGCATCGGACACTATATAAGTTCTTGCCAATGCACCTCAACTATACCTTACCAGTAGCATAGATGCTATGATAATACCAACAATAGCAACATCAGTGTCTATCAGAACCTCCCCATCATCGACACAGCTTCGCTATCCTGCCACACCTCCCAACCTAGCAGCTACAAAAGACCACTCCTGACTACTGACCGCTCCTGAGCCCACTTACAGAGCTGCTAGTGCTCATCTACCCTAACCTGAAGCACTACTGCTCTTCTACTCCTGCGTGTCTCCTCCTTCCAGTTTAACCAGATGGTTTTTCTCCCTGTGGCCAGTTCCACTAGGGACCTAGACTGCCTACCTTAAATCCAGATCTCCTGGCGTGAGCACTGAAAAGGGTTTAACATCCACCCATTGGTCCGGTGTCTTGCTGACCCACATACAGAGCTTCCGGCACCTCTTTGCAAATGCGTTAGATGGGAGCAACCACTGCTGCTGAGGTGTCAAAGCCTTGTTTTGCAAGCGCAGACTGCATAATCTGAACTGGGAACCTGGGCTCTCGCCCTCCTGGAAGCTGGGAACAGCCTAGCAGAGCTCTATAGTAAGAGGTGTGACACACAATTTCTTGCTGCCTTAATATATGGGCTTCCTTTTATAGGGAGACAGGATTACAGATGAGTTTGGGGACTGCTGGTTGCAGAGTTTAATCACTGCACAGATGACATTATTCTTGAGAGCTCCAACTTCTGCTGCTGCCCACGACACATCTGAGAGAATGGGGGAGAAGCAAAAGACAGACTGTATCTATTCCAGTCCACCAGTAAGGGGACCCAGCTCGATCTTCTGCATTAAGGATTTTGCTAGGGTTTATACCTGCCCAGAGACACCTGCATTTGCAATCTCAGCCTTAAAGCTGAAGAAATAAGAAACAAATCCTCTATCTCTTTATATGCCTGAGAAATAGCTGTGAGCAGATCAAACATTTCTGAAAAGGATTTGGAACCTTCAGATCCATAACACAGACCGCTATCACTTGTGCTAAAGAAGTAAGTCCATTAGCTGCCAGGAGTAGTAGGCTATTATCCTCGATGGGGATGAGACATTAAAGGGGGACACGGCACGCA
This sequence comes from Natator depressus, assembly GCF_965152275.1. NCBI lineage: Eukaryota > Metazoa > Chordata > Testudines > Cheloniidae > Natator > Natator depressus. The sequence continues at coordinate 12,842,193 of NC_134255.1, forward strand.
TCGGGCACGCAGATCAGAAGTGTTTGATGAATTATTATTATTAGTTATTTGTATTGCCGTAATGCCAGGAGGCCCAGTCCCGGACTTCGTTGGGCTAGGTGCTGTACAACCACAGAACTAAAAGACAGTCCCTGCCCCTTATTGTGTTTTTCCTTTTACACTATGGGCTGATCATGAGCAGTTTTCTGTCAGTATACAATATTCATTATCTGTACTGTATTGGTTAGCTGGGATTGGTCAGATGATTCACATGGTTCTGTTTCCACTCCCTGATTGGATGAGTGGACAAGAACTTTGTATGTGAATATTCACCCATATGACTTGGAAACTGACTTTTGGCAGAAGTTCACAAAACCCACCGGCACACATCCCCCCCGGGGAACACAGCACACATGGAACATGAGCTCCACCAAAGAAAAGAGTGGTTCTCCACCATTTCCACACTGGGATCCTCACACCAGGAGCCCCCACTCCCATCTAGATGGGACCTCCTTTCCATTTAGCAATCAGGAATGGGCAGGATGGTTGCAATCCCTGACACCTATTAGTGAGCCCATGCCACCACGCCCTGATTTGAAACATGCAAGCGACTAGTCACGTGTCAGCCCAGCTCTGCTTGCCCACTGCATTGGCTTGCCTGAATTTCTCCATTTCCAACTCTGCAGAGGGAGACAGAGAAATGGAGACATGGACAGAACTAGAGAGACAGCAAGAGAGAAGGGACTGCAGAGCTGCAGAGAGAGAGCTGCTCATGTCAGTAACAGTGTTTATTATCCACAGAGAAATTGCTTAGGGCTTTTGACTCCTGTTTTGCGGGGCACTTTGCTGCCTGACATTGCCAAGGGAACTTTCAGCAGCTCCTGCTGCTTCCCTCTGGGTGAGCTCTGCCCCAGGGAGGAAGCAGTGTGGCGCTCAGCTCTCGCTTTCTCCTGTCTCCCTCCCCTATATTTGCTGCCCCAGAGTAGAAGCCCTTCCTGGTGACTGTGGAGAAACTCTCCCCCAACCCCTTTTGCTACCGAAGAGTCTCATCGCCTACGCCTGCTACCAACTCTGAAGTCACAAGGATCCCTCCCCTTTTCTGTGCACCCAGAATGGGTCAGACACATGTATTTGCTCCACTGCTTTGTGTTGCCCACCAGGGCACTAGGGTTGATCGTCTTGCCATAAAAGTAATCCCTCAGCACTGGAAGCCTCCTGCCCGAGAAGGATTAGCCTACTAAAAGAGCATGGTCTAGTGGTCAGAGCAGGGGGACTGGGATTCAGGCATCCATGGTTTTTCTCCTGACTTGAGTGAAACGGAGCATGTTGCTGAACCTTTTAGGGGGCAGGTTGTGTCTCTAGGGCACAGACCATAGTAATGGGCAAGGGCACGTAGCAACTCTGCTCCAAGAGCATGGCTCAGGGAAACGTCTTTCTCCAGGGAGGAGTATATGCTGCTGGCCTATAGCAATAGTAAATTACTGTCCAACCCTGCATTGGCCCCGCTGAGTATGCCAGCATAGGGATGGAGTCAATGCTCTGGATGTTCCCCGCTCTGAAGAGGGGAGGATGTGCTATGGGGTTCCTACACTCCTCTGCAGACATGTGTTCCCAAGCACCGTCTATCCCACAGGGCTCCAGTTAATTACTCTGCACACCAGAGATAATTAGGCTCCTCTCCCCCGTAGCATCGTGTTCTTTAACCGATGCTACAAAAGCTCTTTGAGGTCCGTCACTGCAAGGTACCAGGGTATTTTGAGCTGGGCATTGAATCAGTTCCCCAGGGTGATCAGAAGGGGAGGCTGGAAGATGTGTAACACAAAGGAAGAGTGGGGGTCTTTAGCTGAGCTGCCTTTTCACTGACTGCAATATTAGGAAGAGCTTCCTGGCTTGTATCACTGGAGAACGTTGTGTCCAAAATTTGCTAAAAGGAGTTCTAATCTAGCCATCCATCCCTTCCCTCCTGCATTGTTTGCATGATGCACTACAGTCCCAAGGTATAATGAATCCAAACGCACTGCCTGTGATTTCTGTGTTACTGCAGCCTCACTATTGCAGCATCCCTAATGCAATGTGAATCTGTCCAAGTCAATAAAGAATCCCAGCCGGAGACATTGCCATGTAAGGAGAAAGAGAGAGAGGGAGAGAGAGAGAACTTCTCCCCTGAAGACAAAAATAATTGCACCCGTTTGCCTGAGCTGCTGTTCCCAGCTTCTGGCTGTTACAGGCCATAGTGGGAAGCAGGCAAACCAGAGGCTGAGGCAGCTAGCAGAACAGAAGCCAGCTCCGTACTAGAGCAGCAAATGAAAGGGAAGAAATCGGAGTACAGAACTTTCATCAATGATTCTTTTGGTATGGAACCCCCCACGGCCCCAGTCACAATTCCCCTGGAAGCTCCACCCATCCTTTGAACATAGAGAAAGAAAGTTCAGAATGAGCCACTCCCTGTGAACATCTCTGTTGGATATGTGCATTTCCCAGAGTCATAGAATATCAGGGTTGGAAGGGACCCCAGAAGGTCATCTAGTCCAACCCCCTGCTCGAAGCAGGACCAATTCCCAGTTAAATCATCCCAGCCAGGGCTTTGTCAAGCCTGACCTTAAAAACCTCTAAGGAAGGCGATTCCACCACCTCCCTCGGCAACGCATTCCAGTGTTTCACCACCCTCTTAGTGAAAAAGTTTTTCCTAATATCCAATCTAAACCTCCCCCATTGCAACTTGAGACCATTACTCCTCGTTCTGTCATCTGCTACCATTGAGAACAGTCTAGAGCCATCCTCTTTGGAACCCCCTTTCAGGTAGTTGAAAGCAGCTATCAAATCCCCCCTCATTCTTCTCTTCTGCAGACTAAACAATCCCAGCTCCCTCAGCCTCTCTTCATAAGTCATGTGCTCTACACCCCTAATCATTTTTGTTGCCCTTCGCTGGACTCTCTCCAATTTATCCACATCCTTCTTGTAGTGTGGGGCCCAAAACTGGACACAGTACTCCAGATGAGGCCTCACCAGTGTCGAATAGAGGGGAACGATCACATCCCTCGATCTGCTCGCTATGCCCCTACTTATACATCCCAAAATGCCATTGGCCTTCTTGGCAACAAGGGCACACTGTTGACTCATATCCAGCTTCTCGTCCACTGTCACCCCTAGGTCCTTTTCCGCAGAACTGCTGCCTAGCCATTCGGTCCCTAGTCTGTAGCGGTGCATTGGATTCTTCCATCCTAAGTGCAGGACCCTGCACTTATCCTTATTGAACCTCATCAGATTTCTTTTGGCCCAATCCTCCAATTTGTCTAGGTCCTTCTGTATCCTATCCCTCCCCTCCAGCGTATCTACCACTCCTCCCAGTTTAGTATCATCTGCAAATTTGCTGAGAGTGCAATCCATACCATCCTCCAGATCATTTATGAAGATATTGAACAAAACCGGCCCCAGGACCGACCCCTGGGGCACTCCACTTGACACCGGCTGCCAACTAGACATGGAGCCATTGATCACTACCCATTGAGCCCGACAATCTAGCCAGCTTTCTACCCACCTTATAGTGCATTCATCCAGCCCATACTTCCTTAACTTGCTGACAAGAATACGGTGGGAGACCGTGTCAAAAGCTTTGCTAAAGTCAAGAAACAATACATCCACTGCTTTCCCTTCATCCACAGAACCAGTAATCTCATCATAAAAGGCGATTAGATTAGTCAGGCATGACCTTCTCTTGGTGAATCCATGCTGACTGTTCCTGATCACTTTCCTCTCATGTAAGTGCTTCAGGATTGATTCTTTGAGGACCTGCTCCATGATTTTTCCAGGGACTGAGGTGAGGCTGACTGGCCTGTAGTTCCCAGGATCCTCCTTCTTCCCTTTTTTAAAGATTGGCACTACATTAGCCTTTTTCCAGTCATCCGGGACTTCCCCCGTTCGCCACGAGTTTTCAAAGATAATGGCCAAGGGCTCTACAATCACAGCCGCCAATTCCTTCAGCACTCTCGGATGTAAGAGGAGTCTTATAACTTATCAGAGTCTTATAACTCTTATCAGTGACAGGAGTCGCTGGCTCCTGTCACTGATAAGAGTTATAAGGTTCCATAAGGACCTGCAACACATGGGGTTAGGGCAAATGAGGCCACCTGCTGGAGTGCTCCATATCGGTGACTGGGAATCTCTGAACTGAAGGGATGAAGGGTGACTGGAGCAGACTGAGGGTACTCTATCAAACTTGACAGTAGTTAGGCTGCAGGTAGGCTTAGATCACGGCCTGTCATGCTGAGCGACATTGCCTCATTGTTTCCTCCTGCCTCCTCTTTGTTGTCTTAAACTCTTTCAGGAAGGGTTCATCTTTTTGTTATGTGTTTGTACAGCACCTAGCACCAGAGGGCTCTGGTCCATGACTGGGGCTCCTCGGTGCTGCAATGATGCAAATAAATAATAATAATATGAGATGCTAATAGATAACATTGTGTTATTGTAGAGGGTCTTGTGGTTAAGACACGGGGACTCAGGAGATGCAAGTTCAGTTCTGTCACAGACCCTGTGTGACCTCTGGCAAGTCACTACTTTGCATGGCTGCCCCACGTTAGCAGACTCAGGCTGTGGAGCTACAAAATTGCAGTGTAGATGTTCAGGGTTGGGCTGGAGCCTGGGCTCTGGGACTCTCCCCCTTAATCTCTCTGTGCCCCACATCCAAAGATCTGTTAGATAAGCATGGCAGAACATTTATGGTAGGGGCAAAAATCCCAAATTTTTTAATATATTTAACTCCTTTGAGTTAAAGGATGAGTCGCATCATATATATACACATATACACATATATATACACACATATACACACACATGATGCGACTCATCCTTTAACTCAAAATAGTCCATTACAGAAGCTGATGCTAGTCCAAAAGCAGACTGGAATCCCCTGAACTCCATGAGTTGTTGTGAACGTGCTTAAATACCATAGGAACACAGGAATTGCCAGATTGGATCAGACCAGAAGTCCTTCCAGTCCAGTCTTGTCTGTATTCAGTGTCTTGTCTGTGTCAGTACCTGCTGCTTAAGGGGAAGGTGCAGAAAACCCTGCAGCAGGTAATCATAGAATAAACATAGAAATTTTTCTTCCTGACCCTCATTAGTTGGAGGTTGATTTATGCCCTGAAGCATGATAATAAGCAATATAGAAAACGTCTGGTAGGCCAAAGTAATAAGTGCCTGCCAAATGACAAGCTATGACTGGATCCTTAAACTAAGATGGGAGGGAACTTAAAGATGTTTTAAAGTGCATTTTCCTACCATAACATAAGACACTTTCCTCCTCTGGACCAGTAGGGGGGCTCCTGGGCCAAATTTCATTCCCTCTGTAATGAAAATTAATGGCAATGGAGGAAGAGTGAGGCCAGTTACCTCCCACCCTGCACATGTGACTACTTCACGCCTGCCCCTCACACTCCGAAGGAACACAGTCACTACATTTTAATCACAGCGGTCATATACTTTCAGTCACTATCCCCCTCGGAGACTGCACAATAACCATTTTAACACAGGGTCAGTTTGCTTGCAGGGACACAGACCACAGTGCTCTTTAAGGTCACTTAATTCTGCAACGTGTTCTGTTCCAGACAGACACACACTCCACACACCTCCTCCTGCTGGTGCCCGAGGAGGCCATAAGGGAACAACCATCAGAAGCCAAATCAAAACCCTTTTCTACTGGGATAATCAAAAAAAGTACTGCTCCGGGGATGCCCAAACTCCACTGAGTGTGAGTTATATCCCAGTCTTCTAAACTGGAAATTAAATTCTGGCCCTGACACCCTTTTTGGATTAGGAAAGAGGGATTGGAGTGGAAGCCAGAGAGTGGTTATAGATTGTCAAACCATTTGAATGTCATCTATATATCAAAGGGAATTGTGATAGAGTAACGTGGAGAGCTCCTTTATGTGGGAAGTAATGTAATTCTAAGTGCTCAGGGGTTGGAGATTTATTAATATAATAAGATCACAAGAAGTAATCGGAGCAATGTGAAGAGGGATAAAATGGCAGAGTTGGAAAGGTATGGAGGGAGAGAGAGATGGATAAGAAAAGAGAAACTACAGAAAAAAAAATGCAAGTAGAAATAGGCAAGGTGGATAACCGCACACCAGGTAGTGGCTATGGTCATTTTTTTTATTTTTGTTTTTAAGAGTGACTAGTTGGTTGGGGGGGGGGGGGGGCTGAATTTTGAGGTGACCTCTTAAAGGGTCTGGATTTTCATAAAATGCTGAGCCTCCTCCATCTGAAATTAGGCCTCTCCAAGATGGCTAAGGTTGAGCCCCCAGAATCGCTAGCCTCTTTGGAAGATTGTGAGGAAAAGCGATCAGGCCACATCTTTCCCCTTAACAGAAGTGGGAGTGTCTGTCCCGGAAGGCAGCGCGTGACTGGAGGGTAGATTTGCATCATGGTATAAGGGATACAATCTCTCATTCCTATATTATTGGAGCTGTGTGACCCCAGCATTGCCCCCCAGTGCGCACATGACTCAAAACTCATCTGCTTCTCTGTATCTGTGCCATGCTGTTTGGGCCAGTCTGAGTTCTCTGTTGGTAGGGGCACTTGGCCTTCCTTCCCAAACTGTTGTGGGCACCCTTATTTATTCCAGCCACCAACCACAAGGGGCACTGTTGCTCCTACCTTGCTCAGCTCCCTCTAATGAGCACAACCATGATGCTAAAAAGCTGGAAACAGGGCACATGTCAGGGCTGGGTGGGTGCCCCATATGCACCAGTCAGTTACCAAGTTGCAGTCAGGAGATGAGCAGGGAGAATCAGGATCGAGCCAGATCAGGATACCAGGGAGTGAAGGTCAGGTACCAAAGAACAAGCAAGGAGCAGAGTTGGGGATGAACCAAGACCAGAAGCTGCCCTCTAGGATCCATAGAAAGGCAAGATCTGGAGCAGAAGCAAGCAGGTGATCTTGCATCATTGCTCAGACAGCTCCCCATGATGGTTTCCTGGTTTATATACTAGCTGGGTGGTACTTCCTGTAGTGTCTAGCTTCCCAGGATCCTCCAACAGAAACCTAGCCTAAGCTTCCAATGGCAATGCAGAAGCATTGGCATCCCATAACCCCCCTAATCCCAGTTTCTAGTCCTGTAGATTCTTTTGGCACATGGCAAATGACAGGACGAGTGGTACCGATCAAGCTTCTAGATTCTCAGCAAAATCTCTAGGCTGGTTACGAGGAGGATAAATTTGGGATTTCACAGCCATCTGATCCCCTAACCCTCCTCCCCACAGTCAATACTTTCCTTCCAGCATGCATGAATCCTTTATGCAAGAACTCCTGCTCTATACAGGCCCTGCTGTAACTGGCAGGAAGTTTGCCAAGGATCCACCCCTCCCCCATGTAATAACCTCACAACCCCCTGAGGGGTCCTGATCCCCAGTTTGAGAACCCCTGCTCTAGACCATCCCCGACAGGGGTTTGTCTAAACTGTTCTTACAAATCTCCAATGATGTAGATTCCACAACCTTCCTGTGTAATTTTTCTCCCCACTTAACTACCTTTACAGTTAGGATGTTTTTCTTAATGTCTAATCTAAATCTCACTTGTTGCAATTTAAGTCCATTGCTTCTTGGGCTGCCCTCAGTTGATAAGTAGAACAATTTATCAACCTCCTCTTTAAAATAACCTTTTATGTACTTGAAGACTTATGTCCCCCTCAGTCTTCTCTCTCTCCAGACTAAACTGCAGGATCCAGCTTTCACTGGAGACTTAAGAGCAAAGCAACTAGCCCATGTCAGTTTATGGCTTTCCTGCTCTTTAATATCTAATTATCCCACTTCCATGGATGCCCAGAGACTCCATGTCTTGCAGATATCTTTGTAAATGCCAGGATTTCTGGTTGGTTTCCAGATGCAGGGGAAAGAAAAAGAACTGACAGTTATTCCCCAGGAGACCAGGGACTCGTATTCCTTCTCCCTTCCTTCCCCAGCTGCATTGCTTTCTCTTCTAGAGTTTCTAGCAATGTGGAAACCTCCTCCCCTCCCCCACGCCCAGCAAAGTTCTGGCAAACCTTCCTCCAGGTGCAGCCACCCCCACCGCTTGGGCTGGCTTCAAGCAGGTGGCACAAGGGGATGCATGTTCCCCCACAGGGGGCTGCCTGCAGTCACAGATCACACTGCTGTTTCCTACCACAGAGCTTTTTTTGAGAGAGGGACAGCCTCTTCTTCACATAACCCTATAATTTATGGAGGTCTCCCCTGTAGAGTAATAACAACTGCTGCAGCAGAGGCAGGCTCTAAAGAGAATGGAGCTGGAGAGAGAGATGACTTCAAGCCCATCTCTTCCCCAGCTTCCCATCTTTATTTCATTTTTAATATTCATGAGCACTCCCAGCAGGGGAGCTAAAAATGCTCCACTCCTAAATCTAAACGCTTTATAGAAGCCTAATTAAATTCTTTGGTGGAAATAAAATGACCTTCAGAACCAGTGTTTCTATTTGCAGTGCCACATCCCAGAAAGCGCCCCCAGATAATAACTCCCCTGACCCAGTAACTTCCCTGCAACAGTCACAGTCTGGCTCTCCTTGCTCTGCCTGCATGGCTCATCCCCCTCCTCCTGATGAGCTGCTGCAGGGATAAAGCTCTGGAGGTGGTGGCAGATCACTTGCACGCTGGGCTGGGATAGTGCAGCTGTGGTGAAGGCGAGGAGATGCTGGTTATCAGAGCACATGCAGAACGTTGGTAGAATTAGTACTTGAGTGGTGCAATAAAGAAGGGCAATTCTACCAGGGACCATTGCACAACCACAGCCGTGTGTGCACGCACGCGCATCACTGCCTTCCACTGGAGTATGATGGACCAGCTCAGCTAATAGCAGTTCCTTCATTAGTACTGGTTAAGTGCCTTTAGTTTACGCTCATGTTTCAGGGCATAATGTGTTCACAATCTGGGTTTCATGGGAAAGTATTTACTTTGATATCGTAGAATCATAGCAAGGTAGGGCTGGAAGGGATCTCAAGAGGTCATGTAGAACACACACGCACACCCTTTTTGACATAGGGCTATGTAAACCTAGACCATCCCCACAGGTCTTTTGTCTAACTTGTTCTTAAAAACTCCATTGAGGGGGATTCCACAGCCTCCCTAAGTAACCCGTTCCAGCTCTTAACTGTCATAATTAGAATGTTATTTCTAATACCTAACCTAGATCACCCTTGCTGCAAACTAAGCCAATTGCTTCTCGACCTACCCTTGGCGGACATGGAGAACAACTGATCACCACCCTCTTTATTAGAGCCTTTTATGTCTGTGAAGACAAATCATGTTCCTCTGCAGTCTTCTCTAGATTACCCATGCCCAATTCTTATCATTCTGGACTCTCTCTAGCTTGTCTGAAACTGGACCTAGTGCCCCAACGGAGACGGCACTACTGCAGAGTAAAGTAGAACCGTTGCCTCCAGTGTCACGTTGCATGGTCAGGTGCATTACTGGAGTTTAAACACCTTTGTTGGAACGATGTAGCACCTGTCTGAAAAATGACAGCAAAGCTTGGGAAAGCAGGGGTTGGATCTGCTAGTTCTGCAGTGTAACAACCTATCCAGTCCAGGATGCTGGGAAACAAAGGTCAGTGAAGCACTTGGAAACAATTCTGAAAATTTAATTGAAGATCGTAAAAAACAAAACAAAACTCTGTTTTAGTGTCACCAGCTATAGAACCTCTCTGCTTGGAGTAAATTCAACATGGGTGAAAGGGGCTAGACTGGTAGCTCTGGGGAATGAAGCCTTCTGTTTATCTCCAGATACAACACAGAAGCTACCCAACAGTGCCCTGCTGAAGTGTCTCAGAGCCCTGATCTGGAGACACAATCTGCAACTCCTTCCCTAAAGTCCCTCCCGGCCCTAGACGCTGCTGAAACTGACGGCCAGAATGCGGCAGGTACCACCAGAGGGTCCCAAGTCAAAAATGCGTTTTCCCATCTGAACCAATCAATATTCACAGCATATTATTCACTCAATTCTCGTCATTGTTATGGGAGCACTCACCTCAAAGGACAGATGGGGCTGTGGCTCCGGCGCAGGGCTGGGACTCAGGAGATCAAAGTTGAATTCCCAGCTCTGCCAGTCTCCCATGACGGAGTCACTTATTACCCCTGCGCCTTAGATCCCCAGCTGCAATGGGGCTAATGATGCTTCCTTTCTCCTATTTGGACTGCAAACTCTTCAGGGCAGTGACCGTCTCTTCTGGGGTGAATGCACAGCACCTCGTGCCATGGGGCTCTGATCTCAAACAGGGCCTCTAGGCACTGCTGAAATAGAAAGAGTCATGATTTGTCCATCTCTAGTCATGGTTACCTAAGTAGCTACCTCAAAGTGGGCCAAAGCCATGACTGTAGGAGAGTCAACTTTGTTTATCCTTCGTCTCTTCTCTCCATCCTGATCTGGTTGTCTGAGGCTCCCCTATGCCCATACAATGGTCTGTCCCTCTCCACCCCTTTATTTATGCTGTATGTTCTCACTCTTTGCATTCTTCCTACCCGGCCGCCACTTCCTTGGGAAAAAAAGAAGTGCTGAATCAAATTAAAAATATCTTCATGCACAGAGTTTTTTGTTTTTCTCTCCCCCTTCCCAGCTGCTGCAGCCATATCACCATGTGCCGTGATCCCAGCTCTTGCAAGCTAAGTAAGGTCAGACCAGATTAGTGCCTGAATAGGAGACCTTGGCGCTGCAAGGTGTGGTGTCAGCAGCTCAATTGCTGGCACTGTGTTCTCTGAGCCAATGCTAACCCACATGGTAGAATAAAGGTGGGGGGCCGAGCCGGTGGCCTGACCATCTTTCTGGGAGGGAGATTAACAAATACTCAGGACCTTGGGTTTTTTTTTTTTTTAAATTAAAGATCTGAAGGTAATTTGTCATGAGAGTAACCCTCAAGCTACTGCATTCTGCCTCCCTACACTGTGGTCACATTCCACCTACCTTTCTCCTTCCATCCCTGCTCAAGGCGTATGTGTGAACACCTCCCAGCATCCCTGTGAGGGTGAGCGGACCATCTCCATTTGACATGAGGCACAGAGAGAGTAAGTAACTTGCCCAAGGCTATACAGGAAGTCTGTAGCAGAGCCAGCAACTGATCTTGGGTCATCTTGCGATTAAACCACTAGGCCATCCTTCACCCCAGAGGCAGCTGTACTTAAGAATTGAGCAATGCCTCTGCATAGCTTGTGTATCAGTCCACAAAGCACTTTGGGATCCCTTGGGGTGAAGATGCTATAGAAACAGTAGCCGTAATTACATCAGTCGAGCTAAAGAGTCTCCCGCTCCTCGCCCACTGCAGACGTGTCCTGAATTTCCCCATCAGTTATTCCACGTGGACGCTTGGCTTCATGCACCTGCCCCTCAAACTGTCACTGTGGACAGACTCATTCTTCTGCTGACCTTTTACTAGGATTCAGACAGTTAACTCCTGGCCACAGCTCTCCGCTTTCCCCTCCGCCTCAGGTCTCCAAGTCCTCTGCAGTGAATGTCTACTGCCCACCCTCTCCTCTGCATCCATTAGTAAACCCCACCACCCCGTGGCCACCTATCAGAAGCATCAGGGGCTAGCATGTCTCAATCCGCCTTCCCAGGTCACGTTGACACCAGGCGTTATGCAAGTTAAGCTAATCAATGGCAGAGCCGCAGATTAAGGGGACTGGTTTACAGCCATCCATCAGTGCCATTTACATGGGGGGGGGGGGTCTGTCAGGCCACAAACAGAAAAAGAGATGATGTGAAACAATCCTGTCTGAAGGTTTTTAACACTCTTTACAAATTGCTGTGGTGAATAACTTGTTGCCTGTATTTATCCCTTTTCAAATTGTGTCTTCGCTACAGTCATCCATCTTCATTCCTCACTGCCTGCTCCAGACACTCCTGGCTGCTACCTCATTACTTTATATTTGTACACGCTACTGCCAGAATGTGGCTAGTTCAGAGACACAAAGGAAGAGGCAGAGGACAAGCTCATCCCTGGTGTAAGTCCATTAACTTTCAAATGGAATTCAGCCTGGTCTGCCTAATATCTCCCCTCTTGGAGGCAGTGTGTTCTGTAGAGGCCAGAGCAGTGGCTGTAGGCATCCTGGGTTCTATTCATGGCTGTGCTAATGACCAACTAGAAAAGCAAATCATCGCATTGCTCGGTGCCTTAGTTTACCTAGTCTGTAAAATGAGAATGACAACTCTTTGTGGTGAGGTAAAGCATTGGCCACCCACATACAAGCTGCAGCTTTATGGATATTGATACCGAAGCTATCTCAAGTAGGTCTCCATGTGCTGTAATCACCCCGGGACTGGAATGTAGCAGGGACAGAACTTATGGCCATAGAATTCAGATCCTCCTGCTGAACTAGCAAAAGCCATTGTTAATTGATCCAAAGTATAATCTCCAGATGCTGATAGCTATATCGAGCCTATGACAAGCACTTCAACAGTTCCACTTCTATCGAATCAAGGGAGTGGCACACAGCCAGTACATTGCTGAATTACATCCCAAATTAAAGATCTGGATGATGCCATTGGGATCCATTGTCCCCCAAAACATATCTGTGCCCCGTGATCTGCCTAGAGATTTACATGGTCCCCAGATCTGAGCATCTTATTCCCACTAATGTATTTTATCCTTAAAACACCCCCGCTAGGTAGAGAAGTAGTATCTCCATTCCCAGGTGTGGAGATGTAGCACAGGGCAGACTCACATGAGGTTGCAGAGGGAGCCTGTGGCACAGCTAGGACTTGAACCCACGTCTCCTGAAGCCAAGGCCCTCATCACTAAACCAGCCTCGCAAGACAAGTCTAGCTCCAGCCAGAAGCAAACATAACTGCCAAGTACCCATTGTCTGGCTATGGCAAGCCAAAGGGCAGGCACCTTCCTCCTCCATTAGTGGAACGCCTGCCTCTGCCCCCTCTCCAAGATCCCATCACACCAGACTTCTGCTGCTCTCCTTTGTAAGCATGCAGAAATGGGATTATCTCACCTTCACCCTCACATCCCATGACCCATCCTCCCTCATTTCAGGACCCAATTAAACAAAACAAAACACACACACACTTGTTTGGGCAGCAGATCTTTAGCTGGTGCAAACTGGCATGGTTCTATTGATACAGATTTAGGCCAGCTGAAAAATCTGGCCCCTTGTTTTTAAAAACACTCCACTGAATTACCCCCAGCTGAACTCATGGCTTCCCTGTCTCTGCTCCCTCTCTTTGCTTACCACCAGCCCCCTCTCTTCTCAGAGTCTTCACACTCTCCTGCTGCTGTTTGCAAAACTCCCCCCTTGCCAGCTTTCCCTTTCATTCCAAACTTCAGCCTAAAAGCGTAATGTATCTTTTCTGCCTCTGAATCTCTCCCCCTCATTTGCCGGCCTTACGACTGACTGCTTCAATTTATTCACTCTCCAATGTCTCGAAACCACTGCTTCCTGTAATTTATGCCCGGCACTGTCTCGTTTTTATTTGACTCTGAAATGTGTTCTGGGGATAGAGTTTCTATGAAAGATGCTGTACAAAATAAACTTGTATTGTGCTATAAATCTTGGCCAAACTACAACTGCGTTAGGGATAAAATTACAGGCTACAAGTAAGTGTGTTGGGGGTGGGGGGGGGGGGGTTGATTGCACTCAGTTACCTAGCGGGGATGGGAAGACTCATTCCCTCCACTGCAGGAATCACTGGATGAAATCTTCTTGCCCTGTGCTTTGCAAGACATCAGACTAGAAGCTCACAGTGATCTCTTCGGTCCTTAAAATGCATGAATCTGAAGGGAGCATCATTACTAAAATAGCACCTAAAGGTCGCAATCAAGATCAGGGTCTCATTATGGTACAGGGTGTACAAATACCTAGTAAGAGACAGCCCCTGCCTCCAAGAGCTTGCAATTTAACTAGACAAAACAGACAAGGTGGGAGGGGAAATAGCCAGGGTCACACAATTGTTCAGTGGCAGAGCCCAAGTCACCAGAGTTCCAATGCATTGCCCTGTCCATTAGAGTACAGTGCCTCAACTGGATCAAAAGAAGAGAGTGGACTTGCTGAGGGTGGCCAAAGGGGTATAGCTGGGAGGAGCGCAAGGACATTAAACAAAGGAAGATTGGTGCTGAAAAGCAGGATGTATTTCCTAAAGGAGAGAGATTGTTTAGACGGAAGAGTTGTCTCTTCCAAAGGGAGGGAGAGAAGCCTCATAACGTCAGTGATGTAAAGCTGGAGTGGAGCAGGCACTCAAAAAATAAACCATTGGGTGCAGTCCTGCCCTGGTCAAGAGAGGTGACTAGACTGGATAGATTGTAAGCTTTTCAGGACACGGCCTGTCTTATTATGTGTGTGTACAGCATCTAACACAATGGGACCCAGATCCTCGATTGGGGCCTCTAGGCACTTTTATGATAGAAATAGATAAATAAAATAGTGACTTCTCCGATACTGGGATCAGCTTGGCACAAGGTTCACAATGGAGGGTTTGAGACAGGTATTGATGGAAGCAGAAGGGCAACCGATGGTATATCACAGGAACCTATTTTTGCCAACTGCCAGAGGACACAGAGCTCTGCAGAGGTCCCCGGCTCAAATAGGTGCACAGTAATTCACCAAAGGGTGTGATGTAAGGCCTCTACAGAGCGCCAGTAACCCACTGGTCATCATCGTCATTGCAAAGTGTATGTGCAGATAATGTTTAGGCAGTTATGTATCTATACTGGAAATTAGATTTGTAAAGACTTGCAGTTAAAAGCAGGTCACCAGGAGGGGATGCGCCTTGGACAAGTTCTGTTCAGTCAGGGGATAGCAGATGCTTATCTGTCTGGTCACTATGCATTGTGCGTCTCACAGCGTAAGTCTATTTGCACAAGAAGCCATGAGCTAATCAAGATTGCAAAATTGACAAGAGACTGAGAAATCTACAGGAAGGAACACATAGAAGGAGGGTGTCCGGATTATGAGTAAAGACCAAAGGACTGTTTTGATGTATCTGGGGTTGCAAAGAGGCACACAGTATCCTTTACCTAGGGGACAAGCTGGCAGCATGTTTTCTTTCATGAAAAAAGGATCACAACCAGGCCTGGCTGAAACCACTAAAAAGGACTTCGGGGTGAACTTTGCTCTAACAGATAAGAAAGTATGTAGTTAAATAAGTCTAGGCTCTGGAATGCATGTTATGATTTTAATGCATATATAACCATTTGTTCCCAATATTTCTACTTGCAAAAGATTAACAACAAAAAGAAGAGATACAAATGACAGCTTGTTTTCACTATAGACATATCTAAGTGCTGTGTGTTAAGCACAGCGGTGATCTGCAACTAAGCTGGGGAGTGCCGCTTCTTTGGGCCCAGCGACTATGTGAATACTATGAGTGTCCAGTGGAACAGGGGCTGGACACCCCAGAAGGTTGCTCGCAGAGCTTGGCAAATTGAGTGTGCTTATTGCTAACCTGCAGAGTGGCAGAAGAGCCAGGGCAGGTTGTGAGAGGAGGGCTTGTGCTGTCCACGGCCCATGGACTCAGGCAGCTGGCCCATGGTAGGCACAGATAAGGCTTCCCTCACACTAAGAGCTGGCAGTGGCAAGATACATCACAAACCTAAGTATCCCTGCTGGGAAGCATCGCAGATGGGTTCTGATCGAGTTGTTCCTGACATAGGCTTGCTAAGGAATCCATCCTCAACTGAACCACTGTAATGGACTTACTAATGCATTAGGTTATCATAACATTGACACAAACAGCCCTGTCCATCGTTGACATGACTAGTGAGGTCAGCAGCATTCACCGGGGTGGACTACAGCTACGGTCTCCCCAGAGCCATCTCTACTGGGCACATTCTATATCTTCCTTGGTGTAGTTTATCTATTCAATGGTACATGTGGAGGCCCAGATTCTAGGAGCTACATGTGTACAATTGCACACACATAATTGCAGTGTGCAGTGACAACGACTAATCACAACGGTGACAACTGCATCTCTGTTCCCCAGTCCAGTATCTATATTGTTGCCCCTGTTCACAGAGTCTGTGGTAGTCCATACAGCCACAGTGACACTGAAAAAATTGTGCGTATGTTTTTGCACCTGCAATTCTGAAAATCTGGGATTGACTGACATTTAAAAGCAGCAACAACCCACAACTTCTCCAGTCCATACAGCATCCTGGAAATGCATTGTACTAGGAGAAAAGCTTGGCTCTTAGTACCCCAAATGGAATTCCCTGGGTGTATGCGAGAAATACATTTACTCCAACATTAGGAATACTGAATTATCAAGCATTCAGGAACATCTTCTCCCATTGCATGTCAAACTGTGGCTCTTGGCTTATTTAATTGCATGTGGTTACAACCTTTTTCTTTTCCTCTTAAAAAGAACAGAAATCAGATTTGAAATGCAGTCATTATCGCTAGCAGCTCACCACAAAACAATTCCAGCCCATGCTCCTGGCTAACAAGATCATAAATTCAACCCCAAACCAGTTTATATGGGGGCAGTCTACTATCTTTCCTGTCTAAGCATGCCAGCTGCTCAGCAGTGCACCCTGGATACTCAAGAGACTTCTCCAGGATTTTTGCTCTGTCTAGTCTGGTAGGCCACCTCCACCAATAGCCAGCACCACCCGCTTCAGAGCAAGGTACAAGAAACCCTACAGTGATGGGATAGCCTGCCTGCAGGGAAAGTTTCCTCCCACTCTTTAACAGTTAAGATCTCTGGCCTTAAAACAATAGCCTGCATTTGCATTATGTAACATTGCTCCTAACTGAATAGGCCCCAAGCTGAAAAGCCATTCCTATGATGAATGCTCTAGCTAGGCATTATGTTAAATTCACTTCTCCGTCGCCGATTTCCCTGTTGCTCTGTGCCTGGTAGGAATCTATGTCTCGGCACTTGGCTGTATGCAGAAGTGCTTTGTGCATATCGGACTTCATAAACACCACAAATTTACTAGGAATGTTGATGGAACCACCCAGCAATACAAACCTGCTGTGATCCACCTCTATAGAGATGGATTTATGGGGTCATGTGGGCTAAGCGGTTTCCACCTGCAGTCCCCATTTTGCTGCATGCAAATGCCCATTTTCTTTACCCCCATCTGCCCTATATTCCTGGCATTATTAGTATTATTCTTTAACACTACGATAGCACCAAGAGTCCCAAGACAAGATGAAGTCCCCATTGTACCGTGTGCTCTACGAACAAGCTGTGGGAAGAGACAGTCCCTGCCTTGAAGAACTATTAGGCCACAAAGACAGCAGGTGGGATCAAGTAGGGTATATTTCCTTCTAATGTGAAGAATGGTAAACTGAGGCACAGGGAAATTAAGTAATTTGCTAAAGTGTTCTGTGGCTATGAATCCCATGCTTCAATCACAAGGCCGACCCTCCCATTACAAAGTACTATGGGCCCTTTGGCCAGTAGCAACGAGACACATTGCCAGTGTGTGAGGCAAAACCCAGCTGTGCCATGCAGGAAATCCCCCAGCAATAAACATGAAGCTCAAGAAAAGAGCTTCCCCACTAAGAGTTAGAGACAGCTGAGGAGCCCTGAGGGCCTGGACTTCTATAGCGGAGATCACTGCTCAGTTCACAGTTATTTCACACTCAGAAATTACCAGGCTGAAAGCTAAAACAGACAATCAATTGGGAATGACGAGCATTAGGATAGCAGAGGTACCAGAAACTTCCTCAGCGATGAAAGGACAGGTCGTTACCAACACACCAGCAGAAATAAAGCTAGTGCCTGACAATCTAGAGGTCATAGGCTGGGGCAAAAGGAAATATCTAAGAATGATTGGGCTTATATGAGGTACTGAGGTAAAAAGCAACCTATGCCCTTCCTCCATTGAGAGATTTCTGCAGCACTAAAAATGCAAGCAAAAAGATGGCTGGATTAAAATTGAGCAGGCATACAGAACTGAAGTAGGCTCTGCAACACTCCTTCTCTGCCCCCAGCCCTGTTCCTGGCACAAACCCTCTCTCCCCCGACATACACCCTAGGCTAGCTTGTGAAGAAGTCAGCTACGTCATCTCTGCTGACTATAAACCAGCGAAGAGTTCCCCGGTGCAAGGGGAATTTTCCACTCGTGACCTCCAGCTAGAATGTGGCCACTTTGCTCTGCCTGAGTGGTACTAAGTGGCTCTAGAGAACCAGAGAACCTCGTCCACATGATAAAAAATTGCTTCCTAAAACTGTATGTGAAGTCAGAATCATAATAATTTTACATTGTAAAAAACAAAACAAAACATGAGGAGTACTTGTGGCACCTCAGAGACTAACAAATTTATTTGAGCATAAGCTTTCGTGGGCTAAAACCCACTTCATTGGATGCATGCAATGGAAAATACAGTAGGAAGATAGATATACACACACAATCTTCCTACTGTATTTTCCATTGGGTGCATCCAGTGAAGTGGGTTTTAGCCCACGAAAGCTTATGCTCAAATAAATTTGTTAGTCTCTGAGGTGCCACAAGTATGCCTCAATATTTTTTGCTGATACAGACTAACACGGCGACCTCTCTGAAACATTGTACATTACGTGTTCTTTGGTGCAGCAACACTCACCACTTCTCTGGTACCTCCTTCTGGTCACTCTGGGGATTAGCTCTCAAGGTCACCAGCCTTCCCATGGTCACACAGTCCCTCTCTCCGGTCTGCAGCTCCTCTCATCCCATGGACTGCAGCATCCTTTCCATGACTCAGCCCTCCAGCCAGATGACTCAGCATTTCCTCCTGCAAAAAGTTGTGGGGGAGACAGGACATCAAAGTCTTTTCTTCAACAGCCCTAAGCAGTCTTCCCATTCACTGCTTCAGGGGCTGATAGGGAAACCTGGCCCTCCTCTACTCCATATTCCTCTCCAGGGATCCTCAACCCAGCAGTTCCTTGCTTTCTTCTCTCAGCCCTCACTACTTCTTCCTACAACTCCTGTTTCTCCCCCGCTTTCTCTGGGAGTACTAGCTCCAAACCCTCTTCCCAGGGAATGACTGCTCTTTCCTAGCAGCCCCTGTCTGTTACCAGATACCTGGCTTTATAGGCCCCACCTGTTCCTGCATAGCAGAACCTGCTTGCAATCAGCTCCCTGCTCCCTGGCTCTTCCTCCAGGTGCAGCCTCTGGAGTTAATAGACCTGCCTGGCCACCTCAACCCTTCCAGTCCGGTGTGGGGTGGACACCCCATCACAGGCAGGGACTGTCATTTATTATATTTTTGTGCGGTACCTAGCACAATGGTGCCCAGCTTGCTTGTGGTCTTTAGATGCTACTGCAATCTAAATGTTAAATAAAATAATAATGTTACCACCCCCTTCTTATATAGTGCTTTTCATCCATAGAGGCCACAACTCTTTACAAAGGAGGCAAGTACCATTATTCCCTTTTTACATCTGGGGAAACTGAGGCACAGAGCCGTAAAGTGACTTGTCCAAGGTCCTGCAGCAGGCCAAGGTTAGAGTCAGGGGTAGAACCCAGACTGTCTGAGTCCCAGTCCATTGTTCCACCCACTAGGCCACGCCGTGTCCAGTGTTAGTATATATAATCTAGTCCTACATGAGGTTAAAAACAGCTCCATGCTTCTTATTGCCTCATTTAATTAACTACAATAATTCAAAAATTCTATAGAAAGTTCTTGCTCATAGTTTAGAAATCTTATTTCCTATCATTATCTCAATGCCAATGGGCTTTGTAAAAGGTAGAAAAGTTGCCGATAATGTTTGTAGATTCCTTAAGGTTATTCATCATTCTAAAGAAAATCAAGCTAAATCTATGATTATTTGATCAGAAGCAGGCAAGGCATGTGACTGAGTTGAGTATTTATTTACATGTGACCCCATCAGAAAATGTGGCCTTGGATTATTTTGTTCATATTCTTTTTGCGGTCACACAAGTGCAATCATTTAACAGGCTTTCATCTGACTTCTAGCAAGGATGCCCACTCACTGCTTCTGTTCACTTAGGAAGACGCTATCAATGACATCCAAATGAGGAAGTGGCTCAGATGGTACAGCAATGGCAGATAGATAGATAATCATTATCTACTTTTGTTTCTCTGAAATCCACCCCAGTCAATCGCCAGTATTAATAAAACAACTTAGCTCAAATATGACCTATCAAATGAATGTAATCAAACCATCAGCTTCCATTTTGAGGAGCAACAGAATACAGAATGGTTTCACAACTCCATATCCAGATTTTTGGATAAAATATATTAGAATTAAATTACTTTCCTATCTCAAAAAACAAAAACAAACAAACAAACCCACCAACCCTCCAATAATTGAATATTGAACCAATAATACCATAGGTGAGAGCAGAAGATCTAGATAGGTGGGCAAATCTTCCCTTCAGACTTATGGACAGAACTGCCCGAATAAATATGAATCGATTTTCCTCACCTCTTAAATCAAGTGTAAATGTTCTTATACAGATTTAAGCCAGTGCTCTTTATTACAGTAAATTTACCATCACTCACTTCTTATGAGAAATAGGAAGCCTGGCTTACCTTCAAAACCTTCTGTTTAGAGAAGAACAAATGAGGACTTGATTTTCCATGTTTATTATTAATTATTATTATTTTTGCTGTTGTTCTTATCACAGGAGTGCCTAGATGACCTAATGAAATTGTGCTAGACTAGGCACTGTACAAACATGCGAGAAACATTGCACATTACAGAGAGCTGACAGTCTAAATGGACAAGAGAGACAGAGGGTGAAAGGGGAGAGAGAGGCACAGAGAGAAGTAATGTGTCCAAAGTCACACCACAGACCAATGGCAGAACTGGAAATAGAACCCAGGTCTCCTGGGTCCCAGTCCAATGGCCTATTATAAAATTATATTTGTGGCCAGCCCATGTAGATGATTTTACCAATTCCACCTGGACTCAAATAGAACAATGGTATGTTAATACGTTTCATCAGAGAAATTTACTTGTGCATCCTACTGAACATGTACCTGCCCACCCCCTTATGAAAGACAGCTTACAAATACAGAGACATAAAAGAGAGATGTAAAATAAAATAACGTGTGTTCGCTGTTATTTAGTTTAGGACCAGACTGTGCCCATCCTGCACAGGAAAGCAAGGGTTGTTTTATCCACTGTGGACAGGGTAATAACATCAAAGGACTCCATGCTTGTAAAACTAAACTGGCTCTTTATTAAGAGAGCTATTTACAGAGATGTTGCCAGTACAGCTGGCATTCTAGCCATGTGCACACAGACTGACTTCTTAGTGTTTCCTCCAAACTCTTTCCTCCTGCAATCTGTGGTCCTCCCTCTAACTTCCAGGCAGGTTGCTACAAGGGTACAAGGAACCTCCTTACTTCCCTATGCTGGGCACCATTGCAGGGGCAGAAGAGCAGTCTCTGTAGAGCCACTACTTCCTGTGCATGGGAGCAGAAGCAGATGGTAAAGGGCAGGTAGGAGGCGGAGACTTGGCTCTGTCTCTGCACCAATTGACCAGCCAGCGCAGCTATGTCATCAGTGTTTCAGGGAACTTATGCTGTGCCACATATAGGATTAGTGTACATCCTTCCTAGAGCATGTGGGAGCTTGTGAGAAACAAGTTGTATCTCAATACGCTCCTGGGTCAATGCAGCTATGTGCTGCCCCATATCAGGACGCACAATTAACACCTTAATGAATAAACCCACCTTCCCTAAAAGCATGGGGACTTCAGTATATAAGGGATGTGCACAGGGACCATAAAGATTTTCTGACAAGTCAAAATATAAGGATCTAATTAGAAAATCAATTCTACTGAGACACCAAACAATCTATTGTTTACAGGAAAAACATTTCATTTAAATACATTTTGTTTTAAAAATAAACAAATACAAAACAACCACCTCAAAGGCTATTTACAATCCACAGAATATATGTATCTCCATATCTTTTAAATATTTTCATTGAGCTACTATTAATTATTATTTTTATTTGTACTACCATAGTGCCTAAGAGTCCCCAGCATGGACCAGGAGCCTGTTGTGTCAGGCACTGTGCAAAGAGAAAACAAAAAGATGACCCCTGTCCCCAAAGAACTTACAATCCGTGTATAAGACAAGAGAAAATAGAGGGGTACAGACACAATGAGTACAGGAAACAATGCGACAATACCGGCTGACATATAGATAGTGATATCTGCACACCAGCGATCTGTTGTCAAATTTTGTAGGCACCAGTATGTATATGCTGGCAGTACCCCAAAAGCTTCAACCAGGATTGGAGCCCCATTGTGCTAGGCACTGTACAAACGTGGAAAAGAACCAATCTCTGCCCCAGAGAGCTTATGAGCTAAAGACACAAACAGACAAAGGGTAGGG
Source organism: Natator depressus (assembly GCF_965152275.1). Lineage (NCBI taxonomy): Eukaryota > Metazoa > Chordata > Testudines > Cheloniidae > Natator > Natator depressus. The sequence goes on from NC_134255.1 coordinate 12,864,454, forward strand.
GATGTGAATGCAGCATACCAGCAAATGAAGCTGGGGAAGAATTAGCCCAGCTTGATGGGGTTTTAGTTGGCTTGTTTGTCTTTTCAAACATTTCGGGTTAAAAGGGAGAAGGAAGGAAATAGGAAAAGAAAAGGAGAAAAATACTCCAGCTGAGGCCTCACCAGTGCCAAGTAGAGCAGGACAATTACCTCCCATGTCTTATATAATGCTTCTGTTAATACACCCCAGAATAATATTAGCCTTTTTTGCACTGCCACAGATGGTTAGGCACCTACATAGCTTTAAAAATGGTCCATAGGTGCTTCTGACAATCCCCCCCTTATATTGAGAACAATGAAAGTTGAAGAAAATCAGTCTACTTAATTACAGTAGTTGTCTTAAATGGGCCTGAGGTCTTCTGAAAATCTTGGCCGTGGGAAAGAAAAACAATAGAAAAATCAGTACTATAAAATGTGAATTTGGATTCTCCTTATTAATGATTGTAAAAAAAAAAATGTAGATTGAATAATTGGACCACTGAATCCATGTTCAGATATTGAACATGGCTCTTGTTAATAAAACAATATTCACCTATCAGCCAAATGACACCATTTTTTAGAGAGCAAGACGAAATTTGAGGGTAAGTGGGCCTTGGCACTAAAATAGTGTCACTTCTTTCTTCTATTGTAAGGTGAAGATGATTTAGTTTTGTGTTCTTACAATTCCATGTCAAGGAGACACAATCAGGAGTGTATGTGTTTTTTTGTAGCCCATGTGTCACAAATATGTCATACTTTACTTCTGATTGTTGTGTAATCTGGGAATGAGTTAATAAATTATATTGTGTGCGCACCCATGTGTGCACACGTGCAAGGCAATTCTCTACGAGTAACAATGCAAGTGAGAGCCAGTCTCATTTCCCCCTGTGCCTCATTAAAGGAGAGGTGCTTCTTTACCTTAGCCAGAGCCCGGTATTAACTTTCAGTTACTCAGCGTAAATTTTAAACAGTTCCCCAATTCCCTTCCCCATTACAATCAGAGATCGATACGTGAGCTGCAGTCCTTGCCCCTACCCCCAACATAATTAAAGATAACCTTGATGCCAACTACACCCTTGGACATAATTCTGGGCAGAGGGGACAGATCCCGTTCCCCACAAAGCATGCTCTCCGCAGTTCAGTCCTTTCCTCTGTGGCACTGGATTTCACTCCAACTTGCTAATGATTATTATCTCCTCTAGCAATAAATAGGAAGACTCTGGCTCTATTCTGCCAGGATATTTATTGCCCAGAGTGCCCTTTGATCCTGTTTAGTCTAATTGAGCCTGGCATGCAGCTCCAGGTTGCTAATGTATTTCCACCATAAACTGTATTTGTAGACAGATGGAAGTTACGATTGCCTCCTTTCTCTGCTATTAGCAAAGCAGTCAACTCCTTGCTTTTACTTACAATTTAATTACAAGGCATATGGAAATGTCAAGCAATGTTGGAGCCAGGGCCCTAGCTCAGATTCCAGTGTTTGTTTCTTTTCAGGTTTTTTACTCTCATCAAGGATGCAACAAGCTTCTGGAAGAGAGCCTCCCCGGCATCATTCAGGAGCAAATGGACCCCGTCGAGGGCAGCGCTTCAGGGAACTGTTTCCAGCTCCTATGAGTTCTGTGCTGCTCATGCCACCATCCCCAGCACGCTGTGGGATGGAAGCTGGGGCTGCTCATGGGAAACATTCTCTCTCTCCGCGTTTCAGGAGGTTAGGGACTGGTGTTGTCTTGGCAGTGTCTGGTCTGCTAAGTTCCCCCACCCTATCCTGCTAGGAGGAGAGGCTGACCCAGTCCAAGATTCCAAATATGAACCCCCCCATATCCTTCTACTTTGAAGTGTTGGATGTTTCAAAGTCCAGCCCCAGGTCTACGTTTCATGGCTGCCTCAGATCTCTAGAATGGCACTAGCTGGTTAAAGGCAGCCTCTCTCACACACACTCTGAAAAGTCAGAGGCCCAGTGAAAACCAAGAAGCTGAAGGGCCGCCTGCTTTTAAATATCAGGATGAGCCATTGGTAGCATTGCCTGCCCTCCTGGAGGTAAATTGGGAGAAAACATGGCAGCCCCAGGCTCTGTGCATCTGCTTCCAGCCTTTTCTCACCCAGTGCCTCTATGGGATAGAACTTGAGGGGAAACCGCAGACCCAGTGAAGGGAGCTAAAAGATCTGTGGAGCCACAGGGGCTGGAGTGCCGTTGCATTAACCAAGGTAACAGACACGACTCCAGGGCAAACTGATGACCTGTGGTTTATGTGGACCCGGATGAGCCTCAGTGCACTACAGCAGGAGAGGGAAGCTCAGTTAACCCTCCTAGCCCACGCTCCAGCATCTCAACTCAGTGGTGCTTACAGTGCAGACACTTCTTCCTCTTTGGGGCCCCAAGGCAGCAAAGCAGGGCAGCACATGCGTACGTCCCACTGGCTGCAAGCTGCATGGGGACCAAGGTGTAGTTCCATCAATTGCATTTCTGTGGGTAGTCTTAATCCCAAAGCACCTTACCAACAATGACATAGGTTTGCCTCAGGGGCAAACTGCCCCATGACCTTGTAAGAAGTTCAAGTCCAGATCTGAATTTAGCGAATGGTCCATATTAGACTGTGAGGGTGACATTTTCAAAAGCTGCCTTAGCTCCCATTGAACTCAGTGGGCAAGGTGACTGTCCCCTGTAAGAGGCCAGGGGGTGCAGACCACCTGTGATTGATTACCAGCTGCCCAGTTGGACTTAAGGGAAGACACCTGGAGAAAGAACTGCAGGGTAAAGGCTGGTACCTGTAGATCTTGCTCTGCCCAGGGAGGTAAGGGAAAGGACTCTATAGAGATCTGCTGGGTGGGTTCCTGAAGGCAGATGCTGGAGGAGCTGCTGAAAATGCAGAAGTATAGGCCCCAGGAAGGAGGGCTGTGCAAACCTCAAACCGATGAGAGACTGCATCCCAGGGAGACTTTATTTTAAGTCTGGGAACCACAGAGTTTAAGTTTATTCGGACCTAATAAAGTAGAACCTCTGTGGTGTCCTTCCAGGGCCCTGAGAGAAGGGGAAACTGAGGCAGAGCCATGCTCAGCCAGCAAGGGGCGCTACAGGAAAGGCACTTGATTTTTCAGGGAGTACTAGCATTGACTTCAATGAGAGCAGAATTAGGCCTAGGCTGTTGGCTTTAGAAATCCCACCCTAAACTCTCTGGATAGCCACTGTGTCGTCCTCTATGTTTGTGCATTGCCCAGCATAGTGTGATGTGGCCTCAGTCCTCACTGGGGACTTAGGATGCTACTGCAATACAAATTGTAAAACCATGGCTGAGCAGATCCTCTGAGGTAAGGAGTCTCCCACGTAGCTCATCCTATTGCTATTATCATTTTCTGCTCTTCCCTTTGCTTTATTTTACTGTCTTAAAATTAAATCCACAATAAAACAAACTTGCAAATGCAAAAGAACCAAAGCAAGGGGAAATGTGTAGTTAATTTTCCTAATCAAATATGCCTGACAAGCCCATAACCAAGTAAATGATGATTGTATCAGTGAGGATAATTGAATCCCTGTCAAATAAAGAGGAGAACAAGATCAAACCTGCAATAAGATCACAACCAAAAATAATACAAGGAAGAGACAATGAAAGCAAATGAATACAACGAGCCTGAATTTTCCCAGCCTATCATTCACTCTGGCCTGCTCATGCCCCATGTCAGGTAGTATCCGACTGAGTAATTAGGGCTTGATCCAAAGACCATTGACGTCAATGAAAAGATTCCGATCAGTTTCAACCGGCTTGGATCTGGGCCACAGTCCCATGGGACTCATAGAGTAAAAGTACAAGTTAACATGAGTTAAGTGTGAGAGAATCTGACACTTTTAAATAATATGAGGTGCTCTTGTGCTCTTAAGTCACATATGTGCTTTTGCAAATGCCACTCTATGAGACTTAGCCTGATACCCTGGAATTCAATAGAAAATCCCATTGCATTCAATGGGAGCATGATCAGCACTTAAGTGTTCATCTCTGGCCTTGCTGCTGTATCTGTTTGTCAAATACTAATCACTGATTCCAGTATTCTTTATTCTGGATAGATATATGAATCCGTGTTCTCTCCACTCACTTTGGATTTTCTTTCCTCCTCTTTGCTTTCCATCTGCCCCTCTTTTTCCCCCGCCCCTCTTTTTCCCCCACCCCTCTTTTGATATATCCTTCTTTCTCCCCCTTCATCACAGTCCCTTCTCTACTTCTTTTGTTTTCTCTGGGTACACACATGCGCACATACACAATTTCCCTCATCTCTTCTCTAGCCCTATCCTCCATGTTTCACTGAGTTCAATTTAATTTAATCCAAATTGCTTTATTGGTACCACTGAAAGACAAGGATTGCACAAGCTATTATAAACTTGTATAATACACATTATGTAAAAAATATTTAAGGAAGGGATACTCCAGCAAATGGAATCAATACACTCCACCATAAAGCATTACCAGGAATAAAAAATAATAAGTCAAACTCTTGTTAAGTGCACCGCAAGCCTACTCAAAATTCAGGGCTGATTACATGTTTGCACATAATCAGCAGCATTCCAGCTATGGCTGCTGTGTATGCCCTGGCTCTAACAGCAATCTTTCCTCGCACAAACCTATGATCTCTTGCCTTTTCAAGGATTCTGGGCCAAGAGAACTAGAGCTGTTTCCTTTGGATCTCTCCTTCCAGCACTGATTAGGATTTAGCCATAGATTTCTCTCTCGGACCCCTCTGAATGACATTTCAGAGACGATCCAGACAGGCACTGATGGCAGGGAGGATAAGGTGAGAGTTTTACAGGGTAATTTTAAACCTGAAGTCAGAATAAATCTCCAGCCATTTTTAGAGACAGCACTGCAGCATATAGTGCTCATGCTGGCTCTGTATGAGGTGTTGCCTTTTTATCTTAGTGTCCTCTCCATAAATAATAATTAGACGAAGTAGAGGCGCATTCAAGGGAAGGGAGATACTTAGGATGCAGCTAAAAGATCCATGGGGATAGCAAGCCTCAAATTACAGTCTAGCCGCCTTGAAATTCTACTCTCCCTGAAGGAGTCTTGATCTTCCTCCACCGAGTGCAATGTGCCCAGACCTTTCCATCATCATCAACCTTATCATCCTAGGGCTAGGTACTGATCTTCTTGCTCATTCTGCCCCAAAGAGTCGCTTGGAAGTGCATGGGATTTGTCAGGGAGCACAGTGCTACTCAGCCCAAGGAAGGCTGTTGGAATCTGCCTCCCAGGGACTGAGAGCAAGACTGCAGAATCCCAAAGCTTAAAGTCTGACTTCTAATTAAATGGCTGGGTTTTCAGAAGGGCTGAGCAAACAGAAGGGCCCATTATCTTTATGCTCCAGAGATCTTGTGCGTGGGGAAAAAAAACCCAAACCAAAAAACAAAACTAGGGGGGAAATGTCACAGGACTTCTTTTTTTCTTCAAAATTTCAAACCAAAATATTGAAGTATCAGAATTTGGTCTAAAGTCTTTGATTGTCAGAAAATTTTCAACCGGATGATTAAAAAAGTAAAATAATGTAAGAAGCCACCAATAATCAAACATTGAAAAATTCAGCAAATTTTAACTGGTTTTAGTACTTAGTGATTTTGAAAATCTAGCCACATATTTCATTGCCTAAGTATGGATTTAGGAGCCTAACCTTGAGGCTCTATTGTATGAAAAATAATTGGCCTGAGTGATCTCTAATGGCTATTGGAGGTGACAGAGATCCAGGACTCCTGGGTTCTGTCTTGGCTCTGACACTGATTGCAGAGCATGACTTTGAATGAATCACGCACTTTGTTGGAGTCTCCTCTGTAAAATGGGTTCAGGAAGACTCTGGTGAAGGCACACATGTGCTAAGGTGACGGATGAAGGTACAAAACCCTTTCCCTGGGGACAGGTGATTCCATAACTCCCTATTATTGCAGGGTTTCTTGCTCCTTCCTCTGAAGCAGCTGGTTGGAGACAAGGTACTGGATGCAACAACTGCTATGTTCCTAAAATAGATAACACTTCTCTACCTCATAGGGATGCCTTGAGACTGCTGCCCATAAAGAGCTTTCAAACCCTCAGGTTCTAGATAAATACCAAGTACCACCTTTCCCCCCTGCATTCCTGCCCTGTCCCCTTTTCATTATCCATAGTCTTGAGCCCCTCACAGTACCCCCACTTTAGAAGCATCTCCTATAGCTGTCAGAGTTATCCTAAAACCCAGTGACTACTTCCCTGTGCTCTCCTTCCTCCTCAATCTCTCTGCTTTCCAATGAACCCCCAGGACTACGGATGCACTGGAGTATGACTAGATGGCTGCCATCAGGGTGTGTTCTTGGATCCAAAGTCAATCACGGACCACATTAAAGCCAATGGGGCTGCCAAGCACTCTTTCCAGCTCAACAGAAGGAGCAATCAAGACCCCTTATGTAGTAAAGGCAACTGGCAATGACTGCCCAAGACAATAGGTCTAATGGAACCTCAGAGCTAGGCCATGAGTTCTGAGGGGTTTCCCTGGTTGCAAATACAGAGACTAGGAGGCAGGATTGCAGCCATTGCGTACTGGGGGGCAGAAAGCCCAGAGTAGGAGCTGTGAGCAAGCCCCTGAGAGGAAGCAAAGAGACAGAGCTCCTTTGGGCACAGAGCTCACTGGACTGGCAGACATGGGGAATTCTGACCAAGGAAACTGCTGTCTACTGTTTTCAGGGAAACAGGACATTGTGTAGATTTTTTTTTTTGAATAAACAAAAATTACATCAAGAATACACGTGACTCATATCACCAATTTCTCATCCTAATGCAAACAACCTGGCGTGATCCCAGATATCGGCTAGCCTCTGGGGCCACAAGAGCCAGCAATATTTCCACCCTCCCAGTCTGCTCATGCGTGAATCCAGCATTTTGTTAACTTGTTCCCATGCACACCCCCTTCAAAAGCAAAATAAGCAGGGAAGCATCCTCTTCACTGTTAATGATTCCATCTCACCCTATCTATCCAACGTGGGGAGAACCTTGTTTCGAAAAGGGAGATAGAAGGTTCTTTGTTTACCCTTCTCCCCGGTGATTGTTGTCGGATTATCTGCTCATTTTTCTGACAACTCCTGGATGCCCTGAGAATCCCAATATAGATCAAATCCTCTCACCTCCTTTAGAAGAAGTTAAGTTTCCTCTGAGGAAGCAATCAGTCAAAGTGTGTTCCATGTATAGGGGAGATTAAGAGGGCTCAGCTAATAGTTTACCTTCCAGAACAGAACATGTCAATGCTAGCTTCCCTTTCATTGAGCTCCCTCTGCGGCCTAATAGCACCTTGGGAGGTGCCTGAAAATAGCACAGCTTTTAAAAGTTAACTTCACTTTCAGATCATGTGAAATATACCCAGAGAGTCGGGGGGGGGGGGGGGGGGAGGTGACGTGGAAGCAGTTAGTGAGGCCGGATGGTAATCCAGATGAAAGGTATTCCTTTGAAAAAAGAAAAAGCAACAGCTTTGTAACGCACGGGTGCCTGGTCATCCTATAACTGGATTAGAGTTGGGTATGATTGAATTCCCAGAGGGCTGAATGCCCTGGGAGTTAGGACATCAGTAATGCCTTATGAGAGCCTTCCAGCTCTAGGTTGCCGGTTTGAAGCCAGTCTGTTTAAGCTATTTGCCCCAGGCATTTATAGAGCACTCATCACCATGCTGCCTGAGACTCTAAGAGCCAGACCACCGGTGACCAGATGTTGTTTGGTGGCCTGTATAAAACAAATGGGCATTCTCATTTCATTTCCTAGGGGGCAAGAGATCATATCTTATTAACCTCCACCACAATGGCTGCCCACGTCAGAAGCTTTGGTGGAGAAACCTGAGAACAACAGGACATTACAAATGATCTCACTCAAGGGTGTCCCTCAAAGGGAGGGCTCTGGCTATCTGTGGGGAGAAATCTGGGCTCTTCTTTCCATGCTAAACCTGTTCCAGAGTGAAACAAAGGATTTCAGTCTAGGCTGGCACCTTTAATAGCTGTTCAGATTCACTCAGTTATCCCCCTAATAATTTCATTTTCTTTTATCGATTATCAGTTGATAACAGTGATTACTGGACCTATCTTCTCCTGCTGGCTGAGACTGCAGAGCCCCTGCCTCTCCCTCATCCACAGTTTAATATCAGATGTAATTTACGAAGGGGGTGAGAGAGCAATCCACAGCAAGCAAGGGCAAGGATTAAAAGGTAAACCCATCAGCAAGCCAATTGGCATGAATTGTTCAGCCCACTGCCCTGCCCATGGACATCTCCTGTCATGTCCTGGGAGCACAAGAAATTGTTCAATCTCTGCTGCAGCAGATGAGCGGGAGATTGGTGAAGCACTCACTCCTGGAATGGAAAAGATTATTGATAATATTTGTCAAGGCAATACATTAGAGAGAGGGAGAAAAAATGGTGATAAACGATAATGGTTCTTAAATCCTCAACTGGGAAGTAACTATGCTTGCTGCTTTTGATTTAAGATGGCATTTAAGTACATGCTTGTCAAAAAATAACTGTTTATCGGATACATAATGCATCAGTGGGGCAGGGACATTTTTTTCTTGTGTTTGTACAGCACCTAAGACACTGCAGTCCTGGTCCACACCTAGGTCTCCTAGGTGCAACGGAAACACAAATCATCATCATCATCATGTACAGAGCATTTACAGTAAGTAAAGCACAACTGACATGCCTCAGAATGTCCTTGGTGTGTCCAAGTTCAATGCTAGCATGCTGGGTGGATACTGGTAGAATGCACTTGATGAGCTGCTGAATATTCCAGGCAAGGCATTGTGATCATACCTTATAAACTGCTAAATATCATACCAGGTACATGCTGCTGTGCGCTCCAGGTATGGTGTGCATCCAAGTGGAATGATCATGCCAGGCATAAAGAACCTGAATATTGCAGGTAAGGTATATCCAGATTGAAAAATGCTATTGGACAAGGGACATTGTGCATGAAGCAGTGCATGCCTAGTATGCCTCTCTGTGTTCCAGGTGTGGTGCATAATTAAGTAGAATGCTACTATCACAGCAGGGATATCCTGCCTGCAGAGGAACTTCTGTGACATGCTGCTGAATGTCCCAGGTACTGCACATCCTGTTATCGGGCCTGGTACATCCTGATAGAACGTACCTGCCATTCTTTTTGCAAATACAGACTAACATGGCTGCTACTCTGAAACCAGGCTCCACAGCGGTTGCTAGCCCATATCTCCACATCTATGTTACTATTGCTGCCCATGCTAGCATCATGTCTTTTTGCAGTATAGACCTACCCTTAGAGCAAACACAGGGCAGAAGTTCTCAGGAGGGTCGTGCCTTTCACCCACAGTTCCTTCCATGACTACTAAATCCAGACCAAGATTTAGGGAGACCCTGTGTGGTGAGCACACTGTCTGGGAGCTGAAGAACATGAAAGGATCTTAGTGTCTAGCATATAAAGAAGCCCCTTTCTATATCACTGCAACCAAGTGTTTTCTCTACTGTGAGGAACAAGACACCCCAACAAATCAGAAATGATGCAGAAAAGTGGAAGGAAAACTAGCAGCCTAGTGCTTGAGGATTATTTGCCAAAACTGGGTTGTGGGTGGTTTTTTGGTTGGGTTGGGTTTTTTTTGTTTTTTTTTTTTGGCCAAAGCTGCTAGCTTTGTCGTAAATTACAATTTGTGAACTGCGACCTATCACTTGCTGATTTAATGATTTCAGAGCAGGATTCTCTACATTGGGAAGATGCAAGCCCCTCAGACTATAATCACTTTTTCCGATATATAATGGTCTAATCAATATTAATAGGGATAGTTATCTCCTTTCCCCAGCTTTTGTGTCCTTAACAGTAGATAAAATGCTTGTGAAATAGATTTCTATTCAGCATATACTGATTGCTTGCTTCCAAAATGCATTATTTCTCCGAGCGATCGCTGAGTAGGACTCATTACCTGGAAGGCTTTGGTCATTGACAAATCTGGTGGACTCTGTGATGACTTGAATGTGGGTTTGTAAGGTAGCTTTTGTTTGAATGTTTCTATGGCTGTATTTGTTTCCTATTGTTCTCTTTCTGCAAACCTCGAAAGAAAAAATGGATTTTATCACATAATGAGAACAAAGAATGACCCAGAAAGGCCTCAGATGAAGTTGTGGATGATGCTCTGAGTTTAAAGGGCAACTCCATGGCTGCTTCTAATGAACTGACCCGATGCTATAGAACACCCTTCTAGAAGAGGAAAGAATGATAACAGACTTTCCAGCCTTTGGAGCAGAATGCAAGATGTCCTTCTTTAGCCTAAGTCTTTCCACAATGATCTATCTATATCTCTGGCCCTCATCACTGCAGTAATGGAACCCTTTCAAAACAGACAGTCTTTCATCTCCCAACCTTCACTTGGAGTCAGGGAAGCATCATTGTCCACATTTTACAGATGAGAAACTGAGGCACAGGAAAGTGACTTGTCCATGGTAATACAGGAAGTGATCGACCAAGCCAAGACCTGAACGCAGGTCTCCTCCATTCCAGTCCTGCATCTCCACCACAAGACCACCTTTCCTCCAACAATTAAGAAAAAGATGAGGAAAAAGGAAGAGGAAAAGGTCACAAACACATGGAAATAAGATGGGGACATTTCAATAACCTCCTAGGGCAAAGGGAGAAATCTAGTCAGTCGGTTAGGCCCATTCTTGAATAGCTTGATCCTGTGAGTTCTGTCCCTGCTGGCTCAGTAATGAGTAATAAGAACCTAGGCAGAGAGATATAGGCAGAATTGATATTTAAGATGCACAAAACTCATCAGCAAAATCCACTGCCATCCCCCCTTCCCCAATTTCACATGGAGTCTGATGCTCTCAAAGGACTTTGTCCTGACCAGTGCAGGAGATACCTGCATCAAGGCAAGCAGGTGAGGGAGCACATCATGGATTACTGAGATGCTGTTCTGTTGTGTTAGATGCTGCCATGTTACGCCTGCCAACGTGCATATGTAACCCTTCTGCCAGGCCAAGTTGATAGCAGCAAGGGCCGGGTTCAGTACACAGGGGTTCCCTCTCATCAAAGCAAATACAAAACTGGCTCGAGCCCCCACCCAGTGACCTGGGAAAATCTTACACACCCCCTGGGCGCCTCGAAGAGGCAATACTTCCCCTCTCGCAAGCACGGAGTCTCGGTGTAGTAGAGAATCTTTAATAACATGAGGTAAACGACATCAGCATTAAATTGGGAAAACACCACAACTAGTGTTCATTAACCAAACCATGAGCAAAGACCCACCCCAGAAAATTGGGCCACATCCTTTCCCTCGGGTTCTTGAGTCCCAGAACCCAAATGTCTCTTGAGTCCAGCAATCCTCAAATCACCCAAAATCCAAAAAGTCCAGCCCCAGAGTTCAAAAGTTCATCTGCAGAGTGTTACTCCCCAGTCTGGCTAAAATGTGCCTGTGTGTGGGGGAAAGAGGTAAGGGGTACCTTACGTGTCCTGAAGCTGACTGCCCCACAGGGCTCTGCTCTGCTACGCTGTCTCACGAACAGCTCCGCTCCACCACGACCGGCTCCACTCTGCACAGCTCGCCGTCTCACGAACAGCTCTGCTCAGCTTGCCGTCTCACGAACGGCTCCGCTCCACCACGACCGGCTCCGCTCGGCACAGCTCGCTGTCTCACGAACAGCTCGGCTCAGCTCGCCGTCTCACGAACACACCGCTGTCTCACGAACGGCTCCGCTCCACCACGACCGGCTCCCTCTGCACAGCTCGCCGTCTCACGAACAGCTCGGCTCAGCTCGCCGTCTCACGATCACACCGCTGTCTCACGAACGGCTCCACTCTGCACAGCTCGCCGTCCCACGAACAGCTCTGCTCAGCTCGGCGTCTCGCGAACACACCGCTGTCCCACGAACAGCTCTGCTCAGCTAGCCGTCTCGTGAACGGCTCCGCTCTGCACAGCTCGCCGTCTCACGAACAGCACCACTGCACTCTAGATCTTCCGGCTCCCCACTACTTGACACAGTGCTCAGTGATTTCAGCTCTCAGTGATTTCAGCTCATAGTAGTGGGGGCCTTAGTGCTGGTGCACCATAAGGCCAAAGTGAATGCAGCACAGTACCTGTAGCAAGACTCTTAATAGACCCAACATTAGCTCTGACATTCCACAGTGGAGAGAGACAGAGGTGCAATTGGTGCTTCAGGCCCTCACAAAGGGGCCCACACCACCAGGTACTAATACCTGTCTCAAGTCTCTCTCCCTTCACAGAGTTTTGGAACCCATGTCCCTTGCCTAGCGAGTGCTACTCAGTTGATGGTGAGTCCCTCCATCATAACAAAAGGCCAAGTACAGTTCCAAGCACAGTTCCCATAATCAGGGTAATAACAATTTACTCTTCCCGCCCCAATAACAAAGACACTGGGGATCCCACAACAGCCAAAGTGACCATTTGGGCAGTTATGGCCTCATTCTAGGCGGGGTGGGTGTGCCTATGCAAATTGAGATCAGCCCCTGAAGTTCTTTTCCACTACTTGCCACACCTCACCACCAGATGTCAGGGTGGAGCCCATCCTGACTCTGCTTACATCCTCCCCCCAGCCGAGAATTTGGCGTCCCGACAAATCATACTCCCTTTATACCAACTCATTGGTTTCCTCCAAAGGGCCTCAGGAAGCCCACTTTGGCTTCCACAATCCTGTGTGCTAAATGTATTGGCTCCTCACTAGTCACCCCAGGTGCATCATAAGTCAACCGTTTTACTGGTCTTATCACCCTGTCTCGTCTATTGAGACTCTCTGTTGCCGAGGTAGGGGGAACATCCTCTTGATTGACGGATGGAGAGGCTTCCTTTGAGGGTCCCTTGGCTACTGGCGTAGGCCCCTGCACTCCTAGTTCTAACGCGGGAGGGTCCAAGGTGCCCAGGACATCCTCTACCTGTGTGTCTCCACTGGCCAATAACCTGTGTGTGTCATCACACGGGGGTCTCATCAGCGGCACAGGGGTGTCAGCAATGGGCCTAAATAATTCCGCCATGGGGTTTAGGGCGGAAGAGGGAAAACTCTCGTTTGGTTCAGCTGATCGAGACTGAAATCTTGTCTCCATCCCAGGATACACCAGGGTTGTGTCTTCCTCCTCAGACTCACTCTCAGATGTGCAGAATAGGGGTAAGTTAGCTGCACGGGGCCCGCTGTCTGTGTTGGATGGCGGCTTTGGTCTAGCCCCTCTGTTCTGCCCGGCTGCCCTGTCGTGGCCCGTCTCATAAGGGATGCTTACCAATTCCCCCACAGGGAGCAAAAGGTTTCTATGCACCGTCTTTATTTGCCCTGGACCGTCTTCAGGTTTGATCTTGTAGACTGGCAGATCTCCCAGCTTTTCCATCACCAGGTAAGGTATTGCCTTCCATCTGTCAGCTATCTTGTGTTTGCCAGCAATACCCAAATTTCGCAGCAGGACTCTGTCCCCCGGCTGGAGCTCCTGCGAACGCACTCTAGCATCATATCGATGTTTGTTGCGGTCTGCGTTTTTCCGAGCTGCAGCGGTAGCTAAGCGATAAGCATCCCGCAGCTTTTCTCTTAGTTGGGATACATATTGCTGGTGAGTTTCATAGCTATCTCCATCCTCTGATACACCAAAGCACAAGTCTATGGGTAATCTTGGTTCTCGCCCAAACATCAACAGATATGGGGTGACTCCCGTAGCATCGTTCTTTGTGGCATTGTAGGCATGCACCAGAAATGCGACATGCTGGCTCCAGGTTGCCTTCTGCTCTGGTCGCAAAGTTCCCAACATATCTAATAGGGTTCGGTTGAACCTCTCTGGCTGAGGATCACCTTGGGGGTGATAAGGCGTTGTCCTAGACTTTTTAATTCCTGCTATCTTCAGCACCTCCTTCAGAAGGTGACTCTCAAAATCCCGCCCCTGATCAGAGTGTATCCGAGCCGGGAATCCATAGACTGAGAAATATTTGTCCCACAATACTCGAGCGACGGTGGTGGCCCTCTGATCACGTGTGGGATATGCCTGTGCATACCGTGTAAAATGGTCAGTCACTACTAGAATGTTCCCAACATTCCTCTTGTCTACCTCTACAGACAAGAAATCAATGCATACCAATTCCAAAGGTTTGTTGCTGGTGATGTTCTTGAGATAGGCAGCCCTCGTGGGCAGAGTTTTCCTTTGAACACATCGAGCGCAAGTCTCACATTTCCTGCGAACATCTTCAGCCATTCGGGGCCAATAGAACCTACTACGAATAAGTTCCAGGGTCCTCTCCATCCCTAAATGCCCAAAGTCATCATGCAGGGCCCTCATGGCCAGGGCTCTGTACTTTTTTGGCAGCACTAGTTGTGCTCGTTGTTTTTGTAAAGAGTCGGTGGTCATTCGGTGTAGCACTCCCTGAATCAGTTGTAGTTTGGTCCATTCTCTCAATAGTAGTTTACCCTCTGGGTTAGGTGGGACAACCGCAGCTGGGCTTCGCCCCTCCCTTTTGGCAAGTAGTGTATCACGAATGTCAATATCTTGCCGCTGGGCTTCTTGCCAGTCAGCCGCATTGAGCATGGGCAAAGGAGATTGGTCCAATGCAATATAGTTCACTGAAGCAGAAGGCATGCATTCAGGGGGCAGGCCCAAAGCTTCTGCAACACATCCTTGAAGGCTCTCACGGCCCTCTGGCTCTCGGCGACTCACACTGCAAATAGCTCTCACTCCATCTGTGGGTATCACAGCAACTTCTGGAGCCTGCGGACGCCTGGACAATGCATCTGCATCTACATTGCTTCTCCCTGATCGGTACTGAATGCTGAACTCATAGCTAGCCAAGGCGGCCACCCATCTCTGCCCTGTAGCATCCAGCTTAGCACTTGTTAACACATAAGTCAGTGGATTGTTGTCTGTCCACACCTGGAACTGAGCAGCATACAAGTAGTCTCGAAATTTCTCAGTGACGGCCCATTTCAGGGCCAAAAATTCCAGCTTGTGGGTGGGATAGCGAGTTTCACTATCAGACAATCCTCGGCTGGCAAAAGCTACAGGTTTACGTTTGCCTTCCACTTCCTGGTACAGGACTGCTCCCAGACCCTCCAAACTGGCATCAGTATGCAGGATAAATGGTTTGCTTGGGTCAGCAAAAACTAGGACTGGAGCATGAGTTAGACAAATAATGATTTCTCGAAAAGCCCTTTCACATCTCTCATCCCACCGTGGCCCAAATGGGCCATAGTGTCTCTGCACGGGGGGCTTTGGGGACCTCCCCTTATTCTTGGACTTAGATTTGTTCTTGCTGGACTGATGTCCCCTGGTAAGATCATTCAGAGGCTTTACAATTGTAGCATAGTTTTTCACAAATCTGCGGTAGTAGCCACTAAATCCGAGAAAGGTCTTGAGTTCTCTGTAGTTACTTGGACGTGGCCATGTAGTGAGTGCTTCTATTTTATCAGGATCAGTACTCACACCCTCTTGGGACACGATGTGACCCACATACTTCACTGAGGTTCTGCAGAACTGGCATTTGTCAATTGAAAGCTTCAGACCATAATCCTCCAACCTATCAAGCACTTTAAGAAGTCTTTCTTCATGCTCCTCTAAGGTTCTTCCAAACACAATCAGGTCATCCAAATAAACTAACACTTGCAGTAAATTCATGTCTCCCACAACTCTCTCCATGAGACGTTGAAAGGTGGCAGGTGCTCCAGAAATCCCTTGGGGCATGCGTTCGAACTGATAAAACCCTAATGGGCAGATGAAGGCTGTCTTCTCCTTATCTTCTTCTCCCAGAGGGATCTGGTAGTACCCACTTCGAAGATCCAACACAGAGAACCACTGGCTTCCCAGCAAACAGTCTAAGGCATCTTGCACTCGAGGCATAGTGTACTGGTCGACCACAGTACGGCTGTTTAGGGTGCGGTAGTCAATACACATCCGGATTTTCCCATTCTTTTTACGGACTACCACAATGGGTGAGGCGTATGGGCTGCGGGACTCTGTAATGATGCCATTCGCAGCCAGCTCCTGAAGATGATGTTGCACATCTTCCATCTCAGAGAGTGCAATCTTCCTAGATCTCTCCCTGAAAGGTCGAGAGTCATGTAGTCTGATATTGTGTTCTACTCCTTTTGCACATCCCACATCCCACTCATGCAGTGAGAACACCTTGGATCTTTCACAAAGTTTCTTCCTCAGGCGATCTTTCCACTCCTCGGACACTGGTGAATCTCCAAAGTCAAACTTTGCTGGGTCTATCGTTGGAACTTGAGTTTCCCACTGGGGGGTTACAATTGACTCAGGCTCAAAGAGGTCTGCTATCTTTTGTCCTTGCTTCACAAAAATATCACGACTCGTTTCATTAGCAATCAGTATAGTCACCTCTTCCTGGGCTTCAGCAGGTAGGGTTATGACTCCACTAAGAACCAGCACTCCTTCAGGGAGCCCTCCCTCGGTCGGCTGCTCTACCACTGCTAATGTTCTCTTACTGCCTTTCAGGCAGGTACTCATGACAATCACCTCCTTTTCTGTCATTGCAGGCACCACTAAGGGGATCGGGCCTGCGTACCTCAGTGCTCCCACCGGCAAATCAGGCATCACTCTTTTTGCGTCCTCAATTTTTCTGTAGGCTGCGGCACAATGTGTGTGTATCACCAAGGTATTCAGGTATTGGTCCCCTGCTCGTTGTCTGCAGTAATCTGCAAGTACCTTAAAGAGGCTGGAGTTGGTCCCTATTAGCACGGACACATCAGAGACACCTTTAGGGTCGGGGCATATTAAAGCTGCAGTGTCCACCTCCTGTCTTACCCCAGCGATCTCTTCTGGGAATTCCAGGTGTACAATGACATACCCCTGATATGGGTATTCATCCATGCTGAGACCACATAGGCCAAGCCCTGTCAAGGGCTGTATAGGCAGATGCATAAGTATCTGCTGGTAGAAAGACTGGAATATGATAGTCACTTGGGATCCCGTGTCAAGCACTGCTCTACATTCTGTCCCTTCAACCTTTACAGTGACCTCTGCTCGAGGTCCTATCAATCCTGGGGGGATTCGGGTGGCATGGTTCTTCGCAGGGGAGCCTCCAAACCCTGCAGGCCTAGGCGGCTCCCTTCCCAGGCCCTGGGGCCGTTTCCCGACTTTCCCCAGGTGGTCCTCAGCTTTTGGTATACTAGCGGGGGATTCTCTGCATTCTGACACCTGGCAGCAATGTGCCCATCCTGGCCACACCGGTAGCAGAAGAAGGATTGCCCTTTCCCGTGTTGCCGGGGTGGGGCAGAGGTTCTAAATGTAGTCTTCTGGACCTTGGTAACGGGGGGTTCCTTGTACCCTGAAGTCTTTGCTGAATCGATAGTATTCTCTAGTTCAGCCACTTTCTGTGTCAGGACCTGCACTCGTTGGGTAAGTTCCTCTTGAGGATTCACCATCAGCGCCTTGGGTGTTCGTATGGATGTTGTGGCAGTTGCCTGGGGTGGCTGAACCTCCCAAACCTCACCAGCTGCCTGCCTCTCTTCCTCCTCTCGGACCTCTTTTATCAGTCGAGAGTAACCTGGTGGATTGTCTTGGCGCTCCCTTAATCGAAGGTGGAGAAGGATTGGGTTCTGATATTGAATTCCTCTCACAATCTGAGCCAATCTAGTCCGGTCCATTTGCTCAACCGCTACTGCTCCCCTCATGATGGCTCTCTGTAATAATTTCTCCAACCTCTGTATATAGGCAGAAACTTTCTCTCCCTTTTGTTGCCTGGCATTGAGGAACTTGCAATAAACATCCTCTGAGCCCTCGGTTCTCCCAAAGGCATGATCAAGGGCCTCTAGGCAGTCCTTTACCTTGACCCCAGGGTTACTGAGCTTCAGGGTGCGAATCACATCTAGGGCTGGCCCCCTGAGGCACTCTACTAGTCGCCTTCTCTTTTCAGCATCAGGTACTGCCCACTCCTGCAGCATTTCAGTGGTGTGTTCCAGCCAGGGTTCAAATGCTTCCTCCCCAGGTATTGGGGTGGGACCCCCAGAAAACAACCTTAGTTTACGATAGGGGTCTGCCTCAGGGTGGGGTGGCACAACCTTCTCTAATGCTTGCCCCAAAGCCTTCACCCACTCATCAGGTGATGGAGCAGCCTCCCGGGGTGGGACTCCTGGGTCAAGGCCCAACAGACCCGGCATATCAGCCAGGGTCTTCCCCTCTTTCCCCAAAAAGGCTGACATTTTCTTTAAAAACTCCACGTCAGAGGCAGGGGCTGGTGAGGGCTGGCTCCCAGTAGTTATTACCTTCCACTCACCATCTTCCACTGCTATTGTGCCTGGAACCTGTAAAGGGTCCACAGCCGACGGCAGCTCACACAGTACCGCAAAATCTCCGTCCTCCCTCACAAACATGCGCCCACGCATTTTACACTTACTCAGGTACTCAGTGGATGCCCTTAAGGTAGGCTCTATCGAGCCTTCATCGAACGCCTCCGGCACCCCGGTCACCAGGACACAGTTCCTAGGGTTAATATTCATCCCCCTGCACCAATCCTCTAGCAAATGTAGAGCCATTATACAAACTGTAATTTCTTTCCCAAATATAACAGATCAATACAACAACAACCAGATGCTGGGTTTTCCCAATTTAATGACTCACCTAAGATGTGCTTGCGAGGGGTACTGACCCAGTCTTATCCCGGACGAGCCCCCAAAAATGTAACCCTTCTGCCAGGCCAAGTTGATAGCAGCAAGGGCCGGGTTCAGTACACAGGGGTTCCCTCTCATCAAAGCAAATACAAAACTGGCTCGAGCCCCCACCCAGTGACCTGGGAAAATCTTACACACCCCCTGGGCGCCTCGAAGAGGCAATACTTCCCCTCTCGCAAGCACGGAGTCTCGGTGTAGTAGAGAATCTTTAATAACATGAGGTAAACGACATCAGCATTAAATTGGGAAAACACCACAACTAGTGTTCATTAACCAAACCATGAGCAAAGACCCACCCCAGAAAATTGGGCCACATCCTTTCCCTCGGGTTCTTGAGTCCCAGAACCCAAATGTCTCTTGAGTCCAGCAATCCTCAAATCACCCAAAATCCAAAAAGTCCAGCCCCAGAGTTCAAAAGTTCATCTGCAGAGTGTTACTCCCCAGTCTGGCTAAAATGTGCCTGTGTGTGGGGGAAAGAGGTAAGGGGTACCTTACGTGTCCTGAAGCTGACTGCCCCACAGGGCTCTGCTCTGCTACGCTGTCTCACGAACGGCTCCGCTCCACCACGACCGGCTCCACTCTGCACAGCTCGCCGTCTCACGAACAGCTCTGCTCAGCTTGCCGTCTCACGAACGGCTCCGCTCCACCACGACCGGCTCCGCTCGGCACAGCTCGCTGTCTCACGAACAGCTCGGCTCAGCTCGCCGTCTCACGAACACACCGCTGTCTCACGAACGGCTCCGCTCCACCACGACCGGCTCCCTCTGCACAGCTCGCCGTCTCACGAACAGCTCGGCTCAGCTCGCCGTCTCACGATCACACCGCTGTCTCACGAACGGCTCCACTCTGCACAGCTCGCCGTCCCACGAACAGCTCTGCTCAGCTCGGCGTCTCGCGAACACACCGCTGTCCCACGAACAGCTCTGCTCAGCTAGCCGTCTCGTGAACGGCTCCGTTCTGCACAGCTCGCCGTCTCACGAACAGCACCACTGCACTCTAGATCTTCCGGCTCCCCACTACTTGACACAGTGCTCAGTGATTTCAGCTCTTAGTGATTTCAGCTCTCAGTGATTTCAGCTCATAGTAGTGGGGGCCTTAGTGCTGGTGCACCATAAGGCCAAAGTGAATGCAGCACAGTACCTGTAGCAAGACTCTTAATAGACCCAACATTAGCTCTGACATTCCACAGTGGAGAGAGACAGAGGTGCAATTGGTGCTTCAGGCCCTCACAAAGGGGCCCACACCACCAGGTACTAATACCTGTCTCAAGTCTCTCTCCCTTCACAGAGTTTTGGAACCCATGTCCCTTGCCTAGCGAGTGCTACTCAGTTGATGGTGAGTCCCTCCATCATAACAAAAGGCCAAGTACAGTTCCAAGCACAGTTCCCATAATCAGGGTAATAACAATTTACTCTTCCCGCCCCAATAACAAAGACACTGGGGATCCCACAACAGCCAAAGTGACCATTTGGGCAGTTATGGCCTCATTCTAGGCGGGGTGGGTGTGCCTATGCAAATTGAGATCAGCCCCTGAAGTTCTTTTCCACTACTTGCCACACCTCACCACCAGATGTCAGGGTGGAGCCCATCCTGACTCTGCTTACACATACACTAAGCTAAGTACCTCATTGGTGCTGGAGTGAAGTTCTGGAACAGTCTCCCAAGGGAAGCAGTGGGGGGGGGGGGGGGAAACCTAACTGGTTTCCAAACTGATCTTGATAAGTTTATAGAGGGGATGGTATGATGAAGTTGCCCACAATGGCATGTGGCCCATCTGAGACGGCAAGTAGCACATTTCTCCAACAGCTGGGGATGGGACACTAGATGGGGAGGGCTCTGGGTAACTACAATAAATTATTTCTCAGGAGGGTCTTTCCAACATGCTCAGGGCCTAACTGATCACCACATATGGGTTGGGAAGAAATTTTCTCCCAGGCCAGATTGACAGAGACCGTGGGGCTTTTTCACCCTCCTCTGCAGAATGGGGCAGGGGTCACTTGCTGGTCTGAACTTGAGTAAATGTTGGATTCTCTGTAACTTGAAGGCTTTACGTCAAGATTTGAGGACTTCAGTAACTCAGCCAGAGGTGGGTCTATTACAGGAGAGGGTGGGAGAGGTTCTGTGGCCTGGAATGTGCAGGAGGTCAGACTAGTTGACCCAAGGACCTCTTGATGCCAAATGACAGAGGGTTACATAGCTACAGGGATTCCCTGGGTCTGGTATCTATCTGCATTCTAGTTCACCGAAGAGTGTCATAAAAGATCTCTGTGGAAAGCCTGTGTCCCACTGGTCCTTATCAACTTTGTGAAATGTACATGCAAATACTGTGTAAGGAGATACGTATATACATTGGAAATTATGTTCTTAAAGCCATGGAGTTAAAGACAAGTCACCCAGAGGTAACACGCGTTAAGACAGGTTCCACCAGACAGGTCCTGGTGGACCATGATGTATTGTGTGTCTTACAGGGGGAGTCTATTCACATACTGAGTCAAATGCTAATGAAGAGGTAGCAGGGATGGCAGGAGAAGAAATGAACAGGAAGAGGTGAACAGTGGAAGAAGGAACCCTGTTTACAGGCAAAGAACAAGGGACTGGTCTAATATATCTAAGGGATGCAGAAAAACACCCAGGCACTCTTCATTTGGGGACACACATTGCCAGCTGGCTTGATCTCATGAAAGGAGGGCCTTAGCCATCCTGGTTGAAAAATTCCATGCAAAGGACTTTACCTAAAGTCTCTTATTTCAAAAGAGGGCACCTTGTTAAGTGAGTTCAGGCACTAGGATGCATGTTATGGTTCCTTTTTAGGTGCGCTCTTTTGTTTACAATGTTTATGTTTGCTAGCACAGGAATCTCTGTTCTTTGCTAAATAGACTGACACTTGCTTTCTCTCTAAACAAGTCTAGGTGCTGTGTTAAGTGGAGCTGCCTTCTGAGGTGGAACTGGTCCAGTGGGGTGCTCCGTTCCTTTGGGGACTCCAGCTGTGGTGATTCTGTGAATTCCAGCAGATCAGGAGCTGGACATCGCAGGGAGACTCTGAGGGGGGTTGGAGCATGCCTATCGATAGCCTGCCTGAGGGCCAGCAGAGCCTGTGGGGGCTAAGAGGGGACTGCTTGGGTTGTCTATGGCTGGGAAAGACAGGGAGCTGGTCCCCAGCAGGCCCTGACAAAGCTCTCTCCTGCCAAGGGCATGTGGTAGCGAAGTGCCACAAAGCCCAGGGAGCATCACACCAATGATGTGCTTTTTATTCATGCCCAGCTGGAGAGCAGGGAAGGCAAAAAGGATGCTCAGCCAGACTGAACCAGACTGAATATTTACTCCGCTTACTTCCTCCACTTAACTTATTCCACTTACTTACTCCATTTAGCCAGGCTTCATTTACAGGCTTTTCTGAGTCAGTGCTCCAGGAAGGAGCGGGGCTTTGGTTCAGTGCTCGCCCTGGTTTGGGGAGGCTGCCCACCTCTAAAGCCTCCCCTCTTCCCTGCTTTAATGGGCTTCTTTACAATAGGAGGCCCCAGAAACTTGCCAGGTGCTGTATGACAATCCCTTATATGAAAGGAACAGATAGCCAAAGCAGCAAGTTCCCTGAACTCCTATGGCAACTGAGATGCACACTGTGCCCATCAAATGACTGCACCCACATCATGAGCTGACTTTGGCTTACAGTCAGGGCCAGGCAAAAGGAGAACCAATAGCTGAAAGAAAAAAAAAAAAAAAAAAACCTAAAAACAAAAAACACCACACACACCCCACTCAGGTGGGCCAGCACCTGCAATTTACAGGCCCTGCCTAGCTCCTTCTCCAGCAGTGAAGCCTTGGAGGAAGGTAGTAGCTCTAGACAGCATGCAGAAAACAATCCTGAATTTGCAGGGAGATGGATCACTGAGGGGGTCCTTTCCCCCTTGAGCTCCTCCAATGCTGTGGAATCACTGTCAGACCCCACCACCTTGGAAAGCACTAGCACATGACCCGTTGCTTGATCTGCCTCCTACTGGCAACTTGGGGGGCTATTTTTTTGCTGGCAGGAAGGATCCTTACATCTCAAGACCAGCCCCACTGATGGCCTGTACATACCCATGGCTGCTAACCTAGGATGGCTAAACTGACTGGGGCTTGAATAAGACACAGAGCCTGATTCTAAGCATCTTGTCAAACCACATCCTCCATCCCCAGCTGTAAAAGCTTTAAGAACTGTCCCTCCAGTCATGTACAATGAAGGATTCCCTACCCTGGGAAACACAGCAAGCCGGCGAGCTAAGTTAGCTGAAAGAAATGGATTCAGGAGTCTGTTAAGTTTGCTTTAGTCACCCTGAGATATCTCTGCTAAAGGAGCTTTCACAAACAAAACACACCTGCTACACCATGCCCTGCAGCATGGCCCAAAGTCAGCACTTACTCAAAAGTATGTGGAAAAAGTTGTAATACTTACCAAAACAAAGGGAGGTTTCATGACCCATTTCAATCCCCCCCAACTGAGTCAAATGTCCCCCATTACTCTGCCACCCCTTCATTTATATAGTTCAGAACACCTGGTGGCCAGCTGCTAATTGAAGCTCATTTTAGCTCCCAATTATCACCAGATCCATTATCTCCTGTTTCTCTCACAACTCAACCAGCTTGTCCAATTATCAGGCACTAGACGCCCATCTTCTCCAGAGGCAGAGAATAGAGAAAAGGCTCTTCCCCAAGGAAATTTAACTCTTCACCCACCTGGCATTCCTGTTTGTGACTCATCTCTCTGTCTATCTGTGTTCAGCACACCCACCCTCAGCCAGGATTGGGAACACAGGCATCAGACCGTGCCTAATAGAATTACACATTTTACAATAAGTCTCTTTTATGTAGCTCTCCCTTAGCTGGCTCTGAGGATGCGAGCAGTGTATGTAACACTTTGATATTGGGAGCTAGGATGCCTAGGTTCTAGTCCCAGCTCTGCCACTGACTCGTTATGGGATGTAGCTCAAGTTGGTTAACTTTTCGGTGCCTTAGTCTCCCCATTGGTAAAATGGAGCTAATGATACAGACTTATCACCCAGGGCAATTTTTTGGCTTCCTTAATAAAAGATTCTAAGTGTCATGTGTGACAAAAATTCTAACACAACACAGGCCAATTCATTATAGGATATGAAGGATGAATTTTGCTCAGTGTCTGGCTGCATACAGCCCAGGATATCATTAACATGATTAATTATTAGTAACTTATTATTTCTATTGCTTTATTGCCAAGGGACCTCAAAGAGGGATTAGGACCCTGCAGTGCAAACAAATAACATAATGAGAAAACTCACAAGTGCACCCCAGAGACCTCAGACTCAGAGGTTTAGGCAGTACTCAATAGGTGAAGAAACAGGATCCTGGAGGGAAGGGAGTGGGAGAAATGGTAACATCAGACAGGTGTGAATGCATAAATTAGCAGTCATGGGTCATTTAAATCCAGCCTTTTAAAGATCCCTAGGTGTCTAACTCCTATTGATCTGGCCCTTAGAGACTGATCCAAAAGACTACTGAAGTCAATGAGAATCTTTCCATTCTCTTTGATGGGTGCTGAATCAGGCCCTGGGTGCCAAACTCAGTAAGAGACTTAAGCATTTGCATAACTTTAACTCCCATTTTAGCCACTGTACAAACACAGTGAGAGTCATTCAGGCTATGTTCTCACAGTGGTCCCTTCTGGCTTTAAAATCTATTAATCTGAAAGGAGTTTTATTATTAACATAGCATCCAGGGACCCCAACTGAGATTAGGGTCCTCTGGTGCTGGGAGCTGTACATATACATGGTAAGAGACACTCCCTGCCCCTACTTACTTACAATCTAAATCCACAGGAGGTGAAAGGGGAAACAGAGGCACAGAGAGTGACTTTCGCAGGGTCACACAGCAGGTCCATGGCAGAGCTGGGACTAGACCTCAAGTCTGCTGACTCCCAATTCAGTGTCCCATCCATCAGATCATATCGTCTCCTGTGCTAAAAGTTACTCACAGGCTCAAATGTCTTACTGAATCGGGGCCCAATTCAATAGACAAGGAACAAAATGAGGCAATTACAAGTAATGGACAAAATTCACCCTGAATATAAACTCATTTAAATGAATACAGTGACACTGAAGGTGAGCCTTGTCCATGAGTCTATAAGGTGTGTTTTTTTCCCCCTATTTACCAATGCAACTTGTAGTAATTTAAAGGAAATGAAGTTTCTAGAGGATTTTTTGCAACCTGCATTTGGCTCAGTCCCTATTTATATTCACCGTCAACTAAACTGTGAATATATCCACACACACACACACACACACACACTTACACTTTCCAATTTTATCATCCACATCCAATGTCATTTATGCACAATACTGCCAGGATGGGAGTCTGGGAGTTTTATTTTTATTTTTTATTCCAGTACTTCACCTTAACGTGTTATAATACAAAACATAACAGCCGCTACCGGGTTGGATAGGAAAGTTAATATTTCATTTTCTGCATGTTTTATGTCCAGATAGCTTCCAACCACCATCGGCGGTAATTCATACATATTTCACTGGGAAATGTAATGGTGTGGAAAGACATTCCCCAGCTCTGCCATCACTATGCTAGCCGTGACACAGATGAAATAAGGAGTCACAAAAATGCGCTGGAGGTATCTACTCTGGACTGACTCGCCGCAATTTAAATAAGCTACTAATATATTTGCCGTTGAGACAACACAGGATTTTTCCCTCTTTCTTTTGTTTATTCCTTTGCAACTTAAATAGAGAGGAAAAGAATGGTTGTTGTTGGTTTTGTGGGGGCAGAGAGGGGTTGTTTTTTTAACCAAGATGCAATCTTTAAGCCAGTGGCGTGGAAAATTGCATTGATACCTCCTGAGCAAAATGATCAACTTTATTGAACAGCAGCAAATGCCAAACATCTGCATGAAGCCTTTAAAAAGAAATCTCAATCTTCCCCATATGACAACCGAAAAGGGCACCCCTTTTAACAAGGAAGCAGTGATTTCATCTGGATGATCTGCAAGGCAATAGGAACTGAATTGAAGGCTGCTGTGTTCTGGCGTTGAAGAGAAATGTATAGACAATGGACTGCGTGGAGCAGCTGGGAGATGTGAATGGGAGGCAAATCAAAGCAGAATGCAAAAAGAGGCTCAGGGATTGGAAATAGGATGCAGCAGGGTCTTACATCTCTTTGGCGTCTGTTTGAATCTAGCTTCTGTTGGCAGTGAGATGCAAGTCATTACCAGCTGATGGCCAATATGAAATGACTTGGTGGGTCTCAGACCCGTTCTTTGTGGAGCATTGTCCACCTCACTAAAACCCACCACAGCTGGTACCATTATTCCAGACTCAGCAGAAAGAGTGAATAGGCCATGAAAAACGAAACACAGCAGGACAGAACAGAGTCCTATGAGCAGGGCAGTGTGGAAGGAGCTGGTGCACAGCTGAGGGCTGCATTGTACCTTCTCTTCTGGACTTCATTCTCCAGTATGGGCCAGTCCTGCCCCTTTCATCAGCTCTAAGGTAGAACACAGGCACTGACCAACAATGGAGTCCAAAGGTCATTCTACAGCCACGGAAGAGGCAAAATGATTGTGTAATGCAGGTCACCTATGTGTATTTCCTGTTAAGGACCTTGGCGCCAATCTGGAGTCAAGTTAAAACAGGTGTGCACATAGTCCCGAATGTCTTTTCTCCATTAACGGCCCTTAACTGTACAAGGGATCTAGTTTTTATTTTCAAACAACCCTTGGTTTCCTTCTCTCCTAAGCCAAACAGTGTTTCTCTGACCCAACCTGGCAAACCCCTTCCTCCTCCTCTGCTCATACCTTTATGCCCCTCATCGGTGGGTCTCTGCATGCATCTGGGTCCTGGAGAGTACAAGCAAAGCTATCTCCCATGTCGCATCTAACCCATCCCACCCACACCATCAGCATTGCCAAACAGATTTCTTTTTGTGTGTGCATTTGTGTGCCCCCACTTTAAAAAGGTCTTGGAACTGGATAGCTGTTGGATTGATTTCAAGTAGCCCCAGGGCTGTATGAACTTTGCATTCCCCCTTAGAGCTATTCTGTGTCTGGAACATTATGGACTGAGAAGTCCATTTTTATTAATTATTATTATTACTTTATTTAATTACAAAAACCCTACACACACCCCCTGTAAAAAGCCATCCATGCTCACACGGATTTCATTGTGATTCAGAAGAAGAGCTTTCTGCAACTGCTCTTATCAGTGCAGGCAGCATTTTTAACACTCCTCAAAAGGGAATACTGAAAAAAAAAGGGGGGGGGGAGGGGGTGGACGAGACAACAGTCCAAGGGACACAAGTTCCACCAATCAGCTGGAGTCATGTTTCTCCACTCCCTTCCCCAGATCAGAGGCAGCTGCACTGCACACTCCCACACTGTAGTCTCTCTTTTAGCTTGAAAGCCTTTTTTTTCCTGCCTGGTGTCCCTCCTGCTTCTCCTACCCTTGCTCCCTGCTTGAATTTTGGGCCCCTCCCTGGCTCATTGACTCAATTATTCATCAAGAGGAGTTCTAAGCACTTGAGTTAATCTCTTGCTCCCTTGTTTTCTTTGCAGCTGAGGTGAGCAGTGAAGCGGCTGTGATGCCTGCCATGTTGATTAGATAGAGTATTGATCGGCCTGTAGCCCTCGCCATCTTAAATCAGAGCATCAATCAATGCCAGGCGGTCTCCAAAAGCACTCCAGAATCCAGGAGGCTCAGATGTTCTTGCCTGCCCATGGCTACCACACAGGTTCTGCTTGCAAAGTGCACATATGACCATGCAAAGAGAAGTCTCTAAATGCTACACAGCAATTATCAGAGCCAGACGTGGGTGCAGGCCTTCTCTTTGTGTTAGTGAATTACAGGTGGTAGGAGGGGCGTGACAGCCCTGCAATCCTCTCTTTATTCTCAGAGCATGTGCAGTAGGAGCTGCATAGGCTGTCCCCATGACGGGCCTCAACCCTGAACTGAAGATGGATTTCAGGCTCTGGCTCATTTGCTTTCTTGGCCTCTCTGCTGAGGCTACTCACAAAAGGTGCCAGGTGAAGATCAACACCTTCCGCAACCACAGAGCTCAGCGTGCTTCAGAAAGGACCCTCAGCAGCGTCATTATTCATGTTTTGCAGATGGAAAACTTGAGGCATGGGGAGGAGTCCGAGGTCGGGGCAGAGGAGAGCAGCATTCCATCCCTCAATGACTCATAGCTCTGGGGCCTGACTCCTGGGCCACACTGCAGAGTGGTGCAGACCCATTGACTAGGAACCAGGCTGGGCAACCTATTTTTATGGGACTCCAAGCACCCATCAGATGGGCTCAGCTTCTGGTTGCTACCAGCCTGTATTAGATTCAGATTAACAATCAAGAAGTAAAAGGTTTGAGAGCCTCACAGCACTGGCCTAGTCACAATTAGGGAACTGCTGCTTGGTGCAAAGCGGAATGCTAAAAGAACAAAAAACAAAACCCAGGAATATCAAGACATCCCCTAAGAACATAAAAACAGAAGAACGGCCACACTGGGTCAGACCAAAGGTCCGTCTAGCCCAGTATCCTGTCTGCTGACTGTGGCCCATGCCAGGTGCCCCAGAGGGAATGAACAGAACAGGTAAACATCAAGTGATCCATCCCTTGTCGCCTATTCCTAGATTCTGGTAAACAGAGGCTAGGGACACCATCCTTGCACATCCTGGCTAATAGCCATGGATGGACCTGTCCTCCATGAACTTATCTAGTTCTTTTTTGAACCCTGTTATAGTCTTGGCCTCACAGCATCCTCTGGCAAAGAGTTCCACAGACTGACTGCGTGTTGTTGAGGAAAAAAATACTTCCTTGTGTTTGTTTTAAACCGGCTGCCTATTAATTTCATTTGGTGACCCCTAGCTCTTGTGTTATGAGAGGGAGCAAATAACACTTCCTTATTTCTCCATACCAGTCATGATTTTATAGACTTCAGTCACATCCCCCCTGTTTTATAGCCTGTAATTTCTGTAGATGGGTGTGTGCAATGTGGAAGCTCTGATTACTGATTGATCGGCTGTGGTCGATGAACCAGACTGCCAAGAAAGCACTTGTAGGCTCAGATTGCATGCCACCTGTACCTGGGAGCAGTTGAACTTGCAGTACTTGGAGTACTTGGCTTGCAATCTTGGTGTGGTGGAGGGCAGTTACCAAGCGGGTTGACATGGCGAGGAAGTTCTCAATTTCCGAGTCCTGTATCTGCTCTGGGACTGGAAAATAACACAAGTCTAGAGGGAGGAGTGTTGGCTGGAGTTGGATGGGAGCATACAAAGAGATGGGTGAGTGTGACCCAGAGACTTCTAGGTGCCTGCTGGTAGTGGGCACTGAGGGTGCACAAGGTTTTACAGGGATCCCCTGGGTCTGGTATTGACCGTAATGTTTCACCAACGGGTGGCATGTGAGGTCTCTACCAAGAGCCAGAAGCCCACTGGTCCTTATAATTGTTGTAAGGTGGTTGTGCGGGAAATAGTTTAAGAAATATGACAAATGTAAAATATTAGGCTCCAAATCTGACAAAGGAAAGTGACTCAAGGCGAGCCTCAGGGCTAACTCAATCAGCATAGAGAACAATGGACATTTGTGGAGACAGGCTATATTTACTGCCTGAGCCTGGTGTTGTCCCAGACAAAGGAAACCAAAGAGAAGTCTCTGAAGATGGGACCTACTGGTATAAGAGACAATAGTCTGTAACTGCATAAAAAGAGGAAACTAAGATTTTATCCTTCACCTAAGAGGCAAGCTGACAGCATAGCTGTCTCATGAAAAGAGGCCAGTGAGCTGGAATACTGCCTGGAAAGTGCCAGAGAGACTAGTTCACAGTGCAAAATCCAGATCCTGGCTTGGAGTTGCAGTGCCCCAGATTTCAGACACTCGGAACCAGATTTTTAAAGGCATTCGGGTATCTATAAATTCAGAGAGGCATCTAGTGGGATTTTTAAAAGCACTAATCAGGCTGGGCACCTAAGTCCCATTGAAATCAATGAGAGTTACATGCCAAACCTGCTTAGGCACTTTTGATGTTTCTCTCCATCTTTAGGCACCTAAATACCTTTGGAAATCTGGCCCTTGCTTCAGACCCGCTCTAAAGTGAGGGGCCATTTACAAAATTCAGGTCTGGATTTTTAACACCCTCTAAGTCACGGGGACTGGGGACTTTTGGTTTGGGCCCAATTTAAACCAAGCAGCCATAGATCAAATCGCGCAAAGGAAAGAAACTAGTAAGACTCATTTATAGCAGGAACGTCCATCCCTGTCAGCAAGAGGACCAAGGCAGCCAGGCGCTGGGCAGAATTCGCCCAGCTTTTATTCACCACTGGGTGACTTCCACTCCCTGTCCCCACACACACGTTCCCTCATGCTGTGCAGCAGCTTTTAAAAGGCACATATGGCCTGCGACTAATGAATCCATTGCTTCCACATTCATTAAAGGGTGTTTGATCTGGCAGCCCTGGACTCTGCAGCCTTATTCGCTACCTGTGATGTTTGGAGCGAGAGGAAAGGACGTGTCCTGAAGCCGGCTGGAGTGGAGGTGAGGGGAGGAAGGTGGAGGGAAAACATTGCAGTGTGAAGTTAGAGGTCAGAAGTCCCTGGTCATAATGTAGCTTAAAGCAGCAGGAGAATGAATCTTTTTGCACCCACTCTTTCTGACACATAGGATGCTATCATTTCTTGCCCCTCACTGCCTTTGAGCCTGTTCCACTCTGCTCTTTGAAGAGACTTTAAAGGTGAGCTGCAGAGTACACACACACACACACACACAAATAGTTTCAGATCCCAAATTAGTATCTGGAGCTATCTACCAACCAAGAAATTACCACTAAATGCCAACAGAGAGGACAGGCTGGCTCAGGATGCGGAAAAACAGAGCTGTTTGCGAAAAGGTTTTTCTTTGTTGAAAAATGTCAGTTCGTAGAAATGGAAAGCGTTTGTGGGAAAGGAACATGGATGAGGAATTTCTCAGCTTAAAAAAAAATTGTAAGGAAAAGAAAATGTTTTGTTGAAATTGGAGATCTTTGACATTTTCCAAATGCAAAAAAAAAAAAAAAAAATCTGGTTCAAAATGACTTTTTGTTTAAAAATTTAAGATAATTGTTGACCTTTTTAAACAGAAAAATGAAAATGCACAAAAGCAAAACAAAATTTTTGAAATGATCAAAGTCAGACCTTTTGATTGACCCAAACCAAATTTTTTGTTTGTTTTTTTCTGTTTGTTGAAAATTTCAAAAATGTTTTCATTTAGTCACCATTTGGGATGGGGAAAAATTTTGGACATCTTGAAAATTTTTGCAGGATGGGAAAACCATTTCCAACCCAGCTCAAAACATCCTGCCATGTCTGAAAAATGGCTTGTCTTTTTATCCTGTCCGAGGCACCAGTGACCATTCCAAATTCAATAGACAGTATTGCTCTGCTGCCCGTAAAAGCTGGCGGCCTTAGTTTTCCAGTAAGTTACAGCAGCCTTCTCCAATGTTGATGGTTTATGAATTTTCAGGTCTTACAGTCAGTATTTGGATTATGTTCTTGTAGGATCTGGTAGGACAACAAGGGGCATAGCCGGTATGCTTGGGGCCAATGGAACTCGAGAATGAGAAGCCAAAAATTCATACAAAAGCCACTTCCAAACTTGCTGAACCTCTTGGACTGCCAAACATGGCATGGAAATCACAGGAGATGAGGCTTTCTCCTAAGATCTTCAATCAGATCTACAGCCTAGAAGAGCAGCCTTCCTTGGGATACTCTTCTGCTTTACATACCAGCTGGGGCCCAGAAGAGCAGAGGCTGCCATGAAGAATACTTGTGGGCATAGGAAGTACATGTACATTTTAGAATCTACCTTAAAAGTTTGGAGCAAAGTTTCTGGTCAGCTCTTGATTTATCCAAACTGATTCTCCTGTCCCTTAATTAATACATTTGAAGACAAAACATGGAAGTGTTTCGATATTACAGAGACAAGCAATAATCTAATAACCTAGATAGATAGATTAGATGGATGATAATCACAGGTATGATCCTGAGATGTACTCTGCAACCTCTATGGAAATCAATGGGAGCTGTGGGTGCTCTGCACCTTTGAGAATCAGGCCACTTACTGCAGTGCTTCAATAGGAATGTAGGTGTCTAACTTTAGGTACCTAAGTTTGAACCTGTTGGACTATGTGATGTGCCCACGGTCACCTGGGGAGTCAGTAGCAGAGGGAGGAAGAGAAGCCAGGGGTCCTGACTCCCACTTTCAGGCCCTTTCCACTGGATCATGTTGTATAAAACTCTAAAAGGAATCAAAGAACTCAGGGCTTGACAGGTGGGGGAGTGAGGAGCTGATTTCCCCACATTTGCTTTTTATTCACAGTGCACCCACATTATGTTGCCTTAGAACCTCATTCTGAGAGCTACTGAGCAATTGCAATATCCACTGACTTCAAGTGAGAGCAGGGGAAATTGGGTACCCCTTCCAGAGATGCCCCTTAATAGTTTAGGATCTGTTAAGTTCACGTTCACAATACAAACACCAAAGGAGGGTTTCCTCTCTGAGGCCAGCAGGGCTCAGGAGGAAGCATGTAAACAGATTCCTCAGCAGCTTTGAACGCCTTTTAGTCTGGGAGGATTTTATTCATTTAAAAGCTGCATTCCCCCATGAGTTATTAACTTGGAGAAGGTACCACTGGAGACACACACAGGGACCTGTAGAGATTGCCGCATGGCCAATTCATTCCAATACCAGCTGTATTCTCACCTTCGACAGCTAAGTGACTTCAATAGATTGACAGTTTAAAAAAGAAATGATGGCGGTGGGGGGAGAAATCAAACCTAAGGGCACAATGAATTCATAACATCAATAACATATAATTTTTATTTCTTCAGTCTCTCATCTCGGACAGCACTGCACCGCCGTAGGGATCTAAGGTTAGGTCTCTGCGTGTGTGTCTCTCTCTTTTTCTCACCTAATCACTGCTGAGAAAACAGCAGGGCTTTTCAGATTTTTGTATAAAACAACTAAACCCATTGGCCACTCTGCTGTGTGAGAAAGGGAGAGCCTGTGCTTCAAGCTCAGGTAAAACCAGGGCTAAGCTGCCTGTGAACACCCATTGCTCCCTCCAGGGGGATGGGGATGAATTTACTTCCGCTTGCAACCCTTCATGAGCTGAGGAGGCAGCAGGTTTCGGTTCGGTGGTGAGTTCAGATGGGTTTAGGGCTCGCTCTCAAGGGTGAAGGTTTGGGTTTGATGGTGCTGGAGTCTCAACCGGTGTTGGAATGGTGATGGTGCTGGAGTCTCATCCGGTGTTGGAATCACAATACTTAGCTCTGACAGCACTAAGGGAAATCCTTACCAAGTTCCAAGTAGCTCCAGGCACAAAGTAGGAGCTCATTATGGGACCCACTGAGGGATTACCCCAAACTGGGTAGGGAATGGCCTAAAAGGGTGGCTCTTTGGTGGGCAGCGTTGCCTAGGAGATAGGGCACTGGTTTGGGAGTCAGATGTAGGGTCTCTTCCCGGCTCTGCCACGGACCTGCTGGCTAACCTTGGGAAGTCACTTCTCCTCCTTGTGCCTCTGTTTCACTTCTCAGCCCTTGTCAATCAGTTTAGATTGTAAACTCTCTGGGCTGTCTCTTGCTAAGTGCATGGATAGCACCCCACAAATGGGGCCATTGTCTTAACCGGGAGCTCTCAGTGTGGCTGTAATACAAATAATACATAATGAAGTAGGTCAACTTCATGCTCCGTGTGACCCCACTGACCTTGGGTCTAAATACCATTCTTGTACATCTTGGAGCAAGTTATTTGCCCTCTCCCGTGCCTCACTTGTGAAACAGGGATTATAATGTCCACATGGAATGCACTGTTCCTCCACTGAGATCTAGTCCCATCGCCTACTTCACAGGGGCGTTGTGAGGCTTAAATCATGCTTTTTTTGGAGGGTTTCTCAGGGGGACAGCTGGAGAACTTCAGAGCAACATCCAGGTCTGGTGGTCTGGGCAGGCAGCCACCACTTCCATGTTCAAATGGAGTGTGTGGTCCTTTTATCGGCACCCAAGCTGGGCCAGGCTTTCCTAACAGTGGTTCAGTCAGGGTGCATGAAAAAGGAGAAACAGAATTTTTAAATTCTGTCCAGGTCTATTTTGCAGTTTACTTCTCAGGACAGGACATAATCTCTGCTTCCCAGGATGTCTCAGTGGTTTTCTATAGCCTGACGCCAGATGAATTTTGCGCTGAGGCTTGCAGGCAGGAGGCATGAGCTGAATAAGCTACATAGTCAGAGGCTGATACCCATTTCAATTTTCCAGTAACATACAAGTGAATCTGCTTCATTTAACCATCCCCAGATTCTCCAGGGACTCTGCCTCTCAGCTCTACTCCTTCTGGAGAGGGTCCCTGTACATGCCACAGACTTTAAATAGGAAAAAGCATGCACAGACACACACACACCCTCGGTTACTTTGGTCCTGCCTCAGTGCAGGGGGTTCGACTTGATGACTTCTTGAGGTCCATTCTAGCCTACTTTTCTAGGATACACCCAAGCAGCCCCTGCCCCTTCCAACACTGCAATCAGCGGGTACATTTGCAGCCCACGTAGACATATCTGAGCAAGCTTTGCACAGGCGGTCAGCTGCATGGACTAGCCCTGCCCACCCAGGAACCTGGGCACATAATCGAGCAGTCACCCAGACCCGTGCTGTCACAGTTTAACTGCTATCGTGACTCAAGGTAGCTAGATGAAAGCTAGCTCCGGTAGGTCTACTGGTGCTGCAATCCCACTTCTAATTGCAGTGTAGATATAGCCAGGCTCTGCACTCACACACATTACCTATTCTGTTAAAGGTAAGCCATACACACACCCACACACACCCCCCATTCATGCCAACAGCAATCATGCTGATCACATGCTGATCAAATGCAGCCTGGGGAGTGAGGTGTGATTGTGGTGGAGGCAAAGAAAGCCTCCCTCTGCTGCACCCTCCTAAGCTCCTGACCAGAGGGAAGGTGTCTCTGGAGAGAGCATCCCCATTGCTCTCAACTGTGGCAGGTAGTGAGAAAGTAGCTCCTAGCAAGTGGAGCGGGGTTCTCTTTAGCAGGTAGGCCCCAAGTCATTTACAGTGTTGTGGTCCAATGCCTTCTGCTCCACTGGTCTGAAAGCAAGTGCACAGAATTGGCTTTTGGGCAGGGACTGAAAGGAAGGGCGGAGGGAGGTGTGGCAGATGGGGTCAGAAGGAGAGTTCCAGGCACCAAGGAGTGCCCAGGTGGATGTGGGAGATGGATACAAAGGAAGCCTCCAGATGAGCAGTGTGGGCTGAGTGAAGTGGTCTTGGTGGGGAAGTAAAGGAGACTAGGAGGGAGCTAAGCTATGGAGAACATGGAAGGGGAAATGAGGAGCCTGAGGCTGATAGGGGCGAGATGGCTTCCTCCTAGCATGGACAAAGATGCGGTCTCCATGCCAACCCTTTGAAACCTATCAGCAGCCTTTGATGTGGTTGACCTCAAGGATGCTTGACTCATCTGCAGTTCATTGCCCAGGTGCACAGAACGATGACTTTTTAGTGATGCCATTCTCCGCCCCAGAGGACGGTGTCCGGCAGTTCAGTCTGCAGAGCTCCCCAAAGCAGGTCTCTTGCCTCCTGTCTCTCTTATGGGACACCGATGGCTGGGAGGCAGCAAGACAATCTGAGCCATGATGTCCCTTGCACCCATCATCAGATCCCCTATTGCCACGTGGGGGGAAAGAGAAGTCACCCTCATGGCCCCCTGCAGCATTCAGTCCAGCGAAGGAGCATGTGGGTGGGGAAGGTATGATGAAGTGATGGCGACCGTATTATGCCGGTCACCACAGCCAAGAAAAATAAACATGGATTCTTTCCCTCCTAGCTTTTTAAGCGAGAGGTCTGTTGGCTTGAGGGAAAAGGCTGAGATGCATAGGCTGTTTTTTTCCTTCCCCCTTCATCCATTTGAAATGTCAAGCAAATTGAGGCCAGCTCTGAGAGGCTAAGGAACCAGGCCTCTCGCAACTCTGACTTGCATCGTTTCAGGGATCTGAGCTCCTTGTTTTGTAAATAAATCGAGGGCAGTTGGAATAATATACCTGTCAGACAACAGCGAGCTTCCAATTTCCCTTGTCAGCATCAGCTCACATGCACAGCTTGCCTTCTGTGAGACGCTACCGCAAGAAATCAATTCTTCAAACATGTGCCCAGGTACAAAAACACGCTCGGTAGATTTGGTGGGTTTTACTCATTGACCACAGATGCCGAAGGGACATCACCTCCCGTCTTTGCTTCGCATGTCGTTTTCAGGCCAAGTCCTCCCGATCCAGCCTTCATTTGCTTTCCAGGATTTATTAAAGGTGGCGCAAGGTAGTGTTTTTCTGGGTCTTCATCATGAGACGCAAGGAGTCTGCTTGGCAGAAGTGCTGAGCATTCACAACGTGGCTGAGGCCAATGGGAGTTTTGCTGTGACTGTATGAAGTGCTATAAAATGTGAAGTACTCTGGGAAAAAAAAAAACAGGCCCATGCTACTCAATTTGGGTACCCAAAGCCACATCACACTTTTGACAGTGTTGGTCCTAGTGTGTCAGTTCCCCAGCTGTAAAATGGGAAAGGGAGCAGTGCCTCACCTCCCAGCGGTGTTATAAAGATAAATCCTTCAATGGTTGTAAAGCACAATGGCCCAAAAGGTATTTGGCACCTCACTCCCACTGAAATCAGTAGGCGTTAGCCATCTGAACGTCTTTGAGGAGCTGGACCGAAGATACTATAAGCACCATAGAAAAGCCCAGGAGGAAATTAATTAATTCTGTATTTGGTGCCGAGCTTGGATGTTGTACAGTACATAATGTATGGGGACACACACTCAATGATGAGGATAAAACAAATATTGACTAGTTATCCATTTAGTTACCAACACCCATCCCGTGCACTGAAAAAGGAAGAAATTGTGTGTGATCACAATGACTACCACAATGCAGACATAGAAGGGGGAAGTGAATTAAAATTGCACAGGCAACCTTAATCCTGGCATTTCCTAAGTGCTTGACTCTGTACCCTTAACATTCTTTAAATGTCATTTTTTGGATGTAATGTTTTATATAGCTTACATTTCCATCTGTGGATCTCCAATCACACTGCAAACCATCACGAATTCTACCCTGCAGAGGCTCTGGGACGTACAGAAGTATTGTTATGTCCCTTTTACAGATGGGGAAAGTGAGGCATAGAAAAGTGAAGTGGTTTACCTTGGATGTCTGCGATATAGCTGGGAATAGAACACAGGCCTTTTAATTAGCAGTCGTTTGGTTAGTGAGTTAGACCAGTCTTAGTTGTACCAGCTGAGGAAGTGCCTCCTTGATGTTAGCCACAAGACAAAACTCTCCCTTCTATAAACCAGCCTTCTCCCATTGCACACCCCCATGCCAAAAAATTGTAAAATATTAAAAATAATGACATAATAGCAGTCTAGTGTTGGACACTAATGCACCGTGGTACAAAGGCGGAATAGCTGCTGTGTTCCACGTTACTGAAAGATGCTATTTGATACGCAAAGGGCCTCAATCTGATCTCACATAAACTGATGGAAATCGATCAACTGAGATAAATGGCATAAAGCTACACAAAATCAGATGCTGAGGGCATGTCTACATGGGGGGGGGATTAGGGTTAGCTATTTTAGAGCAAGCTAGCATGCTAAAAATAGAGAGAGTGGCTGCAGCGGAGCAAGTGGCAGAAGGGGCTAGCCACCCTGAGTACGAACCCATCTGAGACACTAGGCACGTATTATCCTGTCCCTGGCGCTGTGGCAGCTACGCTCTATTTTTAGCATGCTAGGCCAGTCGGAGCTAGCATGGATATGTCTCCTCAAGCTGCGCATCAGCCCCCCTGCTCAAAGTGTACAGAATGAGCGGTTTTAATGCATGCAACATTCCTGGTTATCTACTCAACAGAGTTACATCAAGCAGGAATTCGGTCTGGTTCTGCCGCTGATTTACTGGGCCAGACCCTCAGCTGGGGCAAGTCAGCATAGCTCCATTGAAGTCACGATGGCTTATGCTAGCCAAGAAACTGGACCACTGTGTGTCAACTTGGGCAAGTTGTTCTACCTGTATGCAACTCAATTTACCTTCTCTACAACTTGAGTTTATTACCTTATTTACAGGGCATTATGAGTCTTACCAAGCCATCACTGAGTGCTTTTGAAACATCCTCACTGCTACACATCTTCAGCTGGGTTTAATCCCATGAACTTCAGCACCAAAGCACAGACAGCTACCATTTTGACTAATGGACTAACTCCATTAAATTTCAGCAGTAGTAGGCTGTTGTCCTTTATGTAGTTGAGCCAGTGGAGTGGAATGTGAAGTGTGGTTTACAAACAAAACATATCAAGACCTTGGTGTGAAAGTGGCTAGAGGCGCTTAAAGCATTACTGCAAAGAGAATGGCATCCCAGACTGCTATGTCTAATGAGAACATTTGCAGCCTGACCAAATGTTTCCGCTTTGTGTCAGGAAACAAAAATAAGTGCTGACAAATAAAAACACAAAGCAGGGAGGGCAACCAGCTCTTCAATATTTCTCTGAGCGTGATGTTTGCTTTCTAATATTGACACATGCAAATCCCTGCTGTGCCCTGAGCTGGGAACGCATCCCAGAGTGTGTGGAATGAGCCAACACTTCCAAAGCCATGTATTTGCCTGTCACTGTTCACTGGAAAGAACAACATGCAGAAGCAGTTGGAAGGCAGTGGGCTCAACAGAATCGCCCTGCCTGGGCCGATTTGCTTTGCGCCTTCTCCTTAGCCCACCTGGCTAATGGCTACTGGGCTAGGAATAAGCCCTGGATAGTCTTTCTGTTCCCTCCAAACTCTGTGGGCTCGATTCTGTCCTATATCTCAGAGCCACTCGGTGCGCAAGGGGCGACATAAGGGAGTCAGCCATGGCTCCCTGCATCTTTGATCTGCCCTGCGCTGGTCCCAACTTTCAACCACGGTGTGAGTTAGGGCAATGTTGGCGCCGCTCTATCTTACACCAGCAGTGGGTGCTCCCTAAGTGACCATACGCCAGAGCATCAGAGAGCAGAGCTCTCTGACCTGCCTCTGCCAGGCCCCCTCCTGCCTCCAACTAGCCATCTACACTGGGGGAGCAGGCCCTCGCTCCTCTGTCTTTATACCAACTGGGAGATTTTTCCACTGGCCAGTTAATCCAGGATCTGGCTCCTTTGCACTCAGCTGGTTCGTACATGAGAATCTGGCCCTGTATCAGAAAGCTTCAGCTCCCCTGGTCTATCTGTTCCAGGAAATGGGTTCTCACACCCTTTTGACCTGTGCTTTACGTTCTGACAACAGGCCGCATCACACAGCAGGGTGGCTAAGGCAGCCTCACATCATGTGAATATAACTCCCCACCTTGGGCACTGGTACATGATGTGCAATGTCAGTTACTCACAATGAGAGAGTTCCTCTCTCATCAAATCTCTTCTCAGGCTGGGTGGCAGGGGTTGGAACCACTGGCAGAGACCAGAAGGGCCAGGTGTGGCAAGGTGGGATGTGGAAGCAGAATGCCTGCATGTCTGGAGAGAGTAAATCTTTCTCACCATCTCTAAGTGGAGCCGCTTTCCACAGGCTTGGAAATTTTTTCTGCCATGCATGCAAATGTGAGACTATATAGGCCTAACTAGTGTCTAGTTAGGGACTAGTAATCAGATTCTCTTTGGTATCCCAGTGCTGTAACAGGTTTTTGAAACAGTTCTGTTGTCCTGAGATGCCCTCTCATTCCATTTCAGAGTACAGAGCAGCCCAGATGCTATTTAACAAGCAGCTATTTGAACTCTCCCACCCAGGAGTGATTCTGCAAAAGGTCTGGCTCTCGAATGAGACAGGGGCTGGGTCACAAGAGAGCCTGGAGGAATAGACTCCATGGAGTTTGGGTGGAAACCATACAAAACCCACCCCACAGCTATCGGCATTGCAGTAGTGTGTAGAAAAATTATTGGATTTGTGAGGCTTGTAAAATATTTGAAGATTTCATCTGGTGGACCTTTTTTCAAATTTCAACAAAACCAATGGCAAAACTTTAAAAAATGGATGGATTTTCCCTCCACATTTTTGACCAGTTCTTCCTATGATGCAAAATACTACATTATACTAATCCTTATTGTTCATAATACCCCACATTCTATTTATTTATACCTCCAGGTTCTTACATGGGCCCATCACCACAGAATATGAACACCTCCCAAGAGTCGGATCTTGTCTCCATGGGGAAATTGACCGCAATAGCTATAAACTATTCCAGAATAGTTCCCCAGTTGGTCACCGTTCTGGAATAAAAGACTGGAATATTTAGTGCACTTGCAAAGTGGAGTAATCATTCTGGAATGAAATCATTTTTATTCCAGAAGAGAATATGCATATGAGGAGCTCTTCTGGAATAGTTAATCACTATTCTGGTTAATTTCCTCATGTGTACTATATCTTCTGACTTTTAAAGCAAACTTTGTATTTGTGGATAATCTAAGCACTATACATCTGTACAGACACTCTTTTTTTAACCTGTGCTTTATATAATTTTTTAACATTAGCTTGAATAAAAATTTTAAGTCCTAAGAATGACAATGATTTCTCTTCCTTCCCTGCAGAGAGGAAACAGATTTAGGTATCTGGACAGAATACACATGTGCCACAGTTCCATTGCAGAAATGTAAATATTTTTAAAACAATAAAACAGACGTATGAAACAGCTAGTATTTGCACATCAGTAAATATATAGCTACAGGCCAGTTCTGCTCCTTCTTACATGGGTGTAAATCCAGATCAACACAATGATGCCAATGGAATTATTCCTGATTTACACAAATGTATCAAATGGCAGAATCTGTCCTTGAGCAATATATTTGCACACAGCTCAGAGTGGCGTCTGAACTGTGAGCATGGCACCAGGGATAGCCGAGTCTAGAAATGGCCCTGAATGATTTTTATCATGAGTTGCATGTACCTGGAATGTACTGATCTATCTTTGCAGCTCCTTAACCTATTTGCTCTGCTTATTTGCATACATAGATATAAACTGAACTCACCAAAAACTGCTCAAGCAGAGGCAGGAGAAAATTAAAAACTCGAGCAAAGGAGAGAGAGAGAAAGAAAATTGCAGCTATTCAGTGTTTCAGGCCCAATTGTAGCTGACACATCTCAAAGCAAGGAAGCTTGCAAACATCAAGTACAAGGGGGAAAAAGTGAAAACATGACAGGAGAGTCATGCTACTGTATGAGATACAGATGCGTGAGTGGCTAATTTTTTCTTTTTTTACACATTCCACTCAGCTAGTATAGAATCCCATAGAAGCAGCAGCCAGGGAACATAGTGCTCAGACATTACAGTAATAGGGGAGCTATTTAAGTAGATTAGATAGATAGATTAGATTAGATAGTGTGTTTTAAGGGCCTGATCCAAAAACTTCCTTGAAATCTCTGGAAAGATTTAAGTGGCCTTTGGATCTGGCCCTGAGTGACAAGGGAGAATTAGCCACCCTAACGCTGCGATTGCCTGCCTTAATGTACAGGGAGATATACTGACTAGACAGAATAAGCAGCCCCACTCCCCACTGTTTCTGCTTCAGTTGAAAAGCATTTTGTGCTTGTTCCAATTTAAACAGGAGACACGTTTCGTCTCAAAAGCTAGAGATGGAAAAGGCCAGTGAGATCAGCTGGTCCATTGCCCTGCTAATGCAAGCAATAAGGGATGGGTGTCTATGTGGGTCGCGAGATTAAGAATGGGCTAAATAAGTCTCTCTCATCTCTAGGTCGTAAATTCTAATCTTGCTGTGATCAGTGCTTTACCATGTTAACCGGAGACCTATTTGAAATGAGTTGGCTGATCCAGTCCTAGGGGATAAAGGTCCACATGTGGATTGGTATTAACTACGCCCCGTGAGCAGCCGAAGCAGAAAGGGCAAGAACTGAATGAGCCATAAGGAATGAGCAATGCTCTCTAACCCTAAGGGTGAATGCTCCAAGCCAGGCTTGAGCACATGATGGCAGGAAAGCTTGCCATGCGATATTCATTCTCTGGATACAGACAGCCCCTCAGTGTCCAGCGTTGCTGAGGGGCTGCCATAGTCTCTGTTTAAAATAACTGTGCTGGCAAAATGCCAAGAGCAATAATAAGACAGGAGTGAGTCCGTCTTTACCTTGGAGCTGTAAGAGTCCCATGAAACTGGAGTGTCACAGG
Organism: Natator depressus; assembly: GCF_965152275.1. NCBI lineage: Eukaryota > Metazoa > Chordata > Testudines > Cheloniidae > Natator > Natator depressus. The sequence goes on from NC_134255.1 coordinate 12,906,291, forward strand.
TACAGGGCACGAGCTGTGAGCTTCCCCATGTTACGGGTGAGGAGGGGAAAAGGGGCAGGGATCTGGGACTTCCCGTGGAAGGAGCAGTCTGCTCTGGCGTGAAAATGAAGATGCTATTCAAAGCCCTGCATGTTGTTGACGTCTCTCCCCTGGAGATGGGTGAGGCTTGGAGCAGTACGTTAAAGCTCTGCGACTTATTGAGATCTCTTGGGCCTGTAAAGCTGGGCTTTAAACCTGGCTTCTGGTGTGTCTTGCTTTCCATCCAAACCTTCCCTGGCCTGTAGGAAATGTGCAGCAGGGAGCAATCCCGCACTGGCCCTTGGGAGACAGGCTGGATGGTCCAGCTCTTACTTCTAGAATTCTGCAAAGCCAGGCCAAGCATAACCCATGGGCGGCATTCCCCATGGCATCCTGGCCTTCCCACTCACCTGTGGAACCCAGAGTGCAGAGAGCATCGCCAGCTTAGGAAAAAATTATACGTGGTCTGAATGTTTCTGAACCCAGGAAAAGTTTCTCAGGGTTCAGGTGAGAGTCGGGTCTTACTGGCCCCAGACAGGTTCCTTTGCCCCTCCTATGCCCTCCCCGTTGGGGTGGAAGTTACAAGCTGCCATCGATCCCTCTCCATCTGCAGACGAAGGCAGAGAAGAGGAGCACAGCTCAGATATGCCTCAAAACCCGCTCAGCCCAGAGATTCCGCTGGGCTTTTAGGCTACAAGTGTTCAGAAGGATTTTCTCAGCAAGAGCTCTCTCTTTTTGAGAAGTGAGGAGTCAGCAGTTCTTTCGAGGCAGCATTTTCGTCCCGCTGAGCCCGCAAATGAGCCGCCGTTGGGACTCCAAATCCGTTCCTCGCCTTCGTCCCCCATTAAAGGGGTGCTCTGAAGCCCCCTGAATGCTGCTGTTGCAGAGGACGGAGCGCCAGGGAGTTAGAGCTGCAGAAATGTTATCTCCGAGAGAAATTAGCAGGCAGGGAAGGTGGGGAGCCAAAGCGGGGGAAAAAGAACTCCTGCTTTCTAGCAAGATGCCTGCTCCTAAACTCCCTTCATTCCCCTGAGTGACAAGTTTATCACGCTGGGCCTGGAAAGGCACTGGAGTATAGATATGGAGGCTGTGTGTGCTGTCTCAGGGGAGGGACAAAGGAGGCTATATGGGCTCGGCCTTTTGACAGTCAATCTGACAACGCTGCTCTGTGTTCCCCTCTCAGTCCCTCAGCAATGCCTGCTCTGCCAGGCTCACTGGGGTCTGTGAATTCGCTGCAGGCAGCTGAGACACGTGGGAGTTGGGCGAGGAAGAGGGATAAAGAGAGAGACCCACCATCATGCCATCCTGTTGGTCGATCACAAAAACAGGGCCCAAACCAGAACCTTTTCTCCACCCTCTTCCCCCTTCCCTGATCTTCAAGTTCAGTGCCAATGAAATGGAACCTGGATCACAGACACCACAGGGGTGTTCTTTGCAAGACCGCCTTGGCCCACCCTGTATATGGGACAGAGCCATTTTATCTAAAACCTACCCCTCACCCCCAGATGTTAGAGGCCCAGATAAATCAACTTGGAGCCAAACCACCCCAGGGTGTCAGCCCAAAACTCAGCCTCCCACCTCTAGTAAAGGAGGGCTCTTTCCTTCAGCAACTTTAGGGGCACCTTCGAAGTCAATGCAAGTTCTGCCAGTGACCTCGCTTAGAGTAAGACTGGCACTTTAAACTCCAGCAGTGACAGAAGCCAGGGACACCAATGCTGCCCAATGTGACCCCATTCTATTACTCACCTTGTCATTGTGCCCTGATCTGTCATCCCCAGGGGCACTTGGGGGTCCCTGTGGTGTCAGTGCTATTGCTAAGGGAGTCTCTCCTGTCCCTCCAGTCCCAGCTGTGTCAGGCAAGTGCTTAATGCGGGTATGAATCAAGATGCACCTAAGCTGCCAAATGTTGCCTCATGATTTGGATCCAGATCCCAAATCCCACTGATGTCTGGGGTCAGGGTCCTCACATGGCCAGTCTCTAGTTCTAAGAAGACGTGAGCCTGATCTGAAACTCCAGATCCAAACAGCCCTGAACTGTGGGAAAGCTTGGACCCAGCTGAAAGAAATAATAGGGAGAATGATACTTAGTACTTACATTTACTTTACAGCCAGATCCCCAGCTGGTGGGAATCAGAACCAGCTTCAACAGAGCCAATCCTCAGCTGGGATCTCTCCCTATATTTTCAAAGCTCTAGGTTAACCCATGACTCCTCACCACTCCCTGTGGAGGTTGGCATTGTTCTCTTCATTTGGGGAAACTGAGGCATAGAAAAGTCAGTCTAGGGAAACTCAGCATGATTCAGTGGCAGAGATGGGAATAGAATTCAGAACTTAATGGCTTAATTTTGTTTGCCTTTGATCTGCTGAATGCTCTGTTGTCACCCAAAGTACTTTCCTGGCACACTTTTTGCTGGAAAGAGGACAGCTGTAGAAAGACCCCACTCCTCCCTCACCAGCAGGGTGTTCCTGGAGCCGGAGTGCACAGAAAGCGCAATAGATATGCATGGAGGATTGTCAAACACAGAGATGAGCAGCAGAATGAGCAATCCGCTTTGTACTGGGCATGTAACATTACAGAACCTGTCAGCTCTCATTTCACTTGATGACTTAGGTAAATATCTCTGTTTCTTTGTCTTTTTTCTATTTTTCTTTCTTCTGTTGTTTTTCCCAGAAATGGTTGACATGAAAAATGAGAAACAAGAACTAGGCATTGTGGTTTAGAGACACACAGATGCAATTAGCTATATCAGGCTGGCAGTCTATTACAGTCTATTCCTGTATATTGATCCTGCTTTTAAACAGAAGGGGAATACCTGGACTGGTTTCCAGGGGCTGATAAAGGGATGAAGAACCTTTGCAGTTAAATTTGGAGATGCTAGTTAAAGTTGCTACCATTGGAGCTGATTGGAACATTGCAACAAAGTTTTTCCACGAGGAAACAAATGGCCTTTGTTCTAAAACAATTTTGGGGGGTGGGAGGATGGGAGGGGGTAAGAAAGTTGGACTTTTTCCAAATTTCTCATTTATCCCTACATTTATGATCAAAAACAGGCCCAAAATAATGAACAAGATTGTTAAACATTTTTTTCCATTTGCCCAGACCAGGATGTGTTGGCAAATGATAACTTCTTGATTACTGGGAGGAGGGGAAGCCCACCATTTTCAGTTTAAAAGAAAACCCAATTCCTATAATCGTTTCAATGAAATTTAGATTAAAAATTTCATGAAAAATGTTTTAATAAATGGAAAATGGGCATGTTTGGAAGCCTGTGAAGTAGAAACAGCTTCCCAATTTTGAAAATGTTCATGGGTATTCCCCCGTTTTCAGTGGTCTGTGCATGAAGGCAAGCACAGAGCCCCAAGCACTTTGTCTGTTAGCGACACCCAGTTTATATCTATCATGAGAGGACTTGTGGCACCTTAGAGACAAACACCTTTATTTGAGCATAAACTTATGTGAGCATCATCGGATGCATTGCTCTGGACACGCTGAGCTCCTGTTGCTATTCCTGGAGGTGGAGGGTGTTAAGCATCTCTCAGGAGGAGCTCAGCACTAACTAGGACCTGGCCTATACAACCTTGTAGCTTGGTGAAGGGCATCTGAATAAAGTGAACTGTAGCTCACGAAAGCTTATGCTCAAATAAATTTGTTAGTCTCTAAGGTGCCACAAGGCCTCCTGTTCTTTTTGCGGATACAGACTAACACGGCTGCTACTCTGAAACCTATCATGAGAGTACAATCCTGATCTCATTGAAGTCAATGGGAGTTTAGCGACTGACTTTGATGGAGCCAGGATTTCATCCTGGTGTTTCCTGTGCCAAGGTCTGATCCTTGGTGCCTTACGCAGGAGTACTGCCCAGGGCGTGTTGTGTAATGCTTGGGGTCTGGGACTGCAAACCAGGAAGGCTGGGGTCTAGGCCCCTCTCGGTCATTGACCTGCAATACAATTTAATCAAGCCAGCTCCCCTCTCTGGGGCTCAATTTCTCACTTTTTTAAAATGGGGATAATAAATGCTACAGACAGCTGGAATTTTTTCAGTGAACCTGCCTTTCAATCAAAATGAAACATTTGCATTTCAGTTAAAATTTTCCATTCTTTTTCAAAAACAAAAAACTCAGAAACCCCAAACCAAACCCCCTTTTTAGTCAGTGTCAGTCAAACTGAAAACCAAATTTTTTAATAGGAAACCAAAAATGTTTGATTTTGACGCAATTTTTTCATCAAAAGCAAAAGTCTCATGGAAAATTTTCAAACCCCATCCCCCAATTTTATGAAAAAAGTTCCCACAATAAAAATAATCAGCATTTTCCAAACAGCTGGATTAAGTCTCTCGCTAGTAATGGTGCTCAGGGTGGACTGTGAGGCTGTAAGCGTTTTACAGTCAGATCCTCAGCTGGTATAAACCAGCATAGCTCCACTGAAACCAAGGAGTGTGCTTAACATGACTGCAAAGGAATGGCATTGCTTTACACCAGTGGAGGAGCTGGCCTTTAACCTGTCAGAGACACTAAAAGCAATAAAAGATGACATGTTCCCGACTAAATAATAATTGCAAAGTCATATCTGGGTAAACCTGTCCTGCTCACACCCCTAAGTGGATTCATTACCATCACCACTATTATTGTGCATTGCAAATGATTCAGAACAGGTAACAAAGCATTCTTGTAACTTCCCATTATATGATGTATGTTGTTTGCACTGCATGGAGAGGCGGCAGGGTGATTGACTATATACAGTAGCACAAACCAAAGGACAGGTACTGAAAGAAAAGACTTTTAAATGAAAAAAGAAGCACCAAGTGACTTTCCATTGCACAGGTGCAGCTGCCAGACTTTTTTCACCCTCTTTACCTCCCCCCCCACCCATCAGTGCCAGTAAAAAGAATACTTGAAAGCTTCTTTAGCAAAGATTGGGAACAATGAACCTTGAATCCTGGCAACAAGCATTGGTGGGGAAGGAGAGGTAACTCAGAAAAAACACACTGTGTCAAAATATGCGTTCAGCCTGCCACTTTTCTTCATTGCTGCCTGCATAAAGTGATGTGTACCGAAGCTGTTTTAAAAAAAAAAAAAAAAAGCCTGCTTGTAAATATCTTTTTAACAGTCTTGCTTCACTCAACAAACTCCAGACTCGTTCAGGGAGGTTTGAGCAATGAAACACCACTGAATTTTCCTCCATAGTGGTTGCTTCACCTAGCATTGAAGTGCAGCCACCTCTGGGTAGAACATGGAAGCTGCTGAGCAGCACGTGGAAACATGACACAACAGTTTAGAATGAGGTGTGAAGAATTCAGTACCCACTAGGAAGGGCAGAGATTTTCAGGTAGACAAAAAGCAATTAACCAGCCTAGCATTTGGCCAGGAAAACAGGGTTATTGTGCCTAGTCCTACAAAAAGCACAGTGGGTTCTTTTATGAGTGCAAATGGTTCCATGTGGGAAATGCAGAGCACCCCATAACCATAACATCCAGCTGGGAGGCTTGCTCAGCAAGGACTCCAAGTGAACAGTGCCACCTATTGAATAACCAACACCACTGGCACCAGGCTGCTGCTTCAGATTGGTGCCAAAGAGAGAGAGCCCAGAGGCACCCAGGGGTGGGAAGCCAGGGAGGAGGTGCTGAGAGGGAGCTCAAGTACTGGCAAAGCCCGCAGAACAGTGAGAGCAGGGAGAGTGGGCACGATTGTAGGTGGATTGGGGAAGCCGGTGGTGCCACTGTGATTGGCAGGGTCATTCTTAAGTGCATTTGGTGCCCTAAATTGCTGGATTTGAAACCTGATCCTTTTTGTCCCATGAAACGCACTCATTAATAGAGTGGGAAACAGATTTCCCATCCTGGGAAAAATGTTGCAATTTCAAAACAATTCCCATCCCAAATCTGGATTGAAAAGTCAAAATCTTGGGGGGAAAAAATGGTTCCGTTCAATCAAAATGTTTTGTTTCAACATTTTCTTCACACTCTTTTGATTTTCACTTTTGCTATAATTAGCTTATATTTCAGTTCACTTTGAACTGAAAAAAAAACCCAGAATTTTTCATTTAGACAATGTTGATACATCCTGTTTTGACAATTTTTAAATGAGAAATTCATTGAAATCCACTCTTTCCTGCAAACAGTTTTGGTTTCATCAAATCACCATCTTTTCTCCCCCCGCCCCCGCAAAAAAAGTTTTGTCAGAAAATTCCTGACCAGCTCTACCTTTTAACCCCCATGACCCACCTTCTGAGACAGTCCTTCCTCTGGAGCAATGTTTCTCAAACCGCGTCTGCAGGTTTGGCCGATTGCAGCTCCCACTGGCTGTGGGAAGGGCGGCCAGCATGTCCCTTGGCCCGCGCCGCTTCCGGCAGCCCCCATTGGCCTGGAGCGGCGAACCACGGACAGTGGGAGCCGCAATTGGCCGAACCTGCGGACGTGGCAGGTAAACCAATCAGTCTGGCCCGCCAGGGCTTTCCCTGAACAAGCAGCGGACAGGCTTTGAGAACCACTGCTCTCGAGCATGCTGGTAGTTTCTACTCGGTCATTTGCAGTGGAAATCCTTAGCACCCAAAATTGGCTCCTGCAAAGGATTCTGGGGCACATCGAATTTCCACCACGTCCCACTGCACTTGACTGAGCAAAAAACAAGTTAGACAAGCTAGATGTCTTCACATCGGTAGCGCCTGACGAAATACATCCTAGTATACTTAAGGAACTGGCTGAAGAGATCTCTGAGCCATTCCTGATTATTTCTGAGAACTTATGGAGGACGAGAGAGATCCCAGAGGACTGGACAAGGGCAAATATAGTATCTATCTGTAAAAAAGGGAAATAAGGACAGATCAGGGAATTATAGATAAGTCAGTTTAACTTCGATACCATAAAGATAATGGAGCAAATAATGAAACAATCAATTTGTAAACACCCAGAAGATAATAAGGTGACAAGTAACAAACAACATGAATTTGTCAAGAACAAAGCATGTCAAACCAACCTAATGTCCTTCTTTGACAGGGAAACAAACTTGTGGATAGAGGGAAAACAGTAGATGTGACATACCTCATACATAGTAAGGCTTTCGATACTGTCTCACATGACCATCTCATAAACAAACTAGAAAAATATAGCCTAGATGAACCTGCTATATGATGGGTGCACACTGGAAAACTGTATTCAGAGAGTAGTTATCAGTCAAGCTGGAAAGGCATATTGAGTGGTGTCCTGCAGGAATCTGTCCTGCGTGTGGTTCTATTCAATATCTTCATAAATTATTTGGATAATGGCATAGAGAGTATACTTACAAAGTTTGTGGATGATTCCAAGGTGGGAAGGGTAGCAGTGCTTTTGAGGACAGGATCAGAATTCAAAATGGTCTTGACAAACTGGAGAAATGCTCTGAAATAAATAGGACAATATTCAATAAGGACAAATGCAAAGTACTCCACTTAGGAAGGAATAATCAGTTACACAAATAAAAAATGGGAAATGACTGCCTAGGAAGGAGAACTACAGAAAAAAGATCTGGGGGTTATAGTGGACTACAAACTATATATGAACCAACAACGTAATCCTGTTTCAATAAAAGTGAACATCATTCTGGGATGTATTAGCAGGAGTGTTGTAAGAAAATATGAGAAGTAAGTCTTCTGCTCTACTCTGCACTGATGAGGACTCAACTAGAGTATTGAGTCCAGTTCTGGGTGCCACATTTCAGGAAAGATGTAGACAAACTGAAGAAAGTCCACAAGAGAACAACAAAAGAATTCAAGTTCTAGAAAAGATTACCTCCGAGGAAAGATTGAAAAAAAAAAAAAAGGGTTTGTTTGGAGAAGAGAAGATAGGCGGGGGGGGAGTGAAAACAGTACAAATACATAAAAGGTTGTCATAAAGAGGAGGGTTATAAATTGTTCTACTTATCCACTGAGGTCAGAACAAGTAATGGGCTTAAATTGCAGCAAGGGAGATTTAGGTTAGATATTAGAAAGAACTTCCTAACTGTCAGGGTGATTAAGCACTGGAACAAATGACCCAAGGAAGTTGTGGCATTTCCCTCACTGAAGGTTTTTAAGAACAGGTCAGACAGACACCTGCCAGGGATTGTCTAAATAATACTTAGTCCTGCCTCAGTGCAGGGGCCTGGACTAGATGATCTATCGAGGTCCCTTCTAGCCCTACCTTTCTATGATTCTGTGAAAAGCGTCAGGGCCCTCTAGAAGGGGAGCAGTAATTGTACAACCTGAAATGGGCCTTTTGGGACTAGCCTATTGGTGACCCACAGTGGTCTCCGTGGCACTCCAGCAAGCACCTCCTCAGATGTGGCCTTCAGGGAGTCTCCTACTTCACCATCCCCTCGCCAGTGAATACAAATGCCTGAGACAGGTGAGATATGCCACTGGAAATAGTCCACGGGATGACTATGGCATGCTCCCTATGGCTGTATGACCTGGAAGTTGGCTATTTCTTTGATTCCCCACCTAAACTCTTTCCTCCTACCAATGCACCCACTAACTCCAACATCCACTACCTCATTCTGCTCCCACATCTGCCTACTGCAGGGTTCTTACACCTTCCTATGAAGCATCTGGTGCTGGCCACTCTCAAAGACAGGACACTGGAGGAGATGGACCTGGGGTCTGATCCAGTCTGGCAATGTCTAGGGGGTCTAAGTTCCCTCTAAGCTGCGCAGCCATGCAGCAGCCTATTAAGTGCCACGCAGGCGCTCCGGGCAGGGAGAGGCGCCTCTCCCTGCCAGCCCCAACCCAGCTCCAGCCTGGCCCTGCCGTGGGCAGGGGAGAGAGAGGCACCTATCCCATGGCCCCAGATGCGGAGCTGCCATGGTGGGGAGAGGTGACTCTCCCCCGCAGCCCAGGTGCTGCTGTGGGGAGAGAGCGAGCTCTTCCCGCTGTAGCCCTGGAGCAGCCTGCACCCCAAACCCCTCATTCCTGGCCCCATCCCAGAGCCCGCACCCCCAGCCGGAGACCTCACCCCCCACACCACAACCCTCTACCCCAGCCTGGCCCCTGAGCCCCTCATCCTTGGCTCCACCCTAGAGCCCACACCCCCAGCTGGAGTTCTCACCCCCACCTACACCCCAACCCTCTGCCCCAGCCCTGAGCCCCTCCCACACTCTGAACCCCTCGGCCCCACCCCCGCCACATGAATTTTGGTATGTGAACCAATATGGAGGTGATGTGTCACACATCACCTCCATATTGGTGCACATAATAAAATTCATTCCGCACATGCGTGGGAAACATGAGAGGGAACACTGCTAAGGATACACTATCCTTGTCTACACTACAATTAGACATCCGTGGCAGGTCCGTGCCAGCTGACTCGGGCTCGCAGAGCTCAGAGTGCCGGGCTGTTTAAATGCGGTGTAGATGTTCCCAGCCCTCTAACACAAGTAGCACGGTCATCCGTTTAACCCTCTCTCAGAGTAGCTCACAGACGCGTCAAGAACAGTGATAAATCCGCAGGAAACAAGAGCGCAGAGGGAAAGTGCTGTCTCAGCTTCTTCGGGGCAGAGCAGGAGACAGGATGGAAATGAATTACTGCGCAGCTGCCATTGCCTTGACTGATATCACCACTCTTTAGAGCTCACTTATCTTGCTGACAGATCTGCAGCACTTTTCCCCGAGCTTTCCACGGAAAGGCAGGCTGGGGGCGCTTAGGGGCGCGGAGAAAACTTGTCTGGAGTGCCGTGGAGATGGAGTGGGCTTAACATGAATAGCTCAGGTCCTAGGCGAAGGCAAGCATGTCTGTACACGGGGTGAAATTCACCCCTGCACAAAGGGCCAGCACACGGCCACTGGAGTGCCACAAACTAGGTCTCACAGAGGATCTCAGTGGGGCATGGACCTGATGTAGGCTCTCTGCACTGGAGTAGGTGTGCGCATGGTGAGGGGTAATAAGGGAGAAGCAGGTTCCTTGGGAACAACCAAGTCGTTTCTACGGCTGAAAAATTCTTCTGTTGCAGACAAAGGCATTATCTAATTGGAAACTGACGGGGATACCAAGCCATTGGTGTAGCAGCCGAGTGAATAATTCTTTTATGGACTATATTATTAATAATAGGATGGCTAGCTCTTAGAGGGCACCTGTCATCGGGAGATCTCAGAGGTGGGTCAGTATCATTAGCCACTTGTTTACTGATTGTGGAAATTGAGGCACATGCAGGAGAATGTTATTTGCCCAAGGACAAAATTGATGGGAAAAGCAGATCACCCTCATTCACAGAATCAGCTACATGATAAAGTTCGTCCTGATGCATTTCAAATAGATAGAATAGAATCATAGAACCATAGGGTTGTAAAAGACCTCAGGAAGTCATCTAGTCCGATCCCTTGCTCAAAGCAGGACCAACACCAACTAAATCATCCCAGCCAGGGCTTTGTCAAGCCAGGCCTTAAAAACCTCTAACATTCAGATTTTCAAAGGGCATCTATGAGAGAGCTGGGACTTGACCCTAGGTCTCCTGACTGCCTGTTCAGTGCCCTACCTGCTAGACCACACTACAGTCCATATTAAATTATTCTCTTCTGTTTTATTCCTAATTCATTATTATTATTTATATTCCAGTAGCACACAGAGAAACTCCAATCCAAGATGGGGGCCCCATTGTACAACCTCCCCAAGATGAGAGTGATTAGACATGTAGGTCCCATGGCAGGCTTGTATTTCCCAACTGAATGAATGTGAATCTTAGGACTCATCAATGCATCTGAGGTAAGAAAGACAAAAGGTGACTAACCCAGATTTCTACCTCTCCCAATCCTGGGGCTGGTCAGAGGCCAAACCAGGCTGTGGTGTAATACAGAGCAACCTCAGGGCTGCTTTAACTTACACCACCTGCAACATTCTACTAGCTGGAAAAACATACGCTCTGGCCCGTCCCCTATTCTGCCCCATCATACTCCTCCTTGCCTTGAAATGCCCCTTATGTGGGGAGGGGGAAGGGGGCATAGCTTGGTGATTCCCTTGTGTCAGGGGACTCCCCAGCTGCCCCTTTCAGGTAGCTGTAAGTCTTATCATGTGCTAAGAATTTGCCCTTTAGAATCAGGTTTCTGGTTCAGACAGCAGCATTCATAATTTGGATTTGGCTGCCTATGGATATGCTACAATACCGGATTAGAACTCACTGTTTCCAAGAATATTCCTCCAATGTTTAAGGGAAAATGTTAACTCGAGTGCAAGTGTCCCATTACGGTACTGGATGGCTGCACACCAGAATGAGCTTGAATTGGACCAGAGCTGACAAATTCAGATCCAGACCTGAGTCTCAAAGACCCTTGAGTTTAGGGTTGTTCTTCAGATCTGAGGTTTTGTTTCATGCCCGTCTCTTGAACAAACTAATCAAGGGGATGAAAAGAGGAGCAGCAAGCACTGGCCAAGAATGATATTGGCAGTGAACGTGGGAAGAAAGGAGGCTTCAGGTCGATCAGAGGGGGAAAAAACTAGACAGATGAACCATACAGTTAATGTATTAAATTGGCGTAAAATGTTTATTTTAAATCAATTTATATTGAATGTCCATAAGAAAGAAATCATAAACTCTTTTCTGTGTAATGAACTCACATGGACCTCAGCCACTCCTCTGAATAAATGGGAAAGAAAATGACTAGACTACACAAAAAAGAACCTTATTAATCCAGACCCTATCCATACACAAAAATACTCACTCGGATCTAGAGCCCCCGCACTATCCAATCTAGAAATAAACTAGCCTCTAAGGAATCTAATCTATGATCTACTAAAACAACCCACTCTCTTCGGTAGAATATGATGCCAGTTTAGAATGTATTGACTGTCTTAGCTATAAACTACTAAGCCACATAAGTCTAGCACCTAATCAATTACTTAGTGCAAAACATACTCTTTCAGATAGAGCATGGGCCTAGGGTGCTCTGCCCTTAGCCTGTTGGATTACTTGCCAAGTCATTTCACCTGTCTGCACCTCAGTTTCCAATCTGTAAAATAGGCATAATGATGCTGACCTCCTTGGTGAGGTACTTTAAGATCTACTGATGAAAAGTGCTTTATAAAAGCTAGATATTATTAATTATAGAATCTATCAACTATAATCTTAAAGATAACTGCCCAACCTTGAACCTATTATACAGACCAGCAATCACTATGCTGCAGAGTCTAGAATCAGTGAATGACTAGACCTAACACACACAGTACCCATTCTAAAACCAGTCATCTGATCTAGAAAGCAGAAGGCTAATCAAGAGCGTGCTTTGCTACCCATTGCAGAATGCACTAATCTATTGATCTAGAATACAAAGAACCAGATCTAACACACAGTCAAAGAACTTGTCCTAGAACATGGCAAACTAGCCTCAGGGAGGATCTGTTTGTTATCAAAGGTAAAAATTCCAAATCAGTGTAAATTACCAAGGTGCCTAAGTCCCATTTTGAAATGTGACTTAGCAGCCTATGTCATTTAGGCACTGTTGGAAATTTGACCACAGCTCTAGAATTCTGTACATAGTATAAAACATGCCAGGCCCCTACGCGTTGACAGTACTAAACCACAAGCAAAACTGAGACAGCAAAAAAGTTATGGGTCCCCCACCATCTTTTCGTGAAACTGCTTAATGTGCAAACCCTCTACCTACTGCAAGTGGATCTCTGCAATGCAGTCTCATTTGACTTAAGCCCCAGCTTCTCCTCACACTTGGATAACGGCTTAGGAAAACCATGAGAGAGACATTGATGGGAGCAGCCCAGGTTCTACTGAGGGCAAATGCAGTCAATATAAATTGCCTCTAGGCAGCCAACAGAACGGGCCAGAATTGAACGCCCATAACCTATGTTTGGATGCTGAGCACCTCCAGGCTGCAGAATGCTGACTCAATTCCAATTACAAGTGAGGGGACAGAGGTTCACTCTGTCAGCATTTTTACAGGTGCAATTAGTTTCCCGAACCATCTCACAGAGGATTGAGCCAGCCTGCTGCTCTCACTGATAGAAAAGGAGTGCCTTGTGCATAAGAAAAAGACCAGGCATCATGCCGCGTCACTGCCACTGTCCCATCCAGGGGACTTGACCCAACATCACGCTAGGTCCTTGGAAAAGCACAATAGTGAGTGAAATTCAGAGGGATGATCTTTGCCTTGTTCTTTTGCCTAGCGTCTGGGTTCCTGCAGCAGACGCCTACCACAAAGGGCTTATTGCAGGTGTTTCTGCACACATGGGAATAGGAGCTTCCAAAAGGGGATTGCACAGAGGGATTGACTGCATGCCATTGCCTAGGAAAGCACAGAGAGAAAGGGTCTGTGGGCGTGCGTGCTTGTGCACATGCCTGTGGGGGGCAGGAGGGATGTTTTTATAGGTGTGCATGCATGTGTTGGATACGGGTGCACGTTCAGTGTGTGTTTGAATGGACGAAGATGGCCGGAGACCTAGCTCTGTGTGTGTATGTTTGTGCGTGTTTGGCATGTGTGTCTGTGGAGGGAGTGTAAGGTTGTGAACATACTCCAGTGTGTGTGTGCGTGCTGTTGCCGATGTGTGCGTGCATTTCGTGGCCCCCTGGAGTCATTCTTCCTAGCTACACACAGCAACCAGGGAAACTCCCCCAACTGAAGGCTCCACGGCAATCCTCAGAACCACGCCTGTGCATCCCATGCTACTCTCCTCACTCAGCAAAGAGGTATGTGTAGGAACAGATGGGTAGTCTCTGAACGGCAAGCCCAGGAGCCATGCTGCCAGGCAAGGGCAGGCTGGCCCAAGAGGCTGGAGGCAATTCGGTCTGCAGTGCTGTTTGGAAATGTGTTGTGTTCCACCCCGGCATCTGCTTCTGACTACTACATATGGGGTGTGGGCCTGCTCATGTCCCTTTTCCAGCTGAGCACAGAGCACACCTCTGTGGCAATGGAGCCACAGAGCACGTGAACTAGGCCCTCAGCCTAGTGCGCAATCTATCCCATCCAGCAGCTGCACTGGGGGGAAAAGAGACTCCCTCCTGCATCTTTCCCTCCCTATGTCAGGACAAGATGTCGCTCTCTATGGGCCTGAACCGAAGCCCGCTGAAGTCAATGGGAGACTTTGGATCAGGCTCCAGATCCAGTGCAGTCTCACATCCCAATGGCATGAGTGCTAAGGGAACCCTGGCCCCAGGCCGCTGTCACGCCACGGGTTTCCCCCCTGTGAGCCCCTTTGTGCCTCGCAGCGTAGTGCTGAGGGGGCTTGCAGCACGCTGGTGCCCTTGGCAAGCAGGCTGTGGAAGTGACTCAGATGCAGGAGCTCTGACACTGAAGCATTTTAGTGAATCGTCAGCAAAACACCACATGCAAATTAAAAAAAAATACAGCCAGCATTTAGGGACTAATAAGGCTGTCAGCTTCCCTGAGACATCTGTTGGATTTGGCTGCTTTTGCTTCCCAGGAAGTTACTAAGAGAAGCGTTTAAAGCAAGGGTGGGTGCACCAGTTTGAAATAAAATGACAACCCTTTCTTTTCCTCCTGCACTGCCCATCCCAACTACTGTGGCTCCTCAGTCTTCACTCCTTTCCACAGATGAATCCTTGTGAAGTTCTGAAATGGGTGTTGCTTCCACTCCTGTGGCCAGATGCACCATGGCTTTGCTCCGCTGGTGGTGGCTGTGGTGATTTTACTCATTTGCAACTGGGAGGTGCTGAAATAACATAGGAGCATTTGCTCTATGGAGATTTCCCAGCCGGTCTGGCAGACGGAGAAGTCCCAGTAATTCCACCATGCTTTCATCATGATTATTGAGCTCTGTGCCATACAAATGCCTAGCGCTCAATCCTCTTTTCACGGCACACCCAGAACTCCACTGATGCCCAAGAGCAGACAAAGGAATGCAGGATCAAGCGCACAAAGAGTAGAGATGCTCCCAAACCAAATTCTTGTGTCCAAATATCCCCACAAAGCGTAGGATGGTTCAAACTTCTGAGCCGTCTCCAGCTAACGTGCCTCTTCCCATTGAAGTTTGGACAAGTTCTGATCGGATCTGAAGGGTTTGGAAGAGTCAGGATGCTGGGAGAAAGAAGACATTATGGATGAGCATCTAGACCTTTGGGGGTTCATGGAATAGGACCCCAAAATGATAACTGAAGCAGGATCTCCCACATCTGTAGCTAGAAATGAAATTGGACACAGTTGTAAAACAGACCCTGAGAGTCAGACAAATAACCAGATGGTTGTTACTTGTGGGGGCAGCTCAGATACTACGTGGGCCCCAGCACTGTAAGAATCTAAATAGATAGAGGGGATGGCAGAGCACCACCAGGATTCAGAACAGTTCCATGAAGACTCACACAAACTCCTCCTGCAGGGCCCAAAGGAACAGGAACTAACAAACTGCATCAGCTCTGAGGGAGACATGGGGTGCATTTTTGGCTGATTTACTGGAGGTGATTTTCAGAGAGCCAGGCCACTGCTCTAATGCAGGGCAGACGAATACCATATGCTAACACCGATAAGAATGCACAGAGAAATTCTCCATTCTGTACAACTTTACTGGGCAGAGAGAGACATTAACATGGCCAACCGTCACCATATGATTAAGCCTCTCCAGCCTAAAGACGAGGGGTAGGAGAAGCAGGACTTAGAGCATTTAATAGCAGGGAATCTTTTAGTTCCATTCAGCCTCCTATAAGTTTCTAGCCAGCAGTGTGTGTACGTATCACTTAGGGCTACCAGGAGCATATTTCAGGCAAGGAACGGATGTCTTCCTCTGAAGCTTTTGCCATTGGCTCCTGGAGGAAGCAGGACCTAGAACTTGACAGGCAGTTGCAGCAGACTGGTATGAACAACATCATAAAGAAGCCAAGTTAACAGGCACTTAGGCAGAACTTAGTCGCCGCTTCACCCATGGATGCATTGATTGACTTATTAATGGCAGTAAAACTCGCTGCGGCTGAGATGCTGGTCAGTCCCTCTCTCCCAGCCTGGCACATGGCTGTTTCTGGTGTCGCTGTTCCTGTCTCCCTCCCCACACAAACACACACACGCACTCCACTCCTCAGTTCTGAAGCCATTAAGGGTCTGTCTACATTGCACTGTAAACCTGCGTCTGTGGACTCAAGCGTTTCCAAACTCCAAGCCCACACTTGAGCACTCACGCTACATTGGAAACCTGGCTTTCCAACTGCTGGACCCAGGTCTCACAGCCATGCTGATGCATCCACACTGAACTAAACAGACCTTCTGACAGGTCTGCAGCTTGAGCTGTGTTCACGCTACAAATGGCAGAGCTTGGACCAGGGTCATATCAGCAGTCGAGCTCTGATCCATCCCTAGCAAGTCCGAGGAACTGGGTCCTGAGTGCTTGCTGATTAGTTTGTGCATGGATGGAAGGGGTGGGGTCGGGCTCAAACCTGAGTCAAAGCCCAGGCTTAGTGTGCACTGAGAACATATCCAAAGAATTAACTTGTGAAAGCAGAAAAAAGTTGAGAGAGAGATGCAATGCACAGGAGAACAAGGTTTTCACCACGAGTCCCATCTTTATTTTTAGAGCTGTAATCAAGGGAACATTCCATCTGCCGATAGGATCAGACTATCTGGGAACGTACTGGGGGCAGCGCTGCTTTAAAAAAAAAAAAAAAGCAGAAGAGCAGAAACAGCGATCAGATTGGGGTGGAGGAAAGGCAAACATGTGGCTCATTCACAAAACAGCTCGGAATCTGGATTGCACCGAGCGTTATCAACCACCATTGTGCTTTTTGTGCGTGTGCGTGGAGAAATGGCGGGAGTTAGTGGGGGAAGAAAGGATTCATTTAGAAATACATTTCATTTACATTTTTATATCAAAACTTCAAAGTTCTGATTGATCATAAGGGCCCTGCTTAGTACAAAGAGCAGAATGATTAAAGCTCACATAAGCAATGATTGGGAGCCAGAAGAAGGGAATTAATTATCCACATGTGGGTGGAGATCTATTTATCCCTCTTCTCCTCAAATAAATAAAGCAAACTTCTCTGCAGCCTGTATTTACAGTGGAGACCTTGCATGCTGGTACCAAGGGCATCTCCAGAAGCATAGCCAAGGGATAAGAATGTGTTTCCAGCAATGAGCTTAGAATCATAGAATATCATGGTTGGAAGGGACCTCAGGAGGTGATCTAGTCCAACCCCCTGCTCAAAGCAGGACCAATCCCCAACTAAATCATCCCAGCCAGGGCTTTGTCAAGCCAGGCCTTAAAAACCTCAAAGGAAGGAGATTCCACCACCTCCCTAGGTAACGCATTCCAGTGTTTCACCACCCTCCTAGTGAAAAAGTTTTCCTAATATCCAACCTAAACCTAATATCCCCCACTGCAACTTGAGACCATTACTCCTCGTTCTGTCATCTGCTACCACTGAGAACAGTCTAGATCCATCTTCTTTGGAACCCCCTTTCAGGTAGTTGAAAGCAGCTATCAAATCCCCCCTCATTCTTCTCTTCCACAGACTAAACAATTCCAGTTCCCTCAGCCTCTCCCCCTAAGTCATGTGTTCCAGCCCCCTAATCATTTTTGTTGCCCTCTGCTGGACGTTTTCCAATTTTTTCACATCCTTCTTGTAGTGTGGGGCCCAAAACTGGACACATTACTCCAGATGAGGCCTCACCAATGTCGAATAGAGGGGAACGAACACGTCCCTCGATCTGCTGGCAATGCCCCTACTTATACATCCCAAAATGCCATTGGCCTTCTTGGCAACAAGGGCACACTGTTGACTCATATCTAGCTTCTCGTCCACTGTAACCCCTAGGTCCTTTTCTGCAGAGCGGCTGCCTAGCCATTCGGTCTCTAGTCTATAGCGGTGCATGGGATTCTTCCATCCTAAGTGCAGGACTCTGCACTTGTCCTTGTTGAACCTCATCAGATTTCTTTTGGCCCAATCCTCTAATTTGTCTAGGTCCCTCTGTATCCTATCCCTACCCTCCAGCGTATCTACCTCTCCTCCCAGTTTAGTGTCATCTGCAAACTTGCTGAGGGTGCAATCCACGCCATCCTCCAGATCATTAATGAAGATATTGAACAAAACCAGCCCCAGGACTGACCTTTGGGGCACTCTGCTTGATACCGGCTGCCAACCAACCGGATTGATACTGGCTGCTTAACCAACATCTCTGCAAGCACAAGCGTGCGTGAACCTGTCTAGAAAGACAACCATCCGGTACCTACTTGTAAACACATAGCTGATAGTAAGAAGACATAGACACCTGTACAGAGCCAGATCTTCAGTTTGTGTAAGTCGGCATTGTGCCATTGAAGCTACACAGATTTACACCAGCAGAGGATCTGACTCATAATTATCCATTATTATCCACTCATAATTATCCATACTAGGCGAGCTTCTCAGCCCTGATAAGAGAATCTGTAAAGCCTGCCTAGAGAGGAAGTAAGCCACTGGCTTTGGGTCAGTTCCCAGCTCTGTTGCAGATCTGCTGCATGACTGTGGGCACGCCTCTGTACCTTACCAGCCCATCTGTACAATGGGGGAATAACAGTTCCTTTCTCTCATCTTTCCCCTGTCTTGGCTACTTAGACTGAATGCTCCTTGAGACAGGGACTGTCTCTTACAATGTGTTGGTACCGCACCTCAGCTCAACGGGGGTCTGGGTGCTACTCTAATGCAATTAATAACAGCATCATGCTGGACCAGAACCTCAGCCCTGTTATGTGCAATCACATTGCCAGCATACACATAACCCCACACAACATGCAGGCATATATATGACATTATACACATGTGTAATCTGAAGTAGTAATCACACTCTCTCTCTCTCTCTCTCACACACACACACACACACACACACACTGTTCTCTTGACAGGAAATTTGGCTTCTTCAGTGACAGGAGAGGAAGATATCATTTTAAAACACTTTCCGTAATCTTACCAGGAAAATGGATCAAAAGTTGGATAACTGTTCTCCTAAGATTCAGGAGCTAGAAATTTCAGTAGACTGGCTTGGAACAAATCCAAACAATATAATTAAGGATCAAGATCAAGTTAAGATGGATTTACATAGCTCTAAAATATTGTCAGGTACCAGACAGTGCAACACTGGTTGGAGGATCTGGAAAGCAACTCCAGGCATCAGTATTATCCGGAGGCTCTAACCAAGATCAAGTTTTGGTTGAACTAGGGGCTCTACAGAGTGAGAGACAGTCCCCTGGCCTGCTTTCAAAGCTTCCTCCTCAAATTTTAACTGAGGAATCACTGCTTGGAGAGATGAAGAATTTAGGAAATCACAAACATTTTTTATCCATCTGATTCTGTTCTCCCTAGTGACTTCAGTGCTGGCTCAGGTGGCTTGGCCATCTGCTCTGTATGCAGGAGTCCATACCAGCCAGCCAGCTTTGTGTGTCTGATCCAACAAAAGCCGGATGGAGAAGACCTCATGGGTGGCTCTGCACACGCTGGAGGGATGTCATGGTTTCCAACCTCGCCCACCTCAGCCCCTTAATATAGAACAGGCTGCAACATTGGCAGGCGACTGGCCTCTCTGGAAACGGGTGACCCAAAGCATGCACTATATGCTCCACAAGTAGGAGACTTAATGAACGAATGAGTGATTTCTAATATAAATCAAAAATCTCAATTTAGAACTTATGAGACCTTAACTTATGTTTCTTCTGATTGGTATACATTTGCAGTGGAAGGAGCCTCCTGTATTTTTTCAGAGATGCCGTGACTGGATTTTTGATTGGCCAAATACAGTGAAATATGCCTGCTTTGTTCTCTTGGTAGTTTTTTCCCTCCACTTTTTAGTGTGATGTTTATGGCTTTATTGTGTAATGCTATTTCTGTAGCCTGTGGGTTTTTTTAAATAATATGTTTGCAAAAATAAAACCATCAGTCTCAGACAGAAATCCACACAGATAGAAATCCATCCATCAACATCATGGGCCTTATTCTGTTCTGATTTACACTGGTGTAAAGCAGGAGTAACCCCACTGAAATAAATGAGCCTGGTTTGAATTGACACAGCTCTGTTGATGTCAGTGGAGCTATGCTGATCTACAGAACCCAAGCATCTGTCCCAGTGGAGTTATATTGGCATAAACCTTGTGGAAGAGGAGGATCAGACAAACAACTCCCAGCAGCACCACAGCCAGAATGTCAGGAGACAGGAGTGGGACTGTAATCTCACACCAGGTTTTACTAGAGACGGGTGAAATTTTTTCAAAACATTTTTTGCGTCAAAAAGTTGCATTTGGGGGTGGAGAGCAAAACTGTTCATTGAATGTGGGGCAAACGATTTCAGCTGAAAGGTAAAATTTTTGAGAGTCAAAATGTTTTGTTTCAACTTTTAATTTAGAAACATTTAGTTCCCAAAAGTCATTTCCATTTCAAATTTGGCCAATTTTTTTTTTAAAAAAGGCACAAGAACAGATGAAAACCACTCAAAACTGCCGAAATGAAGAGAAAAACTGGAAAAAAAATAAATCATTCATTTTGAGTCAGCTCGAAACATTTTGGTTGATTCACTTTTTTTTTTTTTTTTTTTTAAGTTTTGCAGTTTGATGAAAAATGTTGAAAAAAGTTGTTTTGGTTTGAATTGAACCAGAATTTTGGGTGGGTTTTTTGTCTCATCCCCCAAACTGAATTTGCTCTGTTCTAGTTTTTACACCAGTGTAACTTAATTGTTCATTTAAACTGGAATTAGTTAAGTCAGAATCAAACCCATGTTTAGCAACACAGGGGCATAGCTGCATTCATTTAAACACATGGTTTACACAATATACACACTCTAAGGGCATGTTTCTGCTTTGACTTTAGCCTCTGTTTTCTTCAGGGGAGTCACTCCTGATTTACACTTATGAGACTTCAGCTGTGAGTCCAGAGGGAAGGATAACTACAGACATATGTTAACACACTGGGTATAGGTGGTGTAACCCAGTGTTTGGAACACGAGTCTGGCCTGGTGGTTGGAGCAGAATCAGAGAGGGCAGACCTGGAGGTGTGATCAGGAGACCAGCCAATGGTCAAAGCTAGGGGTCAGGAACCAGAACAGAACCAAAGGGGAGGAAACAGAGTTGTAGTCAGGAGATAAGCCAGTGGCTGGAGCCAGGAGTTCTGAGGAAGGTAGGGACTAGGGCTGGAGTGGGACCAGGCATGGGCTGGAACAAGGGCTGGGAAGGAAGCAGGTCTGGAGCAGCTGTGGGCGTCAAATGCATTGCACAACCTTCACGCTGCTGTTGCTATTAGGTGTAAATGGTGATCGGCTGGCTCTTGTGTCCAATGAGGGAGCATCGTCTATACTTGGGCTTGTCTACACTTAAAACACTGCAGCCAAGACATTTCAGTGAAGGCCCTACTTATGCTGATGGGAGAACTTCTCCCGTTGGCGTCGATAGTCCACCTCTCTAGGCGGTGGCAGCTAGGCCAAGGGGAGAATTCTCCTGTCGACCTAGCGCTATCTGCACTGGGGCTGAGAAAGGTTTAACTGTGTCGTTCAGAGGTGTGGATTTTTAACACCCCCGAGCGATGTAGTTATACCAACCTAATTTCCTAGTGTAGACCAGGCAAGTGAGGGTTTACTGGGCCCAGCTGAGCTCACTGGGTTGCTAGGCGACCGTGCCCAGTGCCAGCTGAGCTCCTGACACATATGGCAGGAACCTTGAATCATGGTACAGTGGATAAACTTCCCATACCGTTGAGGGGCCTGATCCCAATCCAAGTTACGCTGGTGTAACATGGGAGTAATTCCACTGAAGTCAATGCAGTTACAGTGGTGCAAGACAGAGAGAAAGAGAAGAATGGAGCCCAGTGTTTCCTAAACCACTCAAGCACAGGTGATGCTGATCTGCAAATGTACATCTCTGAATGCTCCCACAGCTGCTAAATGCAGAGGTGTAGCCCAAACATAATGAGTATAATCACAAAATATGTACTTCATCAAGAACTGCAGATGGACTCTTTTGCTGTAATGCCTTCTTAATAAATGTATTTGGACAACCAAAGAAACCTATGCATTGCTGATGAAAACAACACCATGGGGCCTTAGCCAATGATTAAAACTAATGGATCACTGCTTAATAATAATACTTAGCACTTGTGCAGACTTTGCAGCTTCAAAGAGCTGTACAAACACTAACCAATTAATGCACACCAAATCCCAGAGAGGTCTGGCCTGATTCTTCTCCTGGCTACGCCAGTCTCACTTGGTTCTAAACACCAATTCCCCATCATATCGGCATTTACACCTGTGTGGAGTAAACGTTTGCACAGATGTCAATGAATCCACAAGATGTAAGACACGGAGAGACCCAGGCTCTCTGAGAGGTCAATGAACTTAGTCCTGATTTACACCAACATGGGTAAGATAATCAAGCCCATTCTTATTATCTTCCGAGCTTTACAGGTGGGGAAACTGAGGCATAGAAAGATGACATGACTGGCCCGAGGCCACAACAGATTAAGTGACAGAGCCTGGATTAGACTTCAGGAGTCTATGAGCCAGATCCTCAGCTGGTGTGAAACACCGCAGCTCCATTAAATATTAGGCCTATTGCTTTCAATAGGGACACAACAACCAGCTGACGACATGGCCCAGGTCCCATGTCGGGCTGCCGTGCCTCTATGTAAATATTTAGCAAAGCTTCCTCCAGTGTGGTAGCTGAATTTGTGGTTTTCTTCTGCACGTGAATAATAGAGCTAAATCATCTCTCTCTCTCTCTCCCCAAACACCCTCTCCCAGCTCCGTCCTCCTTCCACAAGGGCCATTTGGCTAATGTGATGTTTGCACATTTGAATCCCGAGTGCACAAATGGAGAGTTCTCCCTCCGGGGACTGTGGATGGGCAGATGGAGAACTCTCATAGCGCAAAAGCTACAATTCACTCTTCTCAAAGAACTGCACTTGTGAACAGCAATGAGAAGTGTTAAAAAAAATAAAAGAATAATTAAAAAAAAAAAGAATAAAAACCCTCTGGTGTCTGAAAGCCCAGGCAGTGGCAAGCAGCCCAGAAGAAGGCGATCACCATAGCTCAACGCAAATTGTATACACAATACTTAATCCAACGCTCCCCAAGTTTTATACCTAACTACAGTCCCCCCAGGGCAGACTTCTGAAGCATTCGAAGGAGCTGTATGAGACGATACATCAATGGAATGAGCACCCTTTCCCATCTTGCTGGCGTTGCTGAGATGGAGCTGCCTGCAGTCCTGAATTAGATAGCCAGGCAGCCTTGCTGTCAGCAAAACTAAATTCAGCTTGGGGCTTCATTGCTGAAATAAAATGGAAGAACCAGGGCTTGCTGTGAGGACAAAGAAACAACAGGTACTATTTATTTAGCCAGGCAAGATGATTTCAGGTCTCTCTGGCTGATCTCTACTGAGATTAGACATGGGAGGCAGTGTGGTCTAGTGGCGAGGGTGCTGGCTTGAGTGTCAGCAGATTCAGGATCTATTTCTGGCTCTGACACTGACCTGCTGTGTAACCTTGGCCAAGTCACTTCACGTCTCTGTTTCTTCTCATACCATTTGTCTATTTAACATGTAAGCTCTCTGAGGTGGGGGCGGTCTCAGCCTGTGTATGTACAGCACCCAGCCTACTAATAATAGCAACCCTGGCTTCTCTCTCCCCTCACAGCTTGCACAGGACTCTGTGAGGCCTTTGATTCATCCCGAGTAGAGGTAGGAGACGGACAAGTCGGGCTTTAAGAATCAAAGTCTAATTCTTATCCTGAACAGGCAGCGGAGGAGTCCGGTGTAACAGGTCCCCCCGGCCAGCACCACGATGCAGACTAACCCAGGGACACGTCACCAACATGAATAACTGAGGTGAGGGGCACATCAGAGAGGAGGGTTCCCAAATGTCCTGACCCTCAGTCCACCTGGTAATCCATGAACAGTTGGGCCCCCAGGAGTAACACTAAGAAGCAAACACTCTGGAGAGACACCAGGTCCACCCTGTTCCCTGGCTGCTCCTCATGACCAACCAGCATCACTTCCATTATCACCTTGGATACTAGACTGGACGGGCCCCTCCCGGCATGGCTTTCCCTCTCTGCCAGTTGCAATGTGGCAGTTCTATCTGAGGCCATGTTGCCACTTACCCACAGCCCTTTGCTGCCAGCAAATCAGCCCAAGGGAGAGAGGGGGGAAAAAAGACTGGTTCCCTTTCTCCGTCGTTGGCCCTCCTACCGGTGTCACACGAATGGGATCAACGAGAACATGCTGCTACACTTCCGTCAGTCTTTATTACAGGTACCGTGGCTCTGCTAAGCAGCAAAATAAAATGTCAATAAGTAGAATGCTTGCTGTAAGGGCTCCTTAGCTTTAGGACCAGTCCACCAGATGCATTTCCTTGTGAGTCCAGTCTACATCACTCAGCCAGAGGGGACTGGGAAGGACTGGGGGCCAGATCCTCAAAGGTATTGAAACCAATGGGAGGTAGGAGCCAAAATTCTTCTGAGGAGCTGAGCCTGGGATATACTGTATTCCGGAGGATGGATGGAAATAAGAACATTGTCCCCCACAGGCTGGATTCATCTGAGGAGAGAAATGAGCACAACCCTGGTGAAGCACTGATGTCCTCCAACGCTCGCTCTCCCCTAATGTTCCCATTGCAAAAAAATATATAAATATCAATAAATAAATAAAGGTCTGATTTGGAGAGTGCTAATCCCAAGGGCAGAGATCAGGCCTGAAGACTGGCGCACAGATAAGTCAATTCATTTGGGGTTGCAAAGCCCAGTTTGCACCTTGTTGCTCCCCCTTTAACACGTCTCCCTATTCACCAGAACCCACTGCCCAGCACCCCATTTCAGATGCACATTTGCAGCACCTTTAATCTTAGCCCACAGCTCCGAAACTGCTACAGTCCTCCATTATTTATCATGCACCCACAGCATTAGCAGGAACCCCTCTGCAAAGCTCTTCAGCTCAGATAGGCTTGATTTGCGCTGCAACGCCATTTGAGCACAGCCCTCCTGTTTGCTCGTGGCATGCTGATTTACTAAACCTGTCCACTAGCCCTGGTTTCAAATCCCTGTTAGAAGCAACTTGGGTTCTCAGTCAAGCTGGGCCTGCAGCTCTCTGCTGACAGAAGCCAGGCCTACAGCCTTCCCTTAGGGATTTTGATAAAGATGTCTTTGAGTTGTCAGTCATTAAGCCATCACGCTGTTTACAGGAGATCTGACATGGCCAGACGTGTCCTATACAGGCACCGCTTCCTCGCTAGTTTTGATCCACTCCAGGGCAATCAGGCAGACAGGCAGAGGAAATTCCAAATTAGCTCCGGAGGATGGGGACATTTCAATACTCCCAGGGCCAAACTCACCCCTGGTGTGAACTGGCACAGCTCCATTGCAACATTATGGCCTTCTTACACCAGGGATGAATTTGGTCCAGTGGCTTTAAAATGCCAAGTTGGCCCCAGATATCTTCTATAAATGCTTTCCTCCCTTTTTGTTATGATTAGTACTCCAGTTTGTCTGGAAGCGCAGTCTCGGAGGAGGAAGCAGGGTGGGTGGATGAAGTGCTTAATGGACGAGAGTTTTTTTATTTTAAAGTCAGGAGGTATTTGTAATATTTACCAGCTTTCAGATGCCGGCAGCAAAACCGCAAATGCAAAATTGTTGATTGTGTGGGATTTTTATTTTTGCTGCCTGAGGTCTCCAGGCAGACCTCGCCCTACACTGTAATCACACCTGGCTAGTCACCTGGGGACGGCTGCTCTCGTTTCACTTGTGGCCTGAGATCAGAGGGGAACCGCTTGTGAAGGAACAGGAATAGGGCAGAATCCTGTGGTTACCTATGCAAGGTCCCAAACAGCAGGATTTCTGCACAGGAATGGACAGCAGCAAAAAATTGGGGCAGAAAGGCTAGTGTGTCACAGGACAGGTCTCCCCTGGGGAGGAGAGGGGGCGGAGCAGGGATATTGACTAGACAGTGATCCCAAAAGCCTGTGTTCATGAGGAGCAGGCCATGTCCCCCTGCTCCTCCCTTGGGCCCACGTCAGTAGCTAATTCCATATTGGGCTCAATGTTTTACTCCTGAAGCCCTTTGAAAGGGACTTTGCTCCTTCCCTGCACTCTGGCCTGTTCCATGGCTCCAGGGGAACACCTAATGATGCCGAAGAGTACAAGAGGAACCAGAATGTCCCCGAAGCAATGCCTCTGGGTTGGGGGAGAGGGGGGAGGCCACCCAAAGGGCCTTCCTCAGGGCTCATCGAGATGTGGAAGAAAACGAGCCTGTAAAATCCATTCCTGATGCACAAGTGGATCCACATTTCACAAGCTTCAGAGCCTAAATGCTATAAAGGGGGGGGGGTCCGTTGTCTGTGGGCCGTATGTATGCATTTCCCTTTGGATGGGGATTATACTGGATCAATGGCGCATTGAACTCCTAAGGGGATATTAATCTGGCTCACGGTAGTGCATGCTCCTGGCAGGCAGAGGGAAGGCAGTCAGCTCCCCACATCCTTTGGGGAAAGAGAACAGGTCAGGAGAGTTCAAAGAAAGTGGAGAGATGGGGAAATGTTGCAGGCTTGCATATCGATGGAAGATTCCCAGGCTGCAGAGCTGAGAATCTGCAGGAAATGCTAAGGGCATCACTGCAACATGGGAACACACCTGGGTGAAGTAACCAGCCGAGAGGCAAAGCATCACCCCAAAGCACAGAAGGTCTTGGGCACGAGGGGAAACTTCCCCTTTTCCCAGCTTGAACCCTGACTTCTGCAGTGGGGGCAGCCAGGTCCGCAGATTCCCCACCTACCTCCCACTAGGCCCCAGCCTCTTGTTTCCCTTCCACATCCTTCAGGGAGGCAGGAATTAACCCCCACGCCAACCTCTGCGCTCAGATATAAATCACCAAAACTTCAATTAGGAGAAGGGGCCATTCAGAGGGGCCCTACAGGAATCACAACACCCTGCCCACAATGGACCGAGTCCCCAGTGTTAAATATACATCATCTTACCATCCTGCTGCCCCAGCCTGAGTCCCCAAACAGGCACCTCCTGGGCCTTGTGCTGGTGTTTGGGTCCACTCCTTCCGGCAGCAATGTGTGCTCTCTGCCCACGTCCTCAGTTTTCTCCCAGCACCATCTCAATGCCAGCCAGTTGGTTGAGAGCCCACCAGGTGACTTGCAACCAATGCCCTGTCTGCAGCCAGGCAGGGCTGTGCCCCTGCTCTCGAATGGTATTCTTCAGCTAGAGAAAGAGATGGGCCTGATTCTGCTCTCCCCTGCACCAGTATAAGTCAGGAGTAACTCCACAGAAGTCAATCAGCTTACACCAGGGACAAATCAAGGACAGCTGGAGAAGACTCAGGGCAAATTAATCTCCCGGCTTGTCTGTTGGGAAGCAGTGCGGTTGGTCAGTTCAAGGGAGAAGGAGCTGAGACCTTGTCTACACACCACCGTGAAAGGCAGGCTGCCTCCATGCTTGTCACTGCAGTGTGTAGCTACATGCAGCACTGAAAGGCTCCGGCAGTGGGGAAAGGCTCTGGCGGTGGGGAGCTGCCAGAGCCTTTCCCCGCTGCATTCCTGTGGCTGGAACCTGTCTCCACTGCTGCCCCTCTGCTAGAGCCTTTAACTGCAGCGGGAAGAGGCTCCAGCAGCAGGGAGGCAGCGGGACACTATGCTAAAAATAGCAGTGTAGACATGCAAGGCATGGCTCGGGGAGGTAGAGAGCTGTGCAGGGTACATACCTTGGGGCTTCAGGCACGTGGGGCACTCCACTCTACTCCCCTAAGTCATGCCTCGCCATTTAAACTGCTGTTTATACCTGTGCTCGGTGGGCATGCGACATCTGTACTCTACATGCCACCATAAGGGTAGATATACCTTGAGTGACCACTGTGTGCTCTCTCTTTCCCCGCGTTGGGGAATTCTATTGGTTCTTGCTAGCTAGATCTGTTGTTTTTCTTTCTGTCTGCTTGTTACTGAAAAGGTCTGCTTAGCTTTCTTGTGTGTGAAAAATACGACAAGAGTATTTTGCATTTTCATGGCATCTTTTATCCAAGCATCACAAACATAAATACACAACCCAGGGGTCCTGGCTCCCACGCCCGATCCACAAGATCATGCTGTTGGTCTCTCAAGGTGGGACTAGAACTCAGCAGTCCTGAATGCTGTTCTCACCACTGCTTCTTCCCAGTGATAGGATTAGAAGCTAGGCATCCAACCTACTGCACTGCTGTTTTAACCCCAAGACCACACTACTTGGCAGCTATGCAAACAGAATTCAGGAATCCTGGCTCCTAGGCCTCAGCTCTAACCGTGACATAGCACCCTCTCCCCAGGGAACTTTTTTCCCCCCTGCAGTCCCATGCATCATAACTTTCCAACATGACAAGGCAAAATATTGACCATGATCCTGGAAAGTATGTGAGACCCTGCACGGCAGAGTCATCCCGAAGCAGAGTGGGGAGTGCGGCGGAAGGGGGAAGCGTGAAGTGGTGAAGGGTTCATTTCTCTAATCATAAATTCAGCCTCCCATAAATTCAATTCCGTGATGCAGCGTCTGTGATGTCAGTAAATCACAATCATACAGAGGCATGGTGGCGGCTGTGTGCAAGAGGAATGCAAATGAGGCTGGGAAGTCAGGGCCATCACTCATAACGAGCTGCTGCTGAGCACAGCCTCCTGGCTGGCAGATGCAGTTTTGCACTGGGCTAAGCAGTGGCATTTCTAGGACTCCCAATTCAGAGTTGACACGGGAGGGGTCAGGTGTGTGCATCATGGAGTTCTGTCGTGCAAGGGGCTAAGCGTCCTCTACTCCCATTGACCTTGCTGAGAGTACAGGGAACTCTGTGGGGTGGCAGGCATGCAGCTCAGCCCGGCTGACTCAGCCGCATGTCCATTTGGGTTCAATACAGTTTGCCTTGTGATTTCCCGTTAGCCTTCAGAGCCAGGCTCTGTGCGCTCTGTCATTCCCCATAACTGCTGATGTTTCCTTTGTGTCCTTGACCAAAGCGTCTCCCTGGCAGGCAGTGTTCATGTGCTCCACTCCTTTGCTACCCTCCACCCCGCAAGCTGAATGCATATCAGTGTCTGGCGCGCTGAGCGATCCTCAAAGTGAGTGGCAGATGAGCCTGCCCTTCAGAGAGTTACGCTGGGTCTGCAGCTCTGGGATCCTTTGGGTTGGGAGGAATCGTGGACATTTTGGGGATAATTTGCCAGGGGTGGGGGCAGGGAGCGGTGCAATGTGGGTCTGACCCTAGCACGGCCGGGCAGATGCTGAGCATCCTCCAGCTCGCAGTGACTTTGGCAGGCACCAAGAGCTCTCCGCACTTTGCAGGTGGTGCAGGATTGGGCTCTCTCTCCCCTCTGTGAGGATGGACGCTCATTTAAAACATCCAATCCACCTTATGGCCACATGGTCTTGCTGCTTTTACCCTAAATAGCCACCTAGCTACTGTGCCCCTGGAAAGTGGCCCCAGCTGGATCCATGGAGCTTTTCCACAGTGGGGCAAGAGCCAGCCCTTCCACCCTTCCTCCAATGCCACACGCATGTGCGTGAAGCTCAATGTGACGCTGGCCCTAGACTCCCTTCTGCAGAGACTCAGGCTCCATGCAGCAGAGAGGTGGCTCTGGCCAGCCTGGCTACCAACCCGACAGTGGCATGCAAATGAGTCCTAGGGTAACTCTGATTAGCATGGACAGCCAAGCCTGCCCTGTAGGCAGTGCCACGCTCCGTGTCTTCATGGCTCCAGTCCCATCTCCCTGCAGCCCTGCGCACGCCCGTCCTCCCGCTGCGGTTGGGAATCAGCCCTGCTTTCATTTCTATGTTGTTTTTCCTCCTCCTCTTCTTCCTGGGGATGGCGCTGGGAGCCCCTTCAGCTGCCACGCCGAGCATGCCAGCCGCGTCTGCCACGCTGGAAAGTAAGGCTAATGCAATGTGACATCTCACTCCGAGCGTGTGACACGCTGAGGACCAAGACCAGCTGAGGCTGCTCCCTGCTTCTCATCCTGGAAACTTTTCTCACCAGACACTGAAGTCTCTTCAAGGAGCCTTTCGATTGTGGTGGTGGCTTTCATAGTGCCACTGGAGGGGGGGAGAGGGGGCTTGAGTTTGCAGGCCTCTCCAGGGGTGAAAGTAAGTCGAGTGACTTCCCGGTACGCTGGGGCCAGCTCTGGCCCCCGGAAGGGGAGGGGTTGAGGGGATCAGAGCCAGCCCCAGCCCACCCTGAAATGTAAGTGCCCCCCCTCCACCTAGGTAGCAGCAGCAGCCGCCGCCGCCGCCCGGAGCTCTGGGGGCTATTTAAAGGGCCCGGGGGTCCCCTCTTCTACTGCCCTGGCCCTTTAAATAGCCCCCGGAGCCCTGGGGTAGCGGGGGCTCCAGCTGCCTCTGCAGCCCGGTCCTTTAAATAGCCGCTGGAGCCCCGCCGCTTCCCCAGGTAGAAGCAGAGGAGCCGCGGGCCATTTAAATAGCCCCCCGGAGCCCTGCAGCTGCTACCCCAGGGCTCCAGCAGCGGGGCTCTGGAGGCAATTTAAAGAGCCTGGGGCTCCAGCCACTGCTGAGAGCCCCACGCCCTTTAAACTGTCCCCTGGGGAAGCCGGGCTGCCCCAGTACGTAGCACTGGCTCTTGCCAGTACGCCGTACCAGGGCATACCGGCTTACTTTCACCTCTGGGCCTCTCCCTCCTCCTTTCACCCCAAAGCAGGGCCCCTGCGCTGCCAGCAGTGGGTCACGTCACAGGTTGCCTCCTGCTCTAGTCCCACTGAACCATGAGCTGCAAAGTTTGCAAGAGATCCCAAACGGCCACTTGCTCTGTTGGTGGCTAAGGCAGATCCTGGCAGCTGCATGGGACCTCAGACAGGCACAGCGAAAATCACTCCCACATCAACAAGGTTTGGCAACAACGAATGAATGTGAAAGCCGCCGCGATGCTGCGAGCCAGTGGAATCCTGCTGTTGATCCCCCAGAGTGGGGCTGATCTGTCCTCTGCTTTGTACAGAAGTTGCTGACAGATGGGGAGCCATTTCTAACCAGCACCCGCCCAGATGCCAAGCTCTAGGTGCGTGCTCCTAAAGTGCCCCTCCCTATAGACGCTAGATTCTCCCACCAAAAGTCCACCTTCCCTGCACCTCCAGGGACAAGCACACGGACAAAGAACCTCTATGGAACAGAACACAGAACATCTCCCAGTCACCGTGTGCTTCTGATTGACAGCTCCAGGGAAAGCGCCTGACTAATTAGGTCCCCTGGACACATTAGGCACGACCCGCCCCAAAGCAAGCACTGATGGCTCGGTAAACGGACGCCCTCATTCATACTGATTTATATCACAGTGCCAGATCCAGCCTCATCAGCGTGGCTTGACCTACTTTCTATCCTGCGCAGGTCAATAACAACGCAGCAAATAGAGCTAATGAGAGGCTGAAGATGCAGAGCTAATCTGGACTGTTCCAATCCCAGCGGAACCCTGGAACCCCGACCCCAGTGGGGAGCAAACAGATAAACCTCTCTGTGAAGAGCCAAAGGAAATCATTAAAAGGAGACTTCATTTCCTAGGAATTTCATGTATTGCTAGGGAAAGTCACCAGGTTTCTTCCTTTGCCCTCTGTCTGATCCCTCCCTCCCCCAGAACGAGTAAGAATTGGTCCCTTCTCCGCTGTACACCTAGGAGCCGAGCAATCAAAAAGGGTAGGAAGTCAAATGAAAAAAATTGCTTGCCTGGCTCCAACATGCCCAAATGAATCCTGGGAAAGCGCCACGCTGCCCGAGTCACAGGCTGAAATGGGGCAAGGAGGCCCTCGTTCAATTGTCGGCATATTCAGGGGAACGGTGCCCACATTACAGACAAGATAAGTGGCATTTAACGAAACAGCATGTAAACAGACAAACTCGCAGATGACAGAGAGAGCTTAGAATGAGCAAACCTTCATAACCAGACATACATACTACATAAATGCACTTCATACATGCAGGCACACATACATATCACACGTTACACTAACACATCCATGAATATATTATAAATGCACAAATAGCACATACACATTTACAGACACTTACAGGACAACATATGCACAACACACATTATACACCTGCACATATATAACGCAAACTCAATCACGTCCACACATGAACACCTGGGAGAAAACACAGGAATGCATGCGACCTCCCCCTCACACATATAGAATATACAGGGGCATATTTATGTCATGCAAATATGCACACATATTCATGCATGGTCATGTCTCGTGTACAGCTCACATCTCCATACAGGTGACACAAACACATAGTCACACACATCCGTAAACATATTGCAGGCAGACAGCTACACTTTGCACATGTGTATAGACACAGTAGGAACAGAAGAACGGTCGTACTGGGTCAGACCAATGGTCCATCTAGCCCAGTATGCTGTCTTCTGACAGCGGCCAATGCCGGTGTCCCAGAGGGAACGAAAGGACCAAGTGATTATCAGGTGATCCATCCCCTGCCACCCATTCCCAGCTTCTGGCAAACAAAGGCTAATGACACCATCCCTGCCCATCCTGGCTAATAGTACACAGGGCAAGAATCACATCCTGCACGTGTGCGCACACACACACACACACACACACACACACACACGTTTGTCGCTCCCACACACAAGCCACCTACACGATCATCACACCAATGCCCAGCCATGCACATGCCTAAACATGTTATAGCCCTACTCAAGTAGGCCTCCACATTACAAACACATGCATCGGAATCCTGCAGTCCCCTCACTCACTGCCATGAGTGATGTGTGCGCACACAGCGCACACACAGATAGCAACACAAATGCATTGAAATCAAATCACACCTGGGCATGCACACATTACACATGTGCATAAACATCACATACACAATCTAGAGAGACCCCAACCCCGGCAGGCACACACAGCTATCACGTGAATGCACACTCACTGTTACATATCTACCTATTGGGCTAGAAGCATGTAGCTACCACTCAATGGCTGCTGCTTAGCAAAATGCTTGTCTGTTGCCTATGCTGGGATGAATGGGACCTGCCTTGCCAAGGCTTCAAGCTTTCCTGATACCCCCCTTTGCTTCAGAAAGCAGCCATGAGATTCAGCAGCAATTACTGGTGGGCTAACAAGGGACTGCACCTTTCCAGAATGCTGTAGAGCCCAGCTATGGAGGGGCTGCTCAACAACCTGTTCCCTCATCCCTCTGCCCCCCTCTGTTCCTTCCAAGCACTGCAAGTTTCATGCCATAAGTTTGTGAGCTCAGGTCTTAGCAATATCCTAAAGCAGTGGCTTGCAACCTGTGGTCGGCAGACCCCTGGAGGATCTGCAGATTATGTCTAAGATTTCCAAAGGGGTCTGCACCTCCATTTGAAATGTTTTAGGGGGTCCACCAGTGACAAAAAGGTGGAAATCGCTGTCCTAAAGGAGGGTATTGTACAAGATTGCTTGCAGATTATCTCTGGGCAGGGTGGCTGGCACGTGAGCCCCATGGGAGGCAGCGGGGGCTAGAGTTGAGATGAACAGCATGTATTTCCCTATGAAAATTAATGGTCTCTTCACTCAGCAACGGACATGTGCAAATTCACGTTGCAGCCCTGGAAAGGGACAGGATTTTACGCCCTTCCAGGGAATCCTTCCCCAAAACAGCTGCAGCCTGTCCATCCGCAGCTGCTGTGGCTAGTGCCGCTCCATGCTCTGATGCTTTAATTCTAGGGCGTTTTGGGAGCTGCCTTGTAAGGGGCAAGCCACGGGTGCAAGGTCTCACGTACCCAAGGCTGCATGCAAACAAGAGGTGGCAGCACTGAGATCCTGGGAGAATAAAAAGCTGGCGCTGAGAAAGCTAGTGCTGAGAATAACAGCCAGTCACTCACGGCTGCTGGATGAAGCTGTGACTTTAGATCCTGCCTGGAATTGCTCTAGGAAAGGACATCAGTCCCTTCAGACCCTGGGCAGCTGAAAGTTGAACAAGGGGAGCAGCAGGAATCTCTGCGGGGGGGAGAAAGAGACAGGCCAAGGAGGAAGAGGGGTAGAGACGGCAAGAAGTGCTGGCACAGCCCAGGAAGGGCTGCAGGGCACCAAACGGGCAGAGACATGTTCTGTATTTGTCACATCACAGAGGAGGCGGCAGAGGGATGGCAAAACATCCCTGGGATGAGAGAAAGAAGGGCACTAACATGCACAGAACCACAGGCCACAGCTGCCTACACAAAGCAAGGACACAACCTGTGCGCACAGAGCCAGAGCATAGCGGGCTCCATTCACCACCATGGACATCTGGCCTGGGAGGAGATGTATAGTCCATGGAGCCTTCCAATTCCACCTGCAGCAGGAATACCATTGAACAGCTCTGCAGGGCAGTGAGCAGTGCCTGTAGCTCACAGCATCAGCTCATGTGTCCACACCCCTCCTAGGAGATGATTTTACACTGGCAATAACGGCTGAATGTCTCCTGTCAAAAGTTAGTCCTGAGCAATTAGCCACAGGAGCCTGGTTAATGAGTACATAGCATTGTGCTGAGATTCCACAATGAGAAAGAGCAGGAGATTATAGTGTTACAGAGTGTCTGTGTGTGTAACTCCCATCTCTATCTGTGGGTGTGTGTATATATACACACAACTCCCATGTCTATCCGTGTGTGTGTGTATATACTCTACTCCCATAGCTATTTGTGTATGTGTATATATACAAATATCCACGCTACTCCCATTTCAGTCTCCCTGGGAGTGCACTCTTCTTCAGGCTAGGCCCTGGGCTGCCCCTCTTGAAAGGGGAAGCCTCGCAGCTGCACTGCTCCAAGCCTGGGTCCCTGGCTTCTGCACCTCTGTTTCTCACCAGCGTTCCTGCAGCAGGTCTAAAGGGCCCCTGTTGGAGACTACCCCTCTTGGGAGCAATGCAACCAGCAGATGTTTGCAGCGACACAGGACAGACTTTTCAGAACCAGGCCTCATTTATAAGCCAGCTGGAATACAGTGTTTAGGGTCATTAGGTTAGACAGGTAGCACAAAGCCTACGTGCATGTGTATGCTTGCAGCACAACCTGCCCATCTTGCCCCAAATGCCCAGCATTAACCCCTGGTACAGCAGGATCTTATTGCAGATTCCTCACACCTCTGTTCTTTGTCTCCAGTTCCAGTCACTTGTCTGTCCCCCCGGGGCCGACGGTCGTTAAAGGTTAGTTGCTGGTCACTGGTCTCCACTGTATTTCAGGGTAGCTCCGTTCACCTGTGGGCAGTTCCCGATAGACCATTCGTAACCCACCCACCCCCATTCCCAACATGGCACCACATCACCACCTTGGTTATCCTCTGCCCCAGAAAAGAAGTTAACCCCTTCACACCCGGTGGGTAACAATACAAAAGCGAGTGGAGAAACTGAGGCAGGCATACTTCTCATAAAAATACAACAGAAATTTCTCATGCTCTCCACAACACTACTCCCATATCTACCACAATATGTATGTACACTACTCCCATGTCTATTCATGTGTGTATAAACACTACTCCCATGTCTATCAATGCATACATATGTTTGTATAGAGATATACCCTTCCCATATCTACCAGTGAATGAGCATGAATGTGTGTGAGTGTGTGTGTGAACACTACCTCTTGCCTATCAATGCATGACAGGCATCAATGTGTGTGTTTGTGTCATGCATGTTTGTGTCTCTGCTACAGGTGAGTTTGCATGGCTGCTGTGATGCTGGCAGGCCAGGTACCAGCTCATGCCATGGTCCCCATGTCTGAACTGGACACTGACAGATACATGGCTGGAATCTGCCAGGCTCACTTGTGGGTTAATATTGATAAAATAGGTATTATAAGAAACTGTTTAATGTTCAGACTCAGTTGAATGCTTGTGAGTTGCTGCCTGCATTAATCTCACTTGTAATACCCGTATTCCACACAGAAATGTAATATTTGAGCAGTCGTACATGAAAGGGGGACCCATCAATACCAGATAGACTCTGGTTGGATTGTACAACTGGAAACTCCCCACATCTGGATTGAGAAACCATCAACAAAAGGACCAAAGACAATTATTGTTGTTCTGCTCTCTGCCCTGTGAAGTTGAGTCATGCAAGCAAACTCCTCCCATCAGCTGCGTTTGCACATGGCAGGAGGGGGATAAAAAGTCCACACCAAAGGAACTAACCACTAGGTATCTCTATGTTGCTTTCCCTCTCGTGGTGTAGTGGGGAAGCAGAGCAAAGACCTTCCTAGGCATAAGCAAGAGATTACCCAGCTGCTTAGCCTGGGTTAGCCCTAAAGGACAAATAGAGCTTGCTGATTACAGAAGCCAATATTACCTTTTGAAACCTATGACTGTAACTCATTCGTGTGTCTGTTTGCTTTCTTTAACCTTGTAAATAACTCCCCAATTTTCTTTTCCTATTTAATAAATCTTCATATCATTTACTATAGGATTGTCTTTGGTGTGAGACCTAAAGTGCAATTGACCTGGGGTAAGTGAAAGTGACTGATCTGTTGGGACGGGAGTAACCTGAATATAACTGTGATTCTTGGTGTAAGGAATGATCTATCACAGAGATATGCTCACTTGGGTGGCAAGACAGACTGGGGTACCCAAGGGGAATGTCTGCAACTCCATGCTTAGGCAGTTATAGTGCCTGAGGAGTTTGCGCTTGGTGCAGTTGGTTGGTGAAATCTAAGTTTAGAACTCACAGTTACTTTGGGGTTTTGTGCCCTGGTTTTTATCAGTCTGCCCTTGGTTGGCACTCACGCTCTTGTGGCACGATTGGGAGCATCACGGCTGCATATGGCAAGTGTGTGGCTGGGATTAATGTGTGTCCATTTCTCAGTCCACAGTTTAGTGCTGGATTGTGGGAATGTTTCAGCTGAGATGGCCAAATAGTGGCAATTCCATTAAAAGTTTCAGCTGGGTTGGAGAGAGGATCTGTGCCTTCATGTTCCTGAAGACAAACAATAGGGAACAAGCACTCTAATGCTTCAGAAGCTGATCAGATGAAAGGACAAGGAAGGTGGGAGAGAAGCCCATTCCCTGTGCAGTAGGCTGTGAGGGTTGCAGGTGTAATAATTAGATAATGAGGGAATCAGTGCAGGTCCAGAGGGCATTAGAGCTGAGGTTGGAGATCTCCCTGTCACAGCCACTCCCACCGCTGCTCATTATTCACTATTAAGACATGTCCATGAGTTGTGGCAGTCAGTCATTTCCCCACCTCCAAGAGACCAGGCAGGAGATGTCCTATCCAGACTACTCCCTTCACTGCTGCCTTGTTTCTGGAGGTGCTTCATCTCCCCTGAGGGGTCACTGACTCTATTGGTGGGAGCTCAGGAGCAATCCTGCTGCAACGGCAGATATCAGAGCTCACAGCAGCATTGACTGTCTCAAAGAGAAGGGAAGGACAGGGGGACTGGCATCCTAGACAGACATGGACTGTGTGATGTGGGTGGATTTTTCCTCTTTGTATCTACCTGGAAGGAATGAGAGAGATTTAAAGTCCAGCAAACTCTCCTGATCTCCACTGGAGAGAAAGGATGGTCCTATGGTTAAGGACCCAAGAGATCTCAATTAAGTTCCCCTGATAGCCAATTTACTCACCGGTTACATCCGCCCTGAATTTGGTGTGGAGAGTTGCTTATGCTAAGGCTGAATTTGGCTTCACCAACCCTGACCCTCTCACCTCCTCTAACCACTAGACTGTGCCACCTTTGGGGCAGACCTCTGTGAAACAGAGCAGAAGCTCAATGGTGGGGGAGCAGTCCCAGGTGGAGCGAGCCAATTGTCCTGCATTGGCTGATGCCAACAGCCGGGCCACATTCTGTGCTGGAGCACGGATGGGCTCAAAAAGGGCATTTCCCCAAGGGAAGCCGGGTCTCTCCTGGAATGCTGCCAGGGCTCCAGAGAATAATCAATATTTTTGGAGCAGGCTTCCCCCCACAACACACACCCTGCAGTGTATCGCTGAGTCTTCTGTGCTGGAGCATCAGTGTAATGTGATGTGACACCTTCCCCCACACTCTGTTATAAATATCATGCGTCACCGTAACTGTGTCTGACACTCCCTCCGAGGCATTTACTCACGTTTCCCGTGGAGATCTGGGCACGTGCCGCCCACTGCTGGTAAGCTCCTACTCCGGTGGAGTGGGGCAGCTGGTAGTGCCCCCTGAATGGAGACAGGTTAGCCGCAAAGAGGTGTAGGCATTCCCATTCAATCTCATTCTCCAAGAAACAACATTGCTGGGTCACAGAAAGGTTTCCTTTCTTCCTTCCTGCATGTCACTTCAGCCCCGATGAAGAGTCCAGGATCAATGCTCCCTGGCAACAAAAGTCCTCTATTTAGTCACAGAACAGGGACCATTCCTCACCCCATCTCTCCACTAAACCTGCTTCACTACTTAATCTGGAGGGACCCATCTTTGCAACATGTGCTTGTAGTTAGATTAATCTGCCACCAGGTGTCTCTGGGTGTCATATAGAGTGATTGACAGGGTGTGGCCTTGGTAAACAAGAGACACAAAGCTGGAACATGGGCTGGGAGGAAACCTGAGTTTGTAATTGTGCTTACCTTTAATAAATGCCTTTTGGTTAAGGAGTGTAATTCCATATAGCGTGGCAGCCTCCAAGCACAACAGGGGAATTCAATCTGCATAGTCCACTTACAGGCCTTATATGCTAAGATTGTCATCAAGGGGCCCAATTAATGCCCAGCGGAGTGGTGATTTTAGGTGTAGTCACAGTGAAACTCTTCCCCTAAATCTGTTTCTCAGAGGAAGATACCTGATGGTGAATTCTTTCAGATTCTAGCATTCTATTCTGGGATAGAGACTAGAGGTTTATAGCCCAGGCAATTTCTATTTCCCTCTCATTTTTAATTATTATTTTATGGTATCACAATGTGATAGGTGCTTTCCAAAGAAATAGGAAGGCTGTTCAATCTGATTTTGGGTTATTTATTGGGGCTGCTCAAAATTTTTCTGTCAAAACTTTTTTTTTTTTAAATGGGAAGTTGGGTTTTTGTCTCAGCAAAAGTGTTCATGGAAATTGTCTGCTTTCCTGGAGAAATTTGGATCGTTTGTCAGCATATGGAAAACCCAAAAAGCAAAATATTTTGGCCAAAACTTCTCATTTTTTTATGAAAAGATAAAATTTTCAGCAGAAAAAAAATTCAGATCAGCTGTTATTTATTTCTAGAGCTCTTAGAAAAATAATGGAACGTTCCTTTCAGGGGAAATGTTGATGTTTTAATATTTTTTTCCATTCTGAATTGGCACAAAAAGGCAAAGTATCAAAGAAAAGAATTCTTGAAATAAAAAATGTCAAGAAGCTTTGACTTGGAAACATCAAAATGGAAAATGTCAGCATTTCCAATCAAATTGGAATGTTTTGATACGTTAAAAGGAAATTTTCCCCTTCACATGTCTAACCAAAACATTGTCTGATTCAAATATCAATAGGAAATGAGATTTTTCATTTCCATTCTCCCCACTGGAAAAATCTAAGAATTTCACTAAGTTAATGTTTTCCTTGTGGAAACTTTCAATTAAACCACATATTCCAATTGGAATTTTTTTTAAACTTCAGCTCTGTTTATTTCTGCTTGTGAATTATGAGGAAGCTGTATGGCATCTATCCATGTATGGTTTTTATTTAGCTCCCATTACTGTGGTATTTGAGCATCTCACAATCTTCAATGTGTTTCTTCTCTCAATACCCCTAGGAGCGAGGATAGACACCTCTGTTAGGACCAGTCAAGCCCCATATGTTAACTTTTTCCAAACAACACACACCCCTTCACCGGCCAGTCTCAGCTCTGGTCTGGAAGGCCACTGGCTCCCACGCTGAGGAAGGAATTTCGTTTGAAACCTTCATCCAGCCCCGCGATTCCCCACCACAGAGCAAGGGATGAAAATTCAGATTCTGAGGGGGCAGAAGTGCTTTTTGCAGCTTGGACCCATAAGAGCTGAGGATGCTAAACTCAGTTTACCTCACACTTTCACCACCCACCTGTCATAGCTGAACTCATCCCCCAGAGCCTTGGGACTGAGCTAGCGTCCTGGAGCTGCCAAATGTGAGAGTCAGTTCCCAGGACTGTACAGTCCCGTCTCTTGTGGCCTCCTCTCAACTCCATCTCTCTGTGCAATTCTTCGAGCAGCTGGAGACTGCTTTCCATTCCCCTCCACCAGGTTCCCTTTCTCCTTGACCCTGCAGAGGCCCCGCTGCTGCTAGGAGCTGCGTCCCCTGGTCTCAGCAGGAGAGATGAATCTGGCCTCACGGTGCTCATGATGCTTCCCAGCATAAATCACAGTGACAGGAGCCCTCAGTGGTTCCTTTGCCATTTATCATAAACCTAACCCCTGCTGCTCAAATGCCCTCAATTCCCTGGAGGGGATGGCAACTCCATAGGGTGACCGTCCCCTAAGGAAGAGGGGGCAGCAATGTTCCCACAGACATGCTCCCCTCCCTGGTAGGCTTCTCCATTCAGCCTGAGGGAGGATAACCTGGCAGAGGAGCAGCAGATGCTCTGGCTGCAGTGAGGCCGAGGGGTTCAGTGCCACACTGCAGAGCTGTGGGGGTTGGGTGGGGCTAGAACCTCACTGATCCATCTTTGCCGACTCATCCTGGAGCCTGGGGGTGGAGGTCAGGTTGGTGAGTCAAGTTCACTCTCCCAAGTCTCAGGGCTCAGCTCTTCCCCCATAACGAGAGCTGCAGCTTTATGATTTCACCTCTTGGTAAATATTTACCACTGATGTAATGCAATTACTGTTAGAGCTGGTCAAAATGCCAGTTATTGTTCACGAGACAAGGTGGGTGAGGTAATCTCTTTTATTGGACCAACTTCGGTTGGTGAGAGAGAGACACAGAGCTCTTCAGCTCAAAAGCTTGTCTCTCTCACCAACCAAAGTTGGTCCAATAAAAGATATTATCTCACCCACCTTATCTCTCTAATATCCTAGGACCAAGATGATTACAACACCGCATGCAAGTTATTTTTCAGGGAAATTTTGAGGGGGAAAAAGTTTTTTAAATTTTCCAACATCTTTTTTTTTTAACTCAAAAAACCCCCAACCTCCCCCCCCCAAATTTTATTCCTAAAATATCCATTTTTTAACCCAAAATGTCAAA
This sequence comes from Natator depressus, assembly GCF_965152275.1. Lineage (NCBI taxonomy): Eukaryota > Metazoa > Chordata > Testudines > Cheloniidae > Natator > Natator depressus. Next base: position 12,947,268 of record NC_134255.1, read on the forward strand.
CAAACAAACAAAAATTTAACCCGAACCTGATTATTTTAAAACCAAAAGTGGAAAAAAAAATCCTGTTTCTACTTTTGGGGGGAAAGTTGAACCAAAGTGAAATTTTTCTGTAAAAATTTTCACTTTGTTCAAAAAGCCATTTTTAATCAGAAAAGTTTATGATTTCAAAAGTTTCAACCAGTGTGATATTTGCACAGCACTTCTCATCCCAAAGAGGGTATAAACTATAAAAAGAATAGTCTTCTCCCAACAACGAAAGGCAACCACCTGTGGGGTGGAACAGGGCAGCTGTTATATAGCCACACAGCAATGCTGCAAAACAGTTTAGGACAGGAAGTGAAGGGGAAAGTACAATGTGGTAATTCATTCTAGTGCTTAGAGTAAAAAGCTAATTTGCCCCAGATTTAGGGCTTGATCCTGCTCTTGTTTAAGTCAATGGAAAGATTCCCAGTGGTTTGAATGGTGCAGGATTAGCTCTTTAATGGAAGCAGACAATACGGAACAAGCTTTCTCTACATATACTTCTTGCTTCCATGGTCCTTCCACAAATAGCAGAGCCTTGCTGCATTGGAATGATGAGTAGAGATCACACTTAAACCACTGCTAACACCTACACTCTGTTTATTTCCCTTCCACTGTGTCACTTCTGGGGTCAAAGTCACATGAAGGAGAAGAGCCCTTGTGGACCAGAATAGTAACAAATGCACTCGGAGTGAATCAAAACTCTCAGATCCATGCCCCACTTTATCCAAACCCCCAAAGTTTGAGGGGGAGGAAGGCAGGAAATGTATTCCAGATAAATGGCTCTCACCCAGTGAGCAACATGCTACTAGTTTTCCACTTCTGTGCTTCTCCCTATTGGAAACTAGCAATCGGGTGGAATTTATGGAGCAAATCACAATAATGCATTTAGCCTCACAGCAGGCCTGAGAGGTAGGCAAGGATTACAACAAAGTTGTGACAAACAGGAGTGCATGCAAGGGACAGGACTTTCTTTCCTACCATCGGTCACCTAACATGGGGCAGGGTTAAAGGGGGAGGGAGGAGTCAAAAGCATCCAAGGGAATGAGGAGCACGAACTCCATTGAAAGTTCAGACACTTTCCACCAGAAACCACATTGATTTGAAAATATGATTTTCTGTCAAAAATCATTTCAGCAGAAACTTTTTGGCCTGCCCCAGTAATGACCTGTGATAGGACATGCCTACCATGCTCCTTCCACCATCACAGATGGCTCTGAGGATCTTCTCACTTGAGAACACCAGCGTGTACCCCATTTAGGGTGACCAGATGTCCTGATTTTATAGGGACAGTCCTGATTTCTGGGTCTTTTTCTTATATTGGGTCCTATTACCCCCCACCCCCGTCCCGATTTTTCACATTTGCTGTCTGGTCACCTTAACCCCATTTATAGCATCTCGCCCCTCCACCAATACATGTGAGTGCTTCCACACCGTGGTGCTGTTTTCCAGATTTCTGGCCCATCCTCCTCCTGTCAGGCTCGCCTCGTCTTTTCTCTCTCTCCCCCACTTCCTCCTTGAGTGCGTCCTTTCTGTGTTCTTTTTAAACCACTTGCCCCTTAATGGGCCAATTAGCTCAATAACTTCCTAGCCGCAGTCTGGCCTAGTAATCAGGCACACCCCGGACCAATTAGGCCTTCTCAGGCGAATCTCACTGGTGCTAATAATGACCAGAGCCCTGGCTCACGCGCTCTCTCAGCACTTTGTCAAGTGACCCATTAGCGTTTCTCTAGCACCTTTCACCCCCTCTGCCCCCCAATCCGGAACAGCTCATGAACACTCACTGATACAGACTCACCCCTCTCTTCCTACTCCTGAAAGGTCACCCAGGGTCAGCTGGTCCCTAGGTCAGTATCATTACCCACACTGCACTGCTGGCAGAAACAGAGGTGCAGCAATTTACGCAAGTATAGACAGCTACAGCAGGGGCAGACGCTTACTATTTCTTAGGACAGCAGCTAGAGGCTCAGCTGAGGCTGGAGACGCATTCGGCTAGGTGATGTACACACGGTCCCTACTCTAGAGAGCTCGCAGTCTACTTCGACGAGCTAAAGGATTGTTATCCTCCTTTTAAAGGTGGGGAGCTGCAATCCAGAGAGATTAAGGGACTTGCCCAGGATCACACACAGAGTCCATGGCAGAGCTGAGAATTGACCTTAGATTTCCTGAGTCGCAGGGCAGTGTTTCAGCAGCACGACTGTCCTTCCTCTCTAGAGCAGAGAACCCCTGCTCTCACTTCTGTAACCATACTGCACAGGGAACTCAGGATAACGATCCCCATCCCACTGACAGCTCCGATGGTACCCTCGTGATCCAGAATCAGGCACGCTCTCCAGACAAGGGGGCTCTATGTGAAGCCCTCCCACTCTCCATCTCCCACCATCTTTTCTCTGCTCCCTCTGACTCACAAAAGAATTCAAATCATCCCCACCACAGCCAAAAGCTTCTAACTATGCCAAAGCTGTACACAGTGGGTCCTCACCCCTGAATGTCAAATGGGTTTGACCCAGTGTGCTGGTGCCAGAATTAATCTGGGGACATAAGTTCACATATGGCCGCCCCGACACATCTACCCTCTCATACCCACCAGCTGCCTGGCGGACTGGGAGCACAGCAGTGCCAGTAATGCTTGGCAGTCCTTTGAGGAAAGCATCTCACTCTGTCACAATGCGCACTTTTAAGTGGCACTTGAAGAGGATGAGCTGAATATCCAGCCAGGGGAGAATCTGCTCCACTCAGTCCGAGGGAGACCAAGGACCAGGGTCAAAAAAACCCCACAGATGCAAGTTGGGGTCAGCATAGCCAGGATGTCGATGGGAAAGCCAGACATGGTGGGGAAAGGGAGGAGTGCTCCAGTGACAGTGAAGTGCTGGTAGAAAGAAAAGGAGGACTTGTGGCACCTTAGAGACTAACAAATTTATTTGAGCATAAGCTTTCGTGAGCTACAGCTCGCTTCATCGGACGCATACAGTGGAAAACACACTGGGGAGATTTATATACACAGAGAACATGAAACAATGGGTGTTACCATACACACTGTAATGAGAGTGATCAGGTAAGGTGAGCTATTACCAGCAGGAGAGAAAAGAAACCTTTTGTAGGGATAATCAAGGTGGGCCATTTCCAGCAGTTGACAAGAACGTGTGAGGAACAGTGGGGGGGGAGGGGAAATAAACATGGGGAAATAGTTTTACTTTGTGTAATGACACATCCACTCCCAGTCTTTATTCAAGCCTAATTTAATGGTGTCCAGTTTGCAAATTAATTCCAATTCAGCAGTCTCTCGTTGGAGTCTGTTTCTGAAGTTTTTTTTGCTGAAGAATTGTAACTTTTAGGTCTGTAATCGAGTGACCAGAGAGGTTGAAGTGTTCTCCGACTGGTTTTTGAATGTTATAATTCTTGACATCTGATTTGTGTCCATTTATTCTTTTATGTAGAGACTGTCCAGTTTGACCAATGTACATGGCAGAGGGGCATTGCTGGCACATGATGGCATAGATCACATTGGTAAATGTGCAGGTGAACGAGCCTCTGATAGTGTGGCTGATGTGATTAGGCTCTATGATAGTGTCCCCTGAATAGATATGTGGACACAGTTGGCAACGGGCTCTGTTGCAAGAATAGGTTCCTGGGTTAGTGGCTTTGTTGTGTGGTTGCTGTTGAGTATTTGCTTCAGGTTGGGGGGCTGTCTGTAAGCACATGGGAAGCCCCTTGTTAATATTATGGCACCCTACAGAAAAAAGGTTTCTGTATAGGAATCAACCCTTCCCTGTGAGGAACAGGCGACTGTCACTTATTACTTAGCACAACGTATGTGTGGGATGCACTAGAGAGAGGCTGTAGGTGGGTGTGCCCACCCGATAGCAGCCATCGTTGGTCAAGCATGGCACAGCAGGGCATTCCCTGCCTCAGTTTCCTTCCCTGAGGTGGCTCTCATCTCTCCCCTCACCAGTCTGTAATTGGAGATATGGCAGAGCTATTCGGCCAAGTCACAAACAAACCTAACCCCATCTGGAACAGCAAAAAAACTAGCAAAGTCCAAACAAACTAAAAAGATCCTTCTGGGGCTTCTCTTCAGCCCGTTCTCTGGGCCCTGTTCCTAACTCCTTCCTGGGCTACCTTTGAGAGTCTCTTTTCTCCATTTTGGACTTGAGTACTGGCCCCAGGCTGGTTCCCCAGCAGATCCTTGCTCAGGGCCCTCTACATGAGTAGCTCCCAGTAGTTCCAACACAGAGTGACCTCACACTCAGTCCTTTTATAAGATCCAGGTGCTCATGAATCTATCACCTGATCTTCTTAGCCCTTCCCCCTCAGGCTGGGAAGCAGCTAATTAATTATGGCACAGGTGCGACTGGCCCCATCGCCTCCCCCTTAAAGGGGCAGTCACCCTGTGACAGAGGGACACAAGTGAAGATGGATTCCCTGCCACTGGGGACTTCAGCAGAAGAAGGGGGCAAACACAGGGGTAGGACAAAGGTGAAGATGAAGAGCCGACGCTCGACAGGTATAAATCAGTATAGCTCCTTTGGAGGATCGGGGCCAAGATGGTCATGAGGTTGCTTGGGTGACATGAGAATTGACTCTGGAGAGCACTCTGGGGATGGGGCAGGCTCCACTGAATGGCAGGAGTGTTCATTAGTGATGACACACACACCCACCCACGTTCCTCACACCCACTTTTCACCAGTGTAAGAGACCCACACAAGGTGTGGGACTGGAAGGAATCAGGCTTGAGGGCATCATCTCACGGAGAAAGGTCCCAGAGGCCTGCAGCCCCACCTTTAATCCTGCTCCATCCTTGTGCCATAAAACCACAGTGCTCCTTCTGCCGGAGAACCCTGCAAAGAAGGGGAGATTTAGCACTGGGTCTGACACTGAACCAGCTCCCCTTCTCTCCCTTCTGGTGTGTCTTTATAGCAGCCCCTCCCGGCTCCACGGCTGGGAGTGGAGAAGCGAAAGGGGCATCTGGGCCCGAATTAACATTCAGAACACACAATCTCTAGACAGCATGTTAAGCTCAACGTGCACAGAGACAAATTTCAAAATGCCACAGAGCTCAGAAGATATTGTGTTGCTATCCAGCGACCCAGACATGAGCGCAAAGACATCTTATACCAGGAGGTGTGAGCCAGCAGACTTCAATTAGCCCAAGAACCCGAGTCAGGGTAGATATGGCAAACACCCTGTCCCTTAATGTGGCTGGCTACTCGAGCATCATAAACGATGCATGCACCGGATCAGCGTTAAAGAGGCGGCAAGCTGCTGACTGCTGAGAAGATCATTTCTTCCCCCCCCCCACCCCACCCACCCACTGCACCACGTCTGGATACCTGGCCACGGAACAAAGGATACCCAGCCAAAGTCTCTATGAGCTTTTGCTGGGACTAGAATGTGAGAGCAGCTGAGAATAATAGCAGCGGGGGGTGGAGAAGCAAGAGACACACATAGGTATTTGCAAAAAGAAAAGGAGTAATTGTGGCACCTGAGAGACTAACCAATTTATTTGAGCATAAGCTTTCGTGAGCTACAGCTCACTTCATCGGATGCTGTAGCTCACGAAAGCTTATGCTCAAACGAATTGATTAGTCTCTAAGGTGCCACAAGTACTCCTTTTCTTTTTGCGAATACAGACTAACACGGCTGCTACTCTGAAACCTGACATAGGTACTTGGTGGCTGAGATCCTGGGATGTAATGAACATAAAGCCTTTGAGGACGCTCAGAACTCCCCTTTGAAAAGCTCCCCTGGCTGGCATGTCAAGGAGTTCAGATCTCCTTTCAAAAGGCTCCTTCTGCCCTGCTCTCCCTTGCTTGCTTTGTAATGGGCAGCTGTTTCTAATGATCGGTAAATGTTAAATGCTCCTTAATTCAATCCAAGCACTTGTTCTCAGATGGTAAATCCTTCATCTGTTCTGCTTTCAACTGGGTCTCAAGAGCCATTGATACCTGCTCCCCAGAGAGGCAAGGTTAGAGGTGCTGGCATCCTAGCATTGAGCAGTTCTATTGTATTTTATAAAGGTTCTTATCCCTTGTGCATCACCATCGTATCTGAGCAGCTTCCAGTTATGCCTTAAGCAACGTGACTAACACTGGTCGCGTGTGGTTGGTTCTTTCTCTCATCCTCTCTCTGGTGGTTGGGCTCGTGTAATATTCTGCCTCTTGCCACATCAGAATGGACCAATGATCTGTTCAATCCAGAGCCCAGTTCTGACCACAATGGAGCAGATGAACAGTCCTTGTAATCATCCTTGCTCCTGCCACATTGTAACTGACCAATGGCGCACCTAGTCCTAAATCCCAGCTCATGCCAGATCTCCACACAGCTGTGGTCTGACTAGTCCTGTATCCCAGGTCCTCCTGTCCCACCAGAACAGACCCCAGGTCCAAGATCTAACCCCATCACCCTAGTCTTACTATGCCAGAATAGACTGATGGTCTTTCAGATCCCATCTCCATCCGCTGCCTATTCCATATGTTTGAAAGGGAAGCACAAAATTCACTGAACGCACAGAACCATAGAAATGTCTTGCTGAAAGGGACCTTGAGAGGTCATCAAGTCCACCCTCTTCCCTGAGGCAGGGCCAAGTAAACCTAGATCAACCTTCGCAGGTATTTATCCAACCTCGTCTAAAAATCCTCCAATGACGGGGATTCCACAACCTCCCTTGGAAGCCTATTTCAGAGCTTAACTACCCTTATATCTAACCAAAATCTCCCTTGCTGCCAATTAAGCCCATTATTTCTTGTCCTACCTTCAGTGGACCTGGAGAACAATTGATCCCCCTCCTATTATCCACGTCCAGAGGTACAATATAAAACCGCAAAGGAAGCCACAATGTTATTTCTCGACTCCCTCACATTCTCATTTTACAAACCCACACAATCATAGCCTCCTATACACTCACATCTTTACCCATCACACACTCACAACCCCATGTTACCCAACCGCCGGGTCCCAGAAAGCACCATCACTGAAAAAGACACACATGTGTATCCCACGGAGTTGAACTGAGACAACCACTTGGCTTCCACCTCTTCCGTTGCTGCTGTTTGGGAAGCTTGTGTGTACAGTCCAAGAACTAGAACCTCTGAGAAAACCCTAAATCTGGCATCCCCTCCCGCCATCAAATATCACTAGATTTTGTAATTTATACCAGACAGGCTGAATGGGGGAGAGGGGAGATTTTCTGTTTAAATCCATAGGAAACTCTCTCTTTCTCTGCCAATGATTCTGAATGATTTACTGAGGTATCAGCTCTTCCCTGCAGACCTGGGACACAGTCTTGCCTTTGATCAACCGGGTGACTCACCATCTGGACTGAGGGTGATATATGACAAATGTGAGCTATTTCTGCACATGTAAGAAAAATTGTTGGGAGGGGTGGGGGAAAACAAGCCACCCACGGGAAATGCCCAGGCTGGGCTGCTCCTCAGAGCTCCGCTGAGCCTTCTGCACCTGGGTGAAGAGCTCTGCTACCCGAACACAAACTGCTGCTTGCGGGGCATGGGAGCAGGAGGAGTCCTAGATCTAGAACAAATGACACAATGCCAGGCTTGGAATAGAATGGCTTGAACTGCAGTCTCCATGCGGCACAGTGGGGCTAATCCTGCATCGCCCGTTCTCCATGGGGCTTGCCACACACACAGCTGAAGGAGTGGGGTCGGGAAACCTAGCCAAGACAAGGGCAGCGCCTGTATGACCCGCAGCCATATGGAGCCAGCAACCACTAGCTCCTGTGCATCTGGGGATTGGGGGGCATGGTGCATATTCTGCAGATGCTACCACATGCCTGAGGCTGCAGGCGCAAGGATGGAGCAGCCCCAATGCTGTTCTGTGCCCTGGCTGTGGGATCCCCATGCACCAAGCCCACTGTCCTGGGGGTATGAGCAGTCAAATGTTGGGTGGGGGTGGATTTGCCATTTTTAAACCAGGGGATTGAATTCCCCTCTCAGCCCAGCAAAAATTGGTTCCACCAGGTCAGCATGGGCCCCCCAAGGGAGAAGCACATCTTTAACAGCAGGTGGCTTTGGAGGGTCACTGGTGGAGGCACATGGCAGGAAGCTGGTAGCTGAATGATTCTAGAAGGCCTAATTCATATGGCTTCACTGGATGAATATGGCCCAGGGGATGCATCCCTCTCAGGGGGGATGTCAGTGATAGGGTGCAGTGTAGAGAGAAGCCACATTCCCTGGGGCAGTGTTCTGCCCAGGATGCAACACATGACCCTGGCAGCACCTCTCGCAGCTGGTGAGCAAGCCCAGGACCCCTCAGGGCTGGTGCTTGCTGCTTTGTGCGTTGCAAGGGGAATCATTCTCAGCTGATATGCAGTGCGTTTGTGTTCTCTCTGCTAAGGCGGCAGCTCCCCATAATTAACATTTCTGTCCCTAACCTCTCACCTATACATTTCATTCCTGTTCCTCTAACTGCCTTCAGCACAATGATAACTAACAATGGAGAATCCTGCGTCCCGCGCTTTCCTGCTGTCAAACTCTCCAGCATCATCTCTCTGTCTTCTACTCCTACCCCCCACCCCCACCCCTTGCCAATCGAGCCTCTTCCTTCATTAGCTTCCTCTCGCTCTCTCTTTCTCCCAGCTGCTTGGGCTTCTCTCATTTTGTCTCTCCTCATCCCCAGTATAGTTCCCTCCCTCCCTCATCTACCTCGTACATTTCATTTTGACTTTGCTTCCTCCAAGACAAAGTTAAGTGCTGGGATTAATCTTGGCACATAGATTTGCATCTAGGCTCGAAGAGGATGTGTGGAAAGGAAGCGCTACAGATTAATGGTGATTGAAAGTCCAGTCGCTCCTTAAATGGATTCCTGGATAGTGAAATATGAGGGTAGGTGGCTTCAGGGAGAAAAATATTCTCTCCCATCCCCCCTCCACTCCCCCAGCTGATCATTCTTCCTCTAGGAACAGGACTGGGACTCAGGAGTTTGGGGTTCTATCCCCATCTCCTTCTCTGTGACTCAGTTTCCTCTCCTACCATTTGTCTGTCATGTCTATTTAGACTGTAAGCTCTTTAAGGCAGGGACTGGCTAGTACTATGTGTCTGTTCTCAGTTCAGCCACCCCGGTAATACAGACACTAATGAAATGATGATGAAGAATAGCGATCAACCGAGCAGGTGTCTGAGCTGCAGAGATTCCAGGAGATGGGTAGCCTGCAGGAGGACCACCCCCTATCTGCATCCTGCCGCTGGGACTCCTGGCAGCAGCAAGGAAAGATATGAATGGAGCGGAGAGGACCCACCCTGGATTACACTGGCCACAGAAGAAGTGGGAAGGCAGACCCAGAAGGGGCTCAGGGAGTGAATGCTGATCCAGGGCCCCAGCCAATAGATTGTGTGTTGATGTCAGTACATATTAACTCCACTGGCTTCAGCAGACTCACTGGGTACAGCTATACTGTAAAAAATAAACCAACCCACGGCAGCAAGTCTCAAAGCACAGGTCAACGGGCTCAGGCTTGCGCTAGGGGGCTAAAAATAGCAGTGCAGACATTCTCACTCGGGCTGGAGCCTGGGCTCTGAGGCCTTCCCCCCCTCAGGGGGTTTCAGAGCAGGAATGTCTACACTGCTGTGTTTAGCCCTGTGGTGGTGCAAGCCCCCAGTCAGTTGATTGGGCTCTGAGACTTGCTGTGTAGACATACCCTCCGTGGCTTGGCCGTCCTGTAACCCAGATCAGAATCCCATGGGTGGGACCTGTAAGAGCCCTCCCCGCTGTCCTAACTGTCTCCCATTGAAGTCATTAGGCCTTCCAGCCCCTTCGAAAATCCCACCTCACATAACCCAAGGCAGAATTCTACCATGGATTGGACCAAACACTCCAGCCCCCAGGGCAGAACGCTGCCAGCTGAGGTGATATATCATCACACCAGGACTCTGCTCTCAGACACTTCCAAATCCCTCCGGGTGAGACTTTACAGCCTTCTCTGACCAAAAGCCAGGATCCCCTATGGTGGAACTCCGCCATGTCACGTGTCCCAAACAGCACAGGTTCCGGGTCAGGAAACCATTTCCAGGAAGCTGTTGCAAAAACCTCCAGAGGTTTGGAGAGATGAGAGATGCCCCTGCTCTTTGCTGCAAAGCCAACGTTGCTTGGACAGTCTCTAATCCTCCATCGTCCCCTCCATGAGGCCTCCAGCCCTCGTCTAAGCCTCCTGACTCTTGCTCTTTGCAAAACGTCCTTTCACCCAAGGCCCTTTTCCCTGCTTTCTGTGTTTGTCAGCTGCATTCGCCAACAGTGTCCGGCCCACGATGCGAGACGCTCAGCTCAGCGAGCCCTGCAGAATCGCGGCTCCATATTCCCCTGACAACTGGCTGACGAGAGAACTCATTAAAGAGCCCCACCGAGTGCGCTGTGCTGGCCGAAACAATCTGCAGGAAGATGCGTCATGCCGTACCTCGGGGGCAAGAGGCTCAGCTGCTCCGGAGCAGTGATTGGCGAAGCCTTATTAATGAAGCAGATTTCAGTGACATGGGGCAAATGGAGAGAAAGAGCAGAGGCTTCATCAAATCATGCAGTGTGGGCCTGTGGGGCCAAGACTTCAGCTGGTGTAAATTGGCAAGGTGTCACTGCTGTACACCAGGGGAGGATGCGGCCGGCTTCCCTACCTACTGCTCCTTTGTTGATCACCCCTAATTTCCTCCTGTAATGAACGCTGCAGCAGCAGGCAGGCAGTGACTCAGAACAAGGGTCTGCAATGTAACTAGTCCCTTCCCTAAGATTCTGAGGCCTCCGTGGGAATGCCAGAGCCGTCGTGCAGCACACAGAGGGAGCTGCCCAAGGATTGCCCCCTTGCTTCATTTACTGGCTAACCCAACGTCCCATGGCTCCAGTGCTCCCCTTCCCGATGCCAAGCTGGAGCAGGGCCCTCCAGGCTGAGCTGTGACCAGATCCTCAGCTGGCATCAATCCATGTAGCGAATCTCTGCAGGCGAGTAGCTTAACAAGGTGCTCATGGGGAGGTGAGTGCATATAACCAGGGGGCCAGAAGCAGGTTACTGTGGAGGACAGAATGGTGTGAAGAAGTTGCTGGTTAACCCAACCAAAGATGCTTTTGGGCCTGATTATCAGACAATAATTTCCATTTGTCGCAGGAGGAATTTTCCAAAGAGTTCTAAAACTTAGGACAGGAAATTCATCCCCCAGCCATCCCTCTGCCTGCTGTATTGGGTGCCAGCCAGATTTCCTCTAGCACTGGATCCACACCTGGCCTTTTCCGTTGTGGCTATTTGTATTATCACATCATCTACAAGTCCCTGTCAGGTTTCAAGCCCCATTGTGCTAGGCGCTGTGCAAAAACAGAACACAAAGACGGTCCCTCCCCCAGACTGAGCTCACAATCTAGTCTTATAGAGTTTACAGTCTTCCCTACAGATCCCCTGGGACATCTGGACCACTGGGTGGGAACCTGCATTTTAGCACATCCTTTAGCTTCTGTGCTGAGCTGCAGGGAAGGGAGGGATAGGCGGGAGAGAGAACAGAAAAAGCCAAGGGATGTTCCCAGCTGCTCTACAACCTCCCTTCAGTAATTACAGCCCCTCCACCCACCCCATTCATCACCACGACATCCATTTAGCTATTGCCTGGGACATGTGCCCCTCCTCACACGGCCCTTCGTCACTCTGAATCGATTTCCAATAGTGACCGAACAGGCCCCCGGCCATTAAGGAGTTCATTTCCATCACTTAGATGCAGATGGATTCTCCTAGAAGTGGCAGGGTCACTGAAGTTTCATTAACAGACCCTGTAAAAGTATCTAAATAATGTTTTTTTCAACATGACAAGACAGCTGAGTGAGTCCATCGTGCCTTCTCCTGTATGCTCTTCGGTATGCCAGAGACACACAGAAGAAGAGGAAAGCCCTTACGGTTTGCCCCTGCCATTATGTGATTCATAGAGCCTCACCTGTAAAGGAGGGTGGAGTTCCCACAGTGCTCTAGGGCAAAAACCCTCTGACTACTACTCTGGCCCCCATCATCAGAGTATCTGAGCACCTAATGGATGTTAGCCTCGCAGCACCCCTGTTAAGCAGGGAAGTATTATCCCCCTTTTACAGATGTAAACTGAGGCACAGAGTCTGTGGCAGAGCCAGGAATTGAACCAGCTCTAGTCCTGTGCGCCCTCCATTATAACATTACCCAGCTCTTTCCATCAGTTGATCTCAAAGCACTTTGCCATCATTTTACCTGTTTCACAGGTGGGGAAACTGAGGCATGGAGAAATGATGTGACTTGCCCACAATCATCCAGCAGGCCAGTGGCAAAGTTAGGAATAGAACTTAGGTTTCCTTAGTCTCACTCCTGAGTCTGCTAAGCCACGCTGTCTCCCACTAGACCAACCTTCCTATCTTACAGGCATTGAATAAACTCCAAACTTACCCATTTCCCAAGGTTTGGTAACTTAAATAATACCACTGCCATAACATCAACTGCAGCTGCGGGTTTCCTCCCAAGCTTGGCAGTACACTGCTTTCAAGTTACAGCTGGCCAAGTTTTCTGAATTTTGCAACTTCACTGAGAATTTCCATGGCTACTTGCACCAATTTCCACCAGTTGAGGATCTGCCCCCAAAATCCCCCTGTTAAAAATCAGAAATCACAATTAGCCCCAACTGCCCCTCTAGCAAGCTCTTATTAGTCATAGGCCTTGCTGGTGAACTGGGTCTTGAGGAGAGATTTGCGGGAAAAGAGGGTTAGAGCCTGATGGATTTGTTCAGGGTCTAGTTCTATATGCAGGAATGGCATGGAAGCAAATGGGAAGATGGCTTCCGAGGAAGCAAAGAGGGAATCAAGGCCAATATTAGGGTGATAAGAACTGAGAAGTGCATTGAAGGTGAGGACAAGAAGCTCATGTGAGAACTGCCATGTTGGCCAATGAACTGGGGAGTGACCTGGGGACCGTCAGCACTAAAAGCATGAGGTACCACAGCTTGAGCTAAAGAACCAAGCTGCCCCAGGTGGTCCTTTAACAGACCCATATCCTGCGCAGATCAGGCACTAAGGTGGGATTTGTTACACCCACTCCCCTGTACATTGCACTTGCACTGGATATGGTGGAAGAGCAAGTGGAGGAGTTCATTCAAGGAGGTGATGTGCAGGGAGCAGCAAGCGAGGAAGATGTGGTATTAGCAGCCTTTTGCACGCTGCAGAGGGAAGGAGTGTTGGACGAGAGCTGGAGAAGGGCATGTTGCAGCAATCCAGATGGGCGGGGAGGAGAGCTTTTTGCCACCAGAAGCGGGGGGAAAGGGCAGACTTTAGTGACGCTGTGCAGGAAGCAGCAGCAGGATTTGGATGTGAAGGGAGGGGGGACAAAAGGAGGGACAAAAGGAGGAATCAAAAGGGACCCTTTGGCTAGGGGCCTGAGTGACAGGGAAGATGGTGGTGCTGTCAAAAGTGGCAGAGAAGGTGGGGAACGGAGAGGGTTTGGGAGGAAAGCGCAGAGGATCAGTGTGTCGACAGTGAAAAATGCAGGAGGGGCTGGCTGGAAGTGGATCAGAACTGTGTGTGTCTGCACACATATCCCAGGCTAGCCCTCCATAAGACAGCTCGGCAACCCCCTTCCTTTCTGTTAGACTGAACAATTCCCTGCCCGCGGACTGCTGGGGAAGTTATAATGTGCCACAGCCCTGTGCTTAGCCGTACCTTTGACTTGCCCTCTGTTTATGCCTCTCAATTACTCTGTTTACTTCCTTTCTTTTTACTGCCTTTAAGCGCAGTGATGAATTTTATCGGCTGCTCCCCACAGAGCCGAGGGTTTCAGAGCATATGGGCCATTCAGGCTCCATTCTTCTTGGGTTTATTTTCTCTTTGCCTCCAGCCCAGTGTCTTCACAGGTCTTCAGAGTGAATGGTGTCAGCCACTCTTGCCTTGTGAGTGCAGCTGTGGGCTCATGATGATTACGGTGGCGCAGAGAGATCTCAGTGGAGATCAGAGCCCCACTGGGCCTGGCGCCGCACAGGAACAGAGGGAGAGTCCATCCTGCCTCTGAAAGCTCACAGACTAAAAGAGACAAGGCAGAAGGGGAAACAGAGGCAGAGGGAGGGAAAGAGGCTTGCCCAAGGTCATGCAGCAAAGCCAGGAAGAGAATCCAGGTCTCCTGCTTCCCATTCTGATGCCCTATCCACTAGCTTTTCTGGAGGCTCACACTACTCCACCCACTTCCCTAGCACCCTCCATCTAAAGCTCAGCAACAGCCCTCCCCTCCCCCCAAGCCAGCAATGAGTTGAACCTTTGGGGGAAAGGAAGTAGTGTTCTCATCCCTGTTTTGCAGAGAAGGAAACTGAGGCAGAAAGAAGTAAATTATGATTTTGAGCCATAGTTGTCAGCAGGGCACAGCACTTCCCTAGTGGGAGCTCTCAGGTGCCCCGGGGGAGACTCTGAAAAGGATCCCTGGGTGCTCCTCCACCCTCAGCCAGCTGGCTGGTAGGCAGGGGACAATAGCCGTGCCATCGCTCCCGTTAGAATTCCAAGCCCCAGTGACCCCCTGAGCTTTGGGCAAAGATCAAGCATCCTTCTGCAGAGGCAAGGGTGTCCTTGTGGGACAGGCAAGATCTGGCCTTGAACAATATGCTCATGCTCAAGGTCACACAGGAAATCTGCAGCAGAGCCGCGATTTGAACCCAGCTGGACACAATAACTGCCCATCCATCCTGCTGCCCTGTACTGTCTGGTTTGGGGGAGAGGAAGGGCTGTGCATGCTCACAGCTGTCCACCCCACCCAGACCTGTTTTCAGCCAGTGCCAGTATTTCTTGGTGGCTGAGGGGGACATGCAGCTCCATGCAGAAGGGGAAGCGCTTGTCGGTGGCGGGGAGTTCCTGAAGGCCCTGCTTGTTTTACGGTCAGCAGGGGAAGACATCACCTCCATCTGGGCTCCTGCTGAGGTTAGCAGAGTAGGTAACTCCAGCTGACAGTCATTCTTCCTGTTCCAGGGCTTGATCTCATGTCCACTGAAAGCAGTGCCCCGTGTCTCCTTGACTTCACTGGCTCAGGCCTTGGGTGACTGACAGGCAAGCTCCATGCAAGTCCCAGTCCTCCTTCACCGCTCGCCCTCGG
Source organism: Natator depressus (assembly GCF_965152275.1). Lineage (NCBI taxonomy): Eukaryota > Metazoa > Chordata > Testudines > Cheloniidae > Natator > Natator depressus. The sequence continues at coordinate 12,962,347 of NC_134255.1, forward strand.
CAGCAGGAGTGGGGAGCGGGAGCCCTGGAGCAATCTTTTCTGTGTGCTCCAAAAATCACTGAGAACTATACAGCAGGGAGGGCTTGTGCACTGCCAAAGGGCTGTGGCATGACTCAGCCCCCTGTGCATGGAGCCTTCCCCCAGAGCAAGCACTGCCAACCGGCCACTCTTAAAACCTTTCCCCAGAGCACCTTTGCAAAAGAGAACTAAGGTTAACCCTTTGTTCCCTGGGGGCTCTATGCCTTGCCACAATGACCTACCAGGGCTTTTCCCTCTCTAACTTCCCTAGGACAAGCCCTGAAGCCTTAAGTCGCTTCTTACTCAGGAAAACTCCTTGCTGAAGTCAATGAAAATCCTAAAAGGTGGGATGCACCCACCACTTCAGTGAGGGTTATTTATATCAAGCACCTCGCAGCCCCAACTGAGATCAGGGCCCCGTTGAGGCAGGTGCTGGACTAACAGACAGTAACTTAGCTCCTAGTCCCAAGAAGCTTACAATCTAAACCCCTGCGTCTAGCTCCCTGATAACACAGGCAGAGGGCAAAAGGAAGGGCCCAAGGTCACACCACAGGTCAGCGGCAGAGCCAATAGTATCCAAGTCTCCGGGATCGTAGTCCAGAGCCCGATGGACTGGCCATCCCTGCTTCCCTATGGGAGTGGAAGATGCGCAGAACTTCTCAGAAGAACTTCTTCCTTGCTCCTAGCTCTGTGAAAGCCAAAACATCCCAGCAAAATTCCACACCAATGGTGGGTGTTTCTGTCCCTCCAGATCAGGATGTTTTGCAACCCAGAAATGTCACCTGTCACCCAAACTCCACCAAAAACACTCCAGTTGAAATCTTAGGCTTTCAAACGATTTTTGATCTGAGCTCATTTGAGTTGGGAATCAAATTTCACGTTCAAAAATTTGCAAAGGAAAATTTAATATGTTGTTTTTCTCCCTGCTTGTCAAGAGGTGATTCATGAAGTCAGTCGATCTAAGGCTCCCATGACTGGCCCTCATGACTGAAGTATCTCGACACCTCACGTCTTTAAGGTATGTATTTCCCACAGCCTCCCTGAGAGGTAGGGCAGTTCTACATTGTAAACTCCTTGGAGGCACTGTCTTTTAGTTCTGTGTTTGTGCAGCGCCTAGCACCGTGGGGTCCTTGTCCATGATGGGGCTCCTCACTGCTACAAATAAATAATAATAATTATATTAGCTAAATTCTACAGATGGGGAACTGAGGCACAGAGACACTAAGGCCCAGATCCTCAAAGGTATTTAGGTGCTATTGATTTCCATGGGACTTAGGTGCCTACATACATCTGAGGATCTGAGTGACTTGCCCAAGGTCACACAGGAAGTCTGTGGCAGAGCAAGGAACTAAACCTGGAGTTTTCCAATCCCAGGCTAGCACCCTAATCATTGGACTATCCTCCCTTCTCATGTACAGTCACTAACCACCCCTGCTGGAGGTCGGAAGTCTGCAAATCTGAGACTTTCCTCCAGCAGAAGATCCAGTCCAATGGGTTTTACCATCATGCAAACTGCCACCATTTCGCCTTCACTGCCCACAAAATCCTTCTCTATTCTGTCATCACAACTCTGCCCTTTTGCAAGCGCTGCTCTCTCCACTGCGGTGAATTTGGTGCACTACAGGTTGATTAGATGAAAAAACGAGTATATCGTTCCCAACCCTCTGACAGTAAAACATCTTCATTAATTATAGCCAAGCCACAAGGGGTGCGCCCCCTGCAGACACAGCCCTGGGAAATTATCCTCTCTGAGGGGACTGGGCCAAATTCTGCTCCTGGCTACACCTGCACAAGCCCATGGAAGTCACTTGGGAAGGTTGCATGGGGTGCAAAGAGGGCAGAATCTGGATAATTGGCTAGTTGAATTGTCTTTGGAAGCCCAAGTAGATCAGATAGGAACAGAACCACTGGCTGAGGACAGCAACTGTCCCACATGTGCGCCAGAGGAGGATAGTCCCCAGTCCTGCCAGTGTCTTAGAGGTGAGAAGAGGAGCTCATTTACTACTTGTCAGAGGCGGAGAAGGAAGGTCGGCCCACCTACCAGCATCTCAGGGAGGGTGAGAGAAGCATGGATGGAGAAGGGAGATCCCCACTTTCTCTAGGGCCTCAGAGATGGGAAGGGAGACGGCCGGTGGGAGGCCTTTAATTTAGGGCCAGCTCAGCCTTTGTAGGCCCTTGAGACCTGTGGGGTCAAAGCCCGCACACACCTGAGGCTCGCCCCCTTGGTCCTTCCTCCCCCAGACTCAGCGGAACAGTACACCAATGTGCTCTCTGCTGTCAATTCAGCCTGGCAATGCCCACGTGTGTCAGCACAGGGAGACTCATTAACTCCGGGGAGGAAAACTCAGGCCGGCTTATTAATATCTGTATTTATCAAGTATTTATGCTAACAGCCTAGGGGATGATAAATCAGCCTCACTGGGAAGGGCTGGGCCTCCTCTGGTCGATCAAGGAGTTTGTGACGAGGAGGATGACACCTGGCTCTCAGAGGGAACTGGGTCTCCAGAGCTGGCTTCAGAGCGGCAGCTGGTTTGTGACAAATAGAAACTAATTATCTGTTTGAAAGAGGTGGGTGTGGGAAGGAGCGAGCGAAAGGAGGGAGCTTGCTGGAGGTGGCTCAGCAGCAAGTGGCAGGCAGATTACAGTAGGCTGCCTATACAGTAAGGGTGGTGATTTCAATGCACAGCACAGGTGAGGATTCTTCTCTCACTTACCCCAGATCTGGAGGAAAGGCACTGACCACACTGGAGTTACCTGAGATCCACAGCAGTGACTCCACTGACTGCCCCCCGGCCCGGAGTTACTCCAGATTCAGCAATGATTCCCTTGGAGCTACTCCCAATTCACAGCAGCGACTCCACTGACTGCCCCCCTGCCCGGAGTTACTCCAGATTCAGCAATGATTCCATTGGAGCTACTCCCGATTCACAGCAGCGACTCCACTGACTGCCCCCCTGCCCGGAGTTACTCCAGATTCAGCAATGATTCCATTGGAGCTACTCCCAATTCACAGCAGCGACTCCACTGACTGCCCCCCGGCCCAGAGTTACTCCAGATTCAGCAATGATTCCATTGGAGCTACTCCCGATTCACAGCAGCGACTCCACTGACTGCCCCCCGGCCCGGAGTTACTCCAGATTCAGCAATGATTCCATTGGAGCTACTCCCGATTCACAGCAGCGACTCCACTGACTGCCCCCCTGCCCGGAGTTACTCTAGATTCAGCAATGATTCCATTGGAGCTACTCCCAATTCACAGCAGTGATTCCACTGGCTGCCCTGGAGTTACTCCAGAGTCCGAACAGTGAATCCACTGGAGTTACTCCAGAATCATCCCAGTCACTCCAATAACTTCAGTGGAATTACTCTGGATTTACACCACTGACTCCATTGGAGTTACACTAGATTTAAACCACGGACTGCAGTGGAGTTACTCCACATTTACCTCACTGGCTGCAGTGGGGTTATTCTAGATTCATACCAGTGATTCCACTGAGTTCAGTGAATCAGCCGATGAGCCGGGAATACAACTCCCACTGTCTGGTCCCATGATCCAGCCACTCGACCACAGTTTTCCACAGCCCACAGAGCCCCTGTGAGGGAACAAGACTGTTTTCACGTCCGAGGCAAACACAAGGCTAATAATGATTCTGGAATAGGTATTCCAGTAAATTTCCAAGTGTAGACAAGCCCTCCATTGGTTTTCTCACAGGAGTGAGCACCCATGAGTTTCCAAAACTCTCACCCTGCAGGCTATTCAGGGTATCACTTAGGGACTCTATGTCCTGTCCTTAAAACCTCACAGGGTGTGCCGCATCTCCCGGGAAGGCAGCGATACAGTGGCTCTTAAATAATGTGTGATACTTTCTAGTACAACCACCACTAAGTCTTGCGCACTCTCCAGATGAGAAGCGTAGGCTTTTCAGCGCATGTGGGACTCACAGCGTCGTGTCTGAGAGCTATATCCTTGCAGGGAAGAAGGCTGTGTTTTCTTTGCAGCTTCCTTGTTAGCTACCCTGGGAATAGATGCCCTTTGAAATGAGGGGAGTGCTGCTTTTATTTGATTTCCTCACTCTGTATTTTCTCTGTCTGTCCCCTGTGTCTCACTTGGAAGCCGATCGTGTTCTCTGTCTAACATGAGGCCGTGTGTGTGTGTGTGTGTGTGTGTGTGTGTGTACGTACACATGTTTCCTGGGGTGCCAGCTCCGTCAACAGCAACAATAGCTCTTTGCATCAGGTGTTTAAACAACTTTCCCTGAGTAAAATTATTCTTTTGCCATGTTCGAATGCACACTTGGACAGACAGAGCTGACATCCTCACAGGGAACACACGCACCTTGGCTCCTCCAAAAGCAACTCACTTGGGGCTAAGCAGTGAGAAAACTCCTAGGGACGACGGGCCAGATCCTCAGCTGGTGGAAATCAGCATGGCTCCGTGATATTCTGGACATCTCCATTACCTGCCTCTCTATTCTCTTTCTCTCTGGCTGTCCCTGTGAACAGCCACTCACACCCTGCTGTGATAAATGACTCCCTAGCCCTGAAATCCTTGCCTAGCTGGGTGAATCCAGCAGCACAGATGCTGCCCTTCAGTCACTAGATGGCGTCAGACAGTTGTGCTTCTTGCAGCTCTGCCTTCTCTCCCTAAGAATGTGGGGGGATTTTAGGGAGAGGGAAACCCCGGCTCTGCCCACGCTTTTTCTAGCCAACTGCTGGCTTCCCGAGGGCCCCCACTGCTCCATCAGAAACCATCCCGTCCCCCGCGATGGAGACATATCCTTCAGAATCTACCCACCACTCTCCAGCTTATAGCTGGGTACCATCCAAATTAGGCTCCACTGGGGATTCCGGCCTCCAGCTACGTGTGCCCTGGTCAGGGCTTAATTTGTGCCAGGCCTCGCCAGGGCTGAGCCCCGGCACCTCTGGGCTTGGCAGTTCACAGCCCCGGCAGCTTGGGCTTGCCACGTCAGTTATGAAAGTAAAAAAAAAAATTGCGTCTAGCTCTGGCACCTCTTACAAATTAAGCCCTGGCCCCAGGAGAAGCAGGGTGGGGCACACATCCATTCACTCCCTGGGCACTACGAGGGGGAGGTGCCAGCCCTGGCCTGGGGTAGAGGTACCCTGAAGAGGAGCTGTGATCAGGACACAGTCTGCCTTCCCTCTCCTGAGCTGGCTGTGTGCTGGCAAGGGCAGATCCTCCAACCCTTTCTGGACCTGGCTCGGAGCAGTGGGAGGAGTCCTGAGAACTGAAAGACCATGTGGCAGGAATTCTTTCCCTCTCCCTGCAGCAAGGGCAGGGAGGGTCCATTCAGGTCAGGGACGGGTGCATCAATACAACCAGCCCAGGAGAAAGCCTGGGACTGGAAGGCAGGTTGGCAGAGCAGGCGATCGGGGACCCCTGAATCTGCTCTGAGACCGGGGCAGAGTGACTCCAGCCAAAATCATTCCCTGATTTTGGACGCAGTTCTCCAGACACCTGTGGGGGCCTGATTTTCTGAGGTGGTGAGTGTCTGCAGCTCCCAGGGATGTTGATTGGAGTGGTGGGTGCTCAGCACCTCTGAAAATCAGCCCCAGGCACGTGTCTCTTGCTGAGCCCCCAAGCACCAAGCACCCCAATTCAACAGACCTTGAAAATATGGGGTGAAATCCTGATCTCTTTGAAACCAATGGCAAAACTCCCATTGACTTCAGTAGGGCCAAGATTGCACCTAAGGGCTTTAATCTCCCTGGGCCTCTTTTCTCCCATGGACAAGGGGGATTATACTAAAATTCCTGCCTCACGAGGGGTGCTGTGAGCTTTTCAGGGGGCTAAGGTGCTCTGAGAGAATCGCATAAACACCTAGACCCAGCTCATGTTTGCAGAGGGCTTAGAAGTTGTGTGAGTGCTGTTAGCTGGGGGAAAATGTCTCCTCTAATTCAGGGTTGCATTAAATGAAGCCATCTAGAGAACCACAGGCTGAGAAGGAATATGGAGATTGAAATGCCCTCTCCCTACAGGAGAGGTGGTACAGGAGATTGGCTCTGGCTCTGTTGCTGGAGCAGTGTGTGTGTGTGTATGAGAGAGAGAGGTTGCAATAGGCTAGCTCAGGACTGAAGCCAAGCGCAGAAGCATTTGCAGTTCTGATCCTTCACTGTTGAGTGCATTGCAGATACATTATGTGTGTTTACAGATGAAAAAGCAAAAATAAAGCCAATGCCATCTTAAACATTCTGTGCAGCACTGCACGCCACACTGATTCAAAATGTTTATAAACACGGAAGGTAATGTAATCAACTGCTGCAGCAAATACACCCCAGGTACGGGGCGGTGACAAGTGTCAAATGCGCTCCCTATGCAGAGTCACAGGGCTCTGCTGTGGGCCGTTCACAGAACAAAAGCAGCTGCAAAAGCCCAGTAAAGAGAAATGCTTTAAAGAGCTATTTCTTTTCCTCTTTCAGTCCCTCTGGCCATAATCATCAGCACAATATGATATCATCTAGTTCTATAGTGCCATTCATGTCCCAGTGCCCTGCAAACTACACGCATAGGGAACTGCTGGAAAGCTGTCACCTCAAGGGTGGACAGTGGCAAAGCATCATCCAATGCAAGTTATGCCCAAAGGTGCCAGGATGTGGGAATTACTGGGTGAAATTCTCTGGCCTGTGTTAGGCAGGAGGCCAGAGTAGATGATCCTAAATGGTCCTTTTTGGCCTATGGTCAATTCAAGCCCATAGTTCCACAAACTTTGTAATGTCCGCCCAGAGCAGAAAAGGGCTTAGTGTCTACAAAGGCGTAGCTGGGTGATTCTCCCTTTCCCCCTCCCATAACTGCACGGACCCACATTTCTCTGCTTCAGAGGGACAAACAGCTTAGTCTAACCGGTGAGGATTCCAACGTGTGTTCCTATGAAGCTGCGTCACTGAAAGTGCCCCTGCATGTGATGGAGGCCCAGAGCAGAGCTGTCTCCACTGAGACCCGGCTCTCTGCCCATGCAGCAGCCCTCTGTGTTGCTGATTGGCTAAGGGATTGATGATCTGTCATACCTGTAGGATCTGATGCAGCTGGGGTCTGTCCCGATTGTTACGATAAACTTTGTCACTGGCTAACATCCTCACCAGCTGTTTTCAGCCTATGGTGTAGGGAAGGCCCCAAATGACCAGTCTTCAGGCACTTTGAATCCCTCTCTTTCTCTGTGTCTGGTCTCTTGCTAGAGCAGACCTTAGCCACTTCCAGATGTGTCCTCCTCAGAGCGAACCATCGAAGCCACTGCTTCAGCTCACACCCTAGTAACTGTCGCCAGGGATTCTGGGGGGTGCACCAGACAGGATCTGGTTGCAAACGGCTGCCTGTAGAGTCAGCGTCCATGAAAAAGTCCTGGATTAGTTTGATGCACCCTCAGCTGACGTGTGGCTGGCGATTCGTCACTGCATTACGGGGAGCCAGCCAAATGTTGCATGCTTTAATTGCAATTTCAAGAACATTAGTGGCATGACAACTTATATAAGAGTGGGCCAAGAGACTATGCTATTAGTAATGGTTTCACAAAGTGGGTGGCATGTTCCCTTTGGGAGCATGAAGGCCAGGCTAGCCCTTTCCATTGTTTGGCAGAATTTCGGCCCTCATTTAGTTTTTAAAAGTAAACTTCTAGCTGCTAGGGCTGCAAATAAAGTGTTTAAAACATGAAGCGCATTTCACCAGCACAGAGATATCTTGCCTGAGTTTGCAGAAAGCCTGAAACAATAGCTCTGAGGTTTAGACTGCTCCATTCATCTAAATGGAGGCTAACTCAGAAGCTAGGGACAATACTTCAAGTATCAACATTTTATTACTCATCCAGCCAAGTGAAAAAGGAGAGGAAGGGTCATGTTATGAAGATCTAAGCCATGATGCTGTGAAATGTGAGGTGACGATCTCTACAGGTACCTATATGGGCAAGCAAGTTTAGAGCATAAGAACGGCCATACTGGCTTAGACCAATGGTTCATCTAGCCCAGTATCCTGTCTTCCGACAGTGGCCAATGCCAGATGCTTCAGAGGGAATGAACAGAAGAGGGCATTTTCAAGTGATCCATCCCCTGCTGTCCAGTCCCAGCTTCTGGCAGTCAGCGGTTTAAGGACACCTGGAGCACGAGGTTCAACCGTGATCATCTTACCTAATAGCCAATGATAGACCTATCCTCCATGAACTTGACAGTAGACTGCTCTTTAATCTAACAGAAAAATGCAAAATGAGACCCGATGGCTAAAAGATGAGGCTAGACAAAATTCAAACTAAAATTAAGCTACACATTTTAAAAAGTGAGGTAGTTAAACATTGGAACAACTTACTGTCGCCTGTCCATCCACCACCACTTGTCTTTAAAACAAGGCTGGTTATCTTTCTAAAACGTATGGTGTAGATCAGGCAGAAGACCTAGGCTTGGCGCAGAAATTACTGGATGACGTTTTCTAGCTGGTGCTAAAGAGAAGGTCAGACGAGATGATCCTAATGGTCCCTTCAGGCCTTGAAATCCATGAATCCATTAGCTAAACCTCATTACTACGTAATAACCTTCATTATTTTCAAACAAACCTTGTATTTGGCTAATCCGCTTGGTTACAGGGCTGTCCAGCCTTCCCTTGAATGGCAATTAGCTTCTCCAGGGAAAAAAAAAGGAAAGAGGTGTTGAAAGAGTCCTTGGAGGTATCTTTTTATGGCTTCCGCCTTTCCACTCACCGTTGTATGCAATATCCTTCCCCACTGAATCTGTCCTTTTCTGTTTGCCAAGCATTGATTTGTTCCTGTGTTGTTTCTAATGGAGCTTGAGATCAACATGACTTTGTTATTGTTGTTCGTCACATCTTTGTTTGAGACTCAGCATCCTTGTTGATGCCAGTGCAGCTTGAGGTCTAGGGCTTGTTGGTTAAATACTGAGTTTGCAAAGGGACCTTTAAAAGCAGAAAACATTGCTTTTCTCTAGGTCCTGTTTTTCAAGGGTCATTTTTAAAAAGTACATACATGCAAAAAATGCTAATTCTGAATCAGCATGACTACATATCGATATACACACAAAATATGTTCAAAACATGGCCTTTGTTTACATTACACATTGTCTAGGTCCTACATAAACACGGGCCATTTATAAAAGTATGTATGTGTGTGTGTGTATATATATATATAAACCTATTATGAGGTGTGGTGGCCAATGGCTTGACTGCAATCTCAGAGGCTGTGGGTTTGAGTTTTGCTTACTCCCACATTAAATCTCACCTCCAGTTCACCCAGCTGCAAAATGGGCACCTGATCCTTGGGTTAGGGAAGTCAAAATCGGCCAGATGTGATGCCAGCTATGCCACTCCTTGTATACCATTGGATATGGAAATGGCTGCACCTTAAACTGCATCCCTTTGATGACAGGTTTCAGAGTAACAGCCGCGTTAGTCTGTATTCGCAAAAAGGAAAAGGAGGACTTGTGGCACCTTAGAGACGAACCAATTTATTTGAGCATAAGCTTTCGTGAGCTACAGCATCCGATGAAGTGAGCTGTAGCTCATGAAAGCTTATGCTCAAATAAATTGGTTCGTCTCTAAGGTGCCACAAGTACTCCTTATCCCTTTGATGAGCTATCTCTGGCTGGGGGCAGACTTCTACTTGTTACCAATAGTAAGAGTTCGCCTTTATCATCCAAGTGCTTTGCAGACCTTAACGAAGTCTCACACTGGGTCAAATGAAAGAAAGCCAGAGGTTTAGATATTTCCCAGTCCCTCACCCCCACCCTCCACTATGGTGGCAGGGGCTATTTTTTCAAGCTCAGGCAGGCATATTATACTTGGTTCACATGTTCAGACTTTCTTCTGTATCCATGAGGGCTAAAACCATAATATTCTGATTCTGATTTAATCCAGTGACTCCAAGAGCTGGGAACCTCGGCCTGCAGCCTTGATCCAGCCCCTTTGTAAAGCAAGTCCCTATCATCAATATCCCCTTTGTACAGGTAGATAAAGTGGGGCCCAGGGGCTCTAAGCCAGAAAAACCGGATCATTGAGTGTTACTCATCCATCACTCCAGTTGACTAGGCGCTCCCAGAAGAGCTTGCAATCTAAATGGACGGGGACCGACTATGGATGCTGGAAGAGGGAAACAATATACAAGGGAAATGCTTGAGGTGAAGGCGGGCATGTGTGGGTGAACCTAGGAGTCCTGACTCCCAGGCCCCTGGTCCCACTACTCAAGAGCACTGGAAGCCACAGAACCCTGGTCCCATGGGGTGACTTCAGGGATTAAATATAGAAAACCAAACAAATAGTGGGTCCGGGCTGCAGATCTTCCTGGTCCCTCTCTCTCTCTCTCTCTCTGTATGTCTGAGGGGGAGTTATCCAGTTGAAACTAGTGGGCTAATGACAGGTTTCAGAGTAACAGCCGTGTTAGTCTGTATTCGCAAAAAGAAAAGGAGGCCTTGTGGCGCCTTAGAGACTAACCAATTTATTTGAGCATAAGCTTTCCTGAGCTACAGCTCACTTCAAGGGCTAATGCTGCTTTAGCAGGATCGGGCCCAGACTGGCTGAATTCTGGGTTGGGACGGGATCATGTTAAACCTGCTTTCCCCGGCGGGCGCAGCCACTCGAACTCGGTGCTAATTTTTAGGGGGCTTAGGGGGGAGCCCTAAAAAAACGAGCCACAGCCCGGTCTGCGAGTGGGGGTCGGCTGCAGGCCACGGCTGGGCGGCTGCCGCCCGCGCCTCCCCGTGGAAAGGGTTAAGGCTGAGCCCTCCTCCTGCTTTACATGGGCTGACATCACAGCGGAGGAGCGGGGTTACGGATCCGGAGCCACGCCAGTGTGTGTCTGCGCGTTCCATTGTTACAGATCAGAGACCAGAAGGGAGGGACCCGCTTTTCCCGTGCTGATGCTCCAAGGAGACTCCAGTTCTTCCCCCCAGTCGCAGCAAAATCTCGGTGCCAAAGAGCCCCCCCGGCCGCCGCCAGCCCGCTCGCTCCCGCTCTCGGTGCCCGGGGAGTGCCTCCCCCTTGCTCCTGGCGGAGAGAAGCAAAGACATGGAGCTTTGCAACTTGCACCAAGCTGGGACCATCTGATCGCAGCAACGTGGACTGGAAATTAACAAGCCCTTTCCCCTCTTTGCACAGCCCGGCCGGGCGGCGGGGGAAGAGATCCAGCCTCCTGCGTGGTTGCCTTGGGATTTGTTCCCCGGTGAAGGGCTCCGACCTGCCCCCAGGGTCCGGAGGGGGAGGCGGTGAAGGGGAGCATGACCTGTCCTCCGCCTGGTTTCAGGGATCGGCGGTGCTAAGGGAGAGAGCTCTGCCCCTGAGGACGTGGTCGCCGGAGGACGAAGGAGAGCTCCCCGCTGGGGGGAAAAAAGCCGGGTCCGGGCTCCCTCTTGGAGCAATTTTTGCAGCCCCAGAAGGGAGGCTGCCCGCGACAATCGGTGGATTTTTAAGGGGCCCCTGCACAGCCTGCCCCGCCAGATTTGCTTGGTGCGCCCGATATTTATTGCCCCTGCCTGGGTCGTGTTTGTATTTTCCTTTGCCATTTTTTTTTGGAAGGGGGGTGGGGTGCAAGCCCAAGCCAGCAGCTCGCCTGAACCCCCGCGTCGCGCCCGGTCCCCCTGAGTAAGGAACTCTGATGGCTCCGCACCGACGGTCGAGTCGCCCGGGGTGCTGGTGGACTACTGGAGTTTGCTTGCTGGTGGCTTCCCTCTTACCAGGTGAGCGACTGGGATCGGCGGGTGCCCAGCCCTGCCCTCCCCAGGGCCCGGCTCCCTGGCTGCAAGGATGGGGCGGGGGGATTGGTGGGGCTGGGGGGCGAAGGGAAGTTGGAGGTGAATAGGGTGGGGGGGTGAGAACCCGGCTTCTTTTCTGCCTAGCTTTGCAGCAGACGTGAAGGCATCGGGGGGGGGGGGGGGGACGGGACTGGGGTGCCGCATGGGCTGGGGGGGGGGGGGACTGGCAGAACGGGCCGAGATCATCTTCGCCTGTAAAACAGCAACCGGATGATTCGTTTTGGCGGCAGCCGGGCTCCGGAGTCCCGGGCGCTGGGGCGGTGTGTGCGTGTTGGCGGTGGCAGCGTCGGGCGCTGCCAGGCTGCCCAGAAAAGGGCTGGGGGAGGCGCACAGATGTTTTGGGGTGCGCGTGTCGTCGTCCCCCCCTCCCCCCCAGCTGCACGGGTCACGGTGCCGATCCGCTCCTGGGGCCTGATTCGGATCCCGCTGCCCGCTGTGTCAAGCCAGAGCGACTCCGCTGAAGACTCGCCCTGCCGTACCCGCTGGTGCAAGTGGGAGGAGAACCGAGCCGTGGGCAGCCGTTTGCCAGGCGTGGCTCGGCTCTGCCCCCTTCTCCCCCGGCCTCGGCAGTGGGGCAATTCATAGTCTAACCCACTTTTCAAATTGCCCTGGCTGGGCTGGCTCTGTTTCTGCTGCCGCCTGCTGCAGCACCGAGCGGGTTAACGTAAATCCGGGGTCCTGCAAAGAAAACAAAAGGTGGCTGTCGGCTTAGCACTCAGATGGGGGGCCGAGGGGCAGGGACAGTCCGGGGGCATTGTGCTGGAAAATGCGTTTGGGAGGCGACTCCAACAGATTCCCCCTTTCAGGGCTTAACTCCTTCTGCCTAAGCCTGTGAGTGCAGGAGCCAGCGCCCCAGTGCCTGCCCTTTGGCAGGGGGGCGGGCTGCAGAGGGAGGGAGCCTTACAGCTGGGGAGGCGGGAGGAGCTGGATCAGAGGTGGGTGTTTTAAAAGGGGGGAAAGGTAGAGGGCTGGATCAGCAGCTGGCTGCAAGTACCCTGGGACCTGTCGCCACTGGGGAGCATCAGGGATGGGCAAACCCGGAGACTGGCCAGCTCAAGGGATGTGGGAGAGGGTGAAGGCCTGGTGCTGAAAGTCAGGAGTCCAGAGAGGATCTGCCAAGGGCGGGGAGTCCAGGAGAAAGGGAAGCCAGAGCTGGATGTGTCCCTGCCTGGGAGGAAAAGGAGCTGGTTGTGCATTGCAGAGTAATAATGTGATGGGTGAAAACAGCCCCGGCCTCTTATACAGGTCACTTTCCTCCAGCCAGGTGGATTGGCTGTTTTAAAAGCTGCTCTGAGCTGTGGCTTCTTGCAGGAAACAAGCTCAAACTTTGCAGGAAATCATTTGCCATGGATGCCCTTGGAGATTTTCCGTTCGGGGCATTGGCTAGGTCACGCTCCCCACACACAGCCAAGAGGTACTGGAGATAGAATGAGTCTGCAGGAGCAGAGGAATGAGTGGTTTGCTTTTGCAGCCACTGTGATTAATAATTTATCCCTCATATCACCATTGAAGCATAGGAATTGCCTTAGCAAAACACAGTTGCTCTGTCTATTCATTGCTTCAGTTCCTATCCTGCCACTCCTATGCTAGAAGAGATTAGTGCTCCATCTAATCAGTATCCTGCTTCCTGCTATACTTAAGGGTCCATTGGAAGTCCCATCTCCTGCCAGATTGCAATAGATCAGTGCTCTGTCTACTCTCCTATCCCTCCTCCAGCTCTCCTGGAGCCTACCAATGGCCCATCTTGTCTGGTAGCCTGGCTCTGATTTGCAGAGAAACGTACAGTCAACTCTGCAACGCTTTGGTGATATATTCCTTCCTGACCCCTGCTGGTGACCGCTTTGTGCCCTGAAGCATGGGTGGTTGATATTTTCAGCTCTGGTAGCGGGCAGGAGTCCCAGCCAGAGATCAGGGCTCAAGTGTGCTAGATGCTGTACAAAAACAGAACAAAAAGATGGTCCCTGAGCCCCAAAGAGCTTATGAATCTTACTAAATGGCTCACCTCAGCAACATCCATTCACAGTGAGTTCTGCAAGGGAGTGAGATGTTACATTTAAAAGCTGGAGAGCTCGTGCATGTAGCTATCCATATATAGCCACTGAGAGCCAGAGAGGCAGAGGTGTCAGGGAAAAGGCAGGGAGAGGTGGAGAACACAGAATGAAGCTCTTTTTCACTCTGCTGGTCAAAAAAAAATTTAAAAAAAATCCCCTACTTTGCTGAAGGGAATGGTATGGGACCCAGGAAGGATGCAATTAAGTCAGGAGGCAATTTTAATCTTCTCCCTGCATTCCTCTGCTTCTGTCAGACCTTTAATGTTCATCTGTTCAATGCAGATTTTTTTTGTTCCTCTCCTGTGTGCGTTTCCCTCCCCTTCCCTCTCTTCTTATAATGTTAGTTTTGTCTTATAAGGAGATAAAAGTTCCTTGCCATAAAAAGGCATAAGAAGTCCCCTATAAAAATCTGTTTCACAAATTGTCTTTAATGCAATCTGCTCAGTCGCCCATAACGGATTCAATTCCGGGCTCCTGCAGTCTACCATGCAAATCTCCTTTCCTGTCCGTGTGGAGCCATTACCAGGTATCATGTCAGGCTGCAGTGTAGAGCTTCAAAGATGTTAATGGGAATCGGACGATTCAAAACCACAGGGAGCTGGACAAGAAAGACCCTAACCAGCTGATTTTCAGAGGCTGGGAACACTTGTGGTTAAATTTATGTTTAAGAAGTACTAATGCGCTATCTGTTTATCTGCCATGGAAATTGGTGCCGTTCGAGGCACAGTTGGTCTTGTGGTTGATATGGGTGACTCGGCGCCAGAAGATCTGGTTTCTATTCCCAGTACTGCTGCAGACTTCCTGTGGGAACGTGGGCAATACCCTTCTCTTAAGTTGGGACAGTAATACTTCTTGAGTTCACAGTGGGGCCTGCGTAGCTTGGTTTGTAAGGTGCTTTGAGATCCACAGATGGGAGGTGCTATAGACATGCTTGATGGCAATTTGCAACTTGAAAGTACTTTGATGATCACTGGCTAAGTCACACCCAAGTTATAGTGGCCTGGAGGCCCTAGGTCAGATGTGAGACTTCACTGCAATTCAAGGGGAAATTTCCTTTCCAAGGAGATTGCACAGCCTTCAGGAGAATCTGTCATCAGACCATTCACAATGCCCAAGCTGCATATCTGTGTTAGATGCCAAAGGGGACTGGTCCATAGTATGGTCGAAGAGCAGCAAGAATATCATGAAGCATCTGCTAAAAGGCTGACGTTTGCAAACATTGAATTCATTGGTTGGATCCGGGTCAGATTTTTTTCTTCTGTGCACTCCTGCAGCATGACAACAATTGGATCAGACTACAGTATTTTGGGAAGTGAGTGTGTGTGTTTTTGTGGCTGTTTTCTCATTAAATATTGCTAGTGCGCTGGAACTTACCGACCGAGTTTTGGCCTGGAGTGAATTTATGGGCGTGTGTGTGTGTGTCAGCTTGGGTTGGATGTTCCAGCTGGAATTGGAGCCAACCCAGCTGACCTGAGTTCAACTTGCCCAGCTACTCTGCGGTTACTGCATGGTGGGAACCACTTTTGACGACTGGTTAGAGCAGGGGGGACCAGGGAACAGGACTCCAGGGTTTTATTTCCAAACTTTGTCTCTGAGTCTGCGTGACTGTAGGGTGAGCCTCTTTGCCTTCTTTTGCCTCAGTTTCCCTGATCTGGATAATGGGGTTATAATATTCACCAGCCTCACAGGGGTATTAAAATTATTTGGAAACCATTGGCAAACACCATGGGGGCTGCAAAGCAGGATTAGGAAGAGAGGGGGATTACCAAGGGCATGACGGGATGCTCATCTCAGAACAATGCAAGGGGCATTGCTAACTAGTGGTTAATAGTGTAAGTGGACATTGGCAGGGTCCAGCAGCCTTTTTCCTCATGGCTGGCTCTCCCTCAGGCTTGATTGTTCCCACTGGCACCAGCCTAGTTTCCAGGGAAGCACTGGGTAGCTGAGAACAATCCTTTGGGCACCTCTCGCTCCTGAGTCGAGTCACAGCAGGAACCGGGCAAGCCAGCTCCAGTGACTTCCTCCCCACCCCAGATGAGCAGGTGACACCTTCAGCGGGCTCCCTTTCACTCTCCTGTTGGAGTGAGTGCATAATCAATCAGATGGGCATGGTGTCTAAACCTCGATAGGACCTCAATAGAGAGATGAGATAAGGAGGGAGGAGGATGCTGGGGAGGAGCAGAAGCGACTGCCCCCTCCTCAGTAACATGTCCTTGCTGTAACCAAGGGAAATTCACTCATCTCTAAATGCACTGTGTCATTAACAGGCACAACTTCTTCAGGAGTGCAACCAGCAGCAGACAGGCCTGGGGGAAAGGGGCAGCTATATAGTGATGTGTGCAGAATGCAGCAGAGGGAGAGATGGCCCTCTGGGACAGAGAGCAGTAGGAGGAAGGCTGTCCATGGAGCTTTGCAGAGATGAGTTTGCAAGTCCTCAGATGGACACAGAAGGCCCCTTGACTTTCTTAAGCAAATGGCTGCCATGCACGCTTCCATCTTGCTAAGTTGTTGCCCTTTGGTCAGAGCAGCTCTTCTTTGATTGCGTTGGGCCAATGAAGATTTCTGGCGTTAGCTGCCCCTGCCGTGGCTGTCTCTCCTGCTGTCCTGTGGTGGGAGCCCCCGCATGGGCTTGTCCTGAGTTCCCGCCCTCCACTGGGAATTCCTTTGGCCCTGATCAGGAGAGGATGTTTGGGAGAGATTCCTTAAAGGGTGCCAACTCCCTGGGGTGATGATATTTGGGCCAGTGTGATGCTCAGATGAGCCAAAGCCGGGAATGAAAGCAGACGAGGTGGCGGTGGGAATCCTGCAAATACCCACCAATAGCTATCCCGGGCTCATATCCCAAAGTGCTTTTAACCAGCCCTGCAGCGGTGACCCCATGAGAGTGCGTGTATGTGTATTTTCATGCTTGTGTGTATGCACATATGTCTATGCAAGTGTGCGTACAGCTGTATGTGTGTGTGTGTGCACTTGCATGCCCTGTGGGTGTGGGTGTGTCTGTACAGGGTGTGTGCACTGACATGTCCATATGTCTTTCCGCACAGGCCAGTTGGGTTTGTTGGTATGAATGGCACAGATGAAATACAGGGAGGGGCAGATGGTTCCTAATCAAATAATGCCGTGAGAACTGTTCTCTTATTCAAATGCGTCAGCTTAGCTCTAGCCAGCTTCCCGGCTCATTGGTGGTTTGGTGCCGGGAGCCAGAAGAGGCGGCGTGCAGTTTGCATCGTCTCCCCCTGTCCCCTCTTAATGTCAGCTGAGAAACAGGTTTTGCTTGGTCACAGAACCACAAATTCAGTCCCTGCCCTCCCAGGGTCTCTCCGGCTGCAGTGAAAGCTCTGTAGCCCAAATTACCTTTTCAAGTGAAAACCCATCAAATTGATAACTATATCCCCCACTCCTCCTTGAGCTGCGTTTAAGCCCAGACCCCTCTCCTGATGTCCCGCTAAGATGCCCATTGACCTGTCCTGGCAAAGGTTTTAGTCCGGATTAGGATGGGCCCTGCTCACTTTCACATTGCTGCTGGGATGAAGGGAACCCCTCAGCTCTGGAGCAGAAAAAAAACTCCAGCCTTAGGTACCGTAGAGGGAGCAGTGAGGCCCTTCAGTCAGCAGGTGAGAGCGCACAAGGGCTAATCAAACCTCCCTCTGGCCTTGCCCTGCCTCCCCAGTGGCTGAGTGACTCTTCCTGTGTTTTAAGGGCCCGGCTTCCAACCCTCGCAGCCACTAAATGCGCGCTTGTCGCAGACACAAACTGCGTGTGAAGCCGGGAGTGGTGCTTCCACATGCCGAGCCCTGTGGGTACGTACCCTGGCACTGCCCATTTTACGGGCACCGGTCTGCGTTATGGGCGCATGTGCCTGGATCTGGGGCTGCACTGCAGGGGATCGGGGGGGTGGAGCGCGGCAGTTTAACCCCTATATTTTCTTCACAATTGCTTTTCTCTTCCTCTTCATCTCAGGGGCTGGGACAGCCCGTTGGCACAGACTGGTCCCAGAGGGGTTGCAGCAACTGCTCAGCTCTGCTTTTAAGCAGAGAGCAGTGAGTGACTCGGAGGGTAGGACAGGGGTGTCAACCGTCTTTATCTTCTCCCCTCTTTCCCGATGCTCTGCCCTGGCACGGCTGAAGCTCCCTGCTCTCTCTGCACCAAGAGGCAGTGGGCTTTGGAACAGGGGCTCAGCCTCTGCTGTGAATGGGTTGCTTGACACCAGATGAGGATCTGGCTCACAGTTTCCTACCCTTCCAGATCCCACTGGGAGGGGAAATGTCTGTACCAGGGACACCTCTCCCTTACAAGACGTCCCTTCTGATGCTGGCGCTCAGTGAGGTATATATTCCCCTCCCTCCAGACAATATTTGGGGGGACACTTATTATCAGCTAGATCCAGGCAGAGTGCAGACAAGCCTCATCCCTCCTCAAGTGCACCCCAATCCTACACTCCAGCAGGGCTTGAAATTCCACTCCTGGGCTCTCCAACTTGGGTCTACCACCCCGACCTATGGTGCCCACTGAGATTCCATCCTCCCCTTCCTTCCACATGCTTGATGCTCCAGGACACAGCTTCAGCAAGGGGGCAGGGGCAATGGTCTTTCTACACCTTGTCCGCTAGGCTCTGCCTCGCTCTCCCACTCTCCTCCAGACCCTCCCGTTGCTCCTACCCTACACCCTGTGGCTTAGAGTCAGTCCCAGTCTAGGTTGTTTTCGGTGGCTCTTTGAATTCTCGTCAGCCATACGGGTGGGTGGGAGAGATCTAGGGGAGGAGCAATCCACCTGGCAACATTGCCCGCTGAGATAAAGGATCTGGGTCATTTTAAGAAGTAATTCCTGCTCTTGCCATGCCCCATGTTACCTTCCTCCCTCTGATTGGGGCATACACTGCAGGGGAGTCTGCTGCAGCGCAGGAGAGGAAATGGCTGGTGACCCCACTCTGCTGTGCTGGGATGTTGCACAAGGAGCTTGAATCACATCATTGCTTTGAAGCAGCAGCGTGTGCCATATAAGCCACCTATCTAGGCAACAGCAGGTGCCAGTAAGCCTCTGTGTATTGAGGATTGGCTGCATCTCTTCCTCTTTCTCCACCCTTTCTTCCCAGCCCCTCTTTACCTGGGCTTAAGCATGTTATCACAGTCCTCTTTCCTGGCAAGCCAAACCTTTCTTTCTTTCTTTCTTTCTTTCTTTCTTTCTTTCTTTCTTTCTTTCTTTCTTTCTTTCTTTCTTTCTTTCTTTCTTTCTTTCTTTCTTTCTTTCTTCCCAGGAGCTCAGCCACTCACCCTCTCACCCATTTGTTAAACACAGGGAGTTGCTCCATGGAGATGGAACTTTTGGGTCCCCTCCCATGGTTGTTAGCTCAGGTGGATGTGGCTTTCTGTAGTTCAATATGTCTGGTGCATATTTGACCCTCCGGGCCTAGGGAATCTATTGTTCCCCAGTGAGGGCTCCGTTGTCCTTTTCTTTTAGAGCAGGCTGATTGGAGACACATCCTGGAGTGACAGACAGGTCCAGGGATCCTGCGGGTTGTGGCTAGCGTCCAGCGTTTCTTCTCTGGTAACAGGCGACAGCGGTTCCAGATACAATGGGATGTCTGTTTGGGAGGCGAAGGGGCTGGAGCCGAGCGCCATGTGGCCACCCAAATGCATAAACAGCCTTGTTTTCTAATCGAGGCTGAAAACGCAGAGTGCAGATCTCAGCCGCTGAGGGGGGCAAAAGAGAATCTGTGGCTGTGTTGGGCAGATTCAGGCTGGGGCTCCGGTTACTGTCTCGACATTCTGTGTATCTGCTTTGAACCCCTCAGCTTTCCCCACAGGGATGGGGCACTTCTTGAGTCTGGCTCGGCAGTATCTCTGGGTTCAACCTTAATATTCTTTGCAAAATCCACTGGTGAGACCCCATGTGGCTGGTGCTCTCTGGCCTAGATGCCGTTACGATGTGCCATCTATTCACATACCATCCGTTACAAGTCGATGTGGCTCAGGGCAGGAGATGCACTCGCCAGAACATCAGTCGGGGGACTCAATGCAGGGCTATAGGGTAGAAGAGACTAATTAGAGGCTGTGGGACTTACGGGTCTAAGCAGAGGCTGACCAGCCCAGGGTATCAGGCATAGAATGTAGGATCCCAGAGATAAGGTGCAGGTTATAGCAGACACATAGGTGAGGGACAGAGGACAGACCCGGGGGTGATGAGCCACAAGATAGGGAGCACTGGCCCGTCTCCGCAGGGCACGGAGAACAAAGGGATACAGGGTAGAGAGTAAAGAAAGGCTATAGAAGGGCACAAGGAATAGTAAGGGGCCAGCAAGCCCTGGGTACAGGGTAAGGGCATGGGGAATGCGGCTATAAGGTTCTGGGTACATAGCAGGGGGAAGAGGCTGGGCATTTTTAACCCTCTCCCCAGCTGTTCTGTGAACAAACATAGGCTTTCCATCTCCAGAGCAGTAAGTCCAGCACCTTTCACCAGCACTGAGCTCCCTGCGAGATAAACAGTGTCAGTGAGGAAAGAAACAAGGGGAGGAATGATCCTAGCTCTGTCCTTGAGCAACAAAAAACAAACCACCCGGCTGCTCAGGGCCTGGGACGGGGGAGTTATCGGCTCATTGCGGAGTCATAACTGACCACCAAACCCAAACCTGCTGTGTACAAACAGCAACAACAGAGCCATCTCCTGCCCTGAAATTTCACTTCACCCTCCATTGGGGCTAGGCACTAAAGATCAGGTTGTTATTCAGGCACCCCAGACTAAGAATGGCCCCAGGTCCCAGCAGACTCTCAGGTAGACGCGCAGGGTGGATTTTCTGATGTACAAGGGGTGCCAGCCACAGAGGAAGAGTAAGGAATGTATCACAGTCATGCTTAGAGGCCCTAGCCAAGTTCAGTGCTAGGCGCTGTACGTACACAAAATGAAAAGGGCGTCCCCACAGAGCGTATGGCCTAAGGATGCGTTCTCCGTATCTCACTTCCCCAGTCTGTATGGCCTTATCCAGGAGAACAGGAGCTCAGCCATTTGACAGGTGAAGATGCTGGATGGTGCAGCTGGTCTGGAAGAGGATTTAGTCCACTGGCCATTTAACTGCAATGGAAACAACCGAACAAGCTGTTCATTGTCAGGCCAGCGCCCTCTTCTCTGCAGCCACCACAGCAGGATGGGGGCAGGGGAGCTGGTTTGCAGGAGGCAGTGGATGAGATAGAGAAGCTAGGACTTGCCTGCTTGTGGTAAAGATCCCATGACGCTTTGCATAGCAGCCTTGGCATACTTGCCAAATGCTAACTCATATCAACTACCACAATCTCTCCTGCAGTGACCATGGGATACAAGATCCTTCATCACTTCCTCTCCCACAGTGTTTGGTAGCATTGCTGGGGGCTGTTAATCAGCAGATGTGCTCCACCCCAGAGCTGGATGAAATTGAGCTGTGGTTGGAGTGATCTTCTCCCTGCCTCACGGGCTCTGTTAAAGTTGACTAATTCATGATTGTAAAGGGCTTGAGATCCTGGGGCAAAAGGCATTAAAGAAGGAGCAAAACCTTCGACAAATCCAAACCCCAGAGATCTCTGATGGTTAGTGACATGGCTCCCAAGGCAGGGGCAGGGTTCCATGTGGCATAGGGAAGAAAGCACATACTTCCCTACGGGAGCCATTAAAAAAGCCCCAGGCTTTACCCTTTGGGATATTGCTGGGGGAAAGGGAGTCTTTGTGGGTGTCTGAGAGAGACAGCGCACAGACATATCAGCATGCATGTTTCTAAATAGCACTTTTGTCTCCCTGTTTGCACATGTGCAGACATGTTTGGGCCTGCTGCAGGTATCATAGAATCATAGAATACTAGGGTTGGAAGGGACCTCAGGAGGTCATCTAGTCCGACCCCCTGCTCAAAGCAGGACCAATCCCCAATTTTTGCCCCAGATCCCAAATGGCCCCCTCAAGGATTGAACTCACAACCCTGGGTTTAGCAGGCCAATGCTCAAACCACTTGTTCAGGCATGTACACCCATGTTTCCCATGTGCTTGGCTCTGACTCCTTGCATGCATCTGTGCTGGTCCCCATAATTGCGTGCATCTCCGTGTTTGCGTGGGTGCACTGCTGCTCATCTCTGCAGCCACTGCTGTTCACATATGTCTATCTGCACATGCGAAGCCTAAGGTTTTCCTCATCTCCATGGTCATCACGCTTTTGCTATGAGCTATTAGAGCTTGTGACATCTGCAGCAGCCCTCTTCCCTCCCACGCCAGCTGCCATGCTCCAGCTGCAGGCAGGGACGTAACAAAACCATGGCCTTTCGGACAGAGGCAACGTAGTCTTTGTAGCAAGCACTGACTAAGGCAGCTTCTGAGCATCTTCTGCTTACTGAGAACGGGAGAGAGAGAGAGAGGGAGACTGCAAGATCCCTGAGTGTGAATTTCCTAGCGATGATTTTACTGTCCACTGGTAATTAAGCAGAGCTTGCCCAACATGTGTAACTCGCACTTGACTCCAGAGATGTGAATTAAAGGCACAGGGAAGGCTTATCAGCATCTCCTTCCAGAGGGAGGGATCACAGACACTCTGATTGTTAGAGACATATTGTTTGGGGGGTTGATCGGTGCTGCAATGTCTGGCGAGTTCCTTCGATTCACAGTGGATGAGACACTGCAGTGGTGAGCACGGGAGGGAGGCAGAGGGATCACACGGCAGCACACATCGTCCCACTTGCAAAGGGGGTGAGGGTGGGGGTGTGTGGTTCATGGTTCATGAGGCTGGAGGGGAAATTAGAAATGGGACCAAGCTCAGGAGGAGAAAAATCTTTGGGATCTCTGGGGAGAGCAGTGCTCTGGTTATGTCTGGCTTATCTCTCTCATGATGGGTTGCACATTATACTTGGGAGAAGCCTCTAGAAGTCCTTGGCCTGTTTGGCGAGACAGCCAACCAGGGTGCTGAGCCTGGTGCTACATGTATGCTCCTCTGTCTGCTGGGAGCTGGGCTGAGACCCACCCCTTCATTATACTCAGTGTGGTCTAGTGAATAGAGCTCCCGACTAGCAGCTCCGAGACCTGGCTTCCATTCTTGGCTCTACCGCTGATTGTGGGCAACTTAATTCTGCTCTGTTTTGCCTCCCACCTTTTGTCTGTCTTGCCTATTTTGATTGTAAGCCTCTCAGGGCAGAGACTGTCACGCATTACGGGTATGTACAGCACCTAGCGCAATGGGCCTCAGTTTCATTTGGGCGTTCAGTGCATAGAACTACTAAAAACAATGGTAATATGTAGGCTAGCCACCCACAGTCAGATGTTAACAACTTGCATTTGCTACTGACCCAGACTGGAGTTGAATCAGCGATCTCAGTGAAAGTTCCCTCAACCTGGCCTGACAAGGTCCCCATTTTCTCACTCTATTCCAGACGGAGGCTGGTAGGAGTGGATTTCATGAGTATAACATTTCCAGACATCTAACTGTAGAAGCTGAAATATCTTTCTTTCTTTCTTTCTTTCTTTCTTTCTTTCTTTCTTTCTTTCTTTCTTTCTTTCTTTCTTTCTTTCTTTCTTTCTCACTCAGCACAGCAGGAATGTACAATTTTTAAATACAATTTTTGCCTGTGGTATAAATACTGAAATGTGCTTTTCCTTCCCTTCTTTCCTGGAGTTTAAAAATATGGCTAGCCCAGGGAGGTGCATCTTTCAGTGCAATTTATAATAGTTGCTTTCAAGTGATGTGGAAAATAAGCTTCCCTCTGCACCCTCCAGCCTGGCACCATCCACGGATTTATTCCCTTTATTTGTGGGAGCCTAGGAATAATTAGAAGCTGCATCTTGGCCTAAGCAGTCCAATTATTTAAGCTTTGTTTATGGCCAGTCTCCGGAGAGCTGAGTGGTCCAGGGCTGCTGATCCTTCACTTGTCTTGGAAACTCAGGCCTGCGTAACTGCCATTTGGTAACAATCAGCAAATCCTGGGCTCTGTGTCTATCACCTGCCAGGTATCACCCAACCAACGTAAATCGGCTGAGCCTCCTGGAGCCAGTGTTTCAGGACAGGAGATGGAAAAGAACAGGCTGCTGCTTGTGGGCAGGGAGGAAGGAGAATGCTGGAAAGGAGCTCATTAGTCAGCTTAGTGGGGAGCTCGCTGGGGTCGTTTACTCTGTGTTTGTACAGCACCTAGCACAATGGGGCTCTGACCTAATTGAGGCTTGTAGGTGCTATCGTGACACTAATAATAATAGCGCCATGCATGGGGAAAGCAGCTTCAATGCAGACATGCTCAGAGCTTAGCCTCCTCCCTGACCCGCTGCAGCCCCTGCTCTTCAAGCCCTTGCCTTCCCCCGCCCCAACACTGTCACTGCGCCCCAGATCCACTCTGCAGCATCATTTGCTGGGCCAGCCCTGGGATCCCACCCAGCTTAGTTGCTATAACTCAGTGCCGCTCTTTGGAATGTCCTACTGTTCCCAGGGAGGGCAATGTGCCGCTCTGCCAGTGTACAATACTTGATTCCTACCTGCAGCTCGCCCTGCTATCGCACTCTGGACTCCTGCACAGCTCTGCCACTGCTCCTCAAGCCTGACCCACACTCCTCCCTGCCATGCCAGTCCTAGATTCCTCCGTGACCAACTCTGTTGATGCTCCTCAAGCCTGACCCACAGGCCGCCCCTGCTACGCCAGTCCTAGATTATCCATGCCCAGCTCTGATGGTGCTCGTCAGTTCTGATCACATTCTCAACGACAGTTCTAGTCCTGGGCATACACACCCCGAAGCTCTGTCAATGCACCTCAGTCCTGACTTGCATCCCCCCCCGTAATGCCAATCTTCAGGACCTTTCCTGAGCAGAGACCATAGCTGTGCCTGGCGGCGGCACAATCTTGTGATACGGGCAATGTTCTGCTAGCACAAAGTTAAGACCAACAAAGTCATTTCACTTGTGAGATGGAGCCCGGGGCTTTGGAGGTGAACGGCTGGTAAAGCTACAATCCCTGGACCCATAAGGGAAAAAAAGGAAGGCAAAATCAAATGCACAACTACAAAATGAGGAATAACTGGGTAGGTGGGAGCACTGCTGAAAAGGAGCTGGAGGTTTGCAAGACGTGGGAGGTAATTGTCCCGCTCTGCTTGGCACTGGTGAGATCTCACCTGGAGTACTGTGTCCGATTCCAGGTGCTGCACTGGAGGAAAGATGTGAACAATTTGGAGAGAGTGCAGAGGAGAGCAACAAAAATGGTAAAAGGTTTAGAGAATCTGACTTACGAGGAAAGGTTAAAAAAACTGGGTGTGTTTGGAAAGAAGAGAGAACGGGGACCTGAGAACAGTCTACAAATATGTGAAGGGCTGCTAGAAAGAGAATTCTTCTCCATCTCCACTGAAGGTAGGACAAGAAGTAATGGGCTTAATTGGCAGCAAGGGAGATTTAGGTTAGATATTCGGGAACTGTTGTGCTCTGCAATGGGCTTCCAAGGGATGCCGTGGAACGCTGTCCTTGGAGGTTTTTAAGAACAGGTTGGACACACACCTGTCGGGGATGGTCTATGTTTACTTGGTCCTGCCTCAGCGCCAGAGGCTGGACTTGGTGACCTCTCAAGGTCCCTTCCAGCCCGACATTTGTGTGATTCTGTGATAAGGAAGGATCCGTGTGCTCTGGAAGCCGCACAGTTGCCATAGCCTCTGTTCCCGTCACGCTCCATGATAAAGAGAGAGCAAGAGAGATTTGATTACATTATGACAAGCAACAGAGAGTTGGAGTGAGAGCTGCAGTCTGCCTGTTGAAATACCAATTAGCAGGGGCAGTGCAACCATAGCCTGACAGCTGCATTGATCCCATTTTTATATGGGAGATCCAGTAATACCATACCCAGAGCTCCCTGGAGCGTGGGGCTGAGAACGCGGACAGTTGAGGAGCTGGAGAGCGGAAGAAGGGCTTGTTTATATCTGCAACCCACAGAGAGGGATGCTGCCCCCATGTATGTAGAAGTCACCCTCCCGGTTCAGTTCCCGACCAGGGCATCCTGATTGAGTTCTGTCCAAACGCCACCCCTGAACTTCGGTGGCATTTGGATCCAGGTCAGAGTTTGTGGCTCAGACCCATCTCCAGCTGTCACTGTAGACAGCCTTTTTGGTGGCTTATGTGAATCGAGTGTGTGTCAGGCCGCAGTTCGCTTTTCAGTCAGTCTGCATACAGGGCCCAAGCCACAATTGCCTCCCGTGTTCAGGGCCCAGAGGCCAAGGACAGAAGGGACCATGACGGGGACAGCTTCCCCTCACACTTGGTGGCAGCCCCCCAGTGGAGGCGTGCAGGCAAGGGACTCTATTGGGAGGTTGTTTGCACAGATGCTGTCTCAGCCGTACCCGCTCAGTGGCTAAGGAGAGGACTCCAATTTGTAGTTTGCTGTGCTATCGATCTGGGCCCTTTCCCCAGCACTAAATCCACTCTGGAAGTATGAAGCTAAATGCCTTATTTTTAAGTATATTTTTCGTGCTTTTGACATCCAGCTGCTGCCCTCCCTGCAAAATGATTGCCTGGCATCCTAAGCGCTCAATATATTTGCAGCGCCTTCTGCTCCACACCAGCTGGCATCATGCTTGAATCAACTTCTATTCAGAGTGGAAAGCTAGCCTTGTGGTTAAAGCAGTGCCTTCGGACACAGGAGATTTGGGTTTAATCCCTGCTCTACTTGACTCCCTGTGTGAAATTGGACAAATTACTTACTCTGTCTATGCCTCATCTGGGAATGGGTTGCTGATAAGAATCCTCCCCCTCCCTCTTCTTGTTATAAGCTTGTTGGGGCAGGAACTCTTGCAATGAGTTTGTATGGTACCTAGCACAAGAGGACCTTGATCTCAGTGGGTGCTAGTATAATACAAGTGGGAGGAAATTTGCAAAGCACAGAGACAGGTGTCTCTTTTTGGTACCACAAATAAGCTGCCAAAATAGTTTCTCTTTTGAGACCAGCAAAGATCAGCCAGCTCACTGCAGAGGGAATTCCCAGTTTAGTGCAGGAAGCTGTTTAGTGCAGGTACATTTGCAAATGTTCTCAAACAGAGCAAATATTTCTTTCTGGTCTAACTCTGCTGTCTTTGCTGGGGTTATGCCAGGGATGAACTTGGTCCATTATATTTCTCCTTTGTTTCATTGCAAAGGGTCTGTTGATTTTACACTCAATTGCTTTGCAGCCAGCTCATTTGTGGTTTAAAATAAATATTTGATGGGAATTTTTAGGGCTGGCGAAAAGTACCAGTCGTTTAGCCAAGGAACAGGCAGCAGCAGGGCCAGCTTCTGCTCCCCACTGACCCTCAACTGGAGAAACCACTTGTAGGACTGAAGAGGGAGGTCATGTCCCAAGCCCAACTCAGTCCTGGGTCTCTCTGTTGAGAATACCAAGGCAGGAAGGATGGCCTAGTGGTTAGGTTGCTAGCTGGAGACCTGGGTTCAAATTCCTCCTCTGCCACAGACTTCCTGTCAGACCTTGGGCAAGTCACTTAGCCTTTCCCAGCCTCAGTTGCCCATCTGTAAAATGGGGATAATAGCCCTGCCTGACCTCCCAGGAGGGTTCTGAGGGTAAATACGTCAAATCTCGTGCGGTGCCCAGCTGGTAATGGGGGCCAGCTCGTTACATAAGGGGAGCAAGTAGCACTGTAGGCGCCTGTCTGAGAACCTTATGCTCAATGCATATGCAGGCGCTTAGCTGGTAACAACTGTGGTCTCTGCTGCTGTAGGCTGGAATTGAGCTCACAGCCTGGTGGTGGAGGAAGGGCTTGATATCCCATTGCCAGTGTAGAGCTCCCGGGTCTTTGCAGCCTTCCAGGAGAAGGGAGGATATGCGGAAGCTGTGCTTTGCAAAGCTGGGGTTGGCGCTATTTGCTTTCTGCCAGAGGGAGTCGCAAATTGTTGTCGGGATGCACGGAAAGGAGATTTGTGTCCTAGCTCCCTGGGAAGCTGGAATTAATATGCTGAGGCTCAGTATTGGAGTAAAGAAGATGCTGCTTTATTGAATGCATCCTGCCTGGCTGGAGGTCTTCACAGAACTGCCTGCGCTCCTTAAATGTCCAGCCTGAGCATGCTGGGTGTCTCCTGGGAAATCTGGGATGGGATTATTCAGGAGCTGACTCTGAGCTGGTTCTTGTGAAACCCTGGTGTGGAGTAGGAGTGGAGGAGATTTAAGGTGCATTAAGAAAGGGACTTTTTTGAAGGGTTGTTTCCTTTGTGAACTGGTTTCACAGCATATTAGCCCCTGTCCTGGCCTTGCTGAGCTGTTCAGACCTTGCATTCTCCTCTCGTTTCAGCCTTCCGTGGGATTAATAAAGACCTGCTGGAGAGTTTCTTATCTTCCAGCTGAATTATGTTTGCAATACAGGGAGCAGAGGCAGCTTTGATCTGGGAGGAGCAATGGAGGGGAGAGTTAGCACAGACATGAAAGGAAAAGAGGAACATGAATGGGATAATGAAGGAAGGAGGGAGGGGGTGGGTCAAACTGGGTTAATTTTCTGCGTGGGAAGTCTGCACTGCTGCTGTCCAGGCTGTTCCTGTGGTTGGAGGGCGTTAGTCTCCAGGGCCGGTCCCTTTCCCCAAGAAGGGAAATTTGCACTGGGGTCACTCCATTGGTGAGTTATGGGGGAAAAGACGCTCGTGCCAGCCTGGCTGTGCACTAGCGCAGTGCGTCTACGTTTGGAGCTTGCTCTACATCCGTGCAAATTTCCCTCATCTAGACAAAGCCCAGGGGACGCTAGGATGTAACTTTATCTTCACAGGGAGCCAGAAGTAGAGTCAACGTTCATTAGCCGGGACGGTCTTGTGGTTAAGGCACTGCAGTGGGACGCAGGAACTCAGCTCTGCTACAAACCCATGCATAACTTCGGGCTGGATGCTCCAGAGGAGTTAGGCTCCAAATGTCGATTGGTTTGAATAGACATTCGGAGCACTCAGCCCATCATCTCTCTGCCTCTCAGCTCCCCATGTGTAAAATGGCAGAGGCCTTTCCCCACCAGCGGAGGGCTGGTGAAGGCTACGGACTGGGACTCTGGAAGTCTGCTAAC
Organism: Natator depressus; assembly: GCF_965152275.1. Taxonomy (NCBI): domain Eukaryota; kingdom Metazoa; phylum Chordata; order Testudines; family Cheloniidae; genus Natator; species Natator depressus. The sequence continues at coordinate 12,991,155 of NC_134255.1, forward strand.
AACCTTGTGTTGCTTCGCCATGTGCCAGTGAGGTGTGACAAGTGTGAACCTGCATCATTATGTGAGAGCTTTCCTATTGGTATTGATCTAAGTAGGATCAGGCCCTGTAGAAACACTTCCTAAAACAGCTGAGCATAGAGAGAGGCTGGAGAGGTTCAATCCTGCGTAGGTGAGGGAGGTGCAGGCACGGGGAGAGGGCAGTAGGGGAGGTGAGCAGGAGCAGCCCCATCTGCCAAGGGTTTGAATTGGGTTGGATCCGTTTTCCATGGCTCCCTTATTAAGCAGCTGCTCTGGTCGAGGAGGATGCAAGTTGTCAGTTGCTGCAGCCTGAGAGCATCTTGCTTCGTTGCTCTCCTGGCTTCCAGCAGCACGGAGGGAGTTTGGCGAAGCCTGTCTGAGCTGCCTGCAGCAGCCTGGGTCAGAGCGGTGGATGGGAGCAAGCGGCAGAAGGACACATCTGAGCCTGAATCTGACAGGAGGCAGCAGGCCTGTTCTGGACGGATCCTCGCCGGGAGGCTCCAAGGTCAGAGTCTCCCATTCACACAGGGGATGAAATGAATGAACTGTTCACTCCTCAGCCTCCACGCGCCCAGGTGCTGATAACAGAGCTGTCAGAGACCCCGACTGGAAGCCGAGCATAGTGGAAAATGACACGAGACAACCTCCTCCTAGCAAACAAATGAGGGGAGAGGGGGAGGCGGAACTGCTAATAATAACCCATAATCAAAAGCCAGAGGTGGCAATTCTTGGAAGGCTCCTCCTGGACTCCCATGGGGCAGACAGCCCCTGTGGCACGTGTCATTCATTGTACAGCTCCTGGTTTGCTCCTCCTGAACGTGAAGGTCGTTGGCTCCAAGCTGGCTTTCAAATCCCCCTTGACGGGAGCCTGCAGGGAAGAGACGCTGGGACCTGCTTTTGCTGGTCACGTGGGGCGTGAAATGGCAGGGCCACCTGGTCCCTTGAGGGCATAATCTTTGTGTTCACTGGGCCAGAGATGAGGGAGCAGCTCCAGCGGAGGCGAAAGATGAGAAGATGGAGATGGGTCAAGTCCCATTAGCTCCCAGTCCCCATTCTCGCCATTGGGCCCTATGGCATCCTGTGCAGTGCTTGCTCCCGATGAGGGTTAAATGCTCCCAGGACTTTGCAAGTGCAGCTGTGTGCTTGGTGCAGAGGAGGAGACTGGCTGTAGAGACTGGCTGCACTCTGGAGATGAGCTGGATGCTGTTGGATGGTGATGATGCAAGAGCCGCTCCAGGGTATGGCTACACTGCTATCAGGAGGTGCGATTGCCGCGTGTGCAGATATACATGAGCTAGCTTTGAACTAACTAGATCAAGGCTAGCTTGAGTGACCTTAGCAGCGGAGCAGCAGCTAGATCAAAGCTACCTTGTACATCTGCACACGCTGCAGCCACGCTTCCTGACTGTAGTGTAGACGTGCCCCTGGAGTTGGCTCTGGAAAGAGATTGTTGCCCCAGTTGTTTTGGAGAAAATGGATCTGCATGTCCAAGGGATCCCCATTGTCCAGGGTTTGAAATTAAGGTGGATAATGAAAAATGAGCATTTTTTTTCTTTCTTTCCTGAAACAATGGCTCTGTGAGGCTCTATAATCAGGGTTGATCATTTGCATTTATACGTATGGTGCTTTGCATTGCACAGGAGCCTGGGAGGCTTTATCAACTTTAGGAAACTGATTACGTGCTGTAAATATACATGAGCACCACTTTCGTTCACCCCTGAAATGCAGCCATTTCTGGAATGTAACAGCTGTTAACAGCCGCGCAGCCACTGTTTCAAATCCGATTAGGCCCGGATGTGAGGAAGAATCCCATGTCTGACTGACACTGCACTCTCTGAAGGAAATGTGGCAGGGCTTGCAATATCGGTCCCAGCCCTGAATACTTGCTGTGGTTTACGTGAGTCTCAGAGACTTTTTGATGCTGCTTCCCCTTCTCTTCTCTGATCCTAAACACTACACCGGGGCCCCCAATGGACAGGATTGCAGCTAATCCATGAGGCGATTAATGACCTGGTTTTCCTCCCCCCTCCGGCCCCCCGTCTGCTCTGATGAATCCATCTGAGACAGGCGCCTGTGTCCCCTGCTGACAAGTGATGATCGCTGCACTGCCGATGTGGGTCTCGAGGATTGCCTGTGGGCTGGGGCTGTCTGGTCCTCAGCCCCACAGCATGAGGAAGACCCAGCTGCACTAGTATGCAGTCACCCCAGAAGCTGGAGGGAGTGAGCTTTGGTTCAGGGAGACATGAGAATTGTCTGCACATTGAAGGAATTCTTGGCCTGCCCAACACACCTCACCCAGGCCTGGGCAGCTCCCTGCCAGATTAGGGAGATCAGATAAATTCAAGATACCCCCCTGGCATCCTTCCTGAGCCCTTATTCCCCAGGCAGAGTCCCCACTGGGTTAAGGAGATGGGGGAAGTTCACAATAGGGTTGCCAAGCATCCTGTTTTCAGCCAGAACGCCTGATCAAAAAGGGACCCTGCTGGTGGCTCCAGTCAGCACCGCTGACCAGGCAGTTAAAAGTCCGGCTAAAGCAGGCTCCCTGCCTCCTCTGGCTCCACGTGGCTCCTGGAAGAGGCAGCATGTCCCTGCAGCCTCTAGGCGAAGGGGCGGCCAGGGAGGCTCCACGTGCTGCCCGTGCCCTGAGCGCCGGCTCTGTAGCTCCCATTGGCTGGGATCCACGGCCAATGGGAGCTGTGTGGGTAGTGCCTGAGCCACCTGGCTGCACCTCCGCCTAGGGGCCGGAGGGACATGCTGCCGCTTCTGGGAGCTGCCTGAGGTAAGCGCTGCCTGGAGCCTGCATGCCGAATCCTCTCCCGCACCCCAGCCTCCGGCCTCAAGCCCCCTCCCACATCCAAACTCCCTCCCAGAGCCTGCATCCCACACCCCTGCCCACACCCCAGCTCCCTGTCCCAGCCTGGAGCTCCCTCCTGTACCCCAAACCCCTCATCTCCGGCCCCACCCCAGAGCCCGCATCCCCACTCAGAGCCCTCACCCCCTCCCTTACCCCAACCCCGTGCCCCAGCCCAGAGCCCCCTCCCACCCTCCGAACCCCTCGGCCCCACCCCCAGCCCCCTCCTGCACCCCACAGACCTCATCCCCAACCCCACCCCAGAGTCTGCACCCCCAGCTGGAGCCCTCACCCCCTTCCACACCTCAACCCCTTGCCCCAGCCTGGTGAAAATGAGCCGGGGGGGGGGCGGAGCGAGGGAGGGATGAATGGAGTGACCAGGGGCGGAGCCTTGGAGAAGGGGCGGGGCCTCGGGGAAGGGCCAGGGGTGTTCATTTTCTGCAGTCAGAAAGTTGGCAATCCCAGCTGAAAACCTCCATTCCCCTGAACAGCCAAGGCCTGGTCCATTTGGCGTCCCTGCTCCCAGGGATGCATTGAAGGCCCCACAGCTGTGGGGTGGGCTCCATGGGTATCAATGGGAGTGTAACCACCTGTGGGGCGGGGGGCGGGGGGGGGGCGGGGAAGCGGGGCTCTGCCCATGTCTGTGTGTGTGTGTGTGTGTGTGATGTCAGTGTGTATACAAGTGTGTCTGTCTCTCTGGGTGTCTGTGTTGCTGCCCATGGCTGTGTGTCTGTGTGCACACGGAGGTGTCTCTGGGTGTGTGCGTGTGTTAGCTCTGGATGTGTGAGCCGGTGTGTCCAGGAGCGTCTCCGCGTCTGTGTGGGCCCCTTTCCAGTCGGCTCGTGCGTCTGTCTCTCTCCCCTGTTTTTGTGCCCTCCTCGCCGTCAGACCCTTTGGGCCTTCCCCAGAGCCCCGGGGTCACGCTACGTCTATTGAGTCTCCTCCTTCGCTGCTGGCCCTGCTGGGGTGACGCTGCATGCCCGGAGCTCGGCTGGGCGTGGGGCGACGGCCGGGACGGGGTGTCTCTCCAGCCAGCGCCGCCCCGCTCCCCTCCTCCCTCTTTAACTGGAATTTGGCTCATTGAGACCATCTGTTCCTTTTCGCCCCGTTGTCATGGCGATGGAGTGGCTTGAGACAGAGGTTTAGCGAGTGGTGGCCTGGGGAATGCTGGGAAAAGAAAAATACACCACCAAAGGTCTCCTCCTTCCCCGGGCGGAAAGGCATGGGAGAGGGAGGGATCCTGTGTGGGGTGGGACCTTCCCGCCCCGTCTCATTCCGCCCTGCCCAGCCTTGCTTCTGCCCTTCCCCTCCTGCTTTCCCTTCTGTCTCTCCCGCTCTCTGGCTCTGTCTCCTGTTGGTTTCATTCTCTCGCTCACACCCACCTACCCTCCGCTGGGTCACGGCTTGGAAACCCTGACCTGCACTCAGAGTGCAATGGGGTGCAGCGGGGATTCGCCCCCTGCTCCCCACGGACCATGCTCAGAGGCATCCTGCCGTCCCAGCACTGAGGCGGGTGGGGGTAGTGCTGGAAGGCATGGCTACAATACTTCTTTTATGGAGGTGTCACTAGCAACAACCTCGTCCCCACCCACCTGCACCCGCTCTGAGCACCAACTCCAGCCGTGCTAAAGCTCCCCCACGTCTTGCCTGAAAGGGTCATGAGGAGCAGGATTCTGGGTGTCCCCCCAGCTAGGTTCCCAAGGGGTGGGCGTTGTGACTTGTACCCACTGCCCCGTCCTGTGGTCCTGTACATACAGAGTATGGACTGAAATCCTCACCCTCTTGCCCGCAGCAGAGAGCCCAGACAGCACAAGAGAAACTGGAGCAATCTCAGTGACCTGCCGGTGCATAACCTAAAGCAGAATCCAGGCCAGTTTGTTTGTTCTTCTCTCTGTTTGTTTTTATTTAAAGAGTCACTTGTCAGGCAAATCTAGGCCCACGATCCTATTTCTATTCAAAACAAGCCTGTAATGAATACTCAGGCCAGTAGAAATGGTTCCCTGCTATTTATATTTTCTATTTCCAGTGGAAGCAGTTGAAAAAACAAACAAACATAGGAGAGAGAAACAAATAACTGTGTGCCTGCAGTCTTTGCAACCTCTACATTGCAGCTTTGTGCTAGTGCATGAGAATCAGAAACTGAAACCAGCCAGAAAATGGCTTGTTTCAAAAAATCTATCAGTCTGTCATTGCCACACACCTGTTGATTTATTATTGTATTTATTTCTGTGTACTGCGTTAGCTAGACACTGTGCTAGACACGATCCCTGTCGCAAGAGTTTACAATCTCATGCCCTGCTCCTGCCTTGGACATTGCTGACTCTGTATTCGTGCCCTGGTGCAGAGCGAATCAGAGGCGTACCAGGGTGGGGGTGAGTGGACTGCCCTACAGCTATTCTCTGCTGCTTAAGACCCAAACTGGGCCGTGGAAGCAAAGTGAAAATTAGAGCAACGCTGAGACTGCTCTGACTTACACTGGGGGCTGCGTAGGCCCTCTGAGTGGCCCATGGGAGCACAAAGATGGCTTAAAGCTGCCTCTATCCCTTTGCCTCTGTCACACCACTAAGTACAGGAAGGGAGTAAATGCAATCAGACAGCTCGTGTTCAGAGATGTACAAGTCTTGATCTGGAGCCCTTATCTCGGTTCCTGCTTGCAAAGAAAATGTTATTTTTGTAATGACCCTAAATCCCAGCCCCACTGAATTGCCATCACTGGTCTGTTTCACTTTGAGGCTTCCCCCAGACTACCCAGCTCACTTTTCTTGGGACCAGGGCCCGTCTGTTCTGATGTAGATTTTAAACGCCTGCTTTAGCTCTGCTTGTGTCAGAGCCTGGCACAAGAACAGCAAACCGAACCCAAAATGGCATTGATGAGGTAAACAAAAAAACAAAAAAATATCATCCAGAAAAAATTTTTTTTTTTTTTTTGCAGATGTGTTTTTTGCCAAAACAGGAAGGCCAAAATGTTTTGAGAAAGATTGATTTGATTTTAACGTAGCTCATCCATAGCACTTAAATGGAACAATTCCTCCTTGCCAAAACCAATAGCAACAACAAAAGCGACCCAAACATTTATGTCAGATCCTTGTTCCTCTTGAAAAGCCAAGTTCTTTAATTGGCTTTTAATCCGGGAAGCCAAGTGCTGTTTTGGTGTTTGCATTGAATGGTGCTAGGGGATAATATCTTTCCTTTCAGTGATAGGTTATTTGATCTCTGCATGTCAGCAAACCTGAGCATACGTGCCTGAGAGTTGGGGAGGGAGGGATTGGCACTGTCTCTCAGGCCAAACAGGAGCACAGCTACTTTCTTATTCCCAATAATAATTAGAAATAAAATGAGGAACAAGTGTCTTTTGTCTCTGTGCTCTGGGCTGTCCTGTGACTCTACAATCCTCAGGAAAAGCCTTCAGAGATGGCATCTAGTGTACAAGGATGTTAACATTTTGTATCCAGTTAACATGACAAACCGGTACCAATACTCCAGGCTGCTGTGCTGAAGTATGAATGTAGTTAGGCCACAGTTTGGCAAATCACCTAAGTATGTGTTTAACTTGAAGCATATGAATACGCTCATCCCTGTTCAGCAAAGCACGTAAGCAGATGCTTAATGTGAACCATGTGATTGAAGGCAAGGGGACTACACATGGCTTAAGGTTAAAACACCTGCATATGTGTTTTACTGAATGGGAGCATTAGCACAAAGTTGAACTAGGTTAAATAAAGCAATGAGCTTCAACTAATTTAGCTAAACTGATGCAACTTTGAGTGTGGACACTTTTACATTAATTTAAACATGGCTGCTATTAGCTTAGCTTGCCCCGAAGCCCGGTTTAGAACAATGGAGCCATGCACAAATTTGCGCCGGTTGTACCAACTCAGTGTAATGCCGCACCTGGAGTTAAACTGGTGCGTCTTCTGGATGGAATTTAATCCTTATATTAAAGAGGCTGGTTGTGTGGACCTTTGTGCTGGGGGCGAGAAGTCCTGAGTTTAGTTTCCCACACTGCCACAGAACCTCCCTCAATCCTGTGTCATCTTGAGCAAGTCACTTAGGCCAGAGTTTTCAAGAGAGCTCAGAATGTTGCAGGCTGATCTTTGATAATCTTGGAAAAATCTAGCCCTTAGTCTCTCTATGCCTCAGTTCCACCTTGATCAGAACAGGAATAACCACATTTCCTTTATCTACCTTGACTGGTTAGATTGTAAGCTCTTGGGGCAGAGACCGTCTCTAAGGGCTTGTCTACACTGGCGCTTTACAGCGCTGCAACTTTCTCACTCAGGGGTGTGAAAGAACACCCCCCGAAGGCTGAAAGTTTCAGCTCTGTAACGTGCCAGCATAGACAGTGCACCAGCAGCCACGCCCCTCGTGGAGGTGGTTTTCTTAGAGAGCTCTCCCAGCGCTGTGCCACGACTACACAAGCCACGTTAAAGCGCTGCCGGCAAATTAAAGCTAGCCCAGGTATGTCTACACATGCTGCAGTCACACCTCTGATTGCAGAGCAGACATCCCCTTAGGTGGCCAGAGATTTGTTACACTGGCACTGGACATTAAAGCATCCGTTGTATTAAGCTAACTGGTGGCACCGCAGGGCTCTCTGGATCCATTCAGGCCCATTTACACACCAAAGGGTGATTTGTCTCAGTGCCAGTGCTGCGACATGTTAATCCCTGCAGAAGAGTTGACTCCCTTGTGGCTGGGAAGGCTCTCCTTGTCTAGTGGCCCTGCCGGCAGCCGCTGCTGGCCGGTGTTGGTCTGCCCCTTCTCATGACCTGGCCAGCTCACGTCTAGTCCCATTCCTTCTGGGGCAAGAGAAAGTCCAACATGGAGAAACATGTCCAATCCCTCCGTCCAGTCTTCCATCCTCAATGCCCCTTTTTCTCAGGGCTCCCAGGAGTCCACATCCCCTTCTCAAGGGCTACCTGTCACCTTCCCTGCCCTCTACCCCAGGTTCCAGCTCAGGGAGCCTAGCACAGGCGGTCAAGGTTCACCCCGCCAGACTCTGTGCTGCCACCTCCCTGGGACTTCTTCCTACCCATGCCTGTCGGCAGGCCTTTCCCACCGCCTGCCTAAGTTCATCCTTCTTGCAGGCCACAGAGCTCCTCCCTGGAATTTCCCAATAAGTCCCCAACCAAAAGTATAAATTTAACCCAACTCCTGCCATTCTCAAGCTTGACTGTTCATCCCTCTCTGGTCCTCAGTTGAACGCTTCCCAGGGCTCTCTCTCTAAAAGGCCAGATCCTGCCTTACAATCAGGGCTCATCACCAGAGTTTGGTGCACCCCCAGTGGCTGCTCCATGTCTCTCCTTGCCAGACTTTGCTACTCAGGAGGATCCCAGGGCCGACTGTCCCTTGGGCAGTCTCTCCACTCTCTAGTCCCAGAAAGCAATGGCAAAGTTCCTCTCTCCCTACAGCCCCTTTCTACTCCATATCCCCTGCCTTTTCAGAAGCCAACCAGCTCCTCTCCCAGCTGGGACTCATCTTTAATTGGGGTTGGTCCACCCTCCAGGTGCAGCCAGATGGGTTAATTGGCCTCTCAGGCCCACAGTAAACCTTTTAAAGCCAGGATGGGGAATCCACCCCATCACAGCTGGCTTTAAAACAAGAGCTAAGCCACCGGAGTCATTACCCAGGGTCCCAGGTGGGCTTGTACAGCCTGCCCTGTCACAGCATCACCCGAGCGAGCTTTAATTTATCGGTGACTGAATGTTAAAGCGTCATTTATGTTCAGATAACTGGGGAGGTCGTGGGGCTCTCTCTGGATCTGTTCAGCCCTGTTTGCACATCACCAAGTGATTTGTGCTGCAGCCCTGTTGATCCAAAGAGGGATGGGAAAGGGTTCTGCATTCGGGGCTTAGCAGGTGAGGCATGAGGCAAATTTGGGACCAGTCCACCATCCCATAGGTATACTGGCTCTGCAGGCATCACAGGTGAATTGGAACCTGACCTCAAAGCCATTGAAGTCAGGACCATATTGACTTGATGGGCTGTGGGGCAGACCCTTGGCCAGTTACGTGAGCAGATCTTGTCATGTTCTGCAGGCAGGAGCAAGTGCCGCAGAGAAGCACATGTGTTGACAGCAGAGGTATACAGACAGCACTGCTCTGACTGCAGGGAGACCTGTGAAGTGCACTCTGTAAGTGTCTCCCAGAACAGTTCTGACTCACTGAGGAAATAGACTTGATGAATAAGTTGGCACCGTGTATCTGTGATTATTTTTCTGCCGTAATTGCACTTTGAGCAATAAATAGTAGCAGAGCTTGCCTGTGGTCCGTACAAAGGAAGTAATAGTTAATCAGGGGCCTGCAGTGGATTTATTTTGGTTGGTAAATATTTGTCTTCCTATTTTACGAGCTGGCCAAGTGGGGCCTGATTTCCCAAAGAGCTCAGGGTCACATTTTCAAGGTTTCAGCACCCACATTTGGGGCCAGGTTTTCCAAAGAGCTCAGCTCCCACTGAGGCACCTACATCAGGGCCAGGCTCTCAAAAGTGCTCCGCTCCCAACGGGCGTCCAGCATACAGAGCTCTTTAGAAAATGCCGTGCGTGTTGTGAATGTTTTCCATCAGGGTGCATTAGAAATGTTTGATGCGACTGGCCCCAGCTCGTTCAGCTCCCCTGTTGGGTTCTCCTTCCACAAATGTTCATGCATTCGGGTTTTACTAAGCTCCAAGGCTTGCAAGAGGCAAATTTGATATCCCATCCTGCAGAATCTGCCAAACTTCTGGGGATGGCCCCACCTGCGGCTTTCTCCACAGTGGGGATTTGCCCTGATGTAGTTACCCCAATGCAAACTCCAAGGCGAAGCTTCAGCTTTCCTCAATGCAGTTTAGCCCAGTGTCAAGCAGGGATAAGCTGCCCCAATGCAAATAGTGTCTTGGAGCAGCTTCGCTTGTCTGCCCTGTCCCCAGTGTGGCCAAGCCCTGACCCTCAGGACAATTGTTTCATGTTTCTCCAATGACAAGGCTGGAAGTTTTTTAAGTTTTTTAAGTCTGTACTGCACAAAGGATTTTATTATTATTATTTTCTAATAATTTGTCTTACCCTAGCACCTAGGACCCCCTGTCATGGACTTGAGCCTTATTGTGCTAGACGCTGTACAGAGAGCAAAAATATGGTCCTACAGGAGACAACAGGTGTATACAGGCAGACGGGGGAGTACAACGGAACAATGAGACAATATTGGTCTAGAAGCAGTGGTATCAGCACACCGGGGGCATAGTGGTTGTCAGGTCTTCCTGTTGTCTGTGCAATGCAAGGTCTCTGGACTAGTATCCCAAGAGAACAAGCAGTGGCATGGCCAGCTGGCGTTGTGAGTATGGGTGTAGAAAGGGGGCGGTTTATTTGCAAGATGGACCAAGCAGCAGCATGTCAATTCCATTTCCAAGTGATTAGAAATTCACGCCAGCTTGAAATCAGCTCCTGTATTAGAGGGTCGAGTCCACTACCCCATGGGCTGGTGTCTTGGCCAGTCTTGTTTTACAAGGGACAAGAGTTAACATGCTGCCCTGCTGGAGGATGATTGTGGTCTAGTTGACTGATCGAGGCATCAGGAGACCTGGATTCTAGTTCCAACTGTGTCATAGACTCACTGCATAACAGTCCCTCCGCCTTGCGGTTTCCTCAGTTCCCCGTCTCTACAATGGGGCTGACAATGTGTGTAAATAACCCTTTGGAAATTGCTTTGAGACCCGTGGGCGAAAAGTGCTGTGCAAGCAGAAAGCATTTATAATGAGCCAGACTGGAACTGCAAAGGAGCTGTGAGGCCAGGACTGTCCAAAGAGGGACCTCAGGCTAGAGAAGGGGGTTTTCAAATAGGCCTAGGGGTGTTAGTCCAGTTTGACTTTCAATGAGTGCTTAACTCCCATTGAAAATACCAGCCTAGGCGTCTTTGGTGTGGAGGGGAGAAGTCAGGGGAAAAGCATGCAAGAGGCCTTATAGCAAGGGGGTCCAAAGTTTGTCCCGTAGCCACCCTGGCCTTCTATAGGGAGTCTCAGCCCAGAGAGACCACAATGCTCCATCTTGATTTAAGTGAGGGATCAAGACAGAGCATTGCACACAGGGAACATGTGTTTGTAGAGGCAGCAGGTGAGGAAGATGTTTGCAACCTTCTCCGTTTCTGGCAGATATGGCTCCGATGCCCTGGCAAATTGCCACCGTGGCCTTCGGGTTGGGCAAAATGTGGGCGTTGTGGATAGATTTGGAAGGGTGTGATCTTCATTCGTAAACGTTAGCGACCCTCTGTCCTGTCTGAAAACTAGTGGAAAGACGTGTCCAATGTAATAAGAATCAGGATCTACAGAGATAACAAAAGAAGGCTAGAACATATTTCTTGTGGGCTATTAAGTGCTTGTGGGGCTGATTCTCTCGCGTGGCCCATTGTATTGTCATTTAAACTTGGGCAACATGGGTACAAAGCGTGACCTGGTCAGAATGGTAGCATGGCATATGCACAGGTGTGAAGGACTGCACAATACCGGCGGATCGTCTGGCTCAGTGCATTTTCATGGCTCTCCCAAGGAATTCTTTCTTCTCTGATGGCTGCTGATGTTCAGAAACAGAGTAGGAAGGACTGGGAATATTGGGAAATATTACGATTGCACTTTTCTGGGTGCCGCTTCAGAAACGCGACAGCTGCGCCATTGGAAGGGATGGCAGTGGGAGCTGGCTCCCGCAGGAACATAAGTTGATTCAAAATAAACCTCGGGGCTCAATATCAACACTGGGATCCAGCCCCATTCTGCAGGCGGAAAGGTTGCCTCCTTCTCAGCCTAGAGTTTCCACTCTGACTTGCTGTGGGATTGCAGGGGGTGCCACAGGGGCAGGATCTAGTATTTATTTGGCTAGAAATGTCTCTAGCTACACTCCAGAGTGCTGAGATCCATAGCTTTGTTTTACCCTGCTGGACAAGCAGTAATCAAACCTTCCCCCTTCCCTTTCTCCTGCCCTCCAATCCCAGGCTGGCAGTGAACAGCTGTGCAGAGAATGGCTCCCTGGGTCATTCATCTTTTTCCTGGGGCTCATTGTGCGCCTTGAGCTGAGCCGGGAGCAGGAATATGCAGTGGGCGGGTGGGGCTGGGGAGGAGGATCCCTTTATCCTCCTGCAGTTCAGCACTCCCGGTGACCAGGGCAACGAGGCATTAGCGATGGCCACCTGTGTGGATTATACAATGGACAGCATGCATGGGGGGAGGGACGGGGAGGCCGTGTTTGGGTTATTCGGCTTTTCCACTGAATGTGGCTGTTGGGCGTTTTTTGCGAGCCTGAGCTTCACCAGGATGGCAAGGGTTCAAACAGCAAGAGAAGACGTAGGGTTGCACACCTGCCCTTTGACCATAGCCGGAAGTGAGGGAAGGCGAGGCAGAGTGGTGTGCTGGTAGGGCACGGGAGTGGACATTCAGACCTGGGTTCTCTTCCTGGCTCTGCCACTGACCCCTCCCCCGCCTTTGTTACCCATCTATGTTGTCTATTTAGGTTATAAGCAATTCGGAGCAGGGGCTGTCTCTGACTCTAGGTCTGTACAGCGCCTAGCACCATGCGATCCTCATCTCAGCTGGAATGCGATTGTAATATCAATCAGATTGGAAAAGATCTGCTGGAGTGGTGAGTCCAAGGGGAACGATCAAGCTCCCCAATTAAATAGATGGTCCGCTTGAGCTGTTTTGTCTGCCAGCAGGGTACCCATCCCCAGTGCTTCGAGAGCTCCTGCTGGTATCCGAGCAGCACTAATTCCCATCCTACCATAAATACAGCTGCAGCTGAGACGCCGTGGCACACGTCCTTCTGTCTCTCAGCGCTCACCCGGGCCACGCATCGCTTTACAAGTACTGGATTGAGTGCTGGGCTGAAGTGCCTCGTCTTTCAGGGTTGAGTCAGAAACTGGATCCTCGGGCAGCATCAGCTTTCATGGGGAGAGGAGAGGTGGGGAGAATCCAAGGCAAAGACGTAGCTAGGAAAGGTGCATTGTGAATAAATATCCTCCAACAGGGCTCTGGAGAAGAGAGCTTTGCCATTCATCTGGTGCTGGCTTTGCTTGTGGGAGAGTCCAAGGCCCTACATTTCCATAAGTGACCCGTGATTCTAGGTGCCCAATTTGAGGCCTCTTAAAAGAGGGTGCTTTTCAGAAAGCAGGTGCTCAGCTCTTCTTGGAGGTGTCTCAGGTTCAGCAGCACCCAGAACCACTCGGAAATGCTGGCCAAGCTAGCCAGGATTCCTGCCTGGACTTTGCTGTGTTCCTCCTTTCACTGGTCCAGTGAGTGGTTGAGGCTTCTTGTCTGGCAGACAACTACAACCATCCTTGTCTGGATAGACTTCAATTCCTGGTTCTATGGCTTCTGAAGACAGATTGCCTGGCAGAAGGCCATCTATCCCCATGGCCTGGCATGCTTTATGCCCAAGTTGCTGAATGTGTCTTCTCTTGTAGAAAGTCATCTGTGTCTATACCATAGCAGAACGTGGGCCCATGTTCCATGACTGATGAGGGCTTTTTGTCTGGTAGAAGGCCCATATCTGGGCGTAATTCTGTCTGTAATTCCATGATGATGGAGGCAGGTGTCTCGATTTCTCTAACCTGGAGTTCATGTTGGCCCTATACTTTTCCATCAGAATCTCTCTGTGAAGGGTGGTTGTGGTGCCAGTCTAGTGCCTGTCACCCATTCTACCCTCAGGCGCCGAGGGAGATAATTAGGAGTGCTTTTGATGGCTTTGCATCTGAAGTTCCATTTTCTGGAAATGCTAACGGGGTGTGCGGGGCAGGGGATGACGGCTTGCTTGACAGTCCCCTTCCCGCCCTCAATCCTTTGTCCCCTCCAACATTCCTGACAGCATGTGCTGTGACAGGGAAATAAAACACAAGGGAAGGAAATTAGATCTGGAGGATAAATTAGGGCTTCCCCTCCCCCAATGTTATTAATTTGTCAGAACTAATTAAGGTCTTGCCAAGATTTGTCTCTTTCCTTGGTCCCCCATGATTCACTGACATCGCCCCCAGGAGCTCCATTACTTTGTGACTCAGAGAGGCTGACGATGGCTTTCTGGGGAAAGGGACAGAGCTGGGAGCTGGGAATGAGATGGAGCTGGCTCAAGGTGAACATAAAACCTGGTGCTGTGGTGTTGACCGCCGTAAAAAGGCTTAAGGTAGATAGAAGAAGGACACAGTGAATTAGATCCATGCAATGATCGCCCTCTACCCCCGGCAGCTTCTGCTCACCGGATGAAATCTACTGCATGAGGCCTGTAAGTGGGATATAAGTGCTAGCTAGTCCAGCTTTGGGCCTTTGCGGAGGAGTGAATTTCAGAGTGACGCGAGTGCCCTGCAAGAAGGGAGCCCAAAGAGCAGCACCACAGAAGGCATACGGCCATCAGGGTGGCACTGGCTACAGAATTATGATCAAGAATCTAAGCTTGCAAAGAAAGCATTAAACTTGGGAACTGGCTACAAATGGATGCCTGAATCTGCAGACAGCCTGAGACAATAGCTCCGAGAGGTGTGAGCTGCCCCCTTCCCCTCAATTGCGTGTTAACTCTGAAACTTAATGATGGAATTACAAATGTCAGCATTGTTAACTTTCACTGCTGATTTTGATAACATTGATTATTTAATATTTGTATGGTAGAAGTGCCCAGAAGCCCCATCCAGCTGCTGCAGTTATCCCATAATCCCAGCCTGCCTCCCTCACCCTACCAGATGCCAAAAGTCCCAGCTGTCCTCAATCCAGTGGCTGAACCCTCCAGCTTCACCCTCTGACAACAGTCATGCATTTTCACTGAAAAATTCTGTAGTTCTCAGAAAGTTAAAAATGGAAGGGCAGCATCCAGTGAATGGTTTTGAACATCCAGTTAAATAACTGAGGGGTCACTGTCATGATTGGTTAACTCACCTGTGTACGTGAAACTATACACATCTCCACGGTTTTGATGTATCTGCCATGGGATCACCAACCTGCTGCACTGGAAGGCTGGGGAATGCAGGGCTCTTGCTACAGGAGTCAGGTCAAGCTTGGCACAGAGCCCATAGGTTACCCTGCCAATGCTGTGGAGGGTAGAGGAGCCCAGGAAGGAATATGGGTGATCCAGGCTTGCAGGAAATGGCTCATGGTACATAGAAACTGCCAGACTGGATCAGAGCAGTGCTCTATAAAGTCCAGTCTATCTCTGACATGAGCCAGCACCAGCTGCTTCAGAGGAAGATGCAAAAAAACAACTGTAGTACGTGGTTATGTAAAAAAACCTGCTACGCGGGGAAATGTCCTGACCCCTAACAGTTAAAGATAGCGGCAGGAAGCAGGAGGTTTCAGTCCCTTTTAAAGCTCCTGTTTTCTTTTCCTCCTTATTTTTATAACTCTGGATAGTCTTGCTATCTATATAAAAGTCCGCTCCTCTGTTTTTCACCCATCCGAGCACTTGGTCTTGAGCATATCTTGTGGTGGTGAGTTCCAAAGGCTAACTATGTGGCTCTTCAGCACATCCAGCCTCAATGAGGAGAATATGCAGTGGCTTTCTGCACTCTATGTAGCTGGGGGGGTAGGGGGGGCGGGGACAGGACTGTCCTCACTTTCTGCCCCTTTATTAGAAACCATGAGCTGCGACTAGAACATCAGATCTAAAATCTTCCTCCCAGCAAACTATGGGGAAGTCTGGATCAGAGTCTGACTTGGTGCCCAGTCCAAGCATCAGTAGCAGAGAAGAGGAGCGAGAGCTGTGGTGTCCTTGCTGTGCTGCAGATGGAAATTGCTCACATGGTGCTTTCAGCTGTTGGAAATCACTGGGCTTGAAGTCTGATTTTATGAAGTACAGACGTTTCAAGGTGGGGTGGGCAGGAAAAGTTCCTGCAGCGAGTGGGGTCAGGCAATCTTCCCCCCGCCCCTGCTCCTGCTTTCCGAGGCTGGCAGGCCGGAGCGCATCGGGTCTCTCAGCAGCGATGGGAAAGCTGCAGCAATCAGCCCAGGTGGCTGCGTGCTGCCGCAGAGATGGCGGGAGGGGAGAAGGAAAGCAAGAGTGGAAACAAGAGGGTGATGGAAAGAATGAGAGACCGGAACGGCGAAGGAGGAGGAGGAATAGGGGAGAACTGAACAGAGGCGCAAACGGGTGTCTCCAGCCCTTTAATCAGTGGGTAACAGAATCCAGACTGGTGTTGCCGATTGCGTGGCTGCAGCAATGGTGCAGGCGCTTGCAGTTGTGAACATGAACTCAGTGCGGTGCTTGGCACTGAAGGCGGGGGCTGGGGGGTTCTGCTGACACCCCTTCAGCATCTTTGTATAGGCTGCCTGTGTTTCTGAGCCTGCCCCTTCTCCCGCCCCTACAGGAGGGCTTGCTGGGAATCCGGAACTGCGTGGTATCAGGGGAGTTTCATAGACACTGCAACCTGAAGCTGAGCAATTTAGATGCAACCTGTTACCCAGCAGCTGGCCCACACGAGGCTGCACAGATGCTGCAGGCACATGTGTGCACTGCAGCTATGTTTAGCTGGTCTGAAAAGAGACCCTGGGTTTTCCAATGCGGCACAACCCCTGCTTCCTGGAGCCCTGACACGAGCACACAGGCTCTGGCTCCCACCAGCAGCTGGAGGGCGGGGGGGTGCATGGCCAGCTGTGGGGGGGGCATGGCCGGCTGCGGGGGGTGCATGGCCGGCTGCGATGGGGATGGCATCAGAGCTAGGCTGGGAGTATAAGGAAGATCCCCCCAGCTTAGCAGGTAGCTGAATCCAGCTGCTCTTCACATCGCATCAAGACCTCACAGCAATGTGAATGCTGCACTTGGCTGGATGTTCCTCAGTCTATTGTCTGTCCCTCCTGCTTCCTGCAGAAAATGATCTGCCTCCACTGGACAGTGGAAAAGTCCCTTTTTGGCCTCAGTAGCAGATGGTAGCTTTGGCTCACCCCAGCACCGTGCACTGACCCACCGCCCTTCCCCGACTGTGGCAGTACTATGAACTCCCTGGAGTCCCTGCCCAGGTCCCAGTGAGCAGCCTTGAATTTCTGGGTGTTTGAAATCCAGTTATTAGGCTTGGGCCCATCTCTAGCTTTAGGTGCAGGTTTGACTCCATTTTCATTTGACGTGGATCCAGTTGGCTGCCCCTCAGTCCAGCTGTTGATGGAAACAAACAAGCAATAACAGAAATAACCATATCATTGGACCACTGTTCCATCAAGTCCAGCATCACGTATCCAGCCATGGGTGGTATTAGCTGCATCAGAGGATGACACTTATTCCTCAACATGCCCAGCAGTAGCAGTTTCTTCCTGACCCATCAGTTCATGATTGGCTCATGCCCGGATGCATGAGGGTTGAGATCCCTGACACGTGTTCATCCCAGCTAGTGTGGCTGTGGATGGAAGATCTCAGCTGAGCGATGCCCTGCTGATGGCGGATGTCGGTCTCTGGGGATCAGTCAGCAGCAGTCAGAGGATTTGAAACTCTACCCCCATCTGAGCCAAGCTGTCCCCCCATTCCCCCAGGCATGGGAGAAATGGGAGGGGGTAACTGGAAACAGTAACCGGCCATAGGGTGGATAATTCCTCCCCAAAGCTTGTCCCTTCGTCTTCCTTTGGGCTGCAAAGCAGGGAGGTAGAGGGCAGTGTGTACGTGCACAGAGATCTCGCTCTGGAGCTGGATGGTGGGACCAGCACGAACCAAGTGCTGGCTGGGGAGCAGCACTCTGTGCAGGCCCCCAGGGAGTTTGTGCTTAAAGCCAGGGTCCTGCGATGCTCAATGACCAAGCTGCCTCCAGATCATGTCACCTCCTGGGTGTCCTCTGGGAAGGGGCAGTACTGGCTTTGCAGTGTCCAGTGGTGCAGGAAAGGATTCAGTCACGGGTGAGGGGAGATGGGAGTGTGTTTCCAGTGGTGCATATGCCCCTTGAGACAAGCACTGTCTTTTGTTTGTACAGCGCCTAACACAGTGGGGTTCTGGCCATGATTGCGGCTCCTCGACCCAAACAGCAGTATCAACAATAAATTACAATGCTGGCAGTATGCCTCTTGGGGAAAACCTTCTCCTCTCTAGAGAAATTTCCCTATTTGTTGAGCCCTGTTGTTGCTCTCCTCCCAAGAGGTGGCTGCGTTTCAGCAGTGGGATAAGGGGTTCTGGCCCTTGAACTGTCTGCGAAGGGATTTGTAGCCTTCAGGATAAGAGGCAACAAATGATGCTGTTTTTGAAATGTCCCTTAGTGTTTGGGCAGGCGATACCTGTCAGGCTCCCAGCACCTGTCTTGCCTCTGATGCTGTCCTTAAAGAGCAGATCTCTGCTCCATCACCAGCACATGGCCCTGAGGAAGATTTAGACCCTGCTGTAATTGCTGCAATAAACCAGCCCGGCGCTCCTCTGCCTGTCTGGCACATGCATGGGGAGGAATGTCGCAGGGATTTCTTTGATTTACTTTTTTTTATTGGTTTCAACGAGGGAACAATGACATAAACAAAGAGCCCTGATCTAGGAGGTGGGCCCGATCCTGCGGGGCTCCGAGCATCTATTGCTCCTGCTAAGATCAGCTCCCTAGTTCTCAGGATCAGTCCCTCAGAGGAGGGGATGCGGCGCCAGATCCTGATGCTGTCGAAGTTAGGAGGAGCAGTTTCACCATTGATTGCAATGGGTTCAGGGTTAGGCCGTGTCCTTCGTATGTGATCTGTTACAGCTGAATATATCGTGGTAGACAGATCCCAAGTGGCAGCTTCACCCCACATCCCACCACCTAGCACCCCAGGCACGTACACGTGCCCCTCTCCTGCCTTCCCATTCACTTAAGGATCGAGTTGTAAACTGCTCTCTCCTGCCTTACTTGAGGCAGCTTCCCTGACCTATATCGGTCTCCACCGTCCCGCTGCTCATCCTCCACGCCCTTCCTCCACGCCCTGCTGCCTCGTCTCAGCCCATTCGGTGCAAGAGCCTCTTCCTGTGCAGCTCCCCAGCATAGGGAGCCGCCGCTCCAGCTCTTTTCAAATCCCAGCTGAGGATCTCTCTCTGCTCCCTGGTTTGTGCCTCTTCGTTTCTCTCTCTGCTGGCCATTGAGTATTATTTAAGGGTCAGATTTGCAAAGGTGTTTAGGCTCCTAAAGATGCAGATAGGCGCCTAGTGGGATTTTCAGAAGCTCTTAGGTGCCCAACTCCCATGGGGTTGGAGTCAGGCGCTACCGCATCACTAGGCGGCTATCTGAATCTGTAAGGACCTAAGTACATTGAAAAATCTGGCTCCAGTTCCATAACTATAACTTAGCTCTGTGCAAACAAAGCCAATAGGGTGAGAGCATACATACCAAAGGCCCTGTATGGAGCAAAGCTGCATTGTATTGGGCGGGGGTGGGCGAGAGCTGGCAATATTCGCTTGTACTGTCAGAATCTTTTCCCAAAGCCCTAGGGCGGGCACCTAGGTTAGTAAAGGAGTTATGACGGCCGCAACAAGGTAAAACTTGCCTGGTTGAACAGCTTGTCTCAAAGGGGGATGGGGATGATCTCCAGACTCCCAGACCCTGGGAAAGTGAGGAGCCGGAACTGAATTTGGCACCAGGCCGCTGTCGCTATCATGGATCAGACTAAATGCTGAGGATGCGGGGAAAAGGCAGGTCCAAGCTGATCCAGGATCAGACGGTGAACTTTACACCCCGCCCTTAGCTCTGCAGTCGATGGAAGCAAAAACCCGGTTCAGGACTACCCAGGACTTGGGGAAAGATTGGATCTGAACTTCATGGTGCAGGCCCAGTTCTACTTGCAAACTCGAAACTCAGCCCCAGCTCGGCAGAGGTGTCTCTGCGGCTTGCAAGACCGTCAAGCTCAGCTGGGCTCAGTTTGAAATGAAGCAGGGACTGATCTATGGTGCGAGCATAAAATTGGGAGCCATCCGGTGGTCTCAGCAGCATTTGGGGGTTTGCACAAATGCAAAACATCAACCAAAGCTTGGGAGGGGAGGGGATGAGAACCCAGCAGCATGGAAACTGGAGGGAAAGTTCCCTCGACAGAGAAACCCAAACGAGCCCCTGGAACCTGGGTGATGTCCAGCTCCCAATTTCACGGCTGGCTTTTACCTCTACGGTGGGCTGACTGGGATCCCCTAATCCAATCCCCTTCCCCACCAAGCCCAGCTCAGGCCCCTCTCTAACTTGCCTTGAACTTGGGTGAGTTCCCATGCTATGGTGCTCCCTCCATATGAGTCAGGGGCTGAGTCAGGGGCAGCTGGCACCAAAGCTGCCATTGTGTTGAGCGTGTCCAGTGTTGGTGAGAGGCAGAGGGCACAGTGGTTCTCTACCAGCTGGTGAACGTTAAACCAACCCTCGTCATCTGGGCTAGGAGCTGGAGCACATTCCTCAGCAAGCCAGAACAGACCCTCCTCCCGCCTGACAGGCATCCCCCTTGTTTTTCAAGGACCTTATCTGGAAGGCCTCAAAGCACCAGGGCCTGATTCATGTTTCCCAGTGCCTGCTCTCATGCTGACATTTCTGATTGCAGCTGTGTTTCTGGGGCAAGTCGGAGCAGGAAAGCCAATTACTGGTTGGACAAGCTTTGTTCCTGCTCCGGGGAGAGAGACACAGAGAGATGCTGGCTGTAGATCTTGGCTGGGAGGGGAGCCGCATCCGTGTAGCCGGGGAGAGAGGGGATGTGTTGCAACCTGCTTCCCCCATCCCTGGGGCTTGAACTTTGGAAAGAGCCAGAGAAGGAAGAGGTAAATGCTCCCGGAGCTTAGGGAGGCTAGAAAGGGTCTGTTGGCCATAGGTTTCCCCTTGGGAAGGAGGAGGTAGGAGGAGAGATACTTGGGAGATCTTACCCTGCTTCTCTGTGCAATACTAGCCTGCTGACCAAGGTCCAAGCAATGTCTGTAAATGCCCCTTCCCCATTTACTCTCCAGAGCCTGTATGGGTTGGGCATGGAAGCCACAAATCCTGGGCCAGGTTTTCTAAAGAGCAGGGTCTGTACCAAGTCTCAACCAAACTTAGGGCTATCGGTGTCTCTGCCACCTGGCTATAATAAGTGGGGATTGGATCCCGGGCTCTCCTGTCTTGTCTCTCGGCTCTGGGGATTGACTCCACACCCCTGGCCGTGTTATCTGCTACTTTATCCGCTGACAGCTCTGTGCACCCTGCCAGGCGCTCTCAGCCAGAGCTGTACACATCAAACAGCGGTGCTGAGGCCACCCGCTGGCCTTCCTGTAACAGGACTGGGGAGAGAGCCAGGCGGAGGGCTTGCGGGGACAGGAGGGATGATGGAAGGACGCAGCACCTTCCCCTGGAAAGCTCTGCTGGGAGACTGGGCTGGTCACTGGAGAATGGGATGAAAAAACAAAATCTGGATCGATTCCCAGTGGGCCGAGCTGCCAATGAGCATTTACATGATGGTCTCCGAGGGATTAGGGGTCTTCCAGTAGAAGCGCTGCTAAGAGGCCATTTAACTTCCCATTCCACTGAACCTTTCCTGCCCTGTGCAGATGAGCCTAGGATGGGATGGACTGAGAATAGATTCATAGATTCCAAGGCCAGAAGGGACCATTGTGATCAGCAAGTTTGACCTCCGGTATAGCACAGGCCAGAGGACTGCCCCAAATAATTCCCAGAGCAGAACTTTTAGAAAAACATCCCATCTGGATTTAAATATGGCCAGTGATGGAGAATCCACCCTGACCCTTGGCAAATTGTTCCAGTAGTTAGTTACCCTCACTGTTAAAATTTACACCTTATTTCCAGTCTGAATTTGTCTCACTTCAACTTCCAGCCGTTGGATCGTGTTCTACTTTCTCTGCTAGATTGGAGAGCCTGTTATAAAATATCTGTTCCCCGAGTAGATATTTTTAGACTATAATCAAGTCACCCCTTATCCTGCTCTCTGTTAAGCTACTTAGATTGAGCTCTTTCAATCTGTTATGATAAGGCAGATTTTCTAATCCTTTAATCATTCTCATGGCTCTTCTTGGAACCTTCTCCAATTTATCAATGTCCTTTTTGAACTGTGGGCACCAGGCCTGGATACCGTATTCCAGCAGCAGTCGCACCAGTGCCAAATAAAGATGTAAAATAACATCTCTACTCCCACGCGAGATTCCCCGGTTTATGCATCCCAGGATCAGGACGGGACGGGATGGCTGTCTCTCTGCCTCCTTCCTTTGCTCTTTCTCTCTCCTTCTCCAATTCCTCTTTCACACTCCTTTTCTCTCTTCCATTCCCTTTTTCAACCATGTTTCTTTCATCTCTTTCTCTCTCATCCTTCGTTTTTTCCACCATTCTCACTTCCATTTACTCTTTCATCTGTTTTCTCTCTCTCTCTCTTTCATCCCTCTTTTTCTGTGTCTGCAGGATGTCTTTGCCCACGCTAGAGACACGACAGGCACAGGGGAGCATGCCCAGAGCCCTGTTTCAAGCGTCTCCATTTTGCTCGATGATCATTAATTACCTTGGCCATTAAATACAATTAAAGATCCGGGAGACCTTTCTGATATCAGAGCCATTAGCCAGGATGGCTTTTGGGACCTTCACTGGCAGTAAAACAAAAGCTGGAGATGGACCGGTAAATCAGGGAATCCCAATTACAATACAGGTTTAGCTCATTAACCTAATTACAGCCTCTGCTCCAGTCGAGAGAGGTGGTGGGGGCTGACGAGTTACCCACACACTGGTCAGTGCTGGAAGGGGGCAGGTATTTTCCGGTTTCATGTCTTTGGGTTTGAAGGGTAAATTTCCTTCCTAGCTGTCAGCTCCAGGAGCCTATTGAGGGGGATCAAGACAAGACAGTGAATAGTGGTGGTGGGGTGGGGAGGGATGTCTCCTTCGATCCCCCCAGCGGCTGCACTGATGATCACTTGTGCATGCTGCGAAACCTGCATGAGCCCCCTTCCTCACACCCACCCTGCTGGGGTAAGAGCAGAGAGTGGCTATTGCCTGTCGCTGGGTAGAAGCAGGGCAGGATGCTACTGGCTTCCCCACAGAAATGGCAGGGCACTCTCTCCATTCAGGGAGGGGCCCTCAGTCAGCTGATGCACGTGATAAATAGGGAGGGGTTTGGGGCCAAAACTGGAGGAGCTAAGTAATAAATACCTGGAGAAAGGGTAAAAGGGGAGAGACTGAAGACAGAGATCATGAGTGGGGAAGAGCTTTGGGGAGGGGGCAAATGGGGTTGGGGGAGGAGCAGCACCTGGAGAGGATGTAGAGCAGAGGGGAGACAAGGCTGAGGGATGAGCAGGGGGATCGGAAGGAAGCCCTTCCCCAGCCGGTGAATACGACCATGACGGCCATCACCTTTGTCTGTTCCCGAGCTGGGGCTTGAAGGGGAAGTCTGATGAAAGCCGGTTCCATCCGGTCCCATAGGCTTGGATCGTGTCTGTGCAAAGAGCCATTATTGCTCCCTGGATCTAGTCATCTGCTCGTGAGGCTATCCCTGCTCCCCAGCACCCTGCCTCCCTTGCTCCATGGCCGTGTGCACACAGACGGCACCGCAACCATTGCTGGAATATCCAGAGCCCTTTGGTGCTGCCCCCTGCCCAGTCGCTAGCAGCCACTCTCAGCCACTCTTTGCCCTCTGCTCCACAGTCCCATCCCCAGAGCACGGCAAAAACCAGTGGCTGCCCCACAGGAGCCCAATTATGGCCCCCCGGAGTCCAGTTCTCCCAGAGATGTCAGCGGGGGAGGAACCACGGGGAACCATTCCATGGGGTAACCCAGAAAAGCCTGTGCCCTGGGACCCTGGCTGTAGAGAGGAGGTGTGGGGCAGAGGAGGACATGGCTATGCCGGGCCCTAGTTCCAAAGACGCGGCTATTCCGGGCCCAAGGCTCAAGGTGACTCATGGGTTGTGGGGAGTGGGGAGGATTCGGTGCACAGTGGTCCAAGGGCTGGCTCCTGTGTGTGCATCTGCGCTTGACATACCTCACCAGATACGTGTCTCTGTTCAAAGGGAAGGTGAGGAAGAGGCGGCAGGCCCCAGCTTGTTCTGCCCCAGCCCAGCCAGGATCAGAAAGCGTGCAAGTCAGAGCTGGAAGGGGCAGGGTGTGGCTTCCCACCACAGGATCCAGGAACGGTGGAGGGGGTGGGGAGCGTGGTAGAGACCCCAGGTCCCGTGGGACCAAAACTGTGACTCTCCTGGTGCCTGGGGGAAGGGAGGGAGGAAGAGCCAGGCTGGGGGAGGAGAGTGAACCCGGGGGCAGGCTGCTCTCGGAAAGGTAGCCCCACATGGGGCCCACCCAACATGGCCTGTTCTAGCCGGACTAGGGAAGGTGACCATAGGGAGGAGGGGTTAGTCGTGGGGTCACCACTGGCTGCGACGACGCTGAGTGTGCTGGGACTTAGGGTCCATCTGCACTTGGAGCTGGGGTGGGGGGCTCATTCCCAGCTGGAGGGGACGTCCCCACCCTACTAGTCTAGTGTTGCCATGGCAGCTGCCCCAAGTGTGTACTTAGCACCTCAGACAGGATCATTCTCAGGGGAGCCGTTAGCCCCTCCTGCGGCAAGCTCCGCTCTTATTTTAGGGCCCTAGCTGGCTAGGAGCGCCAACGGGTCTGTCTCCTCGTGCTAGGCGTCAAACCCCAACTTGAAGCGCAGACGTCGCCTTAGGGAATGGCTGAGATCTGAGCACACGGCCATGGAGCAAGGTGGGAGAATTGGGTGGCACGTCCAGCCTCCCACTGACCCTTTGACTGCCTTCTGCGGGCCCCAGGGCTCTGCCAGTGAGACTTGGGGAGCTGCCATAATCCGATAAGGGGACCCTGACCACCAGCGCTGCAGGGAATTGCCAATACTACTGGGTCACCTTAGCACTGGCTCAGATCTCAGGCTCTTGGGAGATGTGGCCCCCCATCGTTCTCTCTCACCGGGAGAGCACACGTGGGAGAGGAAAAGGGGAGTGAATGACAGTGTCTTGTGAGCTGGGTGATCTAGGGGGTTCAGGGCGGGGCAGGGTGTGGGTGGGCACAGTGAAAGCTTGATGGGGCTGGAACTGTCCCCTCATTTGTCCAATTGTCCATGGTAATTGGAAGCCTGTTAGTTAGTCTGCTCCATGGAGTGATGACAGAGAAGCCTTTGGCAGAGCCCGTGTCTTGCAGGGATGTAGCAAGCCCTGGCCTAGCTCCTTGGGCGCATCTCCCTTCCGGTGAGTGCTCTCTGCAGGGCCGGGGGCTTAGGAGGGATGAGCAGCAAACTGGCTTCTATGTCCCGGGGGAGATCCTAGACACACTCTCGCCATGACACGAGGCCCCTTGCATACGGGATTCCCTCGAAGCAGCGACTGGAGATGAGGGAATGAGACAGTCTTGCTGGGATGGATCTGTCCGCAAGGGCTGCTTACCCAGACAGTCGGTGCTGTGCGAAGCTGGGTAGGGCTGGATCCCAGGGGCTTGTGTGATCTAGAGATAGGTTCAAACTAGGGAATTCTTATTCAGATGCAGGTTTCAAAGGCTCTCAAGTGTAGGGGTGTTCAGATGTGGGGGCTTTGCTTGAGAAAACAGGAGCCGTTTGCAAAAACCGCCTCTGAATTTGCATTCAAATCTTGAGCAACACCTGTGTCTGGGAGGCTGGACTAAAGAGAATTTAGCGTGGGCCCAGTCTGTATGACAACAGCTATTTATATGATGGTATCATGGCACCTCCACTCCTAGTGCCCGCCCAAACCTGGAGCCGGAGAGGCAGCAAGGAGAAATAAAGGAGGAAAAAGTAAACAGGATGTTTTTAAAGTTAAAAAAAAAAATTGTCGGGGTGGGGTGGGGAGGTTTCAACCTACATCTCTGGTTCTGGCTGGTGACTTTGTGTCTGTGCAGCCTTTCAGAACCAGAAAGCTCCATAGACATGCTGAATAGCTGGTTCACCCCGGCCTCTGTACTGTCCCCTGCCAGTCATTGTTCTCATCTGGGTATACTGTAGAGGTAGGCCAGACCTCAAAGCCCAGATCTCATCTCCTGAAACTCGGGGAGTTTGGATCTGAATCTAGTTCTGTCACGGTTGAAGCCAAAATCCCCGTCCCATTCTCAGTCCCCCCGGTTTTGCAGAGGGATTTGAAATCCAGACCTGAACATTGCAGCTCAGAACCCTCACTGGTAAACAGGCTCTGCTGTGGGCCCAGCGATGGGCTCTAAGGGTCTGAGATAAGTTCCCCTCATTGCCCTCTTGCTGCAGGTCAGAGACTCCCTTTCGCTCACGTAAGAATTTAATCAAACAGAAAATCAGCAGGCAGCTCTTAGTGAGATATCCCAGCCCCACCGAGGCAGCTGGGGTTGCTTTAAACACTGACCATTATTCCATGGGCTCTCTGCTTCCAGGTGATTAAAAGGTCTTAATAGCCACATAACCCAAACAGCTGCCTCCGGATAACATATCTGCTTGTGGGGGACCTTTAGCTCATGGCCCTGTCTGGAGATCCCCATAATTAACAAGAAGAACAGCACAATCTGGGGGGTCAAAGCTTGGGGGGGATATTTCTTTGAAATGTCAAGGGATATGGGTTGGCAGTTAGTTGGGGAATGCAAGGGTTTGTGTGAAATGGTGAGAGACAGGGTTTGTTTGTGTGTGAGAGAGATTCAAACACCCAGTTTTTAGAGTGGTGAAAAGAAAGGGGATAGGCTAGAGAGCCGAAGAGGCTAGCCAACTCCTAGAAAAGGGGAAGGAGAGAATATGATTTTGAGATCTTAGAATGGCGGGGGTGGGAGGAAGAGATCAAGATCCAGATCTCAGCTACATGGAGGTAAATCTGGAGTAACCCTGCTGAAGTCAGTGGAGTTACTCTGGGTTTACACTGGAGTAAGTGAATCAGGTGTTGGTTTTCAGGTGTAAGGTGCAGAATTCCCAAAGTCCCCCCTAGGGGCTGTATATAACCCATCCCTGTCTCCTAACACTCATGGCAGCAATGAGAGGAAAGGCTGCCTTCACGCTTCTGGTGGCAACTGGAAACTCCACTTCCCTCTTGGGCTTCCTATTGGTTTCCCACCTGTTTCCTTTGCCTGAAGAGCTCTGAAGGTCGGAGCCAAAACTGCCCTGAGCAAGACACTCCCTACCCCCAGCTTTGAAACGGCTGGGGGAGAAGATCCTTACCCTTTGAGACTGGGTTTCACCTAACAGAGGAGAGGGAAGTATTGTCCCTCTCAGGGTGGTTGTGTCTTGCTGGTCAGATGTTTCCCTGAGAGGGAGTGTCACTCCCCTGCGTGAGGCACTTTCACTTTCCCACTGGCTGTGTCATTCTCATCAGTGCAGGATTTTCCTCACATGGCTGAGTGTTTGGTATGTCTGATATATTTTACTAGACGTAGGCTTTGGGCTGATGTCACATTCAGTGCCACACTGGCTTTGCATTCCTGGAATGTTGTTGGTTTAAGGTTTGGGCTGATGCTAATCCAGTCGGATGAATGCAAACCCCATAACAAAGCCAGTGAATTTTGTTAAACCCTTGCATGGCTTATGGGGTCGTGATGTTTGTTCAGGGGAGACCTGTTACTGCACCAGTTATCACAAGTGTTGTGCTGAAACAAAACCAAAACCACGAAACTCGCTCTGAGCCTGTCCAGAGAGAGCAAGAAATTTCTCTTGACATTTCAAAGAAATATTTTCCCCCAAGGTTTGACCCCCAGATTGTGCTGTTCTTCTTGTTAATGCATGGAGAGCTTGTTTCTCTTCTCCACTTTGCATCCACCTAAGAGCATGCAAACCAGAGCCTGTTCCAAGCAGCCGCAGGCAGCTCTCTGTTCTGATCAGCCAGCCCTGAATTGCTTGGTGAAAGGTGACCCTTTGACTCTCCAGTTCACTCAATGATAGCAGTGAATCCTGTCGATGTATTACACATCCGGCCCCCATCACCAGTGTCTGAGCATCTTGCAACCAGGCAGGGAAGCATTATCCCCATTTTACAGATGCGGAATTTAGCCACACAGAGGTTAAATGATTTCCTTGTCTGTAGGTGGAGCTTTTCTTTCCAAGTCAGCACTAAACCAAACACTGCTGCACCAGGGTTGGAGGTCCTGCAGATGAGATCTATAGTCAATGTCCTGAACATCTTAAAGATAATTCAGTATGTCTGCTTTTCAGATACATCTACCTCTAGATCTAATCTCTGAGGTGCTCGGCCATCTACCTATGGTATTTCTCAGGAGCCTGTCACCTTGGTATCTCAGCAATGAGTAGGGAAGCTTCTAAACTGTTGAGCAGCATTACTATGTACAGTGGCTGCATTCCACCCCAGAGGTAGCTGCACTTCAGTGGAAGGTAAAGGCTGTCGAGGATGCATAATCTGTGGAGTGCTACTGTTGCAGTGTCCCTTTGGAGAAAGGTGCTAGGGAAAGGGTTGTTTTTATTAGCGCCTCTAATCGCTTCTGTTTAGAGGGAAATGACTGTGACACACCGCATGGCCATGGGGCAAATCTCCAGCTCACTTCAGTGACCTTGATAACACGCCCGATGCCAAGCCAGGGAGGCCGGGTGACCTGCTTTTGCTCCTCTGAATCCTGAGCGGTGGAATTAATGCAGGCAAAGCTTTTCCCTCTCGGGGCTGATTAGCTTGGTTGGTAAATCAACATGTGTAAATATTTTTTCCAAAAATAAATATTTATTGCCTGATAAAATGTTTTTGTCATAATTAGACACTGCTGCGTGGAATGTAGAGAATAATTAGCCAGCCTCATGCCCAGCCCCCTGCCAGGTGCGGGGCAGAGAACAACCTGGGTCACACCTACTGGGAGCGAGCAGCTGCCAGGTAGGTGGCAGGAGTGCCTGCCTTGCTGGGAGTTCTGTGGTGACTGCCTGAGTGAAATGTATTAAGCACAGTGGTGGTGCACTGGGCAGGGAGTCCTGTGGGTTTTGGCCATGCCATTGGCAAGGGAGTGCCAGGGAAGGGGCGTTCACTAGTTGGGTGGCACGGGATGGGGCCATTAATATACGTAGAAGGCACTGGGCATGATATAGGGAAAGGGAAGTGCCATGTGCATGGGAGATCCATGGGATGGAATCATCAAGACAAGAGGTTGTCCCTGGGCATAAGATGAGACTTCAGAGGGATGGAGACATCAGCAGGCAGGGAGGATGCCACGGATTGGGAGCATGTGGGAAGAGGGTGATGTGGAGAAAGGGGATTGGAGTAAGGGGACCGCATTGCACATGGGGTTGGAGTGACACGGGTAGGAAATGCTGGGTGATGAGGGTGTCCTGGGCATAGTGGGCGATGAGGTTTCCAGAGTAAAGTGGAGAGATGCCATGGGGAGGGGCACTGTGGTACTGGAGTTCCAGGGGCAGCGAGTGGTAGGCCAAGGTATGACAGGGCTCACCTTCAGCCGTGCCCGCTAGCTGTGTGCTTTCAAATGCCATCCGAGGAGGGAAGCAATCGCTGGGTGGCTGTGGTGAGACGACACCTCAAGGGAGCTGCTAGGGATTCCTTTTTATTAGAGTAGGAGCCGCATCTGAGCCAGGAGAAAGACGGGGAGACCTGCATCACTTTTAACTTTAACAGGGAAGAAAGTGCCACTAATTAAGCACAAACACTTTGCTAATGCATCAAACACATGGGGCGGATTCCACTTAAGCAGGAGACAAGTGAGGAGCAAATCTGGCTGAATTCACAGTGCTGTGTGAGCATCAGGCTGTATCACAAACCCTCTGTATTAGATACTTATCCGCTTTACCCCCACTATCCTCCCTTGGAAATCAGCTGCCTCACTCTCTGTCCAGGCACTTCTAGAGCCCACTGGTGAGAGTGCGATATAGATCCCCTGCTGTGTCTGATCTACAGAGGAGATGGGTTTGTTATAGCACCCGCCAGGGAGCTGTGTCTCTTCAGCTCAAGCTGGAGTAGCTTGTGTTTTTAGCTCTGGAGATCCCCACTTCAGTCCCCAGTGGGTTGCCCCAGATGGCAGCTGTCACAGTAGCATCCCTGCTCTCGGGATCGGACTTCCCTTTCTATCATGCTGAGGGTTCTTTGTTGGGCTTCCTCTTGAGAGCTGAGAACTCATTGCACGGCTGTGCTATGATGCGTGGGGCCGGCTGTCCTGGCATTGGCGTGGAGGGATGCGACAGTATCTGTAGCTTGCTTTTGTAACAGGGCACTGCTGTGAGGCAGCTCACAGTACTGGAATCCTGGCTGACACCGGGGGCACTGCTGTGAGGAAGCTCTCAGTGCCGTAATCTTGGCTAGCTGGAAACTCACAGCTGCCTGCCTAAGAGCAGATGCTGTGTGTTGTGGCCAAACACACAGCCGCTAGACTACACAGCCAGGTGCTGAGAGATTTCATCCAGCCGCACGCAGCTTTTAAAAAAGTTCTGGAAATGTGAAGAACCCTTTCCCTTCCTCATTTCCCCACCACTGTGGGAGCTGGCTGAAATTTTCTTGGGTAAAGTTGATCATTAAAAATGCAGAATTGCTTCAGGAATTGAGTCCATATTGCAGTTTCTGCTAAAAGATGTAACCATTTGGTTTGTTCTTTTTTTAATCAGCAAGGAACATGAGTTCTTTTAAACAACCTCCGTGTACCAGTTACTGCTCAGAAAGAAGCAAACAACAGACGGAGGGGAGTGGGGGCTTGCTAACCAGGTGGGTGGGAAGAGCAGAACCTTCTGTACAGAAAGAGGGAAAGACAGGGATCCTTCTGGAGGGACAGACAGCTGGAGGTTGAGAACATTTCAGAGCCAGGATCTAATCTGCTTTGCAGCTGCACAGGAATGCCATGGGCTAGCTCCTGTGGCTATTCTACTTGACCCGCACCCATCCAGAATGGGTAGGCTTGATCTAAGGGGCGCGTACGGGGATGGGCCAGCTGGTGCAAATGAAAGGAGCACAGATAAGAATTGAACCCAGGAATTCTGTAGTTACATTTTACAGTGATGGAAAATTCTAGCAGGGATGGATAGATAGATAGAAGATGTGTGTCAGTTTCAATAGATGGAGAGGTACACAGAAGATGTTCTCTCTCTCTGTGTGTTATATAAATTAAATAGAAAAGGTTAATATCTATTTTTAACACACCTTCCATTTTTGTGGCAGCCTCTTCATTTCCCAGTTTCAGTGGGGACTGACCGTGCAGAGATCCCAGGAGAATGGCTGAGGTCATGGTGTTTTGACGTTGGGAGGAATCACTCCAACATCTCTCCAGACAGCCTGTTCTGGGATTCCTCGCCCAGCTTTGCAGTTTGCCCAAAGTTTCAGAGCCTGGCCAAGGAGTTTGCTTTTCCCATCCCAACTCCAAACCTTCCCAGCATCGCTCATTGCTGTGCAAAAGGGAAATATGGAGCCAGATCCTGAGTTGATGTAAATCAGCATTGTTTCATTGAAGTCAAAGAGATACACCAATTTGCACTAGCTGAGCATCTGACCTGATATCTATGGGCCCATTTCTCCAATGTGGGCGCTGAACTGGGACAGCGGATTTGACTCTATTCCATTAGCTGATCATTAAGGAAGTTGAGATCTGAATGTTCTGACTATCGCCCATCTACGTACTGCAAAATGGTTGGAAAATAGAAGGGAAGATCACAAATATTTAATGACAACTTTCTTTTGGCTAAAATGTTAATTTTTTAAAACCTTCCCAGCCTCTCTAAGGTGCCTGGCCTCCAAACCTTGCCTGCTTCTGGGCAGCTGGGGTTTGGAGCCAATTCCAGATCTGACCTTTGTTACTTTGCTTACCATATCATGACTCAGACTGGGCCACCAGTAGCCAATGGCCTCCTGGTGTTGGGGACCTTTGGATCTGGATCCAGATCCGAGCTTCATGGATCCAAACGCAACTGGCCTTTGGCGATGGTCAGATTCCAGATCCAAACCTGGCGACTCGGGTCTGCCTCCCTGGAACATCCAGGGCCTGTCGCTGCATGGTCTGGTCAGGGCTTCAGCTACGAGGTAGGTATTTTTGACCCTATCTACCCACTCAAGCATCCTGAGATGGGATCTGGAGGCTATGGTGTGTCTCCCATGGTTGAAAATTGGGCTCCTTGGTCCAGATGCTCAAAGGTATTAGGCATCTGACTCCTATTGCTTTCAATGGGAGTTAGGTGCCAAAACACCTTCAAGGATCTGAGCCCCCGTGTCTATTCAGTACTGGATTTCTCCACTGCTGGTACCTAACCTTGGGAGGCAACATTGGACTCTCCCAACAGACCCTGGGAATCAGTGGCTGCATGACAATGTAGATGATGGATGGTTGTTCCCATGGAGAACCAATGCCTTGGTGCACTGCAGATTCTCCTGTCTGTGCGCGCCTGGCAGGCATCTCCCCTATTGTGTGTTGTTGCACAAAACCCGAGCTGGCGCCTTACCTGGGCAACAATGTGCCTGTTGAGTCACACTGTACAACCTGTAATTCTAGCTCTAAGTGCTGGTCTGGGTGATGTTTAGCATCAGATCCCCCTTGTGTTTTGTTTGCTGTGTCTCACCTGCCATCTCCCTCTGGGCTCCAGGCTGCCTGGGAGTGTGAAGATGCCTGTCTGGTGAAGGGATCATGGGTCACAGGGAGGTTCCCGTCTCCCCACATGGCTTTCCCTGGCTGCCCACAGCCTCTTAAACTCTAGGCATGCAAATCCCATTAGCCTAACCCCAAATTATCTGCATTTGCCAATTTTCTTCACCTCAAAATGAGAGCTTGTGCCCACTGCAGGCGTCTCGAAGGGGGAGTGGGCACAATTAGCTGCCTGGCCTGGGCTCCTGCAAAGACCCTGCCGCAAATCCCTGCTTGGAACAGAAGACCCTTTATTGCACCTTGTCTCAGCAGAGCTGCTCTGCTCTCTCCCTCCCATTCAGCCAGCTGAGTGCCTCAGTGTCCCTTTAGGCCAAGGGCCCTGATGTGGGGCTTATGGGGAGAACCTAGCAGGCCGGAGAAAGTGGTTTTTGATTTCTTTTCTTCAGCACCTAGAGAGGAGGAGGTTCATCCCTCCTTTCTCTTCTTCTCTCTCTCTCTCCTTCCCCCTCTTCTGTTTGCTCTTCCACCCTGCCCTGTTCGTACAAAAGCACATGTGAGTGGTGGGGGTTCGACCTCCAGGCATGGGCCCCAGCTCCAAAGTTTTGGATCCACATCTAGATCTAGATTCCCTCCCCCCTGACCACATCGGGAACTGTTTGGATCTGGGGAGTTGGTTCTGGTCCCTCTTGACACCCCAGGGACAAGCAGAACCAGAATGTTCAACACCCAGGAGTGCCCGTTAAGACCAGTGGAGAATCCCTCCCTCCCCCCTCCCCACACCCCATTGAGAAGAATGGGAGCTGCTGGGCACTTCATATACATGCCTGGCTGGGCGCTAAGCAATCTGACCCCTGGAATGTACCCCCCTCCCCAGGGGCAAATCATCT
Organism: Natator depressus; assembly: GCF_965152275.1. Classification (NCBI taxonomy): domain Eukaryota; kingdom Metazoa; phylum Chordata; order Testudines; family Cheloniidae; genus Natator; species Natator depressus. Next base: position 13,024,229 of record NC_134255.1, read on the forward strand.
TTCTCTTTGCTGGCGAGAAAGACCGCCTCGTGCCCTGCAGCGTGTGTCTCGGAGGAGTGTTTCTGGGTTGGGACATCTTTGCCTTTTCGGTCCTTTTCAAGCAATCAGCTGGGAGGGATGAAGCAGACAGACCGCCCACCTCCCTCCCTGCCCTTCAGGTCCAGTAGACATGGGGGTTGAGCTGAATGGATCATAGTGACTCTTGTTCTGACTCCCATAGTGACTCCCAATGGCAGGGCCGCGTTCCCCTCGAGCCCCGGGCTGTGTCTGTACCAGACAGGACAAGGCAGGATGCATGGTCCTGCTTGGGAGGCCCCTTGGCCAGGCTGAGACCCTCACTCGTCTCCTCCTGCCAGACTCACTGTGTGATTAGGGCCATTGCAAGGAGCCTTTAGTGGGTGGTCCCTTGGCTTGTTTACAGTCCTGAGTCTTAGGAGCACAGCAGGCTCCCTTAAGCCCCCATCTGTGCAGCTGCCTCCGAGCCCAGCTTTCATTCCAGCCATGGCCTGGCCCTGGTGGAGGCTGGGAGCTGATCAGACACAAGAGAAGAGGGGTCAGGCAGCATGCATGGAACTAGGGGATCCTCTCCCTGCTCAGAGCTTGGGACAAATCCAGCTCGGATCTCAGCTCTTAAGTTCCATGGAGTTTCAATTGCTTGGACCAGAGCTGAACTGGGACCCTGATCTTTAACCTCCCTGGGGGACCCCCTCATTCCCAGGTTACTCTCTGGGGAACCGCCCTCTGGACTCAGTTTCCCTCAGGAGCCCACAGATTGTCCATGTCAGTGGGATTCTTCTGGCCGACCTCTCCAGAGCCACTCAGCGGCGAGACAATGGCTCACGCTGGTGAGGGGGAGAGGCTTATGGGAGTCAGAGGGCCTGTTCACAGTTCTCCGCCCTCCCAACCGGTAGCTGGTTTGGAGTCAGTTGATCAGGCCTTAACAACCAGGGATTGGCAGAACCATTTGTCAGAACCCCCTGGCAGAGCTATAGCTCCATTTGTGTCCGTCTCTAGTAACCTCGAGAGCAGGGTCTAGCGCTTAGAGCTGGGAGTCGGGAGACCTGGGGTTCTCTTCCTAGTGTGACCTTGCACAAGTCATGTCCCCTCTCAGTGCCTCGTTTTCCCCATCGGTCAAATGGGGATGACGAAGGGGAGGGGAGACTGTTGGGCTTAGTCCATCAATGTCTGTAAGTGCTTCCTTGGACGCAAAGTGCCAGTATCGTGTCTGAGCCCTGAGCTTGGGTTCAGTCAACATGTCAAACCTCAGCCTCAGGAAGGCTGCTGGGGGACACAGATGTTGTTCTCCCGCTGACTCCCTGGGTGACCATGGGCAACTTACTTCACCTCTGTGTGTCTCAGAGTTCCCCATCTGTGAAATAGGGATAACAATACTCACAGGCTGTTGAGAGGCAGAATTAGTGTAAAGCCCTTTGAAGATGTAAAGCTCTGTCTAAACATGAAGTATTATTCTTACAGGTGGGGCCGAGGTAGGAGGGATAGGTCGTGTCACTTGGTGCCTTAGACATGGCCAGTCTGTGCCCGGAGGAAGAGGAGGAGTTTGTGAAGCTCTGAGTCTAGATTAGATGAAGGCTGAGCAGCAGAAGGCTGGGAACCAGGCAGGGGGTAGCTGACTTGTTTCAGGTCCACACACTCATGCCATGGCACACGCTGCCCTTTGCAGCCTGTTTTTCCATGGGCAGGAATCTTATAAACAGCCCTGGTGGCTCCAGGGTTGTGGAGATACAAAGATATATGTCACCCTTCCTGGAGTGACTATCCCTCCGGCTAGAGAAGGTGAGTTACTTTTGGAGAGGGGGAGATGCCCGTGAAGAATATCTTCCTTAGTCACTTGGCCCACTCCCCCATCCATGTTCATGTGCCCTCTTTCTTTCTGACCAGGGGAGTTTGCAGATGCTTACAGGTTCCTCCGAGAGTTTCCAGCCTTGGTATGTCGTGAGCTATCAAACCTTAAAGCCACATCATTCTGATTGCAATCGTGCATTCTCCTTCTTCTCCTGGCTTTGACTGAAATAATTTTAGCTGTTGGTATTTTGGGAAGGATTAGCAACTGATGCCTTATATCTTTGGAGAGTTCAGAATCCCAGCTCTCAAAAGGCATGGAGCATCCCTCTCTAACTGCAGGAGATGGTGAGAGATTAGTTGGTAAATTCATTCGAGGACCACAGCAGGTGTAGGACAGGGTGGAAGCAAGACTGTTATCAGAATGGCATGAGGTTACGATCTGCTATCTTGCGATCTGACCAGATTACTATAAGGCACAGCAAAGTAGGGGTCCTGAGTGATCTAATGGCACAAAGATATCAGCTCTGGTTGATGAGCTGTCCATTGGGGCTGGCATTGATTGGTTTGTTTGGCACTCGTCTAGCTTCCCAGCCAGGACATAACACCAGGTGACTCTCTAATCCCTTGTGATTCCATATGCCTGGCAAGCTGCCCCTGTGGTGACAGTGTGTCTCGGAGAGGCCAGGTTTAACCTCCCCAATGGGATCAGGAGGGGTGGGGACATGGAGATGGCAGCCATTAACCCCGCCCGCTGGCGCTGAACTCAGGGCTGAGTCAGCACAGTTTCGGCTTTTGTCATGTTCCCATTGTGGTGAAGGGTGAGTCATCTCCCCAGGCTGGGCGCTCCACGCTCTCTGCTTCCTGCTCCCACTCTAATCCGACAGCTCAGGGGGGATATTTTTTCCATAGAGTTTATTTGTGTTTTCATTTAAGCTGTTAGGTCTCGGATTCCTTTGTTTCGGAAACGAGATGGTCTCACGGATTGATTCCCCCCGAACGCCTCGCTGACCCCCTCCTGCACAGAACTCCTCAAGCCACCTCCAGAGGTGACCTTGAAGAAGGTGGGTAGGAGGGAGGCTTCCATACATTCCGCGGGTGCCCGCAAAAGAAGCTACCATCGCTCCCAGCGCCCTTTATCTTTCAGCTGGACTGCTCTCTTCCACCCAACACTCTCCTGCACCCACACCAATGTCTGCTCTGAATCTGGCCCCTGCTCTCCGCCTCCAGGAGGGATGTTCCCACAGAGGTGATAGCAGGGGGCATGTCAAGGGTAATATTCCATCCAGTAGGGGGTGCTCTTGCTGGGCCCCGTGTTTGCTCAGCTGCATTGCCTTCCCTGCATCATCTTCTGGCCCGCTTCCCTCCCTCTGGCCGAAGGAATCCGAATGGAGGGCATCTCACTTCAGCTCACCTGTCCAAACTCCGCCATTCCCTCCTGCGTGCAGTTCAGAGGAGGGCTGGCAAGAGAGTGATCCCTGTGAGCAGCTCATCGGTAGGCCCAGGGGACGCTAAGCCCAGGTGCTACCTCTTCCCCGGCCTTTGCCCACATGTGACCTGGTTTCCTTAGCAAAGACAGCTCCTCAAATAGAGTTCTGGCTCCTCTGCACCGCTGGGATCCCGCTACTCAGCCACGCTCCTTGGTAATAATTATGCCTCAGAGGAAATGACCCGCTGGAGATGGGTCAGGGGAAACTGAGGGGGCAAGGTGTGGAGCTAGAGACGGGAATACACCAGAGGAGAATGGGAGGGGGGTGAGGGGTACAGGGCTGGAGGACAATCGAGGGTTGAGGGTTTGCTGGGGAGGGATACAGGTCAGTGGAAGGCAAATGTTACAGAGTCAGTCTGAGGGGCATCTTTCAGAGGAAGCATGGGGCTGCTGTGGGGAGCTAGGGGAGACAGAAGGGTTGGGTAAAAATGCGGGATATGGAGTCAGGGGAGCGCAGAGGCAGGCTGGCAGCGCATCGGCGCTGAGGGGTGACGTTCATGTGGAGCGAAGGGGTGCAGAAGTGGAGTGAGCCGAAGAGTCTGAGTGGGAACTGCGGAAATGTCGGGCACAGGAAGCCCCGGGCAGGCTCGGGCAGCAGTGTTGGGTCGAGCAGTGACGCTCAGCCCAGGTCAGGCAGAGGCAAGGGGCAGTGCTGCTACCCATCCTGGGGTGGGAACTGGCAGAACTAGCTGAGGGATTAGCGGGCATGCTCGTGGGGCGGGGCCAGCGCTGGGAGCAGGATCGCAGACTGAGGAGCCTTTGTGCTTTGCTGCTGAGCTTTGGCTTTCGTAGCTTTATTGCAGGAAGGCCCGTCCCAGTGCTGTGTCAGCACTTTCACCTGGAGCCCTGCTCTGCCAGCCTTCCTGCTTCCGCCCCAGGGAGCATTCGTCTCCCATTCACACTGGGCGAAGCGGCTGCTCTGAAGTCAGTGGACCCAGAGCCGTGGAAAAGCCATGGGAGTGGGCAGAGAATCACCATAGTGAGTCTAGTCTGCAACTCATTTTCTAGAGCGGTGCCATTTGCCATTCACAGAAATATGAAACTTGAGAGGCTGTGTTGCCTAGTGGATAGGGCTGGTTCTAAGGAGACCTCGGGCCTCTTTCTAACTCTGCCACTGACCTGCTGTGTGGCCTTGGGAAAATCACTTCCCCGCTCCGTGTGTCTGTTTCTGTCTTGTATATTTAGCCTGTAAGCTCTTGGGGACAGGGGCTGTTTCTTACTGTGTATCTGCAGCACCCAGGACAACAGAGCACTGATCTCGAGCGGGATCTGTAGGGGCTACCATCAGACCAGTCATCATAATAGTGCCAGGAATGTTATAATAAAACTTTGAGGGGAGTTAGTAGAAAATCCAAAAAGGTCTAGGACAGATCTTTCTTTCTGGATTCAGTGTTGACTGATGGCATCCGGGCAGAGATTGAAGTTTAGCCACCAGGCTGGACCAGCATGGGCAAGCTTCCTCTCCATCGAATCTCCGCTTGGGTCTGTTTCCATTATCCGGTACCTTTAGACTGCCAACAAAGGGGCCAGATGTGGGGTGGTTTTGTGATGTAGACACTCCTTGGAACTAGACAGAGAACTACCAAAAAAAAATTCACTTACTACAGGCCAGTGACGTCTCTGTCGTCACTACTGACCTACTCTGGCTGTGAACCGGTGACCTCGAGTGAAAGGGGCTGTGTATCCCATTAGCAATCCCAAGCCAAGATTGGTCTTTCTTTTCTGAGATGGATTTGAACTGAAGCCAAAGGCAGCATTGTAAGCCATGCCACTGAATCCCCAGTGTCTTGATGTCACATAGCGGTGGGAGGGGATGCCTTAGCTTGCAATTTTCTTGACTTGTCCCTGCCATGATCTTAATGTTATTTCAACGCAGTCTGGACATTTTGCATTTGTATGCCACTGTGTGACCTTCAGTGGCAATCTTGCCACACTATCTCACTAGCTATCTCTCTGTCTTATTACTAATGCTCCTCTTGCATGGGTGTCTAAGCCCTACTGTCTAATCCCTCTGGTATCTGAGCTCACAAGCTAAGCAGGGTTGAGGTGGATCAGTATTTGAATAAGAGACCTCCAGTGAACGGCTAGTGTGCTGCAGGAAGTGGTGTATTGGTGATTCATTAGGGAGCACTCTCCTTTCTCAGCTAGTGACTAAGCATGGCGTGGTGAAAGCGGTGCCTGTCAGAAGAGGTGTAGAATGAAGTTTCTAATGCCTAGTGATCAGTTAAAATCTCCTGGGCATTTTTTTGGTACTTTTTTTGCAAGAGGAAGGGTGTTAACGCCAGAGTCTTGGCAATGTCCCAGCTCAGGTAATTACATCCTGCCTCTCAAAATTCTCCATGTGGTTTCAGCTGGATTCAAGATTCTTTATTATTTCCCATCCTCGCTAGACCATGTGCAGTGTTGCTGTGGGCTGTTAAATGCCTGCTGCGTCTGCTCCAGAGGTGGCTGCATTTCAGTGCCAAGTGATTTGATCTTTGTATATATATAGGACAACACCTACTGAAGTCAATGGGAACTGTGGGTGTACAGAGCCTCTCAGGACTGGGTACTAGAGAAAAGTAAAACATTAATGCATTATAAATAACCCTAGGCTGTAGTGTAGACATGGCCTGAGACACAAGGGCCTTTGCATCTCTGACCCCCCCCCCCATAGCATTTGTGTCAGCAAGGTACACAGCGATATTGCCACACCAGCAGGGAGTCTCACCAGACTGATGCCAAGGGCTGTTTCAATGCCTTAGGGGCAGGACGGGTATCTGGGAACGGGAGGGAGAAATCCATGGTGGGTTGGGCCAATGTGAAGTTGTGCAAAGCTGCATGGAGTTCACATGGTTCTTACTAACGAAGAGCGATGGATTGGGTGCACGATGGTGTAGCAGAGCGTCAACAGAGCTCTCTGAGTGAGAGGCGAGACTCTTGAGGGGCAGGACATTAGCAGCCGTGTCTGCAAAGCACCATGCTATCCCTTTTGTTCAAGTGGGAGATGCTCTTGTTCTTAGCATGGAAGAGCCCAGGTTCCAGGTGACCGTGCAGGGCTTGGCAGAGGCCAGAGAGCAGTGCTGGGGGCTGCTAAGAGGGATGTCTCGTGGGAGGGGCTGGGGGACGAAGGAGTCCCTTGGTTAGAGGGTGGAGGTGTTGGTGCAGCAGGACGGAGGGGGCTAGTTCAGTGGGTCTCTTAGAGCCTGTTCTTCTATCTTAGGCCAACACTCGGGGGCCTCACGAGGTCAGATCCAGCCAATGCCTGGGCTTGGTGTCCCAATCCGGGATGCAGGGGAAGTATGAGCTAGGGGACCCCTGCACACATCCTCCTCCCCCCACGCCCCTCCAAGCTCCCTGCCGATGCCGGAGGGTGCAGCCAGCTCTGTGCTGAGCACAGCTGCCAGAGCGCTGAAGCCTCACGTGGCCCAGTGAGTGTCTGGAATGAGGATCCTGGAGAAAAGACTCCACACAAAGCACTTCGGAAGCCAGGGCGGAGAAGTGGGGCCGAGGTCTCTGCTAATGAAGTCAGGGCACCGGTACGTCTCCAGCACTCAGCTGGGGCTTTTTGGCCTGAGAACTAGGAAGGAGGCCTCAATTGAGCACGCTCTGATGTACAGAGCTAATGTTGCTCAGTGCTCTGCCTTGCTAGCTGGCTGCCTCCCGGACACAGGCAGGGACAGGTCAACAGGCTCTTGGCGATTTGGCACGGGAGCAGCAGAGCTGGACGTGGGTCCACCCCTCTGGCTCCTGCATCACACACACCCTGGGCTCTTCCAGGCCTCTCCAGAGGCTGACTGGGGGCTTTATCTTCTCTCCTGCGTGCGCGCACTCTCTGATTCCCATCAATAATTTATGCATTGGCCCTGATGAATTATTGAGTGTGCATTGGGCCAAGGGGAGAGAAGCCATCGAGTCTCAGTCACCTTGCGAGCAAACGCCCTCGAGGGCAGCTGGCCGCTCCGCGACAGCCAATCTACGCTTTGGCTGCAGGTTTAGGTTGGGGAGCAGAGGGAGGTCACTCGTGTTCGCTGGTAACTTGCAAAAAGCCTTGGCTCCGTCTGACCTCGTTCTCGGTGATGCGAGCCGGGATTTGGTGTCGTCTCTTGGAAGTGGGGGTGGGGTTGTTTCCCCAGACGGGATTCAGGGGACTGCAAGCTGGGAGGGGGCAGCAGAGGTTTGTCCCCTCTCCCAGAGCAGACACCAGCATTCAGACACCTTGGGAGGAAACATGATTTCCACGTGCTGGTTGTTTTCTTGGTATATTTTTTCCCCCTGCAGCCTCTAACAGTTAGGAATGTGGTTTTTTGGAAGCAGCTGCATGTAGAAGCCTGACTTCCAGTCGGGCATGGTGCCTGGCCGGATCCTCAGCTGGCATCAGTCAGAGTGGCTCCTTCGGCATGGCCACACTGCTTTTGGCCGGCCATGGATCCAGCCCTCTGTGTCTGGGAGGTGAGGGCCCCCCCTGTCATGGGGGATCTGCCGGCTGCTTCTTGTTTTAGACATGTTGGAGATCAGGATCAAATTTAACGTAATCCAGGTCTCTGCCATCTTGCTGGGCATGTGTGCAGCCATCATGTTCCATGTCCCTCTGCCCTAACCCCTAGTTCTGTGTGGCCAGCTACACCATATCCCTGTATTCTAGGACTTACGCTCCATGACCCTATTTCCCAGCCACTCCAGCTCCGTTTCCATGTGTCCCAGCCCTGGCACGCTGCCCAGTGCTATTTCCCTTTATCCCAGCGCACCTTCTGCTCTGTTTGCATGTCCCTGTGTCTGTTCCACCACCATGTGCCCGGGACCCTGCTGCTCCCTCTCCATGACCCCAGGCTTTACTGAGGAAATCCTCTTTTGGTTTTGATAGGGGCTTGGAAAGATCCGAGCAGGGGAGAGAAGTCTATTTTCTGTGGCAGAATAGCAAGCCAGGCTGAATGCCCCGGCCTGGGGTAAAAGTGGGAAGTGCGCTGCAGTTCCAGCTCTTTGCAGAATCTGACCAGTTTTGTAATGATCCTTAATTAGTTTCCTTGGGCATTGCTGGGAACAGAGCTTGGGGTAATGGAATGGAATTAACACAGGGAAAATTGAAACTGAATATAAAGAAAAACTTCCTGAAGGCATCTGTCTGTCTGTCTATCCTATTCCTCATCAGTATCATCATCCCAATGATATTTCTAAGGTGCCTGTCACCTTAGCATCTGGCCTGTGGAATAGCATCCCTTGGGCTGTGATGGAAACTCTGTTTCTTTAGGCCACCCATCCCCTTGCCACTGGGACATTGCTCCTCTCCCTGTAGCTGCATTGGCAGGGAGATGCCCCAGAGAACCCCGGAGGGTTCTTCTGTCTTTGACTTCCATGATTCTCTGGCCAATCACTCGCTTTTCTGGCCCTCATGGTAAGGAGTCCAGCCTCGGCAAGGAGTGTGGTTTTCTGCTGTCCATTCGCTGAACTGAAAGCTAACATGGCCTCTTCCTCTTCTATTGGTCTTTGGAAAGCCACGCTCCTGAGGAACAGCTGTAGGGTCACAGAGCTTATGTGGAACCGGAGCCAGCTGCACCATTGCCCAAGCCCTGGAGCCAACAGCTCACTTTGAGAACCAGGGCTTGTTGAGGGAGGTTTCTCACTGGCGGCTGAGCCTACCTGCCTGTGCTGGCAGCCCTTCAGAAGAAGGTGGGGCTGGGGCTGATGAATCCATCCTCCCCAGGCCTTGGGAGAAAGAGGGAGTGCCTACCTACATGCAGGCAGCAGTGAGCCGTGCAGGAGTCTGTTCCCAGGACCTTTGCTACGTGACTCTCTCTGCTAGCCGGCAAGCTCCCACACGCTCTCCGGGGCTGTAAACACTTCAGAGCTGGGATGCCTGGCAAGGCTCTTGCTCACCTCTGCAGGTGCAGCCAGTTCTGCAAGAGGCTTCCTCACCCGAAGGCAGAAGGATCATAGCATGCTGCATGACGGGTTGGATGCGCTGCATTTCCCCCCTTCCTCGAATCCTGGCCTGGTATTAGGCAGCACAGTGCTGCTCTTTCCCCTCTTCGCGTGCTCCATCACGCAGTGCGCCTTGTGCTGTTAGGGGGGCCGCTGTTCATAACCGGTCCCAGCCCTCTGCCCCCGTTAGGGGTGCTGTGCTGAGAGCTTCATTGCCCAGACATTCTTCATCCATCTCAGTCCTGCTGCTGTTCCCTTCCTGACTCTGGCTGGTCCTATCTGTCATGGCCCCAGCGTGGCATCAGGAGGTGCAGTGCTGCTGGGGTGCTCTGCTCGACATCAGCTGGCTCCATCTCCTCCCACACCAAAGGACTGCTGTGCTGCTCCGAAACTAAAGTGACATTTGCAGTGCTGCTCTGCGGGCTCATTAGCTGGATCTAAAGGCCAAGAGGCATGTGGTGCTCCCCAGCTGCACACACCCAGTGCCTTTCAGTGACTCCTAGCTGAACATTAGGGCAAGCCCCTGTTCCCTGGCAATGCTGAGTGACTCGCAGGGGCACGAAGCCTAGCTCAAGGAGGGAGCCCGTACTCAGCCCAGAGGAAGGGTATTCAGGCTTCACTGTTGCCTTGCTGTGGTCTACGGGTGAAGTGTCAGTTCTGCGCAGGTTTTGTTAGGATCCCTTCTGGGCTCAGCTGGGCCGCGGCGAGGGATGCTGGCAGGGATGGCTGCCGACCGCCGGAGGGGAGCAAGTGCAGCCGGCTTTCAACAAAATGCTGGCAGTGAGCATGTGCCTCCATGAGGACATGTGTGTGGATGTATGTTAGAGAGGGGGAATGCGTGTGCACCCACCTATGAGGCTGTGTGTGTGTGTGCATGAGTGTGAGAAAGGAGAAGTGTGTGTGAGAGATTGGAAATGTATGAGTGCACATGTGTGTGACAGGACGTGTCCATGAGGGATTGCACATGTAGGCATAGATGTGTGTCTGAGGACATGAGTGAGAATATGTTTGCCCGTGTCTGTGCATGAACGCGTGTAAGGATGTGCACGTGCGGGTGTGAGAGGACACTGTGTGTACATGGGGTGTGGGCCCACGAAGAGCTCATTCGGTTTTGCACTCACTGGGACCTAGTTGGCCATTGGAAGAGCGGGAGCGCAGAGGCCAGACTGTTTCTAGCCTTGGCTCTGACAGCAGCAGTATTGATGCGCTTGCATTTAGCAGCGATGACTTTGAACGGCTGTATGCACTGACCATGAAGACACTCCATTTCCATTTCTCCTACATCCCTCCCTCTCTGTCTCCTGACCCTCCCTTCCTCTCCATCACCCTTTCCTGTCCTTCTTTCTTTCTTTATACCCCTTTCCCGCCTCCTACCCTTTCTCTCTTTCTTTGGGCTCCCTCTCTCACGCTCTGCACACATGCATTTCAGCCTCCCCCGTAAGGGAGTGAGCAGAACCAGCTTTTCCAGTTCTCAGCGCCTTGCTCTTTCAATACATTTTTAATATCCATACCAGCTGTATAGTTATTGGAGCATTATCTCTAAACACACAGATTAGAGGAAGATGTGGCAGCAGCCAAAGATGAATTTAAATGTTGATCTTGTGAGAGACTTTATTTCCCCCTCTGTAGAGGGAGGGATCATCTGGGACAGAAGAATAACCATTAAGAATATGCTACACTTCTGCTGAGCGCCTTTCATCTCTGTGTTACAGAGCCTGTGTGTAGGAATGGCTTCATCTGCCTCTAAAATGCAGCCACCTCTGGGGTGGAACAAGGCAGCTGTTTGCCATCTGACAGCAACAATGCACAACAGGAAAGGAAAGGGCGGGAAGTGAAAAATAGAGCAGCCTGTGTTCCTGGGTGGTCTCAGAACCCTGTTCGTCAGATTTCCTCTGAAAATCACATTCTAGGCTTCGGCAGCTCAGTGGGAGTATCTCCAATGACCTTAATGGGCGTTGGAGCAAGCCATTAATCTGCATGGGCTTGTTTTCCTCTGTGTGTGTGTCTGTGTGTCTGTGCACACACACATGTGCATGCATGTGTCAGTTTGTGAGTGTTTTTTGCACCCTTGGGGTGCATCCAATGCTGCCAACAAATCTTCCTGAGTAACTCCCCTTGCTTTCAGTGAGCCACCTGCAATGTCCTGAGAGCTGAGTTTGGCCAAGCGTGTAGCTGTGTGCGCACATGTAAGTTCATGTGTGTACAGCGGGTGCCTGGGGATGTGGTTCCCTGCCTGCCTAGAACAGTCGAAGTGTCTGTGCGTGTGTGTGATGGCGCGGTGTGTGTGGTGTGTGGATGCGTGCATAGGTATGCTCCGATAGCCACATGTGTGGGGAATATTTGCAGGAATTACTTTAGTAGCATGTGACATGTTTCCCAAGTGTAAAAGCATCACCTTGTTTGTCCATCCCCAGGCCATCAGGGGATGCTCACAGGGCACCACATTGGTCATTGGGCACTAGACCTTACTGGGTGGCTACGGGGGGGAAGGGAGCAGCAGACCTCACTGGCCGGCATGGCTGGGGGATATCAGCCCTTATCGAACGGATGTTGTAGGTGGGGTTGCAGTTTGTTACACAACAGTAGTGGAGCTGGCTCCCCCAGATGCTGACGTGGGTCCCAGCCAGCCCTGGCTGCTGGGGGCTCCGTGGCATTACATCAGGGTGGATTTGGCCCGGAGAGTTTTGTTATGTGACGCTATGACCTGGGCTGGGGACGGACCTCTGGGGTCCAATAGCTCTTGGCTAACTGGAAGGCAGGCGGCAGGGACCATAAGCCCCCAGCGTCCACAGGGTGGTGCGCTCTGCAATCAAATGCTGTAGGAATTGGCCCGGTGTAGTGACTGCCTGACAAATTCCTGGGGCAGCTGAAATTCAGGGGTTGGTCCTGGAATGTCAGCCCCTTGCCTGCTACGCACCAGATGCAGCTGTGGGGCGGGGGTTCCAGAGACCAGGATCCCTTCGTCCCTCTCTCTCTCTTTCTCAATCTCATCCACGTCTTCCCTGCTCTGTCGTTGCAGGGCTCCGGGCTCAGACCGTCCTGGTCAATGACACAGTCTCGGGGTTCATCGGGACGGATGTGGTCCTTCACTGCAGCTTCACCAACCCGCTCCCCAGTGTGAAGATCACGCAGGTCACGTGGCAGAAGGCCACCAATGGCTCCAAGCAGAATGTGGCCATCTACAACCCTGCCATGGGAGTCTCCATCCTCTCCCCCTACAAGGAGCGCGTGACCTTCCGTAACCCCTCCTTTAAGGATGGTACCATCCAGCTGTCCCGGCTGGAGCTGGAGGATGAGGGCGTGTACATCTGCGAATTTGCCACCTTCCCAACCGGCAACCGAGAAAGCCAGCTGAACCTCACCGTGCTGGGTAAGATATAGCCATTGCCTTGGGCCAGATGCTCAGCCCGTATCACTGCCCTGGGTCAGAGTCCCCACTGAACGCCCTCTGGAACCTGGGACCAGCGACCTAGGACTCCCTGAGGCTCTGGTGGGGGGAATCCCTTGGTTTAAATTGCACCCACAGAGCTAGTTCTCCATAATCTGACATTGCCAGGCTCATGGGGAGGCTGAACTAATTTGCTAAGTGGCTTGAGAGTCCCAGATGAAAGACACTAGAGCAATACAAAGCATTAGTAGGGTTCCTCCTTGGAGCTGTCTTAGCCTGGGTTTGTGGATAGAGAGACCTTGGCCTAGGATTCCCCCACAAGGCTCTCTCTAACTTGGGCTTTCCAGGGAAGGAGAGAATTCAACTGCCCATCCAGTGTATTGCCACCCTTCTTCATGACCTGCAGCCTGGAGGGCTGGATCCCCAGTGGGTGAGGTTCAGAGTAGCTCTTCTGAGACTGCAGGAAATTTGCTCGAGCTCTGGATCAGGCCAGGAAGAACCCAGCCGTGGGGCTGTACCACTGGGTGTCCCGGGGGTTGGGAGCCGTGGGGATTGGTGGTGATTTTAAAACCTCTTCCTCTCCCTGCTCTGCTGTGTCTTTGTAGCCAAGCCCACCAACCGGATGGAGAGCACCACCCGGCCCCTCGTAGCCAGATCCGGCAAGACGGAAAAGATCTTGGTAGCCACCTGCATGTCCTCCAATGGGAAGCCGCCCAGCACCGTCACCTGGGACACCAAGCTCAAAGGGGAGGCGGAGTTCCAGGAGATCAAGAACAGCAACGGCACCATCACGGTGATCAGCCGGTACCGCCTCGTGCCGAGCCGGGAGGCCCACCGGCAGCAGCTCATGTGCGTGGTCAATTACCAGCTGGACCGTTTCACCGACAGCATGACCCTCAATGTGCAGTGTAAGTGAGAGAGCAATGGGGCCAGGCCAGCTGCCAAGGCCTGGTGTCTTGACTGACTATCCCCAGGGCTGGTGCAGGGAGGGGAGGGTCACGAGCTTGCTGCAGGGGTGGAGTCCAGTGCCACATCCTCCCTGGGGTAGAAGAGAACAGTGATCTCTTGGAATAACCACTCGCTCTCCCTCCCTCTCTCACCCACTCCTTCCTTTTGCCTGTTCTTTCTCTCCCTTTCCACCTCTCCCTTCTTCCTGACTTCCTCTCTGCCTTCTCTACTCCTCTCTAATGTTCTCTGTCCCCATCTCTGATCTTCCTCCATTCCCACTGTTCCTCCATCCTTCTTTTCTCTTTTCACTCCCCATCTCTGTTTCCTTATTCCTCCTTTTCCCTTCCTCTCCCATTTCCTTCCCCCCTCCTTTCTCCATCTCTCTTTCTTCTCCCCCCCCACCCCGGGCCCTGTTTCTTGCCATCCCTCTCTTCCCTGACAGATGAGCCAGAAGTCACCATCGAGGGCTTTGACGGCAACTGGTTTTTGAACCGGAAGGATGTGAAACTGACGTGCAAATCCGATGCCAACCCCCCCGCTACCACCTACCAATGGAGGCTGTAAGTACCCCCAAGGCATCCGGCCCTGTAGCAGCGCACACCACTTCCCACAAGAGCCAGGGAGCCCCCTTGGAGAGCTAGAGGCCTCCTACCAACTGGTACTTGGACTCAGTAGGGCCTGGTTGCGGAGCTGTGTATAGAGACACAGGGCCTGGCTCTGCTTTCACTGTGAATCCGGAGTCACTCCATTGCCATCAGTGGGGTTGCACTGGAGTAGAACCTGTGCCCTTGAGGAGAGAAATGGGGCCTCAGGGTCACTAGAGACCGAAACCATCTTTCCACAGGGAGCTCAAGGCGGCAGAGCGATATCTCTAGTTCTTTGGGGGCAAAATGGGCTGTGTATAGAAATCCTGACTCTGCCAGGATTGAAACTAGCTTTCTATAGGGAACTCAGGCCTGCACCTGTATGGGGCAGCTCCTCCCCTGGTGTAAACCATACACCAGCTGAGGAGCAGGTCTATAAATCCTGCCTCTCTATGGAATGCCTCTACGTAGTACTCTGGGACACATATAGAAGAGTCTATCCGTCGGGACTGAAATCAGCTTTCTGGGGGCGGGGGAGGTGTCTTGCTGCCAATTCAGGGGGTCTGGAGTCGCTGCTGTCGGGGACCCTGACCTTTTCAGCTCCCCCCTCCGCCCAAGCCCCATGTGGAGCCTGGCCTGTCAGACGCAGAGCAGCCTGCTTCCTCTGCCAGCCGTGCCTACAGGACAGTCTGCGGGGGTGCGGCTGCAGACCGTGCTGGCGGGGAAGGCACCGGCGCGTTCCAGGTGACGGGGGACAGCAGTGCCTTTCCGGGCGGATGGACTCACGGGGCCTGTCGGCTGGGGTGACGCAGATGGGGCTGGGCTTTGGTCTGAGCCCCAGCATGTCTGCCTGGCATGGGCAAAGGTTTCCAGCTCTGCTCACAGCTCTGCTAACAGGCTCTGTGGGGGATGGGGCGGGATGGGGAGCTGAAACAGTCACGGTCCTCTCCTTAGGGGACCATGATCCCCTTCCCTCAGGATTGCATCCCCTCCCTGCTTTCTCGGGTTATTCTCCTGCCCACGGCCTCCTCCAGGCCCAGCACTTGCCAAGGGAAAGAGCTTTCAGACCCAGGGGGCCCTGCCATCTCCGATGGAGGGGAACAGGCAGCAGGCAAGGAACTAGCAGCTCCCTCCTCCCTCTCTTGGCCCTGGTTTGCATTAATTAGGCAGCATTGCAGGTCGATCTGACAAGGACCCGAGAGCGGGGGGAGAGCTGGGCTGTGAGGGCCTTTGAGCTGCGGCGGCAGGAGGATCCCTTGATGCACGGGAGAAGAGCAGAAAATGCGGCTGCCCTGCCCCTGCTGTGTTCATGGTGGCTGGGGGATTGACCTCAGCACAATGAGCCATGCAAGCTGCACCCAGTAGTGAAGGGCTGCAGGTGAACACGCTCCCCCAGCAAACCCGGGTGCATGGTGCCAGCTGCAGGCTCCGCTGGGGCATGAAGACTCCATCTGCCAGCCCCTTTCCAGTGCGGCCTTGCCTCGGAGACGGAGCATAGCTGTGACGTGTCCAGATGCACACAGACATGCTCTCCAGGGCCCTAAGAGAAGAGATGCCCTTTGTTGCGTGGAGGTCGAGCAGGTGGTGGGACACACGTAACTCCATTGCTTCCCCTCAATCTTGTAGGCTCTAGCTCCATCACTGGACCTGACAGGGTAACCCAGCTGTCACTCCATAACTTCTGAGTGTGAGCTGGACAGACATCCAATAATCCTCCCAACCCTCCTATAAGGAGGATGAGTATTATTCTCCCTGTGCTGCAAGTGGGGAAACTGAGGCACCGAGCGGTATAGTGATTTGCCCAAGCTCACTCAGCAAGTCAGTAGCAGAGCCGGAAAAAGAACCCCGGAGTTCGGTGGTGGTGTGGGGGATTGTCATATGTGCCTATAAGGATTAAAGAGCACATGTTCTGTTGAGTTTATGCACCTTTGAAAATCTCTCCCTGCAATGAACCCTTTGCAACCCTAACCAACCTCCCTTTGGCGCACCCCTCCCCACATTTCAGTCATTAAATGGAAGCAATTCAGCCTCCTCCAGGTTGTCAGCTTTGGGCTGAATGCCCTAAAGGGAAGGAGAAGTGAACCGGAGCCACTGGGGGCTTAGATGAACATTGACGGAACCTGGAATGGTTATTTCTTTTTGCATTCACGGAGCTTAAAAACCGATCAAACGGATTCTTTTCTGTTTGGCTGGTGCTTGTCATCGGGAAAGCGGCTCTCAAAATGTCTTTGCAGGGAGCCAGAGTTATTCTCTTTCATGTCGCTACCCGCATCAGGCTGCTTGGCTCACAAGCCTGAAGAGGATTCTTCTGTCACTGCTGCCAAGTCTTCCCCTGTAAACTCCGTGTGGGCTCTTGGCACCTCTTGCACCAGCACCCAGGGCAGCATAGAGAGAGGGTTTCACACGTGATACAGGAAGCTCCAGTGCCCCTGCAGAGTGGCGTTGGCTCCTGGTGGCTCACATCCTTTGGGCAGTAAGGCCAGTTTCCAGGTGTTAAAGGTGGCCCTGTGGGACTGGGGCTGGCCAAGAACATAGGAGACCAGGGGTCAATTCCTGCCTCTGTCCCAGGCTTTGTCTGTCACTTTGGGCAAGTCATGTGATCTCCCATTGCCTCAGTTCCCCCTGTGTAAGATGGAGACAATAATACTACCTTGGTCTGTTTAAATTATAAGCTCTTCAGGGCTGGGCTGTCCCTTACTATGCATGCATACAGCACCTTGCACAGTGAGGCCCTGATCTCAACGTGGGGCTTCCAGCTGCTGCTGTAACACTAGAGGGAGGCAGACAGCCACGATGTGAGTAAGACGGGGCCATTTTTTCTGAGCCCGGTGAGATTTGCTAGCCCAGGCCAGGTGGGAGGGGCAGTTACAGTCAGCAGGGGATGCAGGGCTCCACACACTGTGCCTGCTGCGTGTCCCTCCGCAGGACCACTTCAGGTGTACATCTGGACGAGGGGGCGTATTGGTTGGCAACTGGCATAAGCGCTCCCAACTCCCAGCACGAGGCAGGGCCCTGGAGAATTGTATCCCCTTAGGCCAGGCCTGGAGTTAGCCCTCCGTGGCCATGCCTTTTGTTACAGTTTTAAAATCTAGAAAGAGTAAGTATTCTATTGTCAGTGTGTGTGTGTGTGTATCTATGGCCCGCTGGTCCCGAGGGGACCATGGCTCACGACTCAGCCACTAGGGGCACAGACTCGATGGCTGCAGAAGGAGCTGGGGAGCGGAGAAGGGAGAGACAGAGAGAGGAGGCTACTGCGACAAATACCCCTTCGTTTCTGTCCTCACCACTCCCTTCCCAGAGGACCTACTGGTCAGTGAGGACTGTGTATAGGTTAAACAGAGAGGGAGCGCTGCAGGGGGAGGAAAGGAAGGGAAAGGAGAAGAGAGATGTAGTAAAGAAAGAGGAAGAGGGATAGAAAGGAGAAGAGAGGGATGGGAGGGGAAGAGAGGGGCAGAAGCAGCTGTTTGCTCTCTCTCTTTCTTCCTCCTTGCCATAGACTCTGCTTCCCTGTCAGCTCAGGGCTGTCTATTAGCTTGTTCCCCTGGGAGAGACGCAGGCCAAAGGCTGGGTTTGGAGCTCGCTAACTAACTCAGCTGATCCCCAGCAGCCAGGCCCTGGGAGCTGTGTGTGCACGGCAGGAGGGATGGGGATGGTGAGTGATGGGGACAGGGCCACCTCGCGAGCGGAGCAGCAGCGCTGGAGAGAAATTCACTCTGACGTGTCCCCCTCTGCTGCTGATTAACGTAGAACTGATTCCCTGCTCCCATGTCAGAGCCCAGCCGGACAGGCAGAGAGATCGCTCCCCGTGCTTTTCGTTAACGTGCGAGTCGCATTTGCCTGCTTTTGCTCCTGAAGGAGAGGCCGCAAATTACGGTGACACCGTAGCCCTGCCTGGAATGGCAATCACCTCCTCCCCTTCCCTCGCTTTTGTGCAGCGGAGAGCGACTGCTGATTCCCTCACTCGCTCGTTACAGTAATCAGCACAGGCTTCCCATTCCCGCACCTGACCCTGCGGGGGAGCCGTCATCTCAGGGGGCCCCTTGCCTGGAGACCAGGAGGTGCTTCCCTCACTCGCTCGTTACAGTAATCAGCACAGGCTTCCCATTCCCGCACCTGACCCTGCGGGGGAGCCATCATCTGAGGGGGCCCCTTGCCTGGAGACCAGGAGGTGCTTAGACTTGGCCCCACCAGGTTCAAGAAGCCAAGTCTTTCCTTTCATAGCAAGCTGTCCTCCATAGGGCTAGCACTGCTTACTGGCTCTTACCCTCCCAGAACTGCCGTTGGGACCATCACCCTAACAGCAACACCTGCCGTATGTCACCTCCCAAGCAGTGCACGAACACTGAGCCAGAAATCTTCCCGAGAGCCCTCTGAGCCGTTCTGATCCCTGTTTTACCAGACAGAGCTGGCCGCATGGATGCCAGGTCTCGGGGAATCTGGCTGACCATTTCTGGGACACTTTGCAAATCTGAATTACGTTCTCCATCAGTATCCCCCTATCATTCCCACCCTTTTCTTCCTATCCAACTTGATTAAATTGGAGCGGAAATACCGCCAGCTCGAAGGCAGCCCGTGCCTTGTATTAGGGATAGAAAAGCCTCCCCCCACTGTAATGCTGCATGCAGTGACTCGAGAGCGTGAGTACCAGGCTCAGAACAGCCTGTCCAAAACCAGCACACAAACCCCAAACTGGCTGTGAACACTTGGATTTCACCAACCAAGGATCAAGTGTAAATTCCTCAGGCACGATTACAGCCTGAACACAGAGTCACAGACGGTCCCCTGGGGTACTCTGATCTATCTCGCCACCCAGGTGAGCCTACCTTTATGATAGCTGGTCCCATTCACCATGAGTAACATTCAGGTGACTCCCAGTCCCAAAGGACCAGTCACTTACCCCCAAGTCAGTTGCACCTTAGAACCCACACCAAAGACAAAGCTTGTAGCCAATCCTATAATAAAACCTTTACAGATTTATAAAATAGGAAAAAGGAGTTATATACAAGGTTAAAGCAGGTGAACATACCCACACAAATGAGTTACAATCTTAAGTTTTAAAAGGCAATGGAAGCTTTTATAATAAGCAAGCTCTTCATGTCCTTTAGGGTTAACCCAGGCTATGCAGCTGGGGATCTCTTGCTTATCCCTAGAAACTCTTGTCCCCCCGAGTCTAAGCAGCACAGAGATACAGTATCTTCTTGTTAGGGTTTTTTTTATTCACCTCCTGCCTTATGCTCTGAGCTGCAAACTCAGCTGATGGGAGAATCCACTTGCATGGCTCCTCTTCATGGGGAGGGGAGGGCAGAACAACCATTGCCTTTTGTCCTCTTTAATGTTGCACACTAGTCCGTCTCGTGACGATGGACTTTTCCTGTCGGGCAGGACATAATGCTTTCTGTTGGGGATCAGCACTTCACACTAGTTAATCTCTCTCCTCTCTGGCAATTTACACAGTCACAGAGGCTCACCATACAAGCACTCAAATACTACCTTACAGTATGGGATACAGAATGTGTAAGTGAGACTAATGCATGCAGCAGCTCACAAGCATTCAGTAAAGTCTAAACTCTAAACATATTCTTATAACTCTAATACCCATGTTAACAAGACTAACACACAGAGGGGCCAGACCGATTCCACCCATGTGTTTGTCAGTGTTCCGATGAGACACAGGGACCTTGGCATGAGCTGGCACCTGGTTTGCCAGCCTCACACCCACCAGCTATGCTGGCAGATGTGTTTATTTCTTAATTGGGATCTTTGCTGTTGTATTGCAAACCCAGTCTCATTGGGTCTCAGCCCCACAGCTAGGTTTGGAATTAGACCACACTGAATTAGCCTAGCCCTGGTTTTAACAGATGTGGAAAACTGAGGCATCGAAATGGTAACATCCTGCCAGAAGGTCTGCATTAGGACTCAGACTTTGGGAGCCAGGGCACAAGCCTCTCTTTGAACTGCTTTAGCAGAACCCCCAGATAGTACTTGAGAATGCTAGGCTTGAAAGACTGGGAATAGGCAACAAAAAAAGAAGTTACTAAGTAAGCATACCTAATCAGAGATCAGCTGATTCCCCTATAAAAAGCCACAGGAAGCTGCAGAAAGAGGATTCTCAGAGAGCTCTAGCAGAAGTATGGAGGCTGCTGGGACTTGGGGAGCAAGGTACAGGCAGGCAAGGCCTGGGAGTGAGCTGATAAGAGGCTAAATGGATGGATTTGAGAACTTTATTTTGGATGCTGCTAATTGAATAAACCAGAATTTGAGAAAGTCTGTGAATGGGCTAAAGGGGGTGTGAGTGATTGAAGAAGCCCCTTGCAGGAGGAAACGGAGGCAGGGGGCTGCTTGCAGGGCTGGCCTGAGGGAGAGGTGGCCCCCTGATGACAATACCTAGCCCTTTATACAGATTCTTCCTAATGCCCCACCCTTCTCTTTGCCCATATTCATGGGGGGATTCTGTGTTACACTACAGCTGACTATTGCACCAATCAGCAGCCTCCCTCCAGCAATGACCCGGGGGGATGCTTAAGTAGAAGGTGGGAACCCTGCATTGTGGGCCTGGTCAGTTGTGCAGTGCTCCACATTATGGGGCTGGAGGAGATGCAAACGTCTGTCCTGCCAAGCTCCGCGGGAATCAGGTGACACCATGGAGTAGTTCTCTATCTGTTCCATGGGGATAATAGCACTTCCCTGCCTCCTGGGCTTGTGAGGGGTGCCAGGGTGACTGGCCCCTTTAAGAGGGAGGGGGATCCAGTGCACCAGGGATGTATTACCTGCCTGGCTTCTATTCCCCTCTCCCTGAGGCCCAGCTGGGCAGCAAGAAAGCAGTCTCAGGTGCACTGGGCCCGGCTCCCTCTTAAAGGGGCTGGTCACCCATGAGGATACATGTATTAAAGATTGGGGCATTTGGGTATTCCTGTAATGTAGAGAGGAGTCTGAGATAAAATGATAAACCTAACCACACCCACCCTCAAACCTAACCATTCCCCCACCCCCAAATCTGCACCTATTTCCAGAACCACACTGGAAACTGATCCGTTTTAAGGCTCTGAAATATTTTGCTGATTCCCCCCCCCCCCTTTCTGGTGCCTGGCTGGAACTGGGAGTGCCCCAAATAAGGATGTTCTAGAAAGATTTGCAGAGCCAAGAGGTTTGTCTCTGACAGCTCAGCAACCAGGTGGTCAGATCCAGCAATAACATACCCAGGTGTAGCTCCATTGACTCCTGATTTCTGCCAGTCTGATCCAAAGCCCATTGAAGTCAATGCGAGTCATCCAGCTAACTCCCTTGAGCTTGGGATGGAGCCCTAGGTGAGATGGGAATCCATGCTCCAAGCAGGTCAGGGGTCAGGTGTTAGTGACAGAGAAGGGTAACTCAAGCCCATTTGCAGATGAAGAGAGGTAGACACCTGAAGGTGTTGGAAGGGAGTTGGTGAAACAAGGACCTGATCCCCCTCCTGCTCACACGAGTGGCTCTGTTGAAGTCAGTGGAGTTATCTAGGCATTCGTGAGTGCACCAGCCTTGCCTGAGCATTGCCCATTGCCACACCACGAGACCCCAAAAGAACCATCTCTGGGAACCAACCCCAATGCTCTTCCCCCCCCTGTAGGCTGAACGGCTCACTGCCCGAGAACGTAGAAGTCCAGAACAACACCCTCTTCTTCAAAGGGCCCGTCTCCTACAGCCTGGCAGGGACATACATCTGTGAGGCCACCAACACCATCGGCACGCGGTCGGGGCTCGTGGAAGTCAATGTCACAGGTAGGAAAAACTCAGCCTATCCAGGAAGGGGCAGATTGGGGAGTCTCTTCTGTCAATTCTCCTAGAGCTGGACTCTCTCTCGGGGTAGAACCGATAAAGCAAACAGGATCTCTGCTCTGCCCCTGCCCTCATGGGGTTTGTTTTCTGTGTGATGTGGGCTTGGATTTCATTTCATGTTTTCTCGGTCTCGCTTCCTTTTATACGCTGTGGCTTGTTTGATCTCACCTCTCTCTGTTTTCCTTTCGGCTTCTGATTCAAAGCGAGAGTTAAAGCTGGGATGTGTGGCGAGAAGTACTGAAGGAGAGGCTTCCGGGGTGCGGGGGGGGGGAAGGAGGAGCGGCTCCCAACAAGGCAGTGGTCCGACATCTGTGGGCGACTCTTTGTGTCCCGTGCTTGTCAGTTTGAAGTGACTCAGCAGTTTTTCCAGTTGTGCTCCTTCCCTTCCAGCGCTGCTGCTCTGTACAGCCGTTAACCTTACCATCGCGCACAAGGCTGAGGAGACAAGCTGTAGGGAGATGGGCCACTTTCGCCTGGCTCCAGGAGGGAGTGACATCAGAGGGCCAGGAGTGAAGATGGTGATGTCGTAGGGTGCCATATGAGAAATCAGGCTAGCCACTGAGAGAGGAAGTGGCATCTGGAGGTGTTGGGTTAACATCCAGAGAGGAGGTGACATCAGGAGGCGTCCTGATGACGTCAAAGGGAGGGAATGGCATCATGTGGCAGTAGATTAATGAGGGAGGAGAAATGACATCAGAAGTTGTTGGTCTGACATCAGGGAGAAGTAACCTCTGGCAGTGACAGGCGAATGGCAGAGAAAGGAAGTGTCATCATACAGCACTGAGCTAAGGGCCTGTGCGGTAGGCAGAGCATCTGCTTGCTCTCGGGTCTTGGTGGAGATGGCAAGGAGTGGCTGGCTGACGAAGCAGCCCTGAGGGCCTGGGGTACATTGCGCTGCTGACGGTGTGTGGTTGTGCTTGTGACGTGTGTTCCTCTGGTGGGCGATCTCCCTCTCGGATCAACTCAGTCCATGGTGGTTATAAAAAGACAAATGACCCAGTGTTGTTCCCAGCATCTGTGAGGAGACCATGTGCCACCCGGTGCCCTGGAGACAAACCTGCTTAGCTACCAGGATGAGAAGCATGGTATGAACATCTAGATAGGCAGAGCCAAGCCTGATCTCACTCAGCTGGCTTAATACAATGGCTGGAGGCCTCTTGCCCTGGGGATGACCTTTTCCACCATCCAGGGGAGCTCTGACGTTTTCCCCATGCATTGGCTAGGCTGCAACGCTGCTGGGATAGAGAGAACTGGGAGAGTATACCATACCATGCTACAACCAACCCAAGATGCCCAGCACTCTAAGCCCTGGGCTTAGCAGGGCACTGGTTCTGCCACCATGTGCCATAGCTGCCCAGCTGTTCGGTCTCCTGGCTTGCCTGGTTCCGATCTCCACTGGGGAATTTCCAGGCAGCATAAAACCCTATCCGAGGAACTGCTGCCAACTGGCCATGCAGAATGAGGCAGAGGACTGATCTGCAGAGGGCTACTTCTCAGGCTGCCCTATGACAGGGGGCATGGGAAACTTGTGTCCAGTCCCTGAGGCACGCATGGGTCCCTGGTGGGGGTGGGAGGGGAGACAAGCTCCTGGGGCCAAGGCGGCTGCTGTCAGGCGGGTTGGGGAATCATCGCGCTGTTTCCTTTCTCTAAATCTGACCAAAGGCCCAAGCACTCCCATACTGTTCCCTCCAAGGCACACGGCTAATGAGACGCTCCGCAGACTGTGGGGGCTTCCAGGGCATGGGATGTTCAGAGCACAAGTGGAGAGCAGGGACGGGGCCTCCTGCACTTGCTGGGCCAGACAAGGGGCTGAGTGGAGTCAAGACACTGGGATCCCATTCTCAGAGCTGCCACAGACTTCTTGTGTGACCACGGGCACTTATGGGCAGATTGTCAGCAGGTGCCACTGTCCGAGCGCAGAGCTGGGAGTCCCCACGGCGCAGGGTTCTGGTTCCCACCCTGCCAGCCTCTGGCGAGGTGGCTCAAATCATTCTCAAAAGCGGGCCACTCTTTCCAGATCCCTCATTCTTCGGGGAGGTGCCCGACTTGAGACATCTCAGGCCTGATTCTCAGAGGTGCTGAGCACCCCTGGCTTCCATAGATGCCCATTGCAGCTTGTGGGTGCTCAGCAGCTCTGAGAATTGGTCCCAGGGTGCCTCAAACAGAAATCAGTGATAATGTTGGTCTGGGCATCCCCGGTGCCTCAGCTTCCCCCGCCTAGCACGTGGGGACAATCACGTTTACTTTCCCTTGTGAAGCGTGTGGAGGTCTGTGGATGAAACAAGCTGTTGAGATGCTACGTATCATTCGTTAATTGCTGTTGGGGTGAACCTGTGGTCCAAACCGTTTACCTTGCGTCCTTATCAATTGAGCCGGGACTGGTTTCTGTTTTCCTTCGTGGAATACTTTGCTGGTGAAAGGAGTTGGCATGGCAGACTGAGCAACTGGGGACCTCTGCCTACAGACTAGATACAGCCTGCAGCAGTGGGGCAAGTAGCCCTGACTCAACATTGACGCGGGATAGTGTCTAGGGGCTGGAGAGATGAGCATCTCCGAGATCCATTCAGCCACTGGCCTTGTTGCAGGAGTACCAACAAGAGGGCTGATCAATGCCAGCCACTGTGTTCCTTTGGCAACGTGGGCAGCTGCCCTCTAGAAACCACAGCTTATTTCATGTAGGCCCGAAAGCCATCAAATGGTAATGACCAGTGCTCTGGGCTAGACCGGAAGGCGGAAAGCTCCCTGTTCCCAGCGCAGGAGAGTAGATTCACAGCGCACGCAAGGGAAGGGTTTGGGGGAGACAGGGTTTCTTCATAGTGTTTCATTCTAATCTCAGATTTCTCTGTCTCTCAACCATTACTGTGTCGCAGTCAGAATATGCCCCAAGACGTCCGTTACTGTGAGGCCTGTAATAGCAAGGCCCTGTTTCTGCTCCCATGTCTCTCAGCTGGCCATGCACAATTGCAGAGCCATATACAATGACACACCCACATCTGCCTATCAAAGGGGCTTACGCTGCCGCCCATCATCACACCGTACCCAGGTACCCTTCCACATGAAATCCCCAGCAATAGTGAAGTCTCTTGTGGATTTCCTGGTGTCTCTGGCACATCTCCCGTTTCAGAGTTGGCTAGGGCGTGGGGTTCATTGGGCAGATGGTGGCAGGGTTGTGAGTGTGGTTCTTCTAAGGCCTCACACTCAGGGGGAACCACAAACCCGTGGGAGTTGGGTGCCTAAGTGCTCTTTGTGCCTTGGTGGATGGGCCCTCAGCCCATGGAGTGAGCCACCCGGAGGGAATGGAGAACAGAGCACGGGAGGGGAGGGGGCATGTGTCGAGCAAGGGGAAGCAGAAATGGGCATAGCAGGAAAAGCTTCGGGGAATTGCTGTTTACCAGGCAGATGGGGCCCAGGGGACGATTAGCACCGAGGGCAGGGGAAAGCCATCATTAAAATCAGTCTTTGGAGGGTGTTGGGATAGGGCAGCATGGGGTAGAACAGCATCCATGGTGAGGTGACCAGCTGTGGCAGCGATGGGCGGGGGAAGCGCATGCACTGGAGGAGGCTGCGTTTGAGCCGATTAGCAGCTGACTCATTAGGCCCAGGATACGCAAAGTAATACCCTTTTAATAATTCATGGGATCTGAATATGTTTATCCAGCTCTCCTCAAGGGCTGATTAGGTCAGCGCTGGAGAGGGCTCAGCCGGCCTCGCTCGGCTATTACAGGTACATTTGTTTGGGGCTTGCAGGCAATTTAGGGATCGTCAGCGGACCACAAAGCCTCTTTCAAGAGCCGTGCGCAATAAATGGTGCTCAGTCGAGTGAGCAGCTAGCCTTGGGTAAAATAGAGAGGAGTCCAGTGTGGAGCCAACCCACCCCAGCTCTCGCCTCACTCCCACACGTGCCTGTCCCCCTCTCCTGCCATCACGCCCACCTACTATTTGCCACTCCAGACGTGAACAAGGAGGGGAATCGCCTGGCTAGTTTGGTCTGCCTCCTGAGCGAACCGGTGATTTGTTCCAGGGAAAGGCTGAAAGCTGCTATTAGAGTTATAGCACATTAAAAAGATGGATAAGTGGAAATTTAATATTTTATTCCTGCAATCTGTTCACGTAATAGCTTCTCCTGCCGTGCAGGACGTTTGTCGGTTGAGGCAAACCCATGTAGTGAGGCATGTAACTATTTATTACAGCTGGTTGTGGGAAATAATAAGGGACTCTTATTATAGACTCACTGTCTGCACATGTGTCCCTGCATGTCTAAGTGGGCTCTAGGGCAAGCAAGCCTCCCTGCAGGGGAGCATGCTCCGTCATGCATGCACGTGCAGGCCTGGCTGTGTGCACACGCTCACGTGCACCGGGGCTCAAAGGCACGTTTGTGTACAGTCAGGCAGATGCAGATTCGGGTACAATTGCAGATTCATGAGCAGTGGTGCACATGCGTCTCTGTATGATTGTACCTTCAGACGCAGCCAGGCACAATTGCACATCCATGTAGAGTCACACGTGTGCCCACCCATTTGGCCACACATGCATACACACGCACACGCTCGGACACGCTCATACATAATAACCGGCATGTGTACACAAATGCACCAACCTGTGTCCACAAACATCCCTGCGTGCAGAAGTGCACAAACGTGCCTATGCACGTGGAGACGCTGTCGTCCCTGTGTGCCCATCTTCAGACACACGCAGCCTGTGCACATGGATCCTGGGGCTAGTGCATGCACACGGTGTGACAACTCCCTGCGCCCACCCACCTGCACACTCATGCAGAGGGCGTGCACACTCCTGTTGGAAATGGCAGGGAGGGACCTGAAGAGATGTGGTGGAGAAGGAGGCCTAAAATCCTCTCTGAACCCAGCTTACTGGCGGCTGCGTTTCGCAGATGCTCAAAGGAGAAGCGGTGGTCGTTCAGGCTCGGCTCGTCGCTTGGTCCAGATATCTGTAGCGGTGCGTCGCACTGCCCCCTACGGGGCTGGGGCTGGAGCAACGCTGCTGCAGGAGAGGGGTGGGCGGAGGGGAAGCAGGGGGGCTGGAGACCATGTGTATTGGCCTCGTTCAGCGCAGGCACAGGGTGAGAGACCTCATTAAAACAAACCTTGCGCAGGCCTGTGAGCTCTGGGCACACTTAAGCAGAGCTAGTGGAGATTAGCAGAGCACTGGGAGAGCCTGGCCACCCTCTCCCCCTGTCTCTTTCTCCTGCGCTCCCCATGCTGCTCTCCCTGGAGGATCCCTCCTTGGCCCAGCTCCGGCCCTGGCTGCTGTGGTTCCCTACGGAGGAGCTCGTGAAGTGGCCCTAAGGAAGCATGGCCAGGCCATGTACTCAGCACGTGCATGGCCCGCGAAGGTTAAAGAGGATGGGGCGGGAGGTGGTGATGCTGAGAGGGGACAGGGATGAAAGAGGATGGGGACGCTGAGGGGAAGAGGGGGAAAGGCAAGAGACGGGGCCAAGCTCCAGAGGGGTCCTCAGCTATGGCCAGGGCAGATTTAAAACCTGCCCTGGTGCCCCTGTGCTGGGTCAGTCCAGCTGCTCCACCACAGGAGGACCCGGCAGGGCAATGCTGCTCTCTGCAGGAAGGAAGAGGCCTGGGAAGGGGGGACAGGTTCCCCTAGCAGCTCCCTCGGGGTCTGTATGTGAGGGCCCCTCCCTAGAGGTCAGAGCCAGCTGCCCGGCGGGAAGCAGTGCGAGGCAGGGAGCCAGGAGAGCATGGGGACGTCGCTATCGCTCTTGACTTTCTGTGGAAGGAGCTCAGATGCCAGAGTGAGGGGCAGCAGGATAAAATGGGCAGGTGGATGGATAAAGGAAGTGTCCCCTGCTCCACCACCCCCTCCCTATGTGACCCTCAGCAAATGGATTCCTTGAACATCTTCCAAAACTGCCTCAGGCCTGACTTCCCGAGATGTGGCACACCCGCCAATCCCGCTGGTTGCAAAGGAGGTTGTGGGTGCTCAGCATCTCTGAAAACCCAACCCCCTGGTGTCTCAAGTTGGAGGCCTCCAAAACCAGTGGCCCCTCTGGAGAACGTCTACCTCGTCCTTCTCCATGGGGTGGGGGGAAATGGGCACCTCCGTGAGGGGCTCTGTGAGTGCCAGAGGAAGGGATGTGCTCCAGACAGGTGAAGCTCGCGTGCCCGGTGTTAACTCCACACCCCTGCCTACGGGGGTCTCAGGCCATCTCCCAGTGGCTACCCCAGCATGTTGGGGGTTTTCCTCTTCTTTCCTATCACTGATTGAATTTCGCCCTGCCCTGCTGCCCAGCGGATTCATGCCCCCGGTACATCGGCACTCCTGTGCATCCCTGAGACGTACCCCCAGCCCCTATCGATTTGTAAGCGGCCGGTGGCATTTGATAAACGTGCCGTTCTGCCATTGGCTCCTGGCCTCTCCTCTGCGGTGAGAGGGGCCGTGGCTCAGCAAGACAGGCGGGAGGGGAGCAAGTGGAGAGGAGAGGAGAGGGGTGCCTTGTTTGCTCTGCTGCGTGGAGAGTTATTTACTCACCCGCCGTGATCTCATCCCAGCAAGGTCACTGCAAACAGCCTGTGGGACGTGGCTAAGCTCCGCACCAACCGAGCCCAGGCCCTGTGTGCAGCTGAGAGAGGCCTTTCCGGCAAGCATTTCACTGCCGCTAAGGAGCTTGGGGGCTGCCAGTAGCTGCACCCGGAGCTTGTGGGCTGCATGGTGTATCACGCTCATCCGTGCAAACCCCTGGGGGTTCCGAACCCAGGGCAGCGGGTTAAAGGGGGCTCAGAACTGGGGGACTTTGTGGTGTAACCTGGCCGCTGGATTCTCTGCCAGAGACCTGCTGGGGGGGTAGTCTTTGACCGACAAGCAGTAGGTGACCTGACACTGAGATCAGAACCGAAGAGACGTTTGGCATCTGTCCTAAAAGCCGTCACAATCTGAAATGCCAGCAGCAGCTGCTGGACTCCTGGATTAGCTTCCAGTGGTTTCCCTTCCCACCCCTGCACTCCCCTCCAGCACAAAGAGCAAGGAATGATGGAAAAGGGGGGCCAGATCTTCCACTGGGGTAAAGCGGCATTAAAGGCTGTGGGTCCTCACTGATTTACACCAGCTGAGGATCTGCCGTGTATTTTCTAAATAGCTACCACGACTGGCTTCATCTCCCTTTCCAGCTCTGTGCTGCTCTGCTGAGATCCTATTGTCAGCAGCCACAGGGTATGTGGGTGGATGTTCCACTGTGAATGGGCAGGGGCAGGCCCAGTGTTCTGGAGAGAATAAGAATTTCTAAAATCAAAGCCCTTTACAGAGGGTCTGGACTAGAATGCACTGATCCACCCGGACCCGATGGGGGTATCCTAGATTGGGGTCCAAGCTCAGAATTTCCCAGTGCACACAGTGAAATCTCAGGGGATTCTGGCCCAGGATGACATATCATCTGAGTGGTTTTTGTTTTGGTTTGCCACTCAGGGACAGAAATCTCATGGGCACAGCTCACCAGATCTGGGCTCTATCCAACCCTAAACCTGACTGAGCTCAAATCCCCAAACCTCAGCTGAAACCCAATCCAGAGCCCAGGCCAAATGGGACTCTCCTTGGGACGTGCCTGGAGCAAATAAGAACCAAACTCAACCGCAGGAAAACTCATCCAAACTCTAACCAAAAAATTTTTGTTATAAAAAATCCTTTCCCCCCCGCTCCTGACACACACACACTTTCAGTACAGCCAGCCAACACTTTTGGAAATTTGGACTAAATTTTTTCATGAAAATAGGTCACTTTTTTCCACTGGGTCTAACTTTTTTTTTTCCTTTTTAAAGCATGATTGTCTCTGTGCTTGCGGAGTCCCGCTGGAAGCTGCCAACCCCCAGAAGGCAGCCAGCTCTTGCAGTATTCTCAGCCTTCAGCAGGAGCCGGGGGTAGCAGGAATCTCATGAGTTTCATTGACCCTGCCAGTTTCCTAGCCTGGTTTTGCAGACCCCAGTGGTTTGTTAGGCTTAACAGCTGAACTTCATCCAAACAGAACGACCAGGATATTGAAGACCTGCCAGTTGCTAGGAAAACATTCACTGATCTCCAACCCCTTGCCTGGCATCTGGTGTCATTATTTACTCCTCCTGTGCAAAGCTAATGCACAGTGGGTGTGAAATGCTCCCAAACTGGAGTGCTCTACCAACTCCTTTCACTCCCGTTTTGCATAGGTCTAAATGACAATGCAACGTGCCAGGCAGTGGGAAGCAGGGGTGGCTAGATTTATCTCCGTCCGTTTCCTCGGGGATCAGCTTGGCCAGAGACTTCACTCAGGATCTGCTTCTCCTTTCTGGTGCTTTCTGGTGGGTTTTTTTCTTAAAGCCCCAGAACCTGGAGTCGGGTGATTGCTTGAGAATCTTGACTTTTGTTTTAGAAATGGAGCAAGTTTCTAGTCTGTGTGGTTGCAGAGAAAGGCTTGGACAGGTGAATCCTAAAGTCTGAAAGACCAGAAGGAGGAAAAAACAGAGCCCGGAGAGTTGTGTTTTGTTTTAAATCTCATGATTGGCTTGAAAAAGATCCTGATTGGCAGGCGCCTTGCTCCTGATATGGGGAAGCCTGGGACTGGGAATGCTGTTAAGGCCTCAGTGGGGTTACTCCTGATCTCCCCCAGGGTGGCAGCCCTCAGAGCCATTCATTCCCATGCACTTTCCAGCTGTGAGTCAGCAACAGGTGAAACCCACCAGGAGATGTCTGGCTCCCCCCACCCTGGATCAGAGGAAACGTGCTCCAGTCTGACTACCCAGCCAAGCCTTTCCAAGAGGGGAAGAAAGTGCCCCAAAGGCCAGAGCTCCCTGCAGATGAGGCCGGATTGTCCTTTTCTCTGGAGGGATCAAAGGGAAGCTGTGGGCTTGGCTTCGTTCCAGGGCGAAACCCAGAGCGACCCCTCATCTCTCTCTCTCTCTCTCTCTCTGCTCCCAGCTGCTGCCCCAAGAGGCCTGGCTCTTGGCATGGGGACAGGAAGCCCTGGCTCAATGCAACAGCTGGCAGAGCGCAGGAGGGGGAGAGTGGGGAGATAGTATTGCTCCTTTAATTCCTACGCATACAGCGCTCTCTGTTTTACTGGGGCTGGGGGGAGGAAGGGGGAGGAAGAATGTGTTACACTGTAGTAAAAGCTCAACCTATCCCTCCCCCCATCTCCCATTTCTCCGCTGCTCCCCTTTCCACAGTAGCTTTAATGCTCTCCAGACGCTTCCTAATGGATTTTTCACATGGGGCCCAGCATGCTCAGCTCCGGGCAGTGGGATTGTGTCAGTTTCCAGGACCCTCATGGGCACCGGGGGGGAGAGACAGGCCATAGGATTCCACAAGCACCCAGGGCTGTCATTTGGTCCGTTTCATCCTGCCTGTGGAACTCAGGATTGTTCAACAGCCAGTACTCAGAGCCAGATCCTCAGCTGGTGTGAATCAGCGTCGCTCCATTACCCGCAACAGATCTATCAACGGCAACGGATCCACGCCAAGTAACTCCCGCAGAGGATCCGGCCCATCCTAAGTCATTAGTTAGCTTCAGAGTTGAACGGTGGGGCAGAGGAGGGAGACGAGATGCTGGGGCTGATGCCTAACTCCCAGCCTCGCTCTCCCAGCTGCTGCCAGGCGTGCCCAAGAAACGCCCAGGTAACCGCCACTGTGTGAGCCCAGCTCCCACATGATTACAGGCAACGCTGACAGCAGGCAGGTGCAGCAGCCCCGGTGGGATGAGGGGGCAGGGGATTGTTTGCACTGAGCGCTTGGTGATAAAGCAGGGTGTGGCTGGGCAGCGTGGCTCTTGGAGAGGAGAGGGAGAGGAGTTGGCTTACCAGGAAAGAGCCCTGCTCTGGGTAGGAATGAAGGCTGAGGTGGGCTGGCTGACGCCTTAACCCCGCTGCTGTTGGAAGAGACTTGGTGCTGGGAGTGCAAATGGAGTAGGTCTAAAGAAGTCTGCGGCCAAGCTGCCCTGCCCAGCCCCCTCCCTTCAGTCCTGAGCCCGTTTGGCAAGGCAGGAACTGGTAGGAGGAAAGCGGGCAGCGAGGAGCAAGGTCTAGGGTCATGGCAGGGCCTGAGAGTCGGCACTTGGCAGTTCTGTTCCTGACTCTGCCTGTCGGCTTGCCACATCCCTGCTCTGTGCCTCAGTTTCCCCGTCTGTCAGTGGGGATAATCCCCTTTCCCAGCCTTTTGAAAAGTGCTCCAAGCCCCTGACAGGGAATGGGTGATCCAAGGGATCTCTGTGCTCTAGATCTGCCCGCAAGGCACAGCCCTGATGTGGAAATAAAGACCAGGCCTTTCATCTCACCCTGCCACATCTCTCCTTCATCTGCTGGGCCAGGGCCAGGGCCCTGCCAGCCTTACTCTCCCCTTGGTCTCACCCTGCCGGGCACGTGGGGGCGCACCCAGAGGGTGGTGGTGATGGGCAGTGTGGGGTACCGCCTGCTACGGCGCCACCATGCTGCTACCACCAGCTGGGGACAGCCGTGAGTTTGCAGGTCTCTGCTGAGCGAAGGCACTAAGGGGTGCAAGAGGCCATGTTTGGGGCAGCTGTCCCTGGGAACCCCCAGTCGCCCTGCTTGGCAAGAGTAGGGGCTGCTGGGTCGCTCCTGGGATCCGTGGGGATTCACTTCTCTCTTGTGCAGCGAACCATGGTGGGAGGGGTGCAAATGAGAGAGAGAGAGAGAGAGAGATGCTGCAATGATTGCAGGGAACAGGTCACTAGCCCTGCTCCCCTCCAATCCGCTGGAGGACAGAAGTGGTCTCTTCCGCCACCCAGTGGCAGTGCCGGGAACGGCCTCATTCTTGGCTTCCCAATGAGCCCTGGCCCCCTCTCTGCTGTGTCTCTGTGTTTCCTTCTCTTGATCGCCCTGCCATTCTGCAATCCCCCTTCTCTCCTCTCTTTCTCTCTGTCCCTTCCCTTCTCCATATCCTCCCCATCTCTCTCGCTCTCCCTGGCTGACAAGCGGCAGGTGAAATTTCAGTGCTGCCCAGGGTGCAGGAGCCCCCTTTCCCTGCTGATTTGCAGTCGTTCCTGGTTTTGCATTAGAACTGGCTTTGGGGGGCGGGGGACAGGGCTTCAGTTTGAGTGAAATCATTTCCTCCATACGCAAGGTGTGAAATTCGACACTTTGACAAGTTAGTTTTCCTGTCCAAAGCATTGGGGTGGGGAGGGGGGTTGATGAAACGTGACATCTGGGGATGGGAGAAGAGGAACCGAACATCAGGAGATCTTGCGGCTTGGGGTGGGGGGTTTAAGGAGAATCATCCCATTTCCTGCCTTTGAATCATGGGGCTAACAAGACCGTTGGCGAGGAGACAGGAGCCAAACTCCCCTTCCCTGCTCGACACAGAACCACGGCCTCTCCCTTTGGATTTACCCCCTGGAGCCAAGAGGAGGGAGGAATCTGTACAACCCCAGAGACTTCCCTACCTCCTCATGTCGTACCAGTCCCCAGCTGACTTCCATGGGCAGCTCCAGGGGGAGAACTGAGCTCCCGTTTTCCACGAACTGCTTGGGCCTGAAAAGACCTTATGACATCTCTGAGCAGGAGAGAGGCACCAATTCTGAACTGCAGCCAAGCTGAGTTTAGGGCTTGGGGGGAAAGATCAAGCCCCCAGGTTCTGGCATTGGCTGGCAACCAGTCTGGTCAACTAGCATCAGCTAGAGCAGCTGGGTCTTATACTCAGCTATAGTAGCCCCCTAAGGAGCCATCCCTGCCTCTGGGAACGGTCCGAGATCAGCAGCATTCCAGCTACACCCATGTGCCAGAAGCTGTGAGGGGAGAAAAGGCTGGTGTAGAGAATCACACCAGCTTTGTACCCCCTCAAGATTCACCAGTGTTGGGCTTACTCCCAGGGACTGGCCCCCCCAGCTCAATGGGGCCACGGCAGAGGCTAGAAGTGGGACGGCTGAGCGTGTGTGCGTGTGAGAGAGAGAGGCTGAGCCATCAGCAGCTAGCATTATCCAGTTTCCATTAGGGATAGATGTCACATTTTTAGCAGTTGAGACAAGAGAGGTTTTTAGTTTCGTCTGACTGGCTTTTCTGGACACACACACACACACACACACACACACACACAGAGGCCTTCTAAACTGGCCGCCTTTTAATGTAGCTTGTCCGTTTTTCCTCTGTCTTGCACTGGAAGGAGCAAATCGCCCCCAGCTGCGTGCACCTGTCCCATTCTGGCTGGCACGTCTCGCTGCAAAACCCTCTGCTACGATCAGTTTCATTGCCTTCCACTAATAACACTCCTAATGCAAAGGAGTCGGCACTGTCGATCCAGGACAATGCAAAAGAGGAGCAATTTTTGAGGGAAGGATGGAGATTTTAAATGTCTCTTGTTCAACAGCACAAACAAAACCTCTATATCCGAGGATGGGGAGGGTTTGAAATGAGGGACTAGGCAACCATGGTACATGGAATAGCTGCACTGGATCAGACTGGTGCTCCGTCCAGCCCAGTCTCCTGTCACCAGCTGCTTCAGAGGAAAAAATGCTACACTTCTAGGATAACCTGTCCCCGGGGAAAGTTTCCTTCTGAGCTTGAGGTTGGGTTAAGCCCTGAAGCATCAGGATTCCTGTCTCTTCCCAAACTCTAGTTTGTTTGATGTTTCCTACAATCACTCATAAATGTCTAATCCTCCTTTGCACTCCTGCTTAGCGCTTGGCCTCTTGTGGCCATGAGATCCACAAGCTCATCGTGATTGGTGTCGGGGGCGGGGGGAGGCATTGCCTTTTATTTGTTTTTGCTTTGCAACCATTCAGTGGTGGAAATCGCCCATCTTTCTGCTGGTTGTCTGTCTGCCCGTAGTCCTGGCTTCTATTCCAGAGGGGAGTTTGGTGTTTGATTGGCAGCTGCATGCAGCAGAAGATGGGGAGGCAGCTGCAGAGCTATTCAGCAGTGAGGAGCAGCCCCAGGGCCTGGTGGAGTCAAATCTCCATGCTGGGGAGGCAAGGCAAGGCCCCCCTTGAGGGGAGGGGGCTGCTCCAATGTATGGCCTGGTCGCCTCATAGTGGGAGATGCTTAGAACTGGAGGGGTCAGACAGGCTGGCGAGGAGAGAGCGTGGAAGCCAGCGGGCCTGAGAGCAAGGGCAATGCTGCTGAGTGTGGAGGGGAACGATGCAGTGCTGGGAGGGGGAGCAGCAGCCTTGGGAGCGTGCACCAGCAATGCTCTGCTGCGGGAACAGTGGTATAATGTTTTGCTTCTTTCCTCGGAAGGTCAGTGGGGCTGGATTCAGCTCTCGGCATGGCTGGTGTAAATCCAGAACAATGCCGCTGAAGTCCATAAAGTTGCTCTGGATTTTCCCCAGCTCCCCAAGAGCAAGATCTGGCCCCGTGTTGTGAGTGTTCGCATGGAAGGAATGTATCTTGACGTGTTTCCAGACGGCTGGCTGGTGCATGCGTGTCCTTTCCTGATGCGACATTCCTGGATGTGTTCTGAGCCTGGCAGTGCCAGGAGAGACGAGGGGCTACTCCCCTGCACGCTCACTCTCTTTCTCTCCTCTATCTGGAGCGGCCCCTAGGGTAGTGTTGTTTTGAAGGCACTACTAGACAATGGCTAGAGCAGGGAGCTGGGAGTCAGGACACCTGGGTTCTATTCGCTGCTTTGCTACTGCCCTTCTTGGGCAAGTCCAGTCCGCCGCTGTGTGCCTCAGTTTCCCCATCTCTCAGACGGGGCTGGGGATAATGATACTGACCTGCAGTGAAGCAGCAGGTTTGGAAGTCTTGTTAGTAATTAGCTCTAGTTAGTAATTCATTTGATTAACGAGTTCCTTGGATTGGAGGCTCTATAAAAGGGCATCAGATGACCCTCCCTCCCTCCCTCCCGCTCTTGTGAGCCCTGGAGCAGAGAGTAGGCACACAGTACCGAGTCCACAGGAGGACAGGCCGCTCTGATGCAGCATCACTGCCAAGGCGCAGCCAGGACCGTTGGGGAAAGCTGGCCCAGCCCGGCATTCCCCTTCGCATTGAGGGCCCAATCCTGCATGATGCTAAGTACCTCCGACTCCCATTGGCTCCACAAGAGGTGGAGCATGACCAGCCCCTTGCAGGATTGGGCCTAAGGGGCTGCCCTTGGCAAAGTGCCCAGAATTTCCAGGTGAGCATTAACCCTGCCAGTGCACCACCCACACCGAGGGCATTCCAGACCCTCTGCCGAGGACACAGGCACGTTCCAGGCAGATGGCTGCTGGCCCAGTGACAGAGGTTGGGGAAGGAAGGATGCAGACCCAGCTTTACTATGGCACTACCATGCAGGCACCCATGGAACTGGCATTCCACTGAGGAGGAGGGCTAGCTTTTTGTTAGGGGCTTTTATTGAGCCTAGGGGCCTAGCAGCTCGTCTTGCTCTCTTGGCCCCAAACCGCTGTCTGTGGTAACATAAAATATATAAAATAAACAAGGTGAAAAGGAAAATAACTTTGTTTCAATTTTCTTTTTCTTGAACTAGGCCAGGATCTCTGTGTGAACAGGATTAGCAACTGC
Organism: Natator depressus; assembly: GCF_965152275.1. Taxonomy (NCBI): domain Eukaryota; kingdom Metazoa; phylum Chordata; order Testudines; family Cheloniidae; genus Natator; species Natator depressus. The sequence continues at coordinate 13,060,589 of NC_134255.1, forward strand.
AGTGCCGCTGTACCGGCCAGAATAAAACAATAGAGGTTATCTATCCTCATGCTTCAGGGTGTAAACCGATCAGCAGCTGGGGTCAGGCAGGAGATGGCTCCATTGGATGGAGTTGAATTACACAGATGCATCATCGGGTTTTCCATCTTCCTCTGAAGCATCAGACAATGTTGAGAGGTGTCTGAGACAGAGGGCTGGATGGGCTGCATTTGATACAGCAGGGAGGAGGGATATCAGGTTGGATGGGTCATTGGTCTGATCCAAAACCAGTAGATGGCCCACTGGTCTGTTCCAGTGCAGTGCGAATTTCTATGGCCAAACTTTTGCAAAGCAGCCTCCCTGGTTTGTCTGCGTCTGTTTTCAGTTGCCTGACTGGACACACCTCAGGCTTGATTCTTGAGGAGCACTGAGCACCCGGAGTTTCAGTCACCAGGAGCCGTGGGTGCTCAGCCCATCCCGAAAATCATGCTCAAGGCGTCTCCAGGTGGGCAGTCGAAGCACAGAGGCAGCCTGAATCCGGGCCCCGCTTTTGGAAAGCTGGGTTTAGACGCCGCCGGTGAAGTGGGCTGAGGTCTGTCGCGTGCGGGGCTCCTGCATGCTGCTGGTGGTGGTGGCTTGACCTGGAAAGCTTGCAATGGTGCGCGGTCCGCCTGTCACTAACACCTAGAACCTGAGCGCTAACCCCGTGTCGTGGCCGCCATACGTAAGCTCCTCCCCTTCCCCGATTTTTCCCTTCCTTGTTCCTTACCCTCATCTTCCAAACAATAACCGATTGAAATGCAAGCCCGGAGCGAGGGTGCGATTGCACATGGATTGACACTGTTCCCCCTTCCATCTGTCTTTTCCTACCCAGAATTCCCCTCCACCCCGCCTCCCAACGATGACCGCAAATCAGTGACGCAGCCGAACATCCCCACGGCCGTGATTGGGGGCGTGGTGGGCGGAGTCTCGCTGGTCCTGGTGGTGGCCGTGGTGCTCTTTGTGGTGCTCCGGCGCCGGCGTCACACCTTCAAGGGCGACTACAGCACCAAGAAGCACGTGTACGGCAACGGGTACAGCAAGGCCGGCGTCCCGCAGCACCACCCCCCCATGGCCCAGAACCTGCAGTACCCCGACGACTCGGACGACGAGAAGAAGCCGGGCCCGCTCGGGGGCAGCAGCTACGAGGACGAAGAGGACGACGCCGGAGGCGAGCGCAAGTTGGGCCTCGCCAACAAGTATGAGGACGACGCCAAGCGGCCTTACTTCACGGTGGACGAAACCGGGGCCCACACGGAGCCCTACGGCGAAAGGACACTCGGCTTCCAGTACGACCCCGAGCAGCTGGACCTGGCTGAGAACATGGTCTCCCAGAACGACGGATCTTTTATTTCCAAAAAAGAGTGGTACGTGTAGCTCACCCCCTCCCCAGACCCCCACTCACGCGCTCCCCCCCTGCCCTCCAGACCCCGGCCGAGGGCTGTTCGCACATGCATCGCACGCGCACACTCACATCCATGCACGTCCACTGCTGCCCGGCCCAAGGGAGCTCGACAGAGACTTGAGACGCCTGCCACTCACTCGGAGGCAACGGGGGAGGGGAGGGAGGGGCTGGTAGCTTTGCTTTTGGATCGTTTTTTGGGGGGAGGTTGTTTTGGTTGGTTGGTTTGTTTTTTTAATTTCTCCCAATGACTTTGTCCCCTTCTGTGGTGTTTGTACTGATCAGTGGCTTAGGTGTTACTATTTGCTTTAACTACTACTGCCCATCCTTGTATAATATGCCCTGTTTGTGTCTTAGTGTCTCTAATCGCCCTTCCCCAAAGATCCCTCCCACTCCATGCCCCCTGAAACACTGGAATATGTTTGTATGTTGTCTTATTTGGGGGTGGGGGGAGTCCATGGGAGGGCAAAAAAACAGGAGGACCAAGGAGGGGAAAAGCACAAAGCAATGAAGACCTAGATGCCATATCAGATGAATTTTTTTTGTTTGTTTGTTTTTGTGGTGTTTCCATTACCCACAATGCGCCTGTGACAAGCGAGTCTCAGTGTTAAGCATGTCATAAACAAATTAGAATCAAAGGAAACTAAGCAAAATCCAAGGCGCACGGGGCTGTTATTGGCCCAGGGAAATGGAGCTGCCATTTTCTGCCTCCCATTTATTATCCCTTTACAGTATTTAAAAACAAACCAACAAAAAGAAAAGGAAAAGAGAAAGGGGCGGGGGGGAACCCTGGCCGTGGTGATGCTGCTGGTCACTGCTGGGGTGTCCTGTTTAAAGACGTGAGGGATTTTTAGTTTTAGCCAAGGAGGAGTTAATTTCACCCTGTTTCCGATACGCGCCTGTCCTCTGCACATTCCTCCATGCCACAGTGATGGGGAGGGTTCCATGAAACACCCCTGTGCCTCTGTGCCCTGTGCTGCCGATGGGGATGGTGCCACCCAGCCAAGTGGACGGTTTCTTTAGGGGAACTCCAGCGCCATTCAGAATCAATGGGGGGCCTTTGTGTTGTCTTCAATGGGCATCAGGCCAGGCTCTTTGTATTTAGACTGCTAGCTCTTAGCAGTCATCAGTTTACATCCTTCCCCTTTGTGAGAGCATTGCCAGCCACGTCTCCGTCATAATGATCCCTGCCCTTATGGCCACTGATAGCCTGCACCAAATTGCCCCTTGGGAGGCTGATTGAGCCGTGTGTGCTGATCTCCTCTCCCCCACGTTGAGATGCTATGGGGAAGTTGGAGGGAAGCTTGGATTGCTGCTACCCCTGCTGTTCTGTGGCTAAGATTTCAGTCTCCAGGGCTGTCGGTCTGACACGGACTTTCCACCAAGGCAGGATTCACTAGGTGTTTGGTTTTTTTGTTCCTTTATCAAATGGCTAAATGAATCTTCTTTTGAAAAAGAAATCACCGGTTTCAGAGGCATATTATAATGGGTTTAATTCTCTCCCAGTGCCATATACGGGTTTCATGCCATAGACGTTGACGGTGGCCCTGCCATACAACTGGGCAGCAGACTTGGACCCTTTATAATAATCCAGACCAAAATCCCACATCCAGCTTCAGCCAGACTCTGTTCCAAAACCAGCTCCACGGTTTCTGGCTTGAGTCAGGTACAGTCGGACTTGACCCAGACCATTCCCTCAACTGATATATTTCATTACTGCTATGGGAGATGGGAAATCAGAGAACTCTATTGTAATTGTTCCAGCTTTTCCTGGTGGTTTCTGGGCTTCTTGGGGGAAACACCACAAGAGTGGCTGTTCTTGGGGTGCTTCTGTCCCCATCGAAAGCAGGATGTCCTAGAGATCTCAGGAGAGACTGTCTCCACAGATCCAGGGGTTCAGAGAAGCCACTAAACTTTAGGGTGCCCATCCATCGCTGACAGGTGAATCCATACCCAGGGAGACTGAATTCTACCCTCACTTCAACATAGGGATTTGGGGATCTCGGATTTCTTTTTTCGTACTACTGAGCAAATGCCCCATTGAAGGAAATGAAATCCCCAGCATCCCTCTGATTAGGTACCGATTAAAGGGGCTGTTGTAAACCTGCAAACCCAAAGGGAGTCAAGGCCTCACCCGGTCCTGCCTAGGGATAGCAGCACATATTGGATGAAGGCGCACCACCGTGATATGAGACTCCCAGCACATGGCGGACACTTAGGGGGCCCGGGATAAAGACAGAGCAGAGGAAGTAACTTTATACTCCTGGTGAATCTCAGTCAGTCACTTACCCTCCTGCAACCTTGCTGTCACCTCGGGTGGTCTGGTGGTTCCGTACTGTACGGTGCATCGTACAGTAGAGATGGGCCCTAGCCAAGTTCCCAATCCCAAACATAGGGGCTTCTGGAGCCAGATCTGACTCCAAAAAGGGCCAAACCAAAATCCCAGGCCCATGCTAACCTCAAACTCTGGGACATCCAAACTCCAGCTCCAGGTGTGAATTTGGCAGTTCGGGCCCACCTCTGAATGTACCCGCCCACATGGGTGAGCCAGAACTTCATGCAAAATCCCCAGGCCCAGTTGAGCAGCCCTTGTGTCCTGGATTAACAACCCAAACCAGCAGGCGCCCCCAATCCAAGGTCTGGCAAATTCTCTTACTGCTGAATCCCGCAGAGTTGCCTCAGGGTAATCCCAGCTCATTCTCATGTGTTGCTTATCAGCAATACACGCTGTTTGCAGAATCTCTGATGCAGTGAATCCCCAGTCATCCTGTTTCCATCCCTCCCTCCCTTCCTGATCAGTTTTCCTGGCTATCTAGATCTCCTTGTCCAGCTGAGGAGATCGATGTTTATCGCCAGGGGGAACATGGATACAGATTCTCAGCAGGAGGTTCAGTAGGGTGCATGGAGCCAGAGCCAGGGAAGCAGGATTTGATTCCTCTTTGTGATGGTTTGTTTGCCTGTATTTGAAAGTGATACATCCCCTGTTTCCAAATGACTAGGTGATGGGATGGCATGTTCCCTTTGCGCGTGGCGTGCAAATGTGAAGTGAGGAGATGTGCCCAAATTTCCATTTGCACACTCATGTGTGAAAGCAAATTAAGTCACCACACCAGCGCATGCACCCTTTTTTAGACTTGTGTGTAAATGTGAACTGACCAGATGTAAGAGGGTGTCTTGTTTGCACACTCGCAGGCGGGAGGTGAGGTAAGGTGTGGTGTGAAGCAGGGAGCTCCCATTTGCACACTTAGATGGGAATCCTGCCCTCTCGTTAATGATCCAGAGTGTGTGTTTGTGTGAGACTCTCGCATCTGTAGGCAAATCAAGGGCTCTTTAGAGCTAGGGAGACAGACACATAGCAATCCAGTGTAACGAGGAGCAAGCTTACAGCCTTGGGCAGACACAGCAGGCTGGCTCAGGGCGCGGATCGGGAAGTAAATGTGATAGATCATAGACAGGCAGGTGACCATGGGGGAGCGAGGGCTGAGGGGAGACACCATCGTCATTGGTAACATCACCTCCCCAGGGGTTAATGGCTCATTCACCCACACGCCCCCCGCAGGGTGTGATTCCTAGATCCCAAGACCAGCAGGGACCACTGGGATCGAGTCTGACCTCCTGTGTAACACAGGCCAGAGACCTGCCCCTAAAGAATTCCCAGAGCAGATCTTTTCGAAAAACATGGCCAGTGATGGAGACTCCACTGTGAACCTGGGTAAATTGTTTCCATGGCTAATTACTCTCACTATTCAATGTCTATGCCTTACACCCAGTCTGAATTTGTCTAGCTTCAACTTCCAGCCATTGGGTTGTGTTAGATCTGCTGTCTCTCTGACTACACCAGGGCCAGTAGAAAAGACGAGGGGGAAAAATATATCCAATGCCACCCCCAAACAGGGCCCTGTCTGCTTGGCTAGCTGCACTCCTCACCTCTGAACCAAGCGGGGCCCACCTCCCCTTGCCACCAGCACATCTGGTTTGGGAGCTACACCTCAAAGCTGCTCATTCCACAGCGTGAGGTGGTCCCAGGCACCCCGCTGGCTTCCTCTGTCCCCACAGCGCATCACCAGGGGCAGGCCTGGGCCCTACGGCCATGGAAAAACCAAGGGCGCCTAGCTCCGTCCCCCTTCTTCTCAGAAGAAGGATGCTTCTGGCTCTCGTTACTGGAAGGGTGACCATTTATGGGGTCAGTTAATTGGACAAGCGTCCCTCATGGGGCCTTAATTAGTGAGCCTAAACGATTCGCCGTTAATCTATAGCGAGGAATAAGATGCCTCATGAAAAATTATGGATTGACAATTTGTCTGAGAGCCGCTGAGATACAATAACGAGACCCTGGGAGTCCAGCCCTTCTGCTGCTGCTTGACCCTGGGAGTCCCGTCCCTGGGAGTCCAGCCCTTCTGCTCGCAGGGGGCGGGGCGGACAGTGTCCCACCTAATTAGGTCGAAGGGGCTGTCGCGGCAGGAAGGTTGTGAAGGGGAGATGTGTAGAGGGCTAAACTGAGGACGCTGTTCGTTCTGTGTCCCAGGGCTGCATGGGAGCTAATGGTTTAGAACTGGTACTCCTTCCCCACCCCAGCGACTCGAGCCTCACAGCCCAGCGAGGTTGGCCTGCCCGCGAGACACACCAGAGCTTAGGGGTCTGTTACAGGAGTGGCTGGGTGAGGTTCTGTGACCTGCCATGTGCAGGAGGCCAGACTAGATGATCACGATGGTCCCTTCTGGCCTTCAATTCTGTGACCTGCGCTAACCAGCAGGTGCAATTAGAGAGGAAGCCTGCCCTGGTGTTCAGGGCCCTGAGTCAAGGGATGGGGAATCCCTGCATAGCTCTGCCACCGGGAAGTCACTTAACCACTTTGGGCCTCGCTGTCTTCAATAAGGGCCCAGATTCTGATCACTGTCGCGCTGCTGTAAAAGAAGTGTCGGGCTGTTGGCTTGTGACTCCTGTTCGACAGCGCGTGCCCCCATTGGCACCAGGCCCAGCTGCTGGGCAATGGCAGTGAGCGGTCCCCATTCCCTGAGGGGTGATGGTGGTCATGGCGCGGGTACGCCTCACTCCAAGGAACGAGGGCTGGTGGGACAGTCAGCCCTCTGTCGTTCTGACCCTCAGTCTGTCACTTGCCCCGTGAGCCAGGTGCTGAAGTCAATGGCCTTGCACTAGTTTAGGCCGGAGAGCTGCAAGTGCACAAATCACATGGCTCAGGCCCATGCTGGTGGTCCCAGGTCTGGCTTTTGGTTTGGACAGACACGCCGCCCCTTGCTTCCATGCTTTGCTCTTGGAGATCTGCCCCTTGTGGCACACAGAGGCTGAGCCAGGGAAGATTGGCAGAGACCCTGGGGGAGGGGGGACAGGTTTCGCCTTCCTCTGCAGTGTGTGTGTGGGGGGGGGGGGAGGCATGGGTCACTTGCAGGTTTGAACTAGAGTCAGCTAGGGTGGAGTCTCTGTAACTTGAAGTCTTTAAATCACGATTTGAAGACTTCAGTGACTCAGCCAGAGATTAGGGGTCTATTACAGCAGTGGGTGGGCGAGGTTCTGTGGCCTGTGATATGCAGGAGGTCTGGTTAGATGATCACGATGGTCCTTAAAGTCGATCAGTCTGTGAACTTTTCAAAGTGCCAGTGAGATTCAGTTGCCCAACTCCCATTCCTTTTAATGGGAGCTGAGTGTCCAAATCCCCTAGACAGCTTTGCTGATCCCGGCCAAGGCCTCTCACCTTCCTGAGACGTGGCACTTTCATGCTGTGAACCCAGGCTTTCTACCCCTGGGGAAGGCTAGGAAGATACATTGGGGTGGCCTCCACCGCGGAGTATTACTAAGGGAGGGGGTCTAATTTCCAGTGGGAGATCCAGGGCTAGCTGCCCTTGTGGCCGTGGGGAATGAGTTCCTAGGGGGCCGTTTGCAGAGCTAGGGTTTAATTCTCCGATACAGTCCCCTTTCTAGCCTTCCTCTCTGTTAACCAGGCAAAAGAGCACAGATTTCCTTGGAGGCAGGAGACGGGTAGCTCCGCTCTGCCCCTTCCCTACAGCTTGCCTTCATGTGTGCTCCTCCTTCCCCTTCCATCCACAACCTCTTTGGCTTACCCCCAGGGCAGACTGTTATGCACTAGCGCAGAGGGAGGGGGAGCCCATTAACCAAAAGGGGGAACAGGAGGCCTTGCTCAGGAGTTTGCATGTGGCACTGATTTTGTATGGTTTCCCATCCGCTGGAGCCACTTCTCCATGGCATTGGCTGCTGGCACAGGTAGCTCCATGAGTCAGAGCCACCCTGCCCCTAAGAGCAGAGCACAGAGAAGAAGCCCGCCTAGGGAGCACAGGGGAAGAAGTATACTGGAAGGGACCTTTTGGGTATGTGCATAGAACCCAGATCCTTGCAAGTCATATTGCGCACATCTGTGCCCACAGGGAAATCCTAGAGCTTGCTGAAGATATCTGTGCAGCCCTAGCCAGCCCTGTGTAAGCAGTAGTCCCTGGAAGGTCCACGGGGAGAAGGGATTGTTAGTGCCAGGCAAGGATATGGGCACGGAGGTTGCAGACAAGCAGCCCGACCCTGACATGGTAGCCCAGGAATTATTCTCCATGCAGTTGCCATAGGGAAAGAGGCAAGTGGGGAGAAACAAAGCCTCTAGGACCCAGTATCACAATGAGAAGGTGAGGACAGCAGGATGGAAGGGTGACCTGCCTGGTAAAGAAAGGCCTCATTATATGGCTACAGGGTCCTACTCCCCGGTCCAGAGATGGCCCATTGGGGAAATTAAGGTGAATTTGGTCTGAGCTATATGCCAGCTTCTCTTTCCCTCCCACAGGGAGCTGTGCACAGGCAGACATGTCTCCTCCTGCAAACTAAGTTGAGTCTGTATTATTTGTATGAAAACACCCCAGCTGTTTTCCTGCTGGGGTCTATGTCTGGGATTATCCATCACAATTCACCCCAGTGATGTTATTTTCCCTGATTTAATTACAAGATTGTTTGGTGGTTTGTTCCTGTGTTTGTGTAAATCATTTTTATTCAAGTCAGAAAAAACAAAAAAACAAAACTCCATCTGAAGTTTTCTTTAGGAAACAAACAAACACAAACAAAAATCCAAATGTTAGAGCTGAATTGATTGCAGAGACGGCAGGGACAGAGGAGCCTTTCCTGGCTCATCGTCGAAAGAAACTCAACGACTGTTCAGCACAGATCGCTGAGGGGGAGAGAGAGAGTCAGTATAGCAAATAGAGATGGGAGCCACTGGCTCCTTCATTCTCTCACACACATGCAGTGAGTCTCACAGTCTCAGCTTGCCAGTCGATCTGCTGGAGGAGGAGGGCTGAGAGAAAGGGGGTGCGGTCTCCACTGAGTTGTGTAGGTGGACACGTTTGTAGCATGCCAGCAGGGCTACCCAAACAAAGCTCTACTAGGAGTTTGTTGTGAAGAAGTGGGGGCTGGGACCTACTCCGGTCCCAGTTTTTTTTCCCCAAGAGGAGGCAGTGCAGGGCGTGTTGTGGAAGTGCTGACTGGAGAGATGCTTAGAGCTTCTCCAGGCCAAGCAGCAGGAAATGCTGCGGAAACACTGGCCGGTAGAGAAATGGAGAGTTTCTGCAATCCCAGCCCAAACCGACAGCTGTTGGAAATGCTGGCGAAATGGTGGGTGTTTGGAAGAGTAGACCAGCAGGAGGGGCGGTGGGGAATGCTCCAGGAACATTGACTGTGCGGCTCTCGTGGCTATCCCAGTCCCAGCCTCTCCCAGCAGGAGGCGCTCTGGGGAACGCTGTCAGCACTGTGTGCACTGAAGCCTCTCCGTATCCTACGTGGCTTACGATAGCACTTTACCCCTCCCCCAGTTTGTGACTTTCTTTTTCTGTTTTGACATGATCCGTAGCGAATTAGAGTGACTCGCTTTGCGTACGAATGCGTTTCCCTGCAGAGCACCCCCTTCCACCAGGAGAGGCAGGGAATGTGAGGGGGAGGGGCACGGGGGTGGGTGGGGCAGGAGAGGATGAGGCTGTCAACTTGCTCCGATCCAAATCCTGCCTCTGACCGTCATTCCTGGAACTCGCCCACCACTCTACAAAGGGCCAACCTTGCAGCCGTTACTCACCTGAACGAGCCCCGTTGAAGGCGATGGCACAGTCTGAGATTCACCACCGTGCCAAAGAGCCAGCACCAGTCCCGGTGCCATGTTATCCCTTAAAACAGGGTTTAAGTAGGAAGTAAGAGGAGGCGGCCCAGATCCTCAATGGTATTTAGGCACCGAACTGCCATTGGGCTGAGGATCTGGGCTGCAATGCTTTGGGCTGGTCCTCGGCATGGGGCTGAATTCCATTCATGAGCAAAGGTGGCAAGACCAGGCCCTGCAGAAGGGGCTTGTTCCATATACATTCGCACAGCGCGGCATTCCATATGTGACCTACGTGAGGGTGAATGTAAATGTAATGAATAGAGGGGGCCAGATTCTCAGCTGGTGTAAATGGGCGTCCATGGAGAGCTGCTGCAGCTGATCTGGCTCGCTCTTTCTTTTCTTTCCAGACTCCAGTGACTTTTTTTTTTCCTTGCTGTAATTATCATTGTGGAATTAAAAAACAACCCTAAAAAAAAAAAAAAAACCTTGCATTTTTTTGTAATCTGTGTTGTCAGTGCTTTTGTAAAAAAATAATAATAATGTAATGGACTGAATTTGCTTTTATGATTTTTTGTTTTGTTTTCCATCCTTTGTAATAATTTTTGGTGGGGGGGGCGTTTTCATGGTTCTGATTGGGGGGGGGTGTTGCTTCACCCTCCCTTTTACTTGTATAAAATAAAGTAGTGGGTCAGCTGTGGAAAGAAATGTACTTTTTTATAAATAAAGAATTTTAAAAGAAGCAGCGCATTTCCTTTTCGACTGCGAAGGTGTCTCGCTGCAACGTGTGGCCGGGTGCAACAAAATCAGGGGAAGCGGCGCCTTTCCACTTGCCATGATCTTTTCCGTGATATGCGGTGCTTTCAAACGGGACTGCTTGCAATCCAAAGGGGAAGAAGCCAGCCCAGAACCCATGACTGTCACAGGACAAGCTTGGAGAGATCAATGCACTGCAGGCAGGAAAGGGTGCCTTGCTAGAGAAGACCCTGGAGGCTACATCTCTACAGGCCTATTGATTGATCTCTACATAGGGAAAAACCCAATCTTTGCCATCCATTGTCTGTCTGTCCGCCTACAAACAGCTTGCCAGGGAGTCCTTGTTCCTCTGCTCACGCAGAGCCTCCTGTCTTTGGAGAGAGAGAGAGATTTAGCTAGAGAGCGAGATACAATAGATAATAGATCAAATAGAGCAGATTTGTTCTTACGTCCACTGAAGTCAATGGGAGTTTTACCGTTGATACCCATAGAGCGGAACCCTATTAGAGAGCTCAGTAAGCGTGTGGGGAAACCAATGGGAGTCTCGCAATTGATTCTAGTGCATGTAGTGCCTGGCTCATAGTGATCTCCCTATATTGCACTGGACAGCTTTGCTCAAAAGCCCTGACCACAGTGGGACAAGGAACACACTGTTCTGGCTACTGGTTCTCAGGAGCAGAGTCCCAGCACAGGTTCCTCCATGGGTGGAAGGCGGCGTTTGCTTTCTTTTCTGACTGCATAGCGTTGCTTAACGAGAGATGAACTTGAACCAAAACTCGGGGTCCCAGCACCCCAGAGAGACTGGGAGTGGGATCCTGATCCAAATCTGAACTCAGCCGGATCCAGATCTCAACTCAGCCGATTAGCGTTGTAGTACGGAATTGTTCTACAGACAAGCTGGGTTGGGTGGTTGGGTGGGTGGGTGGCTGAAAGAGTTAGTCTGCATCACACAGCTCAGCTCACACAGTTCGTTACCCATCTTCAATGAAGCACGCTGGCAGCTGGCACCCGTCTGGTCTCAGTGTAACAGGGCCTATGGGGAGGTTACATCAGAACTAGGAATGCAGTTTGCAAAGCACTGGCCTGACTGGGGGGTTGTCTCGTTTCTTCCCCAGACGGCTTGACCTAGAGCTGGGGTTTCCCTTAAAGCAATGGGCAGTGTTGGATTTAACCCTTCGTACTCCAAGATAGCTGCCTCTCTTTAGCCTCAGCTCTAGTCTAGCCCAGGGGCTCTCAACCTGGAGGTCACACACACAAGTCAGAGGGTTGTGACCACCCTGCCCTTCTCATATTGCATATGGGACGGGGGGTCAGCAGGGGCGGGAGGGTTATATGGAAGAGAGGGTTGCAGTACGGCAAAGGCTGAGAAGTCCTGGGTGATGGTGTATAGATATGGGGACCGGCCCCAGAACAAGCACAGGCCATTCCATTGACTTCGTCAAGATGGTCAACATAACCCAGGGATTAATTTTGTCCTGCAGGATCAGTCTCTCACACAGACTGGGAACTCACCTTGGCCCGTCGCTGGTCTCTAGCATGCTCTGTAGCTTGCTGAGCGTGGGGCATCCCACACTCCCAGGAGCCCCCTGAACCCAGGGGCTGGGACTCAGTATGAAGGTATGTGTATCATCGGCAGCTGCAGCTTTATGGCCCAGGGACAGTGCAGGGACTGAGCCCTTCCCCTCTGCATGGGGCTCAGAGTAAAACCCTGGGGGGATCTTTCGGGTCGGGGGGTGGAGGTTGGAAAGATGCTCTCCTTTAGGACCTGCAGGAATTTGGAGGGAGATGTTAATCTGGGAGGCCTTAGGGGAGGGATGAGCCAAAAGAATCCCAAGCAGTATTTGTGCAGCAAATTCAGTCCTGCCCCACCCTCCCCTTCCCTGGCTGCTTCTCGGGGACCAGGCGTTAATATCCAGAAGGCAGTCCCTGAGCCCCTAGTTGGGTGAGCCACTGGCTCAGCTGGGATATGAATGCCCCTGGGAGCGGGGAATCTTAGTGGCTTGAGACTAATCAGGGTTTCGGTGGCAATTAAATTCTGATTGATGGCTCACATGTAAGGGTGACAGCGACCCCTCCGGATCAGGGCTGGGAAGGGCCAGCATGTATTGTGCTGCCAGTGACCATCCAAGGCACCCCACTGGGGCTGGCACAGGAGAAAGGGGCCCTCCAGCATCAGAGGCCAGCTCCAGAGAGGGTTAAAGAATAACTATAATCTCCCAGCTGCCCATGCACTGATAGGTTCCCCTCCCAGTGGCAGGAGCAGCGATGTGTGCTTCTGAATGCCAGTCGGGGTCCTGTTGGTTCAGATCACCTCCAAGCGAGTTGGGGGCAGCTAGGGAAATCTGTCTGTCTGGACTGATTTGGCCTACGGTGATCTTGCAAAAGTGCATGGGAAGGAAAAGGTCAGCAAGCGGCCCAAGGGCTGCAGGCAGGCCATGGGGCAGTGCCAGCACCCAAATCGAGTGCCCATATCTTTATTCCATTGTCTGGCAGCTCTTCTCCTCTGACCTTCCCTCACCTGGGAACAGCAGATGTCTGCAAAGCAGCATCACTTCAGTTGCAATCATGCAAGTCAACAGCACCAACAGAAACCAATACACTGATGTACAGGGGCATTGGCATATATAAGTGGATTCCTAACAGCTGGTTCAGCAAAGCCAGCTAAGTTCAGTGGGAGATAAGGGAGCACACAGTGGGCTGTGAGCAGGAAAGAAGGCAGGGATAGAGGGTGTGGGCCTGCTGCTCTTTTGCATGGTCCTGCAGCGACCGCGCTAGGGAACTGCTGCCCTCATTTCCCAGGCCATGGCTTACAGTTGAGCGATGATGGATAAAGCCCATAACGCGGGGCTGCTTCTCCGCTTGGGTTCCAGGGAACTGAGCATGATAGAAGCCGGAGCTCCCTCCTGGTGCCCTAAGTGTTTTGTTTCTCTGGAACAAAATAAAAACACGGTGGTGAGTGGAATCCCGGTTTTGTGTGTCTGTGTGTGCGCACAGCCTGGGGAAAGATGGCAGGCAGGTGGGGCAGCTTGGCTCTATTTCTAAAGCTACATCTTTGCAACCTATAGGCTGGCACAGCTGGTGGCGAGGGCTACATTCAGAGCCCGGCTGGTGGGCAAGAGTGTGGGCGAGGAGCCAGCGAACAAGCTGATGTGAAGGAGGCTAGATCTGGCTGCAGAAGCCAAGGGACGGATTCTGATCTTGGTGTAAATCTGGAGGCCATAGAGTCACTCCAGATTTACCTCAGTGGAGCTGAGAGAGGAATTGGAATGAACGATCAATTCTCCCTCCCCTGGGATGGTTCCTCTAGGCCAGGGGTCGGCAACCTTTCAGAAGTGGTCTGTCAAGCCTTCATTTATTCACTCTAATTTCAGGCTTCGCGTGCCAGTGATACATTTTAACGTTTTTAGAAGGTCGCTTTCTATAAGTCTATAATAGATAACTAAACTGTTGTTGTATGTAAAGTAAATAAGGTTTTTAAAATGTTTAAGAAGCATCATTTAAAATTAAATTAAAATGCAGAGCCCCCCTGGGCTGGTGGCCAGGACCCGGGCAGTGTGAGTGCCACTGAAAATCAGCTCCGTGCCGCCTTTGGCATGCGTGCCATAGGTTGCCTACCCCTGCTCTAGGCCAAGCTGCATGAGTTCTGTGCTGCTGGGAGCCAAATGTCCACGCAGGCTGAGTGCTCCCTGCCATCTGGGACAGGGTGATCCCTGCAGGGCAAGGTCAGGGTGGCACTGATGGCCCCGTGGTTGGGGAGCCCAGAGCTGGATGGCCATGCAGCGTGAATTCCCCCATCTGGAAAGAGTGATCCCACCGGGTCGAGGTAGCGAATCCATCAGTGCAGCAGCAGATGGCCGGGGAGGAAGCTAAGCCTGCCTCTCGTTCCTGTACTGCGTGCCTTGTGCTGCGTGTATAGTCCCTGCCCATTAAAGAAGCTTCCCTGGCATCAGCCCATCAAAAGCACTCAGTGCTGCGTGCAAAGGCCTTGCAGAGCTCACTGCACCTGCAGAGGGCTCCTTGCCACTCCCCGCTCTCTGCTCAGCTCAGCTTCCCTAGCCATTGCCAGGCACAGCCTGTCCTCCTGCCAGCGCTGCCAAGCCCAGCACTAGCAAAGTTCTGTTTCCTTTCATCAGTGCTTCCTTAAGAGGTCTCTGTCTTCTGCAGCAGCCGGGCGAAGGCAGGCGGCCTGGAACTGCTCCACGGAGCGAAGCGAGTGCTGGAGCAGCTGGGAGAGGCTGGCCTGAGTGTGGGAGCTGCTGTGGCTGGGAGCTTGCATGTTTATCTCTGCTCTAATTTTAGGCCTGGAGCAACAGCCCTGAAGGTCTAGGTGGATGGTATCCCCAGCACGACCAGGACAGCCCTGTGGATGGGGCCTGTCTGCGGTATGAGCCTCCCGTCGGAGTAAATCAGGCGTCACCCCACTGAAGTCAGTAGATTTACAGCCCTGTCACAGTGGGGTCAGGGAGGGGAGAATCTGGCCCTGTCAAAGTTGCCTCTGCTTTAGCTTTGCCTGGCCAGCTTCAGCGCACGACCCCGTTGAAGGGAATGAGACAGACTCACAGCTGGTGTAAGCACGTCCAGCCCTGTTGGCTTTGATGGCATTGCCTGCCTTTTCCCCCACGTTGAATTTGGCCCGGATGGGCTGCCTAGCAAGTGTGGAATTCTGCTCAGTGCAAGCAGAGAACCTGCCTGCCGTTTTGACGCATCGGAGCTCTGGGGAGGGAGTTCTCCTCCATGATGTTCCTAACCCTCACCTCTTGGACGACCCTCAGTATCAAGTAGATCCCCCAGGATCCATGGGTGCTGCAGCCTCAGCAAAGCTAGGGTTGGAAGAGTTACCAGGACTTTAGCCATGCCTATAGGAGAGTGCACTCAGGCAAAGTAAAGGCTGGAGATTGATTCCACTGGCAGAGAGTCCATCTAGATCAGCGTAAACCCAGGGCTAGACTGATGCTTAGATCTTATGGTGAGGGATGCTCTAAAAAGATCACAGTCAGCTCAGATTTAGACAGGATCAATGCAGAGGTACTCCACGGCCATGTCAGCTTGACCCTTGCTATGGTTAAAGATCCTGTGGTGAAGCTGGAAAGAGTCAGATGTTGAGCTACAAATTCCTGGGTGGGTGATTGAGTTTTGCCTCCCTACATTCCCGGGGCAGTTTCCACCCAATGCAGGATTCCCCTTGTTTTCCCATTCTGTTCTGTGCTGCTGAACAGCTGCTGTGTTCCTTCTTAGCAGTCCCCTGTCAGAGGGGAGAAAAGTGATTCTTTGGGCATCTTGTCTGCATGTGCATTTGTGAAAGGCTTTGGGATTTTTTCCAGCGAAAATACCACTATGTAGGTTTAAAATTTTCAGGAAGAGCTAGCCCAGCATCAAGTCCAGAGCTTGTCCAGAACAGGGTTGATCCAGAGCTCATCCAGAATCAATCCAGACTAAAGTGAATCCAGTGGTAATCTAATCAATCCAGAATAGGGTCACCCTAGAGGTAGGCCCGTGTCAGGAGAAGAGACAATCCAGAATTAGTCCAGAGTCAAATCAGAACAGGGAAAATGCAGTCAGACCAGGTCAATCAGTCTTGTAGTGCTAATCCAGAGTCAAGGGAGACCAATATCAGTCTAGAACAGAAATGGGTGAATTATTTGTAGTGAAAAATGGATTTGATGAATTTAACTTTTTTTCCGTTCTCAGATTATCTGCAAAGCAGAGTTTGATTTGTATGAAAGTATTTGTTATAGGAAATTGCTTTATGCAAATGCCATCCAGCCTAGGGGCCCCTGCACTGAGACTGTGAGGTAGTGTGGCTCCTTGAGGAGGCCTGCACAGGCTGGAATTCCCTTCGTTAGTGACGTTTATGATGAGCCAGGAGAAAGTGTGTGTATTTGTTGGGGGGAGAGGGGAAGCTAGCACACGGTCCCAGCATGCAGCGGCTCTCATTGCCGTGAAGCATTTAATGACCCACTACAAGAAAAAACAAACCCCATCAGAACCCATGCTGTCACATTACAGACAGCACATGGGCCCAAATGTTCACAAGCCAGGCATCCAAAGGTCTCTGGCAAACTTTGCACACATTGCACTCACAAACCAAGCATTTGTACGTGTATCAGTGTGCACAAATCAGATGAGCAATACTTATTAGGTATGAAAAATCACATACACAGCACCATAATTATCCGTGATGCTTTGCAAGTGTAATACACCAATGTGCAGCATGTCACACCACTCTCTAGTGACCTGTCTACTAAAGGGTAATAACTTACTACTGCTACCAACTAATGTGGTTGCACCTTTAGCTCAAGACATTTAGCTGATGCGGCTGTGCAGAATGTGCTAAGTTTGGATTCCACTTCCACATAGCACTGACAAGCTATGCAAATGCAGAGTGAGGCATGTTCTGTGCCCCAGAGAGTTTGCAATCGCAGGGCCTGATCCAAATCCCACTGAAATCAGTGGGTGACTCTTCCCTGATTTCATGGGCTTTGGATCAGGCTTTTATCGCATCTACTCAGTGCAGAATTTGGGGGTGAAAAACAAGAGCCTGTCAATGTCATGGGTGCAAAATAGGCATCTCCCACACACCCCATGAAACCATGGCTCTGACCTGTGCCCACCAGCCCGGGAGGGACTGTTCAGTGCCAGGTAAACCTCCTGAGGAAATGTCAAGCTGTAGCATCCAAATTTGCCTCCTCCTGTGCAATTGACAAGGGCCCGGGGGACCCCCCTGGGGAGCTGCCTGTGAGTCAAGCCCCTTCCTAGCTCTGTTGCTGCGCATTTGGCTGGCAGCATGGGACTGCACACGCAATGATGTTAATACTCTCGCTCCTTTCCTCTCCGCCTCTGAACCATGACTGGCCTCTCTGTGCAATGTGCTTGACTTTCCCATCTTTTATGTTTCCATTTCGCCTTATCTCTCTGTTCCTCTCCATCTCCTCTGATTCCTGCCAGCCTGTTTATCTGGCAGTTTTGAAAAGAAAATTGCCAACTTCACACCTGTCAGGTTTAACTGATCGCCTGTCAAGGGGAAGGAGGGGTGTCTCTCCACCCAGCTCTGGCCCCACAGGCTTTGCTCTCCTGAGGAATTGCTCCATCCCCGGGGACTTAGAACACTTCATTTCCCACCACCAGGCTTTGTCCCGCTCTCCAGCTGCTGGCTTCTACAATGTATCTTCAGCTACCTTGCTGTAGTAATGATAATCGCAGCACGCTGCTCTGACATGCCACCTTTCACCCCAGGAGCTTAACCTGCCATACAAACATTCAGCAGCTAAGCCTAGGAATGCTCCCGGCAGCTTGGAGAGCGCCCATCCACTCACTTTGCAGAGGGGAAATTTGAGCTTCGGAGAAGTGTTGGCCCAGATCAGTGGGTGTTAGGTGCCTAAATCGCTTTGAGGATCATGGGCATTCCACCCCTGGCATGCTCTTGGTACCCCATCCACCTTTCTGTCCTCCCGATAGTGTCACTTGGGTTAGCTCTGAATCCCTTTCTCTGGCCTCCTCACCGAAGGGTCTTTCTTTCTTCCCTTCTGTTTGTCAATCTACCTGGGTTCAAAAAAGTGAGGGATGCCTAGAGGCCAGGGCTGCCATGCAACTCTACTGATGCCCCTCAACCCTGCCACTAGCACCCCCTGCTGTTCCAGTCCTGAGCCCCAACCAATGCCTCTGGGCCCTGGCAAGTAGCACCCCTACTTCCTCAAACCTCTTCTGACCTGTGTGAGAGGTTTGCATTCTATGGACAAATCCCCAGTCAGGTCTAGACTGAACCCAACACTCCCAGGCCCCGAGTGCCTTCAACCTGGATCTCCAGAGGCGAAGGCGAGCACCCCAGCTCCAGGGGCCATCCAGCACCCAGGGCTGCCATGCAGGGCGCAGGAGATTGGCACAGGATACATGCCACGCTGCCGCCTCAGTGTGAAGAGAATCCATCTCTGGCTTGAGAGCTCGAGCCCCCTCCCACTTGCCCTTCCAGAGGTAAAAATCAGCCTTTGGTTCCAGTCGCAAATCTCTTCCCCTGAAGTGTCTGGTTCCCATTAGGGCTCAGGGGATGGAATGCAGCACAAATTGCTTCTCAGCTGGCCGCTGGTGCTTCCTGGGACTCCCTGTCCCCCCTCCCTTTTCCAAATGACTTTTCGTTCCCTTGAAATGCAGAGGGTTGATTGGACTTGGCCATTTAGAGACTGGCAGGGACAGATTCCCCAACCTCCTATGGGGGTGACAGCCAGACAGGAGGGACCTTCCTCTGAAAGGCATGGGGGGGGGGAGTTCACTGCCCACCTGCTTCCTGTCTCTGTATGCAGCCCTTGTTCTGGCTACAGATGGGCCTGAGCTGCAAAGTTCCCATCAGTCCCCCCTAAAGTCTGAGCGTATTTTGCCTCCTCCGCATATAAACCCATGGCCGATGCTCAAAGGAGCTGAGAACCCGCAGGTCCCAGAGGCTTCCTCTGGAGTCATGGGTGCTCAGCAGAGAAGCAGGCCCATAGAGCCTAGTTACACAATAATTAGACTGAGACAGGTGGGATGTGAGGTCTAAATTCTGGTAGCGCCACACCCAGCGAAGGGCACTGAGGGGGGAAGCGGGAAGTGGGTGGGTCCCATCCAGATGCTGCCAGCTGTGCAAGTGGCCCCGGAGAGGTAGGTCAGTCAGACTGATCCCAACAGCTGGAGCGGAGCGGAGTCTGAATCACTCAAATCAGCATTAGAAACCAGACCAAAATAATGGCATGGGGGGCTTTTGTAACGGGGCGGAATGATAATTAAATAGAAATTAGTTCGTTAAATGGTCACTTCCTGGGGTTTCCTTGCTGTCCGATTAACTTAATTTTTAATTTGCATAAGCAATAAATGTTTAATTATGTTATTAATATATTTGAGTTGAGAAGCTTATAGGGTTTTATAATTGGCATTTAACTAGATAGTTCCAGCATATTAACTGAGGTTTTATAGCTCCTCACGACAGCTTCCCAATTATATCTGGCCTAAAAACTGCACCGAGGACCTGCCTTTAAAGTGTTACCTGAGCAACAGAGCAGACGAGGCTGGGAGAGTGAGTGGAGTCCAGCTCCCTGGGAGGAAGCGCTCCCCAGGCTCACAAAGCTGCAGGGAACATGCGCCGAGCAATGCTACGCTTTCTGGTCTCTCCATAGAGTCTTCTGGGGTCTCTCCCGTCTCTGGGATGCTGCATACTTGGCAGCTTTCCCAAAGACAGAGAATGCCAAGGCTTCTTCCCTTAGCATCCACATGCAGTGGGGAGGGGAATGATATTGACTGTGGGGGGAGAGTCGTCTAATGGGTAGAGCGGAGCTTTGAGGGAATTACCCCTGGTTTCTGGCCTTGGCTCTGGGAAGGGGAATGTTGATTAGTGGTTAGAGCACAGGGGTTGGAAATCAGGACTCCTGGGTTCTCTTCCCTGGCCTGGTAGTTATCCCAGAGGACTAGAGTCATAGAGTTTAAGGCCAGAAGGGACAATTAGATCATCTAGTCTGATCTCCTGTAAGCACAGGCCATTACAGTTACCCCTGTACTAAGCCCAATGACACGTGTTTGACTAAAGCAGAACTTGTGTTTGGCTGAAGGATATCTGCCCTTTTGGATCAGAAGACATCAAAAGAGGGAGAAACTTGGTGGTTTGTTCCTGTGATTAATCACCCTCACTGTTAAAAATGTGTGCCTAGTTTCTAACTTGAATTTATCTAGCTTAACTTGTGGCCACTGGTTCTTCTTCTGCTTTTCTCTGCAAGATAAAAGAGCCTTGTAGGACCCCGTCTTTTCTTCCCATTATGGCACTTATACCTTCAAGTCACCTCTCACTTAAGACAATCCAACCTTTCCAGTGTTGAGGGCCAGAAGCTAGTTACGGAGCACTTCCTTGGGCCACATGCAGAAATACGTGCTCTACAAAATGGCGTCCCCTGTGCGGCATGACCTTGCACATGCCTGTGTTCTGTTCCCCATTCTGGAAGGGAATCGTTGTCTCGTAGTAATTGTCAGTGGCCTAGGCGTTAGGACTCCTGGGTTCTATTTCTGGTTCTACCATTGACCTTCTACAAATCATTCTGCCTCTCTGTGCCTCAGTTTCCCATTGGTAAAATAGTGATAGTGGGCCAAATCTACCTCTGGCATATGAAGTTACAGCAGGGTTCATTGACTCACTGGTGGCAATAGCAATGACTGTTCCCCAAGGGTGTTGCAAAGATCCTCAGACGGAAGGTAGGGGAGTGCATGGTATGGTTCTTTTTCCTTGCAAGGAGGGCAGAGCGTTTGGAGGTCTAGAGCCCAACCAAAGCACCCCTTTGGAAGGGGTCGTATCAGGGGAAGCCTAGGAAAACATTGCAGCTGCCATTGCTGTTCATGAGCTCGGATGCTTCCAGAGGTTAGAGGAAGTGGCTCTTAACCTCAGAGCCATTGATCAGGAGCAGCGCACATGACAAGCAATAAGAAAGGCAGTAACACCAGAATCTAGGCCAGGGCCATGTGGATATCTCACAGCTTTGTTCTTATTCCAAGGCGCTCCGAAGCATCCAGAGCGCTAGGATCCTGGAAGTAACTTTACTAGAGATTTCCTGCAACACGCAGCGTCTGATGCCAACCCACACTCCTGGGGGGGAGGAGAAATGTAATCCCTTTCCAGGATGGCTGGTGGATCCCAGCCCCGCTCCCAGAGATTGCTGGGATGACGTGATAAGGCTGTTCTAAGGAGGAACACAAAAGAACAGTGCAAGCAAGTAGGAACAAAATCAGACAGGCTAAGGCCCAAAATGAGTTACATCTCACCAGGGCCATAAAAGGCAGTAAGAAGAGGTTCTTTAAATACATTCGGAGCAAGAAAAAGACAAAGGAGAGTGTGGGTTCTCTACCCAGTGGGGAAGGAGGTTGAGGTGTCTAATGCCTTTTTTGCTTCAGTCTTCACTAAAAAGGTTAATAGTGACCAGATACTTAACACAGTTAATACTAACAACAAGGGGGAAGGAATGCAAGCTAATGCAGGGAAAGAACCAGTTAAAGAATAGTTAGATAAGTTAGTTGTATTCCAGTCAGCAGGACCTGATGAAGTTCACCCTAGGGTACTTAAAGGTGTAGCTGAAGCAACCTCAGATGCATTAGCAATTATCTTCACGAACTCATGGAGAACAGGTGAGGTCCCAGAAGACTAGAGAAGGGCAAACATAATAGTTGTCTTTAAAAAGGGAACAGAGAGGAGTCTGAACAGCCTAAGTTTGATACCTGGAAAGGTACTGGATCAAATTATTAAACTATCAATGTATAAGAACCTAGAGGATAACAGGTTTATAAGGCATAGCCAGCATGGATTTGTGAAGAACAAATAATGCCAAAGCAACTTCATTTCCTTCTTTGAGTTTAGGTTACTAGCCTTGTGAATGGGGGGGCGGGGGGAGTGATAGATGTGATACAACTTGATTTTTAGTAAGTTAGTCCTCAAAGAGTAGTTATCAATGGTTTGCTGTCAGATTGGGAGGGTGTTTCTAGTGAGGTCCCACACACATCAGTCCTGGGTTTGGTACAATTCAATATTTCCATTAATGACATGGATAATGGAGTGGAGAGAATGCTTACAAAATTTTGCAAGTGACACCAAGCTGGGAGGGATGGCAAGCATTTTGGATAACAGGATTGGAATTCAAAACAACCTTGACAAATTGGAGAATTGGTCTCAATTCAACAAGATGAAATTTAGTAAATACAAGTGCAAAGTGCTTCACTTAGGAAGGAAAAATTAAATGCACAGCTAGAAAATGGGGAATAGCTGGCTAGGCAGTAATACTGCTGAAAAGGCTCTGGGGGTTATAGTGGATCACAAATTGAACATGAGTCAACATTGTGATGCAGTTGCAAAAAGGCTAATATCATTCTGGGGTGTATTAATAGGAGTGTTGTATGTAAGACATAGATGGTAATTGTCTTGCTCTGCTCGGTTGTCGCGAGCCCTCAGCTGGAGTTCTGTGTCCAGTTCTGGGTGCCAGACATCAGAAAAAACTGGAGAGCGTCCAGAGGAGAGCAACACACAGGAGAAAAGGTTTAGAAAACCTGACCTGTGAGTCAAGATTTTAACAAACATGAGCATGTTTCATCTTGAGAAAAGAAGACACAGCGGTGGAACCTGATAACAGTCTTCAAATATGTTCAGGGCTGCTATAAAGAAGACAGTGATCAATTTTTCTCCGTATCCACTGAAGATAGGACCAGAAGTAATGGGCTTAATCTGCAGCAAGGGAGATTTACGTTAGATATTAGGAAAATCTGTCAGACTCTAAGGGGAGTTAAGCTCTGGACTAGGCTTCCAAAGGAGGTTGTGGAATCCCCATCATGGGAGGCTTTTTAAGAACAGCTTAGACAATCACCTGTCGGGGATGATCTAGGTTTACTTGGCCTTGGCTCAGCACAGGGGGTTGAACTAATTGACTTCTCGAGATCCCTTCCAGCCCAGTGATTCTTTTGTCTGGGCTCTGGAGGGTCTCCTGGGTGTCTGGGAAGCTGCTGGAGATGGAGCACTGGTGGGGAAGCAGTGAGGCTTATCCGGGAGAGGAGCATGCAGCAGAGAGCAGCTGCAGCAATGGCTGGTAAGCGAAGTATCTCCCAGTCTCTTTGGAAGCCTGTTTTTCAATGCTGCTGGACCAGGACCCTATTATGTCAGGTGCTGTACAAACCTAAAGCACTGCCTGGAGCCTGATTCTGCTCCCTTACATCATGGCTAACTCTCTGAAGGTCACTGATGCCAGCGAGAGGAGGATGGGGTCTTCAGACAAACACAGGCAAGGGTCTGTCTCCTTCCCAGTGACACTGAGCCAGACTCATCCCTCGTGGAACGGTGGGGAAGCGGATGGGATGGATTGGGCCCAGGCTGAGTGGAGAGTGAGATGTCCCCAGGAGTGCAGCTGGAAGGTTGTTAAGCAAATTAACTCTATTAAGACAAATGATAAGAGTTTAAGCAGGAGCAGTGGCACCCCGATCTCTCCAAATTCATTTGGTGGCTGCCTCTAATAGCACGACCCTAATGCACTCTCCTGGGGATCCACAGAGTATCAACGGCTAGAGACGGATTAGGGGGCTGGGTTCTGCTCTCACTTGCGATGACATAAATCTGGAGTAAGAGCACTGAAATCCCTAGAGTTCCTCTGGATTTACACTGGTGTAATGGAGGTCAGGATCTGGCCCCTTAGTTCCAGGAGAGGCAATTTCAAGTGCCATCGCCTCCTCGAAAATGTGCAGAAGGAAAAAAATAAATTAGCAAAGGGATTTGGTTGTTCATTTCTCTGCTAAGCTGGGAGGAAATGAAGGAGAACCAAAATTAAGAAGTAGGAGGGAGGGGGGAACATGCGACATCGCCAGGCCCCATCCTGCCCAGAGCTGCACTGGGGACGCTCTGTGGTGCTGGCCTTGCTTGGGAAGCAGCAGCCTCTGGCCAATGAGCAATAGGTGGGATTGCAGGAGCCGGTATAAATGCTCCAATGAGGTGAGCACTGGAAGTGGATGGATACACTGGAGCAGAGAGAAGAGGGGCTACGTCTGCTCCCCTCTTTCCCAGAGCTGGGCTGGGGGCGTCACTGGGGCTTGTGGTACTAACTGTCAGGTTTATACCAGGCCTGTCTCCATTTTTCATCTCGTGTCTCTCACCCCTCGGAAAGTCACTCTCTGGGATGGAGCGGTTTGTCTGGCCAAGTCCCAGTGTGCAGGAGGCTGATGGGGGAGTGGGGGGCCCAGACCTGTGGACTGACCACCGGGGTACATTTTAGCGAACTTCCCATAGCTCCCTAATCTCAGCCTTGGACCCACTGAGTAGCTCCCTGGCCGACCCTAACCTGACACATGGATTCACTCCAACGTAGCCTTGCAAACCCCTAGCTTAATCCCCAGAGTCTATCTACCCTGGCCACACCTGAGCATGGTCCCCCTCAGGCACCACCCAAGCCTAGGATGACCCCAGCCACACCCCAAAATACCTGTGCACTCCCCAGGCACAGCCAAGCCTTGGCTAGGTCCCAGCCCACTCTCTTTGCTGAACAAATAGGACCACGGTGGAGCAGCAGAAGTCTCCTGGAGGCCTTGTCTGCTCCTTGCACCTGGGCTGACCCTGCAGGTATGCATTTATTGGCTTGGCAAAGAAATGCCCTGCTTGTGAGCTCTGGGGGCTGGGGATGCCAGCTACACACAACGGTGACCAAGTGAAGCTGCAGCCTTTGTCCCTGGCAGCAATATCTACATCCCCCATGCCAGCACGAACCCTGCTGCTGCTGCCACCTCAAGGACTGGGATCTGGAGCAAATGAAAACGTTTCTGGTCTGGCCTTTGTACTGTCTGGCTGCAGAGGCGCCATGTGGTTCTCCAGGGGAGTGGTTGGGTTGCCACAAGGCTTTCTTGGGGCATTGTGTGACGGATGGTTGTGTGGAGAGATGGACCCAAGCAGAAGCCCCAGAGCCAAACACCCACAAACATGGAGAGTTTGAAATCTGGAGCTAGATCCAAATGTTGTGATTCAGGCCTCTCTGCATTGTGTTGTGATTGACGTACGTGAGAGTGTGTGTGTGTGTGTGTGTGTGTGTGCGAGTGCGTGCTGCAAGTCCAGTGAGGGCAATCCAGTCTAATTGAAGGGGGCTGCACTGGGGTAGGTCGGCCTAGCTGCACTGAAAGCAATGGAATCATGCCAGTTTCCACCAGCAGAGGATCTAGCCCGGGCTTCCTTGCTAAATCCCCCTTGCACTTTAAAATGCATAAAGAGCTCTTTGTTTCCCACCCTGGACTGTTGCCTGGTGTTGACTTGCGCTGTCAAACAGCTGCTGTACTCCCCACCAGAAGTGGCTGCTTTTTCTAGCACGGGCAAAGCCACCCCTACAGGAGGGGCTTTTTTTGCAAAGTGCTTGGTGATCTCTCCCTGCCAAAGTTGTTCTCCAAAGATCAATTGGGGTTTCCACCAGGCCTTGCTGGGTTAACTTTCTGCTCCCCTTGCGATTACCCAGCCTTAAACTCCATCCTTATTAGCGGCTGCTGGAGGAGACTCAAAGAGGAATTGCAATAGGAGGTCGCCATGGGTCAAACTGCATTCCAGAGGAGATGAGACTCTCACAGTCCAGCAGCTACTTAACCACTGATGACTCCTATGCCGGGGAAGAGGGGGAGGAAGGTCATTAACGGCCAGAGATGAGTTTCCACTGGTACCTCCTGCCATTACCTGAGCTGGATGGCAAAGCAATTGCCCAGGATAGAATGTGCATGAAATCTCAGCTAATATCAAACACCTGGGCGTATCCATTGGCAGATGGGTTTTCTCTTCAAAGCAGGAGCCCAGGGGAGAGGTCTGCCCCCCGTTCGCCATGTTCCCGGCTCTCCACTGCCCTCTTGAGTTGTTTTCACAGTGCTGGTTGGGGCTAGTGAACACAGAGCAAGGCAAACAGGCTGGGAGGGCATGCGGCTGCGGAAGGGAAATGCAATCGGTACCCTGTGGGCTGGGTGCCAGGCCATGCTTTCCTCTGGGACTTGATCAGCCCCCGGGTGCTGGCTGGTAGGGGATTGCTCTGATTCAGTGACCAAATTGCACCAAATAAGGCCAGGCTGGGGCTCGCGCTGGGGCAGTGACCACAGCAAACCCTGGAAAATAGCTCCCTGTACCTGTCCGTTGTGAACCTGAGCAGCGTGGTCCCAGTACTCCAAGCATGCTCACGGGGCTGGATGTAGGGGGGGTGTCCATGCGTCTCTGTTGCACAGAGTGGTTGGGCTCGGGGTGAGATGAGGATTTCTGCTGAATGCCTCGGGTGGGGCGTAGCGCGGCAGACCAACAACACAGGCCGAGCTGGGAGCGGCCTCCTGCACAGTGATGGCTGTACCCCCTCCGTGAGGCTGGCAGCTGTGGAAGTGACAGTTACATAAACAAGCAGCCTCATCGAGTAGCCTGGGCTTGCTTTTAAATTTCCTCCTTATTTATATAGTTCCTCCGAGCCCGTCGCAGGAATAACAGCTCTGCCTCGTCTCTGTTCTGGCCGTATCCCCAGCTCTGCAGGTTATTAACCCTTTCGCTCCCTTCCCCCTCTTCATTTGAGGAAATATAGGGCCTGCTTGTCCCCATACCCTGCACCCAGCGGAGTCATTTATACCTGGGCCAAAGGGGTATAAACGGATATGGGATCAGGAATCTCTACTCATTCCCGTGGCTGGAGCATTTCACCCCACCCACCACCACCACCTTTGCACACAAGATGACCTGAGCTGCAAGGCCCCAGAGAATTGGGTCCAGAGACTTCTCTGGCTCAGAAAGCCCTGCAGCATCCCGTCAGCCACTCCTGCATTCAGAGATTTCTCAGAGCTGCCCCTCGCTCCGTGGTTCCGTCCCCCCGCTGTTTGCACAAGCGTCAGAGCTGGGCGGCCCTGTAGGGTTCTGAACACGTGCTGGGCACTGTGGGGTTAACTCTGTGCGGCAGGCTTGGGACTGGGCCTGGAGCACTGATTTGTGGCAGCCTGGTGGCTGATTCTCTGCGCTGTGAAATGCCTTCGCACGCATTCTTGCCAGCAGCCCTGAGCTCTGGTTGGGAGCGAAGCAAGACAGGGCCCGGTCAGCCAGTTAAGGAGAGGCTCTCTGGGTCTCGTTCGCCATTGCCCGGCGCCGTGCGCCGTCATTTACACCAGTGCAAAGGGCGGGAGAGCACTGTGGCTCACGCTGACCGTGCAAGGCAGGGGAGGGCAGACCCACAGGCTGCAGGAAGGGCATTGGTTGTTCAGCAGCAGGCACCCTGGCGTGACTCGGCCCTGAACCACTGACCCAGCAAGGTGCCAGTGGGCAAATCAGTGGAGCTAGGCTAGCTAGGGTTTGTGCCAGCTGAGCATCTGGCCCACTGCCCGTCTTGCAGATGCAGCGTAGAACCTCAGCTCTTGCTGGCTTGTGTACAGTGCAGATGGACGGTGCTTGTCCCTTCCTGATGCCCTGCCCACTGGCGAGTTCTCTCACCTCCCTGCTGGTTAACTTGGGCAGGGCGGTAAGGAGGGTCCATCATTCCAGCATTCTCCATCCTTCCTCTTCTCCCGTGGGTGCTCTGGATCCCTGTATAGCCTCGGATTCATTTTCACAACCCAGCCTTTTCCCCAGCCTTGGCCCTGCCTGCTTAGCCAAACTCCCCGTCTCCATCGCCTCTCCTTAGGCATAGCCTTCTGCTAACCCTTTGCGAACAAGAGCTAGACCCTGCCATGCTCTGGGCTGGCGCTGTGCTTCTGGGCTATGGAGGTAAGAGCCCCAAATTAGCCAGTCCCACCATATGAGTTTAAAAGCAAGCTCAAGACCTATTTTTACCTGGACTTGCCAGTTCCTTAGCTGTGCCGCCTTTGAATCCTCACTCACACCTTCCTCTCCTCTTGTGGTGAGTTACTGCAGCCCCCTTCCCGACCGCCTCCCCGTGTCTCAGCCCTCCAGAGCCCGGCACCCGCAGAACTCCACAGCACGCCAGCACTGCCCTCCTAATGCCACCGCTGGCTCCCGGTCAATTCAAGTGCCATTCGAAATGGCTCCACTTGGAGCAAATTCCCCCCGCCCCCCCCCCCGGCTTACCCTGCTGCAAATCTGAAACAATCCTGCTGAGACCAACAGAGATCTACCTCGCTGCCATAGCGCAGAATGTCACCCCTGGCTCCTCAAACCAGTGCCCTGGTGGCTAAGATCAGGGCTTATCCCCAGCTTAGACTTGCTCCAGCCAACTTCATAAATCTTGTCCCTTTCTTCTCCCTCCCTCCCTCTGCCCATTTAATACCAGCCTTCTGCAATCCCCTGACTGTAGGTGGGAGAGCCTTCTCCTCTGCAGCTTCTGAGCTCTGGAACACCCGCCTGTGTGTCCAGAGGTGGATTAAGGTTTCCTGGGTCCCTGGACCAGAGCAAGTGAGCGGGTCCTCTCCCCATCCCCTCCGCCAGCATTCCTGCCCCTGTTCCGCTCCTTCCTCCTGCAACCCTGCTACACCCACTGCTACACCCCCTACAATTTTGCACCTTCCCCCTGCGGCCCCGCCCCTGGGCCATCCACAGTCCTGCCCCACACCACCACCACCCCACTGCGGCCTGCAACCCGTTTGCTCCTTTCTCTCCCCCACATTGCAGCCCCAAGACCGGAGAAGCTCTGTCCCCTGTCCACAGCCCAGGGGCTGCAGCAGGGAGTGAGAGCTTCTCCAGCCCTGAGACCTAGAGCTCCTCCAGTCCTGGAGTCGCAGCAGGGGCCTGGGCACTGGGGCTTTCCCCCTCCCCGGTGTTTCTGCCACGGAGCAGGGTCAGGGCGTAGGGGTGCCCATTTTTCCAGGGCCCCCCAGTTGGCTGGGACCCCTGGGCACGGGCCCATTGACCCATTGGCTAATCTGCCACTGTCTGGGTCTCTACAGCTTCTCACCTCTTTCCAGATCACACCTGGGAACCTCTCTGTCCACCCTCCAAAGCCCTCACTCTCCCCCTGCTAATATTTACTATTTACGTCTCACTTGCATTATTTAACCCAGGGGGCACGATACGTGCGGGTGGCTTGTTCAGTTTGAGCTTGTGGTTGGAAATGATACCATGGCTGCTCACACAGACAGGGCCATAAATCTGAGCCAGGCCTCTGTCGCTGTAAATGGAGACATCAGCCCTATGGTTTTTTTGTACTTGGGTGTGTTTCGTGGCTGGCGGGGGGCTGTGCTGAGGACAGGAGCCCTCACATGACATCCCCTTCAATTTGTCCGTCTAAAGGGGATTCTCTCTGTCCACTGGAGATTGTGCGCATTCTTAGTGAAAGGTCAACTGAGTAAGATTGGTGGACATGAGCTAATTGAGCATCATGACTGGTTAATTACAGAAGGTCTTGATCTCATTAAGTGTTTTGGTTTGCTTTGGTGCTGCATCATCATCTCACTCACAGCTCCGATTGGCTCCATACAGAGTCATGACCGCATTCAGGGTTATGATTGGTTTGTTAGAAGTCCTGCTCTCACCAAGTATTCTGATTCGTTAACTAGAGTCTTGATCTCATGTAGTTTTTGGTTTGGTTCTCTAGAGTTCCCCATCTCATCAAATTTTGTGATTGGTTCATTCCAGATTCCTGATCCGCCTTGGGGTTCTGATTGGACTGTTAGGGTTCCTAATTTCACGGTGTGTTTTGTTTGGTTCATTAGGATCCTGATGCCAGAGTGAACTGACTGGGAACCAATGGTCTCCAACCTTTCAGTCCTTTATCTCTTTCCTTTTTGATTTGTGGAATCACGACCTACAGCTGAAGGCCTCATGGTCCACAGCTCCAAAGAGCCACATGGGAGCCAGAACTCCTGGGTTCTATTCCTGGATCTGCCAGCGAGTGGAAAGTTGCATCTTTTAGTGTGTTGCTTTCCCCATCTGTGAAATGGGGATAATAATACTTACCTGTATTGGGGAAGAGCTTTAAGAACCCCAGACATACACAACAGTGCGAGTGCAATGGATTCATTATTAATACATAGCTATTTTAATCCACTTGCAAGGAGGGCTGGGGGTTAGGTGGCTCCTCACTGTGTTCCCAGCTCCAGGAGGGAGCAGGGGGCTGGGGAAGAATGGAATACAAGAATAAACTAAAGGAGGCAAATGGCACCAAAAACTTTTTTTTTCTTTTCCTTTCATCCTTAATTCTAATTGTTCACATTAATTCAGTCTCCAGCAGGAACGAAGAGCTCCCAGCAGCCTTTAGCCACTCAGATAAGGCTGAGCTGTTTGTTTAGCCCCATCGGGCTTCCCATTACTTGCCTCACTGCCAAATGCTTCACGCAAACTTTGGGGGGAGTTTTAAGCAATTCTAGTGTGACACGGAGCAAGGGGTTTTGCATTCTTAATTTTCAAAAGTTCTTCTCGGTCCAAGGCTGATTTTCACCCCCCCTCCCCTGCCCATGCATTGCAACCCTGACCAGCCCTGGACCCCCACAGCTTTCCCAGTGAACCCCAATATTAACCCACGGCCTCTGCAAGTCCACTCCTGGGCCCTCCATACCATGCTGTGCTTCTGAGCCCTAACCCACAGTACCCCAGTTCTTACAAGGGAGAGGAGGAGCTTGGGCTGCCTTTGAGATCCCTGCCTCACTCAGCCCAGCTAATGCAGTTAGACAGACAGTCCGGCAGGCAGATGGACTACAACACTCAGCGGGTTCATTAAGATGCCCCCAAGCGAGCAGCTTCTTCAAAGTGAGATTGATAAGGGCAGGGACCAAACACGGGAAGGGCCACCTTGTGCTAAGCCACGGCCGCTCAGAGGCAGAGAAGGGGAGAGCAGGAAAGTGAAAGGCTGAAGATGTGGAGAGAGAGAAGCAGATGAAAGAGAAAACAGGGAAGGGGGAAATAGGAGACAGCCTCCCTCTCTTTATCCTTCTTTTTCCTGTCCTTTCCCCTCTTGGCCTGTCTAGCCAAGCCTGCATCTCCCACTCACCTACTCCCTTCGTTCTTTCCTTCCTGGTCTAGTCTGTGCTGGTTCTGATCCGGCCCCCATCAAATCCAATCCCCTCCCAGCCATGCATTCAGCGACAAGACTGATGTCTGTCACGTGCTGCATGTTCTTGGCCATCCACCCCTCTGCGTGTGCGGTGGACTGGTGTGTTTTGGTAGGGTTGCTGCTGAGATTTGTAAATGCCCACGCAGTTCTGTGCTTTTGTCAGAAGAGGTGGGTGGGAGCAGTGCACCTGGCACTGGGTGTGAAGGGTGGGGGTGAGGTCTGACGATCCTGGGGGAGTTCGTTCTGCTGTCTGGAACCTGCTCCCAAGGCAGCTCTGTCTCCTGCCCGGACGAGGTTCACCCTTATGGGAGAAAGGGCCTGAGGGGTGGAGCTATTCATTACTATCCCCCTCATCCTGGAGCTCCTGCATTTCCTTCATCCCACTGTCGTTCCCTGTCCTCTTCCTCTGGCTTTCTTTTCTCATTGTCCTCTCTCTCTCTCCCCTGCAAATTTGAGGGCTGCATCGCCCCCTCTCCAAAACTCCCTGACCCCCTCCGTTGTCATGAACTCCTGTGCTGGCTCCAGGACATTCACTTGGCTCTATTTATTTATTTATTCCCCACCCCCCGCAAGCCCTTTCCATACAAAGAGCCTGATTTACAGCTGTAGCAGGAAGCTGATGTTCCCCGCTCGCTACCTGACATCAAGAGAGCCATTTGGGGCCAATTCATCATGGATATGCCCCAGCCGAAGTGACTGGAAGATTCTTTACAATCGTTGTCCCTGCCACAATCTCTAATGCAGTCCTGGAGATCATATCCCATTGCGTCAGCTGTCTGTTTGAGCATGGCAGTAAGTGAGCTGTCTCAAGGCAGAAATGTTATTTATGGGGTAAGGTGGTGTATGGAGAGGGAAAGCGAGGGTGGGAGAGGAGCTGAAGTGACACCGCTCAGGAGGATGAGAGCCGGGCCTTTGCCTTGTAATGACTGCAGTATCCCGCGGCCTGGCTCAGAGTTTTTAAAGAGGGGCCTGGGGAGGCCAGGTGAGATGCCAGCTGATGGAGATGCGGGGGTGCCTTGCCAGGTAGGATAAAGGCCCAGGTTAGCATCAAAGCATGTAAAGGGATGGAAGAACAGCAGGGAAATTGAGGGTGGGGTAGCATGTTGGCTTGCTGAGCCTTTTCTGTGCTTGCTGTGATGTCTCGTGCTGGCATTCAGAACCCTTTGCACTGATGTGATAAGTGTGTCGGTTCTTTGCCGTGTGCCACAGGGACTGATCGCTGGCAGTAACTGGGGAGAGGGAACGTCTCTGTGAATCCCATGCAGACCCCGTTTGCTCCTTAGTGCAGCAGTCTGGGAGTGGGATTCACGCAGATGTGTTGCTTTCAGAGATCTGTCAGAGTTGGCTTTGCGCTAGCAATGGGATGGGTCTTTGGGCATGGGATGGCAGGGTGTCAACCTCACAGCTAAGCAGCTGGCGGAGTACCCAGAGCATGGGGGTGACTAATCAATGGGGAGGCTTTTCCATCCGAGTCAGCACTGAACCCAAGTGCTCCATGTAGGGAGTGTGTTGGATAGATTTTCTTGTGGAGGGGATATGAATCCAAGGTGCTGACTACACGTGGCCATTGAAGAGCCCCTGGAATGGATGTGTTTAGGTGTGGCAGAATTTGACAGATAACAGCAATGTCTATTTATAAGCATTTTTTTTTTTAGTTTTATCCACTTAAATTTTCACAGTTGGACTAAATTATGGGCAGGGGTCAGAAAGCAGCAAAGGTCAGTAGATGCTGATTTCAACAAGTTAAAGCTTTATAACCACTAAAACACAAATTGTTAACATCGCTTGCCAAACTAAGCAAAGTAAATAGCCTCAAATCAAACTCTAACAAATTCCTCAAGCAGCATTTTCCTTACTTTGCCTATCTGTCAATTTCAAATGTTATTGATGGAAATATTTTTGTCAGTTTGTGTATATGCCGTGAAATCGACGTTTGCCACTAAAAATCAAACCCATCCAAGTCTAAGTATGTTAATTCCAGTGATACAGATATCGTCCAATGTGAGAAGTTACATTCTCCCTGCAATTTCAACAGGGCACAACATTCTGCTTCACTTCCTGTCCTAAACTGCATTGTTCCCGGGGGCTGTTAAGTAGCTGGTCTCTTCCACTGCAGAGGTAGCTGCTATTCATCAGTGGAGGGCAGAGGTGAAAGTAAGCCGGTCTGGTATGGCATACCGGCAAGAGCCAGTACGCCATGCCGGACCTGACTGGCTTCCCCAGGCTGGCGCTTTAAAGAGCCCCGGGCTCCCTGCTGCTGGAGCCCCTGGAGCCCACAGCATATACAATATACCATTATTATTCCATCTGCCCTACTGGGGGAATTCCACTGACTAGCACAGAGCGTCTTCCCTTATGTGAGACAGGCAGAATCTGAATGCTCTCAAGCTGTGAGTAAGCCACAAGGGCTTTGGGGCTGGAAGGCTCTGCAGAGCTGATAGTGTTAACATCCCAGCTAGCGGAAGGTTGTCCTTGGGGTTAGGCCAGTCATTTAGGATTTAGAAAATCCGGGTTCAGTTCTCTGTTCTGCCACAAACTTTCTGTGTGTCCTTGGGGTGATTGCCCTGGGTCCCACCCCATAGACAGGGCTGGCATTATTGGCCCATGTCTCATGCATGTGACAGGCTCAGGTGCTGAGGATATAAATCAGATCACACTTTGCACCTCTGCAGGGAGGAGATGACTACATGGTGCATCCACCAGGGCCACTGCCCTTGTAATGAGACGCACACACCACTGGGCAGGTCTCCACCCCATTTCCAAGGAAGGCATATGCTCTGCTATGAGCTGCATCCCTTCCCCAGGGGACCAGGCTCCAGCAGGCCCCTTTTTCCCCCTCCCCTGGATTTTTTCCTTCCTCCATTCCAATTATCTTCCACTTTCATCACTGCCGGAGCTGTAAGTACAAAGTACCAATTAGCTAGTTTTCAAGTTTAATTAGGTTGGAAGGTAGAGCAAATTAAATCCTTTTATCGTACATTTCAAAGCTCTTTCCCATCAAGCCCACGGGATCGGTTTCCTTTGAATGAGGTCCATGTTAGTTGCGTTGAGGTCGACTCCAAATCATGGAGCTCTTCAGCTCCAGGGCCAATGGGAGCCAGGGCAGGGGGTATATGCCCCATCCGACAGCCAGGATATCTGTGCCCCATGGATGCAGGACCCTGACACACACACACACCCTGCTCTGCCCCCAGTCAGTCACTGCTTCCCTGGGATTAACCTCTGATACTAAACTTGTCCTCCTGTGAGTTCAGCCAGCTGGCAAAGTACCTGCAGCTGAAGGGTTAACCCTCAGGAACGTAGCCAATGCCCTGGTGGACAGCGAGGAGTTTTTGGTGGGCGCCTGGGGGACCTGTGCTTGGGGGATCTCTAGCCACTAGGAGCGGGGAATGCTGGGGTTTGGCACTACTGCTCAGCATTGTAGTATCTGAGCACTAGGACTCTGGGATGACGAGGCCCCCACCCCCAGTGCCCCATAGGTTTCCCCCTGCTGTCAGTTCTGGCTGCAATCCTTAGGACAGACCTGGTTATGGGGAGGTGGGTCCCAGTGGAGGTCCAGGCCATGGGGCGGGGAGAGATGGGAGAGTGGGGTCAGCAATGCTGAGAGCAGGGAGGCCCTCGGTGGGGAGGATCACGGTACTCGGCAAGGGGCTGATGAGTGGCGAGGAGCCTTTTTCACTCCACGGGAGGCCAGCGAAGGAGGCGTCTGGCGCTTCTCGAGGCAGGGCCCTATGATCGTGGAATCCATGGACCCAAATGGTCAGAAGGGGCCAAGATGGAGCAGTGTCAGTCAATAGAAAACCAGGTCTCTGGAGACCTGGAAGAGACAAGGTCCATCATGGGGTAGAAGGGTCTGCCTTGCAGGGGGAGGGATGGGACAGGGAGATCAAGGAGTGTGTGCAGTGTGGGGGCTGATCTCTCTCTGGGAGCCACAGGATCTGCAGTACATTGGGCCTCTGCTCTGCTGAGTGCTACGCCTGGCACCATTGCTCCCCAGGCTCCAGATGCTAATGCACTTCGTCTCTGTGTTTGTTCCAGATAAGCCGCTGCCGCAGGGACCCCCAGGGGGCATTATCGGGATCCTGGGGGGCGTAATTGCTGCGGCTCTCATCATCGGCGTGGCCGTCACTGTGTTCATCATCTACAGGCGACAGCAGAAGAGCCGCACGGAGACCGACAATGACCTGTGAGTAGCCTCTGCGTTTGCTCCCGGCTACACCTCAACCCTGGGCTCCAGCATTCCAGTCCTGGACTGGCCCCACCCCACCTCCTTCCCTGCAGCTCCACTCCTGCTCCCCAAGCCTGAGCTGTGGCTCTCCCTGCTAGATCCCTCCCCTGAGAGCTCTTCTGAGACCCCTCAATCCTAAACAGCAACGTCCTCTCGGATTCCTGGCCAGAGCCCTCAAGCAGGTCACTTGGCCAATGCCCCCGTATCCGAACCTGCAACAGCCACGACATTTCCACTCCTCCGCAGAGAGTGCCAGCCATGATGCCTTTGTCCGAGGTTCGGTGACACGGGATGGCACGCACTAGGGAGAGCAGGGTATGAACCCGTGTGCGGGATCCCGGTCTCCAAAGAGCAAAAGGTGAGGGCTGCTCCTGACTGGCACAAACATACACACCGACACCAGGCACATGGAGGGGTGGGACACCCGCAGCGGGGGTTGGACAAAACTGGGCCTCTTTTTAGCTTTGCCAAAGCAAATTGTCCTGTTTTGAGATTTTTCCAAAATCACAAGCAAAAGGTGGGGGGTTGCAGTAAGTGCTGCCTGAACCCCACAGAGAATGAGGTAAATAAATCTTTGGTGATGGGGGCGGGCGGGTCGGATCAGTGGCCCATTGGCTACTGATCAGGGGTGCCTGCTGGTTGAGAGACCGCCAGGGCTTGCACACTAGAGATTGAACCAGGATTCCCAAGTGCTGCCTAGGGCCCTACTCCCTGGAGACTGAGCTCACAGTCCCACATTGCTTCCCCTGGCTTCTCTACCACCTTGTCACCCCAGCTGTGTGTATTTGGGGGCAGATGTTTAAAGAGGAGGCACGACAGGGGAACCTGCAAAAACTGCACCACTGCCCATTTCGCTACAGGGAGGCCCGCCTGGAAGGCACAAATGCCAGTTTGCTTGTGCCAGCCTGGGTGCAGGGGGCATTGTCTCGCCTGCTTCTCAGCCGAGCAGCCCCTTTAGCCTCTACCTGTTGATGGAGCAGGAGCTCAGAGATCCACCACCCAGCCCCACCCTTGGGTTTGGAGACGCTTGGCCCCTCTCCTCTGCCACAGCCCTTGGGAATTGATGGAGTGCCCGCTGTCCATGGTGCTGAACTATCCCAAAAACAGGGCAGGAGCAATGTTCCCTCTAATTTTCTTCCGTGCAAATTTTTGACAGGCCGTGCGTGCAAAAAATGTCTTCTGTGCAAATTTTTGTGCTTCCGTGCAAATGTTTGTGGGCGCGGTGTTTCACCGTGTGCGCAGGGTTTCGGGTCTGTGTGCACGCGCACATGCACACAGCTTAGAGGGAACAGTGGGCAGGAGGCAGGGGACATGCCAAAAGGATCCTGCTCCCAGCCCTGTGGTGGCTGGCCTGGTTGGAGGGAGTGCCCCATGCTGAGTGTACCCTGGGCAGCCCCTGGGCATGGTCCAGGGCTCCTGGGCAGAGGAGTGAATTATTCTCTTTCATTGTGTGTGTTTCTCTCCCTTCTTCCTGCCGGCTGGTTCTCCCTGAATGATAAATCATCTTTGCTCCTCTCTGCCTTATCGCTCAGGGCTGTAGCTCCCCCTCCTAACAGGACCAAGCCATTACCAGCCCCAAGCATGGTCCTTTCCCAGAGTGGATCCTAGCAAGTGTCTCTCCCCTGCATCTCACACGTGGGAGCTTTCAGGCCCATTTATAAAAATACCTGACTCCCCTCCCCACCTCCAATGCTCTGGCAACATGCAGGGACAGCTCCTGGTTCCCAGCTTCTGGCTCCCACTCACAGCAGAGTTTGTTGTGGATCCTTTTTCAGTTGTTAGAAAGTTTGGAGGAGGGAAAGTTTCTCCTTTGATTGTGTCACTGAGAGATTCTGGGGTAGAAAAGCAGACAAGCCAACCTGCTTTCTCTGCCTCTTCACTCCCCTCCTGCTCTCCTGATCTCCCCACTTCTCTGGACACCCCGCATGTGGTCTCCCTGCAGCTTCCTAGCCTGGCCCCCTCCCATTTCTACTCCTGCCCTTTCTTACTCCCTGATCCCCCTCCCCAGGACTCAGATTAGGGCAAGACACTGAGGCAGTGGTATTCCCCCAAGCTCCAGTGAACAAGGCACCAGAACAAGAGGTGACTCACAATAGAGTGTGCACGGGTTTGAAGTATGATCCTGATGCACAGCTGGGCTCCTCCAGCGTGGATCCCCTTTCAGCCTCCTCAGTGCAGGCTCCCCCTATTCACCCCCACCCCAGGCTCTTCTCCTGTGGCAGCTCTCTCTGGCTCCCTGACTATTGGGATGGTTTCAAGTCACATTGCTGGGACCTCAGCCTGCAATTCAGCCCTGGCCCCATCCTCCCCTGGGTGCTCAGGTTGTTGGCAAGAATCGGGTCTGAGTCCAGGCTCAGGTCCCACTAACTACTTTCAAAATCTGGGGGGGCAGGAGCGTGTCTGGGTTTGGGCTCATCTTTGCTTTCAAACACCATTTTGTTCCCCATTCTACTCTCCCTGTGCCCCTTCTTAGCACACTCTGATCACAAGAAGTCTGTAGCCACCTAGGAATTGGTGGTTGCCCCTAAACTACATGGCCAGTCAGATTCCCAACAGGGCATCTCATCTCCCCCTGTACCAGAGATGTGGCCCCAGCTCCTTGAGCTAAATGTGACTCTCCATTAGCTACCAGCAGTATGGGGTCTATGACACACAGGCAGGCTGCTCTGATTTTGAAGAGGGCAGTGGTCATACATTCATACCAGGCAGTTCATTACAGTCTGGGTATTACCACAATGTGCTAGCCTGGCATCCCGCATCCCTCTGATGCTGGAGAAGGGAACAACTCACTGGATCCCACCGGCTGCTGCTCAGTGAGGGTCCATTGCCCAGCTATGTCCCCTGAGGCTCAGAGCAGAGGTCTTGGAGCAGAGTGGTTGCTCCAGTGTGTGCCGCACAAACAATTCCACCCCCACCCCCTTTGGAGAAGTTCTTCTCATGCATCCTGTCAGGGAACAGCATCCTCCTTGCTGCTGTATCCTTTCAGAGAGCAAATGCCCCGCCTATCACCCTCAAATCACCCCCTTCCCATTTGCAAAGGGAAAGCACCAAAGAGCTGAAGGATAAATGGATCTCCCCACCGCCCCCACCACATTGTTGTTACGTCCCAGAAAAAATTTTTTGCTCCATTTAATTCTGTTTGAGAGAAGGCACTGGAGGATGACGGGAGTGTGCAGAGAGAGACAGCGGAGTGAAAAGCAGGAGTTGAGACAATAATAACCATGTGGGGTGCAATTGCGTGGACAGCATCAGGCCTGCAAAAGAGCCATTTTCAGACAGTTGGTTTCCCACAATGGCCCTCCACAAAGGCAGAAGAAGAGCTACTTTAGTTGAGAAGAGTCATACAATGGAGCAGGCTGAATGCCCTGACCCTGGGGTCAGGCCTTCTCCTGGAGCCCGAGATAATAGAGACATCTCCTCCCCACTCTTCATGCCATCCATCACTGTGTGGTGCCCCACTTTGCATAGAACCATCTAGGAGCTTGATCCAAAGCCCACTGAAGTCACTGGGCATCCTTGCTGCAGTCCGCAACCCCCATTTTCCACCCTGCATCCCCGTCCCGAGCCCTGCTCTGGGCTTGGAATCCACTGGAGTTTGCAGAAAACTACCCCCTGCATCTGCTGAAGTTTACAAGGAGAACAAACAAGTATGGAGAGAAAAGGGAGGGGGCAGCCCACTAATTAGAGTGGCAGAATTTAATAAGATTTGTAAAAGGATTAGACACGTGTATGCATATGAGCAGAATCTGCAGAGACAGTCCCTAGGATGGAGATTACAAAGGCTGTCAATCCTCATGCTCCAGGGCAAAAGCTGATCCCCCCCATTTGGGATCAGGAATAAATTGCACAGTGTATGCAATATGAAGATTTTTTGCCAAAGCCTGATATATCCAACAGTGGCCACTCAGAGACCAGCTACCAGACCAGACAGACCATTGGCTTCCTCTTGATTGGCAGTGCTCACCACAAGCTGCTTCCTGGAATCCAAAGCAACAAGTCAAATAGTCCCTGTTGGGATGATTTGGTGCCGGCTCTGAAGTGGGTTTACCCGCACCAGCCTGGGGGCCACAATCTGAGGCAGAGATTGACCTGAAATTAGAAATGTAGTGTGGACAAAAGAATCCAAGGAGGGTAGGTGAAATATTAGAAGCAGCCCATTTAATTATGTTGACAGTTCAGTGGAAAGCTGAATCGCTGGATCTAGCCATCTCACAGTAGTGCCTAGATGCCCCAGTCAGGATCGAGGCCTTCCTGTTCTAGGTGCTGTACAGACACATGGACTGTCCCTCCCTGCAAAGCTCACGAGCTAACTTCAGAGAAGACTCAGCTGTGGGTCCAGTGACCAAGAGGAAAGAAGTTGGGGGTGGGGGGGAAGGGCAAAGGGAATGTGTGGAGTCATTGGGGTTACTCCAGATTTACACAGGCAGAAAAGAGAGTGGAATCTGTCCCAGGGTCCCTGCCCCAAGGGATTTAAGGTCTGGGCCAGAACTGTAGTGAAAAGGCAACAGGCATGGGGGGGAGAAGGGGGATGCAGTTCTCTGAGAGAGGAGGGAGAGGTGAGTGCTCCTTGCACCTGCGAGCTCTGACTGATCCCTTATTCTGGGACTATGAACATTTCTATGGCTAAATTGCAGAGTGGGTGAAGCAACCTCCAGGGGCTGGTCAGCCCTGACACACGGGCTCCCTTGGGGAAGTGAGCTTCATGGAGATGAAAGCCAGGAACCCAGAAGGAAAGCCCTCCCCGCCCCCCCAATAATGCCCAAGCTACTTGATCCGCATCTGCACCCACTGAAGCCAAAGGGAGTTTTGCCATTGAGAGTGGTGCATGCGGGATCGAGCAGATTCCCTGACCCCACAGTCGAACCAACGGCTGCTTTTCTCCCTGCAGAATTGATCTGCCTCCGTCCCACAAACCTGTCCCGCCACCAAAGAGGAAACAGGAGATGAAAAGCCACCTGACGGCAGAAGACATCCAGGTACCTACCCCCAACCTAGCACACCCACTTCCTTTGCCAGCATGGGAGACAGGCCTTCAGCCAGAATTGAGGGTGCCAGGCCTCTGGAGGCACAGAGTGCAAGCTCCAGCCAGCCTTTGGGAATGCCCCATGAAGCAGGTTTGGTGGGAGGAGGGCAGTGGTTTGGGATTATCCTCTCTGTCCAGGATCTTGGCAGCCTTGGGGACTGCAGATTGGACCCAACCTGCACCCTTCTGGGCACGGACAGGTTCTAGGTTGGGCATGGACAGGTTCTGGTCAGACAGGGTTCTTCTCAGAAGGATCAGTGCCTTGGTGAACTCCCAGCCTTTGAAGTGTAATGCCTAACCATGGTGAGACAAGGAACGGGGCAGAGAGAGAGCTGGAGAGAGGGACCCTGCAAGGGAGGTCTCATGGTGACTCTGTTCACCTTGCCCGATCCCCTGGGACAGGTGCTGCTCCCCAGATGGGTGGCAGGAAGGGTGAGAATGCCCTCTTGACCTGTCTTCCCAATTCCAGGTCGTCCACCTAGACAACATGAAGCAGGAGGAAGAGATCCAGAAGCTCCCTCTGCAGACGCCGTACTACGACATGGCAGCCAGCGAGCCCTCTCCGTACTCTGACAAGCTGGTAAGGAGGGCGTGGTGCCCGCACTGCCTCTGACCTGACCTGGCCCTTGCCCCCCATTTTCTGCACAGGAACTCCCAATAAGGGATTCGGTCACTCCTCCGTCTGCTGGGGTGGGCGAGGCAGCCTGCTCTCTCGAGCTGTTGGAGGAAAGGAGAGCCCTCTCCTGGACTGAGATGCGAGACCACAGTCTCCATGTACATCCAGTTCTAGGCCTCCTCGCCCCACCACCACTGACCCTAACCTGGCAGGACTCTGCCCTTTCCTCTTCCACTGTGTAACCCCCCTGGCTTTCCATAACTGTGGGTGCATGGGACATCCCATGGGCTCCTCTCCAAGACACAACCAGCAGCATATGGGGTGGGAATTAGGACTGAAATGGGCGTGGCTGAGTCAAACACCCCCACTCCCTGACCCACCAGTCCCAAGACAGCTTCACCCTGGCCAAATCAGAGTCACAGGGTCCCCTACTCATAAACCCTTCCCTGAGATCATACCATCGTGTGGCTGGAAGGGGTGAGGATCTGCTTGTGGATCCTGGTCCATCCTCTCCTGACTGGGCCTGCCCTGTGCTGCGTGCCTCTTGGGATCCTCATCTCCCCAGGGGGGCTTGGGGGTCCTTAACAGCCTACTAGCAGCGTGTGGGAGAGAATGCAGCTGCAGGCCTACATTTCTTTTTTGAGGCACATTTATTCTGGGGCTCAGGGCTGACTGGCTCGGGGTACTGCGTGCAACCTGACTGCTAATTGACCTCTGCATTGTTCCCAGCAAAGATTCAGGCCTTTTTGCAGAAGGTGGAAGAGGCAAGTTGTGAATCTGCATTGGAAAGGGAGGTGGACGGAGGCAGGAGGTGCTGGGATCTATTCTAGAGTAGGGTTCTGGGTTTTCAGCAAGTCATTGGGGCCTGTGACCCAGCCGGTGCTCCCTGCTGGGTCCTCACCTTCTGCAGCCAGTCCCATAAGAGACTGTTAAGCTGGAGGGGAGGCTGCCGTGAAGTGACCCTGAGAGAGCAGAATGTACGCAGAGGAGGAGCCTGGGAAATCAATTATCTGCAGGGCAGAGCTTGCTGGAGTTTGACTTTAAATTGAGGACACTTCTTTAAAACCCTGTGTTTTGTGTGGATTTGTTCAGCTTGAAACAGGGAGCTGCTAATGCAAGGCAGCAGCAGCAGGGGGACTAGGGGTCAGGGAGACAGGGAGGGAATGTAGCAGGAGTGTAGGGAAGGCTGATGCAGATCTAGAATAGGTTAGATAGCGATGCATGATAGCTGTCCGCCTTCCTGCAAGGGGGTGACTCATGGGCTACGCATCAGCCTTGGTACAGCTAGACTCCCTGGAACTGCAGGTTTAGATCCCTGCAGTGTTGACTGACCTTTGCTCCTCCGAGGGTGATAAATTAGTTACCATGCATAGGGGAATCTCTTCAATGAGACTTTAAGTCAAGGGCCTGACTGCTCAGAACGGGTACAAGGCAGTTTTCATCAACAGAGGGTTTTGCTCTGGCATCCTTGGCCAAAATTTCTTCTTGAGCAATGTATTGTGCTCTGCTTGCTGCTGTCCACCCCAGAGGTGGCTGCATTTCACCAGTGCTCGCTCTATATGAAGTGCTTTGGGATGAAAAGTGCAGAGTAAAGGACCTATAATAATTAGCATGGATGTAGGGAGCAGGATTTCTCCCTCATGTTGCTTTTATACCAGTGTGTCTCCAGTGAGAATCTCCAGAATAAGGGCGAGGACAATCAGACCAAAGCACCTTCATCCGGAGAAATGTCAACCAGCAAGACAGTAAGAGCAGCTGTGATGCAAAAGCTAACCCTAAAGACCAAACTCTGCTCTTGGTTCCACTGGTGAGATCCCGGGGACTTCACTGCAGCTGCAGGGGGCATATATCCCTAAGGGAAATATTCTCTGCTGAGACCTGCCGGCGGGGGGTGGGGGGAGGGGAGGGGAGGGGGATGACCAATTTCCTGGTCTCCCCAATTGGTTGCCAATTTCCAGATGTGTTTTGTGGGGAGAGCAGGATCCCAGAGCTAGGCTGTGCTCTGAGGATGGGATCTGAGAGCAGAATCTCCCCCATAATTATGGGGAAGGAGTTAGTTTGCTTTGGTAAATAACAAGAGGTTGGTTAATTAAAGAAAGCCATCAGTGGCCGGGCTAGTGATGGGAAGATGGGCCCAGCTGGTGGCCATG
Organism: Natator depressus; assembly: GCF_965152275.1. Taxonomy (NCBI): domain Eukaryota; kingdom Metazoa; phylum Chordata; order Testudines; family Cheloniidae; genus Natator; species Natator depressus. The sequence continues at coordinate 13,103,330 of NC_134255.1, forward strand.
TAGTAACCATGGGAACCTGGTTTGGCAATCTCAGTCCAGCTTGGAGCAGACACATGTCCCAAAAACTCACCACCGTTTGGAGCACTGAGACTGGGACGGGTCATGAAAACCAAACTTCCCTTTTCCCCCAGAGGGGGTCCCTCCAGGGCAGGACGGAGGCCTGTAGGGGGCAGTGTGTGGGGAGCATCCCCTGACCCTGCTGGACTGTCCTTGCAGAAATCATAGGGCTCTGGTCGGGGGGGTTCCAGTCCGGCCCCTTTCAGTCCTGAATCCGGTTCTGTTCAGGTGCCTCCGCCCCCCGTCCGTTCCCAGGCACACAGGACCCCTCCCCTGCCATATGCCGACTCACCCACAGGCTGCTTGCTAAGCACTATCAATAGGTAATGCTGGACGGAATAATTTTGGAGGAAAACCTCTGCTTGGAATCAAACAGAGCAGGGACTGGGTCTCTCACTGCCTGGCCCAGGGCCCTGACCCCCCTCTCTGCCCCCCAAACACACAGAGAAAATGTTCATAAGGTTTTGGCTTTGTTCCTGCCTCCCCCACGCCCTAGAGATCATCCCCGCCTCCGGTGCCCCCAGCTGCCCGTTTTCCAGCTGTTGGTAACACCCCTTTGGCTGGCTGCCCAGGGGTGGGCAGGGGTGCTGCTCCCAGTCGGCTCCATTCCATCCCCTGCCAATCTCCAGGCCCTTTGAGCAGGCGGAGGGGCTATGGAGGCTGCTGAAGGTCAGCAGGAGGAGTTTGCACGTTTCCTGCCAGGCCTGCTGGGATCCGCCAAGGGCGCACGCTGGCTGCGGGGCGGCGACGGGGACAGGGGTGCATCGCGCTGCACGTCCGGGCCCAGCTCTTCCCCCCGCTCCTTCCCATGGGCCCTGCTGGGGGAATCGTTCTGGGCTCCATAAACCCACAGAGACGGCCTCCTGCCCATGCTTACAGCACCCAGCCTATTGCAAGCTCTGCCGGCCTTCGCAAACCCTTTCCAGACCCGGGGTCCAGTCTGTGGCCTGGTCACCACTAGCTCCCACAGCCCCCCCCGCTGGTGGGAGCAGCTCACTGGGCAGCCGGAGGGGTGTGGCTGAGAGTTTGGCTACAGGGAAGCATCGTCCTCAGATTGTTCAGGGTCAGCTGGGCACAGTGTGATCTCATCAGCTGGGGGGCCGGGGGCAGGGGCCTGGGCCTGAGATTTAATGCCGGCAAAGAGATCCGAAGAGGAGGGGTGCTGCAGGAGAGCAGCCCTCATGACAATGGGGGCCTCGGAGCAGGAGGAGGTTGCAAACAGGTGTTAGCAATCCCTCTGCCCCTCCCATATTGCTAAATGGGAGGAGGAGCCGGAGTTCATCCCGGCTAGATGGGAGGAGGGTGGCAGGCTAGGGGGAGGCCTTGGCATGGAAAAGGCTGCGGAGTGCTGCATTAGAACTAGATAAGGGTGAGAGGCAGCTGGTAAGAAAGGTCAGATTAAGCCAGGACTGGGATGGGAGACCTCTAAGGAGCAGCTGTGGTGGTTGCAGGAGATTGTGTTGGCACCAAGGCTCTGGCATGCTGCTTTGGGGAACCGTGCTGCTGGAGATGAGGGGGGAAGCTATGGTAGATCCCTTTTCACATCAAGAGTGGTCGGGTCAGTGCCCCGGCCAGTTCCAGGGTGGCGAATTACAGCTGCCCCCTAAATTCCCTTGTTGGTTGCACTTCGTCTCTTCCTGCCTTACTCTGATTTGCAGGGTGTTCTACCCCAGAAGCAGCTGCATGCTGAAGCATTTCCTGCGTATAGATAGTTTGTAACGGGCTTTGGGACCCCTCGGAGGATGTTCCTATTCTGCTGGCACTTTGTCTGCGTAGAGACGGGTGGGGGAAGGGATTAGAGAGCCAGGCACGCTGCGTTTCGCTGGGGCGGGCTCTTCATACATTCGATGAATTGTGTGATGGCTCGTAATTTGGGATAAAGTAGATTCATCGCAGGGATGCATGAAAACTTCTGCCTCAGGGTGATGATTTCGCACAGTTGGAGAGAAAGAGAGTCGGATAGGGATTAGAGAGACGGGGAGGGCTGGGGGAAGAGAGGGCTGCCAGAGAAGGGTGGCAGACGAGAGAGAATGGGTGAAAAAAGGAAGAGAAGACTAGCGAGAAGGGGAAAGAGAGTAGGATGGAGGGAGGGGAAGAGAACAAGAGCAGCCCTGGGAACTGAGCCCAGCATGGTGGCGAACAACAACCGCAGACACCCCTAAATTCCCATGATCATTTCTCACTGCTCACCCTAGCCCCCTCCTCCTCCTCCTCGACTCCAGCAAGAGGAGCAGTCCCGTCCTCGCCGATGCCCCAGGCCACACAGACACCTCCACCTTCACATACCCGCCAGGTGTGCAGAGGGACAGGCAGGTTTGGCTGCTTCTTGATTAGCTGGGTGTTTCCCTGGGGGTGTCTGTGCTTCCTGCACCCCAAGAGGAGGACATTTTAGCTTCTGCCACACTGTCTCCTCCTTGTCCCACCCGCCCCACAAATCTGCAGTGCCCCAGGGCCCCCCAGCCACATGGGTGAAATGTCCCTCCCCTCTGCCCCGCTTTTCCTTTGGGGGAGGTTATTTGTGGTGTTCACAGCAGTGAGAGGCTGGTGTCTCTGGGGCTTGGCCCAGGCCTAGGGCAGGCTCATGTAGCCAAGTCTATGGGCCCCCAACAAACACAGCACCTTATGCGTGCAGGCAGGCAGGTACCAAATGACCCAGCTCCCCCTGCCCCTCCCAGTGGAGATGAGGGCTCAGAAGTTGGGGGTATGCACGTCCAGTAAGTGTTCCCCCTCTGACCTTTGCACTAGGCCAGTACCCATGGGCTCAGCTGTTTTCTCTTCCAGGAATCTCAGGCCAGAGAAAGGTGCAGTGTCTGGAAGACCTGCCAGGCTTGTGCTGTGTCTGGTTTTCACTGTATCATCATGTGTGTTGTCTGTGCATGTGTGGAGAAGGGAGCATGTTTGTGCGCATAACTGTGAGGAGCCAGCACCAAATTCCTGGATCTAAATACACCCCCCACTCTGCAGATTTCAATATCCAGATCTGTCTCGAAAGCTTGCAGCGCTGGCCCCTCTCTCATGTGTGCATGAGTGTGACTGGGTCTGCCAGTGTGTGTGTGTGTGGCCTTGCCAGAGAGCCTATGCATGCACAAGAACGTGTGTGTAAACGTCGGTGTCGTGTGTGTGTGTGTGTATACGTGTGCAAAGGGGTACATACATGTGAGTGTAGGTGCTGTGTGTGTCTGTGTTGCATGGGGGTGTGTAGTGAGCTAATGGCACGGTGGGTGTGAGTGTGTGTGTGTGGAAGCTCAGGCGTGAGGCATGTGTGCGGGGAGTGGTTACACGTTTGCAGGTGTAGAGGGAAAAGGTTCATTAGTCCAGGCAGCCGTGTCATTCGTTTGGCTGACAGGGAATTACCAGGGTGTCGGCATTAGAGCTTGTGTACAAGTCACATTATTGATATTAGAATACATTTTTGTTCTAAACAAGCAGCAGGGAGCAGGCGTGAACCAGTGAGTGGCAGAGACTCACGAGACTCTGCAAAGACACAGACCCCATCCGCAGAGTGTGGGATTGTGCTGGCTATGGGGCAGCAATGTGGACAATGGAAGGATGGGGCCCTCAGGCCTTGGGTCACCCCTCTCCAGGACTAGAGAAAGGGTCCAAGATGCAAAGGCTGGAACCAGATCATGGTCCTTCGGGTCTGGGTTTTGGATTGGGACCAGCAATATTCAGAATTGAACTGAAGTTCAGTAAACTCTTCTATTCCAGCCCCCTGGCCCCTACACACTCTCTCCACATGCCCTCTCGGTCCCGGTCAGTGAGATTTCATTGGCACTACAAGTTGCACACTTGTCTGCAGCAGGTAATGAAGACGCAGACCACTCAGGTCTCTGTCAGACGGAGGGGCTTGATTCCACCATTGCCACGTACACCAACCCCTGATGTCACGCAGATACATTCACAAGCCCTCACATACACCACTACGCTGTGCACCTACACACACACAAGCCCTGCACTTCCATATGCTGTGCGTGCGTTTACACACAACCCCCCCACCCCCAGCCCCCAACATTTGTGAACTCCTGGCTGTACACTGGGTTTTCTGTTGCTAGCCCGTCCGCTCTCCCTCTCTTGCCGTGCAACACAGAATGCACCCTGAAGTCTGTTGGTTCCCCTCACAAGACCAGCCTATCTGGGCACCCATGGGGAATATGATACCGGAAGAACCACCGTTGTTTGCTTTTCATTTCCCACCACGCTGTTGGGTGGAGGGGCTCTGCCCCCAGAGTTACAGCAAGGCAGATGGTACAGCAAGACAGTCAAGAGATGATGACTCAACCAATCACCCTGTGCAGCAACAGCTGCTTAAAACAGCTCATCACAGAGCCATAAACCTCCGGAAATGGCCCTGCCACAGCTGGTAAATGGCTGAAAACCGTTCAGAAGCAGAGCGGGGAACGTTTTCAAATTAAACACCTTTTACCTAATTTGCATGGGATGCAGTAGCTCAGGGAGGGGAAGCGAGAAGAGGCTCCCATGTCTGGAAGCATCCCACCTGCCCTCCGGTGAGCCGTAGCAAACATGCTTCCTGTTTGGTGAACACAGGCACCTTGTGTGGGTGGGACCAGAGGCTGCCCCTGAAATGCTGTCTACAGAGGATGTTTGTGGTGCTCCTTAGAGCTGGGAGTCAGGAGAGCTGCATTCTGTTCCCAGTCTGGCATTGATTCTGTGTGTGAACTTGGGCAAGTCACTGCCCGGCTCTGTGCCTCAGTTTCCCCACTCTAAAACAAACCTCCCAGGAGGTTCGCTCATGACTGTTTGTAGAGGCACTTGGAGGTCCCCAGAGGGAAGCCTGCAGAGGAGGCCAGGTATGTATCATGCTGTCCATGCAAGATTCCTTATTGCTGAGCACCTACAGATGGGCTGGGTGCTTGGCAGACACATCACAGAGGTGTTCCCTGCCCCAAGAACTAGCCACCTAGCTAGTGCTCTAGCAAGAGAGAGCAACACACAAGGAGGAGGAATAGGCACACGGACGGACCTGCACCCAACCCCAGTGTCCTCCGTATGGAAAGGGTGTTTTCTTGCCCTTTGGGCACCAAGCTGTGACCTTGAGAGCTCCATGTGCAATATTTTACTGGTGACGGGTAACTCAACCAGAGGGTCTCAGAAGTCCGCAGGGGACCTCCTGCCAATGTCCTGTGGATATCACAAGGGATCTGACCACCATTCCCACCCATCCACACCTGCATCTGTTCTCCTGGGGCCAAAAATACAAGCATTATCCCTGATTCTGGGTTATGTTCCCCCCTCACCCTGCGCAGGCCCTCTGCAGTGAGATTGCTGGCTCCTGGAGGGGGCATGGAACTGGACAGCACTGCCATTATATGGGGGTTAAATTCAGTTCACCCTCCCAGGGGGAGAAAGTCTGGCCCCATTGAAATCAAGGGGAGCTTTCCCATTGACTTCAGTGGGCCCAGGATGTCCGCCCCAATTTCCCAAAGATGGAGCTGTCCATAGGGGGGAGTAGCTGCTGGAAGTGGGAAAGCAGCCCCTGTTCAGCCAGGTTGGAGAAGACACTTGGGGGGCGGGGGGGCGTGTCCGCTCAGACAGGTTAATTGCCCAGCTCGGCTAATGAATGGGGAGAAATGCCATTCGGATCCTGGCTCTGACGGGTGATTTTAGTTGTAATGATTGTTCATTTTTCCCCTTTCTTATCTTTTCTCCCCCTTTCGCTGTTCTTGTCTTTCTTCTCTTCCCTCTCGCACTTTCCTTCTCTCCCCCTTTCTTTTAACACCCCTGTCTCTTTTGCCCTTTCTCATCCCTCTTGGCATGACCTCCCTACCATGACACCCCCACCCCCACCCCCTCTTTGCACACTCACACTCTCTCTCTCTCTCTCTCTCTCTCTCCTTCCTCGTGTTTTTCACTCCTCCCTGTCACTGCACTCTGCTGTCCCCTCTGTGTTTTCACACCTCACTGCTCTCTCATCTCCAGAATTCGGGCACCAAGGACTGTGATGTCCACTATGCAGAGCTGGACACATCCGCTCTGGCCTCGTCACCCAGCCCCCGGAGCTCCATCCAAGCTGGCGGAGACCTAGTCGAGTATGCAACCATCCAGCCTAACTTACGCTAGCGCATGCCACTCTAGGCCTTTCCCCTAAGATTCTGGCCTCAAGGTACATAAACGCACTCTCCTTTCTGTGCTCCTGGTGAAATCTGTGCTCCCCCCTCCTCCTGTCACTTCCCTCCCTCGTGGAATGGTTCCCGTTGCATATTAACCTCCCGCCCCCACCCGTGTCTCCATGGTGCTGCATGCTCCCTCCAGTCCCCGCGGGGCCCGGCCAGAGTGACCTGAAAGCCAGAACGCTGTAGCCTCCCCTGCATGCGGCCTGCAGCGGCATGAGGCGCCCGTCCTTTTGCTTCGTGCTGTGTGGAGAGGTTGGGGGCAGGGCGGGTTGGATAATGTCTGTTTCTGGTTGGTTTTCCCCTGTAAAGGTGGCATAGTGTGAAGTGAGTGGTGCGGATGGGAGTGGGGTGGGGCTCTTGGTTTGGATTTCGGTTGGAATCGCCTGGGTAGCCAGAAGCGAAGTGGCCATGGGGAGATGTGCCGAAGAGGAGGCCGAATGCCCCGGGACCTGTTGAGAGAAGTTTTTCAAGAGCTTCCCCCATGCTTGTGGGCAGCTCCTCGGGTCTGTGTAGAGGAACGTGCAATACAAGGCAAGGTGGGTGAGAGGAACTCTTGTTACACCGTGCAGAGGGAGAGGGGAAGGAACTAGCAAGAGTGAATGAGAAAGGACTGGAGAAAACAAGAGAAGTGAGAAGCAGGGTGGGGGGAGAGGCTTGGGGACCGGAAGGATCAGTGCCCTGGAAATGCTGGGCTAGAAAGCTAGATGAAAGAGAAAGAGAGTGGGTCAGGGCAGGTAGTTTGGCTGAGAGAGGGAAGTGCTCTTGCCAAGGGGCACCCATCTGAGAAGACAGAACACCAGAGGCAGCTGGGTCACGCAGATGATGGCCACCTGCTCCGCGTGGCTGGGAAGGCAGCCCCGCTCTGCAGCAATGCTCAGCTCTGCGGAGCATGGGAGATGAGAGGGAATGTGTCCTGTCAGTAGGATGCTCCTGCTGACACTCAGCCAGGACATTTGCCAAGTGGAAATGTCCCCAGGCAGGGGATTGGAAGAGCAAGAGTGGTGTTCTTGTTTAATGGTCTGCCCTCCCCTCTCCGCCTGTGGCCTCCCGCAGCCAGGGGGTGAGAAAATCCACTCACCAGGGCCACCGCCGCTCGCCCACTGCCCATCGCTCCCATGTTTGTGTGTCGGAGAAAGTTGGTCCGTCAGAGTGAGCGTGTGTGTTTGTGTCAGAGACAGAAGATGAGTTTGTGTGTGTGTGTGTGAACAAGAGTATGTGTGAAAGTTGGAGTGTGTTTGTGAAAGTGTGTGTGTGTATGAGAAACAGGGTGAGGGTGGCTTTGTGTGTGTGTGTCTCTCTTCTGGTTGCAATAACGTGGAGATGCCCTCCCCACACTGCAGCCAATCCACCATTTCTAGTCTCCTCCTGCACCTCGCCCAGGCATGTGAGTTTATATTTTCTATAACCCCTGGCCCTGGCTCACAGGGAGTGGTTTATCCTGTAATATAACAGGTCTCTGCTGTTCGTTAACCAGCCCGGGCGAGACACCCTGTCATTCTCCCTTCCAGCCCTTTGTCAATAGTTCACAAGCTGCTGTCTCTGCTCTTGTGTTTCTCTGCTTCGTCTGCGTCACAAACTCCCCTCAGCTGCAGTCTCTGATGCCAGGGACCAGGTCTGGGCCCAGGGAAGAGGGTGCCTTCTGGAGATTGTGGGCATCCCCAGCCAAAAACCCCAGCTCCAAACACCCGCCACGCTTTGGGGGATTTAAAAGATGGAGCCTAATTAGGTGGCTCAGGGCCATCTCCAGAATCCTGTGATACCAAAGGAACTTCCCTCTACCAATCAAATGAAAGAGCTTCCTGGGACCCCATCCAAAGGGCTCCAGTGGCTGCATGGATGTTTGAAGCTCGGACACTGGCATGGGGAGTTGCAGAGAGCGATACCTAGGGCCAGGGTCATCCTGGGTGCAGCTGTGTCAATGCAATGGAATTACACGGGGGCTTAAATTTGACTTGAGAGTCAATTCATCCAACGTCTTGGCTGCAGAGCTCTTTATGGCTGTGCTTTGGGGTTTTCTTTGTGGAACGAGGCATGGGGAATTTCTGTGGGTGCGGAAGGTGCCCTGGTTTCCGTTAGAAAGCCCCAGCTCCAATGGTCCCTCAGCAGCTGGATTGCACAGGGAATGCTTTTCCTTTGCTGGGAAGGCTCAACCCCCTGTAGGGCAGCAGACAGTGAGGCTGGATGCTGAGTTCTGATCTGGAATCGGAGTACCATCCAACGGACACTAAGGCCCAGGAGGGTCCAGTGTTCCAATTCAGCCATTAGACAGTGGAGCCTGAGACAGGAAGTTTGGATCAGGACTCCCTCAATGTCCAGATCCCTCGTCCCAGCCTCTCATCGTTAGCAGAGGGGCAGAACTTGGCAAGCCACAGTTTGGATTTACAGATCCCCAAAGCAGGGTTGCTTGGATCTAGGTCCCATTACATCTAGCTTAGTTCAGGAAATGGGCTGGACATCTCCCGCTGATGGTGACAATTTGAGGCAGGCAGTGGGGGAGGAAGAGTCCCCAGGATCTCTCAGGTCCCCTTCATCTTTATCCCCATCTGCGGTGGGTCACTCCATCTTTCCAGACAGCAGAGAAATCTGGAGGCCATCAACTCCATGGCTGGACAATCAGATCAAGAGCAAAAGGGGGCACTACCTCTTCCTTTCCTCCCCGCAACCACTGGGGGACTGAACCTTGCTGGCCAGGGGGCTCAGAACCTGAACCCCGCCCTCCACTTCTGCTTCCAACCCCACCCCAAAAAATCACCACACACTTCAGCCTGGAGCAGCGTGGTTAGTGGGTGGTGTGGGCAGAGTCAGCTTGGCCGTGTAGGAGCTGGAGCCATAGGAAGAGCTGGGAGGCAGCTGATAAATTAGCTAATTGGACCTGTGTAATAATGAGCTATTATCCATGTGGCTCGTTCAGGGCTGTGTATGGCACAGATAACTCTTCAATATGCAAATGCCCCTGAGTGATGGGGAAGAGATGGGGAGCTGCTGGCAGGGAGGATTGAGATAGCCTGGAATACTTGGTGTCCAAGGCAAAGCAGCCAGGACAGCCAGCATTGAGGGGTAGGGCAGCTAGGGAAGGTAACAAGGTGTCCACAGGGTCCTCTTAAGGCAGACAATAGGGCAGTGAGGGCAGCTCACCGGAAAGGGGCAAAGGGGCTGGAGCAGCACAGAGGTGGGACAGCCTGGACAGCTGGCATCGAGGGGCAGGGAAACTGGCTGCACGGCGCTTTGGGGAGGAGAACAGCTAAGAACTGCAGGCCCCATTATCAGGACCCTTTATCACAGGGGGAGGGAGCGGCTGTGAGTGGCCAAGCGACTGTCCATGTCCCACCAGGGGTCTTGGGAACGGAGTGAACGTAACCCCCCTGCAACTGCCCACCTTCGGATTCCTGTGCCCGAGGCCCAGCCGCGGCTCTCCGCCTTCAGCAGGAGGGATGGGAGCCTGGCTTAGAGCGTGGTAACCTTGTGTGCCTCGGGTAACACCTCCCTCTTGTGCAGCCTCCACTCGCCAGCCCACTCCCTCCCTGCTGTGTGGGGTCGGAGGGGCCCCCTCACAACCATCCTCTTTGCATGAGCCACAGCGAGCCCCAGGGAGGTGCGACCATCTCCCATTCTCCTGACTTAGTCCCTACAGTGGCCGGCGTGGCCCTGTCATCATAGCACGGCAGCTATGCTCTGTGGCGGGCACCCCTTGGCACTCAGTCTTGGCTGACGGAGCCTTTCAGCCTGGCCGAGCAGCTCGAGGACTGTTTGTCAGGGGAAGGATGTTGGCAGCTCTCTCCCAAGCTGTGAGGTCCCTGTGCCCGGCCTACGTGTGTGTCTCAGGTGACTGCAGCCTCCCCCTGCACTTCACACATTGTGGCATCACTCAAAGGGGGCAAGCTCAGGCTCCCAGAGGAGATGGAAAGCCCCAGCCTCCAAGCAGAAGGACCAGGTCTCTGAGGCCCAAGGCAGCCAGGGAAGGGAGGGGGCTGCTGGGCTGAGCAACTGAAGGGCGCAGGCAGGGATGAGGCAGGGTCTGCCTGAGGGAAGCAAAGTGACAGCTCCTGTTGCAGCGAGGGAATGCATTGAACTCAGACACCCGGTATTGGTGGATGGAGCACAGCCCGTGGGGCAGGGGGCACCCTCAGGCTTTGGGACTGGAGTGGGGACATGCCTTCCCACCCTCCAGGCAGAGGTGGCAGGAGCAGGGGGGCGGGGGGGAAGGGAGGGGATGCACCCAGGGAAGGGGAAGAAGCTGGTGTAGGGTGAGGGACGTTAAGGAAGGGAAGTAGCTTTACAAAGGTCTGCTGGAAAATGCCACAAGGATTCGGATTCATTCCAGCCCTGGTACGTCTCAGCCACCAGGCTGGTCCCCTGCTCCGGTCACTGCAGAACACGACAGTCTGGGTCCCCGCAGAGGCAGGAGATTCTGTGGGGTGAGTCCCTGTGGGGAGAGGACAGTCTGGGGTGAGGGCGTCCCAGGGACAGGAGCCCCTGGGGTCAGAGTCACCATGGAGAGGGGACACTCTGGGGTGAGGGTCTCTGCAGCGGCCGGAGTGACTGTGTGAGTGAGTTGGATGGGTCTGGTCCGCCTGCCACCCTCCCATAGACCCCCCTTGTTTCCCTGTGCTGGAAGGAGCCCTGTAGAGCCCACTGTAGCCGGTAGGTAAGTGCCTGCCGCTGGCCTTGCCCAGAGTGGACGGTAACCTCTCTCTCTTGCGGTGTCTCGCCCGTGTCCTGCGCGCAGAATGAGGATCAAGGTCTTCGTAGACGTAACGAGCGAAAGCGGACAGTAAGTTTCTGGGTGGTTTTTTTTTTATCCTTTTGGTTCCGCTGTCAGTTTGGCGCAGGCGGGCGGTGCTGGGTCATCAGCCACAGACACCGGGTGCCTCTATCCAACAGACAAGGAGAGCACAGGTCACAGCCCAACCAGCCACCCCACACACACCACGCCAACCCAGCCCTCCCCTCGGGGCAGGGTGGAGTGCCGACTCCATGGTCCAGTCACCTCGGCTTCCCCGCTGAGATGGAGAAGGAGGCTGATTAGTGCCACTGGAGTGATGGGCTTGGACCACCCACCCTCTGGGCTGAGGCAAGCCAACTCATCCCACGCAGGGCACCAGACAGCCTTCCCTACCAACCCAGGCTGAGTTCTCGACGGCCAGCCGGAAGGCTCCGTGTCCCACCCCAGGCCCCTCAGCTACCATTACTGGGATGGAAGGTGGGCTGGGCCTCCTGAATCCAGCCCTGCCCTGGTGCTGTAGGGATAGACTGGGTCCCAGCAGGTTATACAGCAACCACCCAGGCTAACATGCAGAGGGCTCCACTGCCTGGGATTTCTTAGGGGCTGGCACCAACAGGCAACAGAGAAGTTGCCTTTAATCAGAACCAGCCTCCCTTGCTGTGGCACGTTCCCTGCTGGGCCGTTGGTCTCACAGTGGCAGAGATCTGGGCGTGATATGCTCTAGGCTGGCCCAGTAATATTGCATGTCTCTCTCCCTCTGAGGTGCCTCCACCCCGTATCCCACTCCCACATGGCCCACACTGGGTCCTGCGTTCCCTCCTGTGTGGTGCTCCACACCAGACCCTGCTTCCCTCCGACAGTCACTGGCACACTGCGCGTCGTGTGGGCTCACCAGGATCCCTGTGACCTGCTGGGCTTCACATCTCTGACGTGCTCCTCACCAGGCTGGAGTTTGCACTTTGACACAGACCCCCATGGGGACATGAGCCTCAGCCCCTTCAGCTCACCTCCAGGCAGAGCCATGTCTCCGTGCCGGGTGGCTGGCCTCAGTGTATTCCTCCCTGCTGGCTCCTAGCTCCCACACTAGCATGCCATGCTGGACATGGCATCTCATTCCAGCATGCCCTTTGTCAGCCATTCCTACAGCACCTGATCCAAACCTGTTCTTCCTACAGGCTCGAGAGCCCTATTGGAGGGGCAGGCGAGATCCATGCTGCATAGTTCAGGGGGCCAAACCCATCCCCGGTGAAATGAGCAGAGCTGAATTTTCACCCTCTGATACTATCCACCCTTTGCAGCTTCCGAAAGGCAGCTGCAGGCTAAGCATAATTTCCCCTTCATGAGGGGCTGGCAGGCAGAGGGCAAACTAGTGAGAGATTCCACTGCAGACCCCTGCCCTTCTTCCCCTCTGCTGAACTGTGCTCCTAACTCTGACCCCCACGCTTGCAAGGCCTGGCGTGTTATAGTTACACTCTGCAGGGAGCCCAGGAAAAGGTGAGAGGTTTGAAAGCAGAGATCTACCCACCCTTTCCCAGAGGATTCTTGCACTGCAACAGGAGGCTGTTCTCAGAGCTATAAACAAGGCAAGCATTCCCTAATCCATCTTGGGAGGTCTTGCCTTTTCTTCCCGGGGTGGGGGATTTTATTGCCAGCGCAAGGACAGTAATCCGCCAAATCCAAATTTGGAAAGCCTCCTGGTTTCTCTGAAGCAAAAATAAAGCCGGTCATATGGTGCTTTGAAAGTGTAATCTCACTGCAGCAAAATCTCCCCACTCAGACACAGCATAGGCTGGAGGGTTCACTTTTGATGCTTTTATTAAAAAAAAAAATTCTCCTGCACGTTGAGAATTTCCCGTCCCGTCTCTGTTGTGTGGATGGTTCAGATCATGAGACAGATTCCAAGACCCCGATGTGTCTGGAGGAAATTAAACCAGGAGGCAGACTCCCAGCCCTGCTGTCCAAGTACCAGCAGGCCCAGAGATGTGCCAGAACCAGAACCTCACATGTGAACCCCTTCATGGTTAAAGGGGTTGGATTTGAATCCACAGAGCCAGGCTGCATCCAAGAACAGTAGAAGCCAGTTTTCCAGTTCTGTTTTAATAATAATATCTAGCTTTGATGGTGCTTTTCACCAGTAGATCTCAAAGTGCTTTACCAATTACCACTAGTCCTATTCTACAGGTGCGGAAACTGAGGCACGGAGCTGCACAGTAACTTGCCCAAGGTCACCCAGCAGGCCAGTGGCAGAGTTAGGAATCCTGGTCTCCTGAGTCCCCAACCAGTGCACTAGCCACTCCTGCTGTTTGGATGCATTCAAATGGATCATGATACTTCAGCACCATCAAACCCCAAACCCCTGCCCCTATTCAGCACAGGCCTTTCGTTTCCCAGAATTACCTGCGCTCTGCACCCTTTTGGGGTCCCCCTTGCCTTTACGTTCAGAAATGTTGTACACCAGAAATCCAGACTCTCAGCAGCAACAGTGACCTTGGGCAAGTGACTTAGGCCCCGGTTTTTTAAGGTAATTAGTTGCCTAACTCCTGCTGAAATCTGGGCCTCGTTCACCACCTTTTGAGTGGGGTTAATAGCCCTGCCCTGACGCCCAATCCATTAGGGCACGGGAGGCAGTCAGGTACTGCAGCAATGGGTGATGAATACCTGTGCGAGAGTTAGGGCTGGTCTAGGCTGAAAACTGACATTGGCCTAGCTTCATCATTCAGGGGTGTGACAAATCCAAACACACATCCCAAGAGACATAGCTATGCTGACCAGCTCCCCATGTACACCGTGCTCAGTGAAGGGAAGAATTCTTCTATCCACCTAGCTACCACCCCCGGGGGGGTGGATTACCTACGCGGGTGGGAGAACCCCTCCCATCTCTGTAACGAGGGGCTACGCCGCAGCGCTCCGGCAGCAGAACTGCTGGCTGTAGGATTTTAAGTGTAGACCAAGCCTCGGCAAGGAATCCTGCAGCGTTAAGCTTCCTGCATGAATAATTTGTGTGTGCTTCTCCTTGTGGGTCTTGGCCCCTCCTAACCAAACCTCAGATCCACCCTCTGGGTCTGGAGCCAAGAGCCCAAAGTCTCTGCCTGGAGAGAATCAATTGCTCATGAGAGCCCAGTTCCCTCGATCCCAGCCCCTCTCCCTGATCCTTACAGCTATTACTCACGATATACCCGGTGTGGTGAGCAATCAAGTTGCTCTGTGATAGATAAGGCGTCAAATGAGCAGCAGCGCTGTGAGAATTAGCTAAAGTCTGTGCAGCACTTTGAAGATGAAAAGGGCTATAAAAGTGCTGAGGAGTCAGTTTATAAACTCAGTGGGGAAACTGATACTAGACACCAGTACTTTGAGTTTCCCAGTGCTTTCAGTAATTCTTATGGGTAAGGATACAACACAGTGTGTGTAGCAGCCCTTGCTAGTGGCTTGTCCACTACAGGGCAACAGTCCTCTCCTGCTATGGGTTAGTGGAGCGGCTGCTTCAGTTTCAATTGTCTGCAGATCCTGGGGTTCAAATCCTGCTCATACCTTATGAGGAGATTGTTAGAAAAGTAGACCTGAACTCTCGTCAACCTCAGATGGTCTAGAGTAGCTGCCAGCAAAGGGGAAGCCGCTAACATTCTCGCAAAGGATATTTATTGCATCTGTCCCTTTGTCTAGTCATGGTTGGCCCCATAGAGGATAACAGCCTCGGGCTAATGCAGCTAGTCCATTAGCTCCAATAGTAGTTAATAGTGCAGAAGGTCCTGTGTTCAAATCCTACTGCCGGGGAGTGTTCCAAGGCAGTTAGTGATAATGTTTTGGGTAAGGCCAGATGGCATGGAGCCCTTTCCAGATATTCCCCCCTTGTAATTCTGTCTTTCCTGCTTCTGATTTTCACGGAAATGAAGTTAACAAAACATCAAGATCTTGGCCAATATCTTTTCCTCTCCCATCCCCTCCCTCACCCTGGTTAGAATTCATTCCTGCCTATGGATGAGCAGATTTATTGGTGATTACCAGGTCACAAGGGGAAAACAATTCACAGCACTAATAACTATGCTTAAGGAGTGACTTTCAGAAGCAAGAAGCGCTCCAAAGTGGGGCGGGGGGGGGGGGAGATGGTTGAACTAGAGTCACTGAGAAACTGAATTAGAGCATGTTAATCAAACAAAGACAGTTTAATAATAATCCACCGGGCTGTTTGAAATGGATGGCTTTTTGACACCCTACTTAATCAGTTTCTTTAAAATGATTTAAAACAAATATCCCAGCTAACATGAGTGTTATATGGAATTGCATCAGAGGTGAAGGCAGGGAGAGCAGACACAAGAGGTGGGGGGAGGGGAAATTCATGTAGTAGCTAAATTTAATTAGCCATAATTTCATTTCAAACTTTGTTGGAGGTAAATAAGGTTGCAGAAAAGTCACAGAGGGACAAGGGAGAGATTCAAAGGGCACTGGCTGTCAGAGCTGTTAATAAACACAGGGTGTGTGCAATCCCCTTCCTTCCTGCTACTTGAAAGTGAGCAAAGTGGGGAGCAGGCTTGGCTTCTGCACTCACAGGCTTAAGGAAGGTGCGAGGGCACAGGGAATGCTTTTCCTCCCTAAGCTCCAAAATCTCGTCTGCCCTGCTGTGGTCATTCAGTACCAGTGCACGGTGCTACCAAGGCAGGGTGGCAGTGTTCTTGCACCCACCTTGCTCAGGTGGAGAGGCTGCCACAAAGTGGCTGATCTTCTCTTGCCCTGGGCCTTGGGTGATCACCTACACCTGTGCACAATGCCCTGGTGCAACAGCACACAATGCTGCCTGAGTGCCCACGGCACCACGTGCAATGCACAGCTCAGCCTGGGAGCATCTCACACCAGGATAAATGACATTGCAAGCTGCAGGGCAATGGCGAATTGGGCCCAATGAGCCCGGTAGTGGAGGAACAAGCCCTGTAACCTGGTCATCTCTTGCAGCCCTATTAAGTATTGGTATTTCTAGTGATGGGCAATAGCCAGCACATTTCAATCTGCAGTAGGAAGCCCCCAGTTTTCATGGGGTTGATTTAGGCCCACCTCCATGGTTTTCCAAGGGTCTTTGCAGCAGATCCATAAAGATTTCCCACTATAACTCAGGGCCCTAGCCATGGGCTACGTCTCAGGATCCCTGCTCTGGGCTCCATCACAATAGTTTTGGTGGCCTTGTACTAGCCAATTACTGAGGCCACAGCCCTGGCCTTTCAGCATGGTTCAGGTTCCCTAAATCAGACCCTCATTGGTCCTTGGGATCCTTCCCCAGGTTATTAGCATTTTGGGGTGTATCCCCATCAGCTCCCCTGTGTTTCTCCGGGCGCAATGCTCAGCTGTGTTGTGTTCCAGTGTCTTCCTGCATCTCCCAAACTGGCTCTAGCTCAGCTCCATCCACATAAGACCCAGTTAAGGAAGCAGGTTTCTAATGTCTCTGCTGTGCTAGGGTAAGCCACTCCTTTGCACTATGCCTGTCACCCAGCATGCTAATGAATCCCTTTGTATGCCCAGTTCTGACATACTCATTTGCACGGAGCCTTGCACCCTACTCCAGCACAAACCCCTGGGGCACACATGATGCACAACTCCGGATAGGATTAATATTATAGACCTCCTTGCCCATAGTTCCAGGGTTGGGTCTGCCACTGCACACCTGCCCACGCACTGGGAGGTGGACTCCCTTGCTACAAACATCCACATTCTGGTAAGGTGGGCAAACCCTGACCGCTTCTTGGCTGGGAAGGGGTTAATATCCTTGCTCAGAGAGGGAGTTCTGCTTCAAAAAAACATATTGGGTCAGCTGGCAGGCATGGAAGCAAGTGCCTTCCAGGTAAGGCTGATCAAGGGTGCTCAGCAGCAAGTGCAAAGACTGATTAATGACCCTGGCTATAAAGAGGGAGGAGACAAGGCCTGCTCTTCCTTTATGTAGTGGGAGATGGATAGGTTGGGTTCTGAGTCCTGAGCAGTTATAGGTAGGTGAGGAAGCTAGCTTGAGATAGGAACATGTTCTGTATAAGCTGAAGAATTGCTTATTTGATTAGCAATAGTTCTCCCCTGGCAGCTGCTCTCAGTCCCTGCTGTGTGAATGCTTGAGATCTGTGTGAGAACAACCACCTTTGTGTAGAGACCTGCTGCACCCCTGTTTGCCTTGGTGGTACAGATGCTGAGCCCTGGGCTGGGTGTGAATGTCCCTGTCCTGTAGGCCTGGGGTTCTAGTCTTTCAATAGTGACTGACACCGCCACAGAAAGGGCACCACAACTTCCGTGGGGCTGACTGCCAGACCGTGTGGGGCTACAGGGGGTCCACTGAAGCTCAGGGGCACTTTGTGTAGCAAACCTGAATGGACTTGTAGCAATTAAGGCTTGATTATATGATCCTAGCCATCTCCTGACAAAAACAGGATCGTTCCCTACAGCGCATTCCCTAGTGCTTTAAATGTCTCAAGCAACAGGATTCCTCTCCTTCTGCAGGGGAGGCTATTGCACAGGCTGACTGGTTTTCCTGATGTTCAGCATAATCTTCCATCCCTTAATTACAGCCCATTACTCCCAGAAGCTCCCCACCAGCACCCACCCCCTTTCCTGCCACTCCCTGGCCCCTGAAATTGCCTGGAGAACATGCAGCTCTCCAGATTATTTGCTGCCTCGTGCATTAGTTCAGCTTTGTAGAGCCATCAATAAATCATTAGCGACATTTTGTTTTCTGGATATATATATTATTTTTTTAAAGCAGCCTGGTGAAATATTTATCCGGGAGCTGGCAGAGAGAGGGCTGAGGGGCTCTTTCTGTTCCTTCAGGCTTTTCCTCTTGAGGACCCAAATCCTAGCACCAAATGGAACCATTTGGGGGACTTCCAACCTGTGGCAAGGGAGGGGGCCAGGAAAAAGTTGCATTTCAGTCAGGCCAAAAGCAAAGCCCATGCATAAAAAATGATCGCAGGCTGTTTTCTTCCTGGAGAGGAGAATGTTCCTTTAATCTACGATGCTGCATTATTTCATGGGAGTGTTGTGTTCTGGTTGCTATGGGTTATAGATCCTACTGGTTCACCAGACAGGCAGAGGACTGTCAAAAAGATAATTGAGGATGCTTGAAAACCCAAAGGATCATAATTGGTAGGCTGGCCTGGGCTGCTTCCTTGACCCGCTCCCGCCCTTAGCAGCTCAGCCTAAAACAAGGTGGAAAACCCCTTGGAGATAATCTGCCAATAGTGTAAGCAACATTGATCTCTCTTCCCCTCTCATTACCTTGTCCTGATTTCCCCTGCCTAAACTGAAATGGGATTGGGGAAAAGGGAGGAGGATGAGCCAGCCTTTGCATGAATGGGTGTGTGATATGCATGCTTCGTGGATACAGGTGTGCCTACCAGTGAATGGCTCCCTGTCTGGTGCTACAGATAAGTGCATCCATTTTGCAACAGCTTTAAGAGAACACGGGCCAGGGTGCTCAATATTTGATCTGCCTTCCTAGGATCAGAACCACACAGGGACCCTCCCCCAGCTGATAATGCTCTGTTGTACTCCAAACCTCAATAGAACAGGGAACAATGAATTTGGATAAAAGAGGCTTCAGACAAGTAAAGGGCTTAACTCTATATCTAATTTGTGTTGTAGTAGCAGTGGGGGCCCCAATCAGGGAGCAGGACCCCTTAGACAACCCCTGCCCCCCATTGACAATCTACTAACTAAATGAGGCTATGGAACAACAGAGATTGGATAGTTCAAGATTTGACCATGTTGTTTTTCAATGCATGGTGGTGTGTTCGAGAGAAAGAAAGCCCTCGGTTTTTGGTGTGTGACACATCAAAACTGGCACATCCACTCTCTTGAGTGCCTTTCAGCAAATCACTTAGCCAGGAAGAACACTATCCCCAGGGAGCTAACCCTTGGAGGGAAGACCAAAGCAGGAGTAGGGCCTCTTGAGCCCCAAATGTAGCAGATAAGCCAGTCTTTGCCTAATAGGAAAAAGAGCTGTCAAGTAACCTTTTAAATGTGCTGAGGCCAAACAACAGGAAGCGGGAGCTGAAAGCAGTTGCTTATGACGTGCCCAGGTTGTTGTAATGATGCCTGGAATGTAGAGAGATGTCCCGACTAGGTCCTTCACCAAGATCAGCTTGCAGGGTTTCAAAATAATAGAGAAATGTGTGAGCAGGAAGGGATACAATCCACTGCCAGTACCGAGGGAGGGCAAGTGAAGACTTTGCATTTCCCTGGGGCACTGAGCAAGCTGGGTCTGTCCGTCCCCCTGACACACACACATGAACAGAAGGGAGGGAGCTGAGCATCAGTGGATGTTCTTTCCAATCATCCCTTTTGTTTTGCAGAAAACCCACCAAAGAAAGATCTTGGCGATTTTGCACTAGAACAAGTGACATTTGATTATCATTTGTTATTAACAACTGGGCAAAGCAATCACAACAATAGCTCAAGCTCCTTGGAATTCAAGGCATTTGCATTTTGTTCAGGGCTTGCAGAAAAGAACCAGATTTTGCAAAATATCTGAGCAGCACTGCATTCTTCTCCCTCCCTCCACCCCCGGAAGAAATGGATCATTTTATGGAGGAAAGATTGTGTCTGTTTTCCCATCTTGAAGGAAATGGTCTTGTGTCCGAGCCAAATCCACGATATTTTTCCAAATTGGACATTTCAGTTCTCAACACTGTAGCCCCAATCCTGCAAACCCCGACATACACAATTAGTGTTACTCACGTGAGTAGTCCCGGTGATTTCAATGGAACTGCTCCAGTGCATAAAGTTAAGCACGTGCATAAGGGTATGCAGGTTTGTTTGGACAATAAACCATTTCACCCTCCAAGGCCTGATCCTGCAAACACACTTTACAAAGGAACATAGGCATAACCAGACTGGATTAGATTCCAAGCCCATCTAGCCCAGTATCCAGCCTCTGACAATAACTAGCACTAGATGCACCAGAGGAAGGTGTATAAGAACCCTGCATTAGGTAGATCTGAGACAATCTGTGCCGCACACTAGGTCTTCTCCTAAATCCTTATAGGAGTAGATTGGTTTAAGCCCTGGAGCATGAGATCTAATATTGGTCCCAAAATTTTTGTTAGCATTAACTGTTTTAATTCCGGCTATTTTTGTTGTCTGCACAAATGTACACTCCTTTTTTCAGTGTTACTAAGCTCTAGACCTCAATGACATCCTGTGGTAGGGTGTGTCAGTCTGATTATGCACTGCATGAAAAAAAGATTTCCTTTGATCAGGTTTGAATTTTGCCACCTTTTAATTTCATTGACCATCCCTGGTTTTTGTGTTATGAGACAGGGAGAACAGAAGCTCTCCATCTCCCTTCTCTACACCAGTCTTTATT